>NW_027362763.1:664508268-665245768 GCF_046119375.1 Phyllobates terribilis
GAGTTTTGAGCATATGCTCGGAGCGTCCTTGTTCTTCTCAATGTGTCGACTCCAACACAACATTTACGCATCGCATAAAATATAAATTCTCAGTTTTATTATGTTTCACTTGTGCACAATTCTGAAATTGCTCCAAAGATTTGGAAGCACAACATTTCTAACACTTTCCCAACAGTTTCTAGCCAAAAATACTGTAAAACATGAGGCACCCGGTAGAAGGAGGAGACGGTTCCGCATAGTACGGCACGGTTGCGGTACTTTGCACCAATATTTTTGCACAGTAATATTAGTGCATATCCATGAGCAAATCTGCCAAAACTTGAATTTGGTAATTTGCTCAAAATTGTTCAATAAATTCATTTATGTTACTTGATGTGAATTGAATTTGTCTTATTATGTTTTGGGGTCTCCTAAAATTTATTTGTAAAATCTAAATGTGAATTTAATTCACTTTGAACCAATTCGCTCATCTTTACTAGTGCATGCAGCATTTTTTTACTTTTTTTTCAGAGAAAGTTTTTTTTTTAAGCTGTCAAGGAAGTTGAAGCTTTTAGTGCTCTATACATATTATTACTAATTCATCAGCAACTGAACATGAAATGATGTGAAAAGGTGTAGATTCCCTTTAAGGTTTTGCCATTCAACTTGAACATAAACCTTCTTCTTGAATCTTCATGTGTGCCGCTGCAGTCGAGTTAAGCTATCTGATGAAATCTCTTCGTGCGAGTACTGGTTAATACAGAGATCCACCTGCAGTCGAGTTAAGCTATCTGATGAAATCTCTTCGTGCGAGTACTGGTTAATACAGAGATCCACAGAAACTGTGTCTCAAGAGCCTCACACTCACAGCCTAGTTATGGAGTCACAATAAATTTGCTTGCATGCCGTCTGTCCTGTATTTGCACCGCTTTTCACGGTATCAAAACCTGCCCGTGTTTACAGTCTATGGATTGGGTTGTTAATTACAGCTGCCGCACACACAGCGATCTAAGTTAGAAAAATTTATCTATTTATTTTCTACATTTTTGCTTTTTTTTAAAGCCAAGGTGGATGATATGATACATAGTAGCATGAGCCAATGATTATAGGACCATTCCAGGACCAGACAATGGATGTGATGTTTTTTTTTTTATATAAATCCAAGTAAAGCGCGGTCAGCGAATCATCGCATCCCGGTAAACGTAGAGGGATTATGTTTTCCAAGAAATGAAACGTGAGCTGCGTTCTTCATAAGGGGATTATGTAAATTGCCGATCTGCGATATTATCAGACGCACATCATATTCTACATATCACTGTATGGCCGGAGCTTAGTGAGTGAAAATATCATTTGTAGAAAGTTGCTTTGCAACCCTCCCATTGTCAGACAACTTTCTACTCACTTAAGTGATATTTAAAGTACTAGCTCAAGTGTCAGTTTTTACTAGTTCTGGAATTCTATTCAGCCACTGGGAGACTCCGTACGAGCAAAATTAAAGTTCATTCCTGGAGATGGAGTGCTGCATGGGATTATAGGAGGGCTCCACATGACGTGATATTTAGGGGCCTCTATAGAAATCTCTAGCTCTCGCAGATTTGTCTTTTCCATTTTTCAGTGAGCCTGGCACTAGCCCATCATCACACACAGATACTCTGCGCAGGTGGAGTGTGTCTTTGTGCAGCGTACGCTCCGCTGCCATCAAACAAGGCCGATTGTACCCTCCTCCAGACCCAGACAGATTCACGACTCTCCGCAGTGCCATCCTTTGGGATTCAAGGGTAAAGTGAGACTGTCAGATATTGACAGAGGCATATGCCATGGAGCCCGCGGAGCATATCCCGGAGCTCGCGGTGATTAATGGCTTTGTTTCACAAGCTTAAAGACCAGAACTTATCTCATGCTTCAGTATTCAAGAATAATAGTTCGGCATTTTCCTATGCAAACCGAGGGCGACTGTGACAAGTGCCACGTCTCCCACAACACGTCCCATCTGTCATCTGCTCTGTTTACACCTAAATTGGAAGGACTCGTCTGCAAAACATTTCAGGGCTGATTCATTAAGACCGACGTTGTACATGCCAATCATAATGAAGGTGCATGGTGGATTAAGATGCCCCCGAATTCATTAAAAGATGCACGCCAATTAATGAATTTAGCACATCTTCTCCGTGGCGTGCACCTCCACGCACCTCCCCAGAAAAGCTTCTTCATCCAGGAACTGGGGTAAGATTTCTGGAGTCAGTAAGTGACGGTAACATCGCCGACCCGAACTCTCCCAAGCTGCAAACAGAAGATGCTTTACCTCTGAAGCATCGAAGAAGCGCCGGACATTGATGCCGCCCCGGATCTTGCCAGATTCAGAACGGTACTTGCACGCTTTAAAGCGTAGATCCTGCACGTGGTGCGGCTCATTGCCCAGGAGACCGGCCACCTGTAATAATCTGCAGAAGTGGCCGGTTAACCCTGGCAATGAGCAGTAAACTCTAGAATTTTAAACCCCTCCATTTTTGAGAACAAAGAAGATTTTTAATAAAAGATACATTGCAAAGTTGTTTGTTTTTATAAGCACTTTAAAAAGTTGAGATAAGATCAGTAAGTCTTTGGGGGATATGAAAGATACGTGATACCATGCACAAAGGAGTTTTAGCATGGCGGGTCACACAGAGGCTCCGTTTTTTAACATAGCCCCTTTCCTCCTCATTTTGGGTCCCGATTAATTATAATGTGATTTATTTGTCAATATAGAAGTAAGTTTGTTTCTTTCCTACTTTCTCTGTAACCAAACAGCAGAGACTTAGGAAAGTGACATATTTAATTATAATGACGCCAGAGACATAAATGTGGCCCCATAAATCTCATTGTTTATCAGGGAGACTGATAGATTTATTGATTCCCCAGTATCCACCTTTGTAAGAGCCTAGAGGAGCAGCTGCAGAGGATTATTGCGAGAGCAGAGAGGGGATAAAACGCTCTGTGAAGTGACTGGAGAAGACACCAGAGAATTGATTTACTGGCAAAGAAAAGTTGAAAAGAGGAAACAAGTTCAATTGTAATTGAAATCATTTGTGGTAAAAAAAAAAAGGAGAGGAAAAAATGTAGGGAAAGACTTTATTTAATAGATTGGTCTCCAACCTTCCAGTAAGTGATGGCACATTCTAACCAAACTTTCATGAGTACTGCACTATACTACTAAATAGGTCACTGACACTATTATGACTAAAAGGGATACAAATACCAGTCTATTATGATTCGCCTGCCATAACTTGCCACCCACAGTTTTTTAGTGGGAGATTTCCCTTCATCTGCATTCTGCTAGCATGATAGGTGCTGGAACTTCTTTCCCTCCCACTTTCCAGCATGCCGTCATTTTTGCCCTCTTGCATTGGCTTGCCTAAAGTGACCTGAATGCTCACTTCTCTATCATTCCAGTTTGAGCAGCAAGAAAGATCTGCCCCTATTTCCTATACAAGGATAAAAACTTCCTGACTTCCTGTAGGGAGACAAAGATCCACCCATACTTCCTAAAGAGAAAAAAAATACTCTCTCCCATGTCCTGAAAAGAGACAGAGACCCGCTCCCACTTCCTGTAGAAACAAAGACCCTCCCCACTTCCTGTAGAGAAACAGAGACGTGCCCCCACTTCCTGTAGAGAAACAGAGACGTGCCCCCACTTTCTGTAGAGAAACAGAGACGTGCCCCCACTTCCTGTAGAGAAACAGAGATGTGCCCCCACTTCCTGTAGAGAAACAGAGACGTGCCCCCACTTCCTGTAGAGAAACAGAGACGTGCCCCCACTTCCTGTAGAGAAACAGAGACGTGCCCCCACTTCCTGTAGAGAAACAGAGACGTGTCCCCACTTCCTGTAGATAAACAGAAACCTTCCCCCACTTCCCATAGAGAAACAGAGACCTGCCCCCACTTCCAGTAAAGAGAAGAAGACCCACCTTTGCTATAGAAAACCTGCCCTGACTTTTTGCATAAATAAATAGACCTGCCCACATTTCCTTTGATGTGAGAAACTGCTTCTTAAAAAGAAAGAATCCCACTTTTTGTAGAGACACTGATGCTTCCTGTAGAGATAAAGAGCTGCCCCTATTTCTTGTAGCAAGGCAAAAACCCATCTCTACTTCCTTTCGAGAGACGTAGACCATTCCTACATCCTGTAGAGAAAAAGTCTCACCCCAATTTCTATAGAGAGACAAAATCCACTCCATTTCCTCTAGAGACAAATCTCCACCCCCCTTCCTGTAGACAACCAAATTCCCACCCCTACTTACTGTACAGACAAAGCCCCACTCTTCCTGTAGAGACAAAACCCTGCCCCTAATTCTTGTAGCGACAACCCCCCACCCCTACTTGTTGTAGACACAAAACCCTGCCCCTACTTCCTGTAGAGAAAAAGCCCCACCCCTACTTCCTGTAGGGAAAAAGCCCTGCCCCTACTTCCTGTAGACAAAACCCTGCCCTTGCTTCCTGTAGAGACAAAGCCCTGCCCCTACTTCCTGTAGAGGCAAGGCCCCACCAGTACTTCCGGTAAAGACAAGGCCCCACCAGTACTTCCTGTAGAGACAAAGCCCCGCCCTACTTCCTGTAGAAACAAAGCCCCACCTCTACTTCCTCTAGCGACAAGGATCCGCTCTTATTTCCTATATTCCCACAAACCTTCTTTGCTGGTAGAGATGGATTACAACTGACAACAGGCAGGACTTGAGACAGAATGAAAACACCTAGTGGCGGCCACTTTGGATGGATGTCTTGAGGTTTAGAGAGCATCATTTTTTCGTAAAAGGTTTTCTTGATTATATATTTATCACATTATCTATCAACCAAGATCATATATGAAAATACTGAGACCATTATAAGAAGAAAAACAACATTTTACATTCTATAACCTGGATCGAATTCCGCTGACACGAGCCTCAGCGAGCACCAATGGTTTTATTGGTGGCTGCTCTTGCATTCAGCTATTTCCATTGAAGACTATGGGAGTTATGGAAAGAGATGGAGAGTTGTGAGATGGGGGGACGAGAGACCCTGGGATCTGCCCTATCTGACTGCTTTCAATATAAGCAATATCTGATATAGTGATGATGTTCCCAAATAATGGAAACATCATCTGATGTTTATGTATACGGGGAACATAGGGGAATGTTATGTACAGTACAGACCAAAAGTTTGGACACACCTTCTCATTTAAAGATTTTTCTGTATTTTCATGGCAACGAAAATTGTACATTCACACTGAAGGCATCAAAACTATGAATTACCACATGTGGAATTATATACTTAACAAAAAAATGTGAAACAACTGAAAATATGTCTTATATTCTAGGGTCTTCAAAGTAGCCACCTTTTGCTTTGATGACTGCTTTGCACACTCTTGGCATTCTCTTGATGAACTTCAAGAGGTAGTCACCGGAAATGGTCTTCCAACAATCTTGAAGGAGTTCCCAGAGATGCTTAGCACTTGTTGGCCCTTTTGCCTTCACTCTGCGGTCCAGCTCACCCCAAACCATCTCGATTGGGTTCAGGTCTGGTGACTGTGGAGGCCAGGTCATCTGGCGTAGCACCCCATCACTCTCCTTCTTGGTCAAATAGCCCTTACACAGCCTGGAGGTGTGTTTGGGGTCATTGTCCTGTTGAAAAATAAATGATGGTCCAACTAAACGCAAACCGGATGGAATAGCATGCCGCTGAAAGATGCTGTGGTAGCCATGCTGGTTCAGTATGCCTTCAATTTTGAATAAATCCCCAACAGTGTCACCAGTAAAGCACCCCCACACCATCACACCTCCTCCTCCATGCTTCACGGTGGGAACCAGGCATGTAGAGTCCATCCGTTCACCTTTTCTGCGTTGCACAAAGAAACAGTGGTTGGAACCAAAGATCTCAAATTTGGACTCATCAGACCAAAGCACAGATTTCCACTGGTCTAATGTCCATTCCTTGTGTTCTTTAGCCCAAACAAGTCTCTTCTGCTTGTTGCCTGTCCTTAGCAGTGGTTTCCTAGCAGCTATTTTACCATGAAGGCCTGCTGCACAAAGTCTCCTCTTAACAGTTGTTGTAGAGATGTGTCTTCTGCTAGAACTCTGTGTGGCATTGACCTGGTCTCTAATCTGAGCTGCTGTTGACGTGCGATTTCTGAGGCTCGTGACTCGGATAAACTTATCCTCAGAAGCAGAGGTGACTCATGGTCTTCCTTTCCTGGGGCGGTCCTCATGTGAGCCAGTTTCTTTGTAGCGCTTGATGGTTTTTGCAACTGCACTTGGGGACACTTTCAACGTTTTCCCAATTTTTCGCACTGACTGACCTTCATTTCTTAAAGTAATGATGGCCACTCGATTTTCTTTACTTAGCTGCTTTTTTCTTTCCATAATACAAATTCTAACAGTCTATTCAGTAGGACTATCAGCTGTGTATCCACCAGACTTCTGCACAACACAACTGATGGTCCCAACCCCATTTATAAGGCAAGAAATCCCACTTATTAAACCTGACAGGGCACACCTGTGAAGGGAAAACCATTTCCGGTGACTACCTCTTGAAGCTCATCAAGAGAATGCCAAGAGTGTGCAAAGCAGTCATCAAAGCAAAAGGTGGCTACTGTGAAGACCCTAGAATATAAGACATATTTTCAGTTGTTTCACACTTTTTTGTTAAGTATATAATTCCACATGTGTTAATTCATAGTTTTGATGCCTTCAGTGTGAATGTACAATTTTCATAGTCATGAAAATACAGAAAAATCTTTAAATGAGAAGGTGTGTCCAAACTTTTGGTCTGTACTGTATATGGGGAATCCATCTTCGAGATGAATATTAATGGTTTCTCGGTCATTTCTGGTAGATCAGGTCGTACTATTTTTTTTAAATTAAACTTGTGCATTTATAGCTTTAAGGAAGCATGTGGGCTGTCATGTGCATGTACCTTCCACAGGGTTGAAAAAGAGTCATGTGTGGTACACAAGTGGTATAGATTGTAATTGTAAAGGTCCAGTTTCCAATAACTGGGGCCACGTCCTAGAAGTATTGACTGGAGCAAACAGCCGCTTACGCAAATTCACCGCAAATTCAATCGTTGATCGCCGTCAGCACCGTAGGCAAAGGATGGAGCAACCAGTTGCTGCATGGAATTCCTCATCGTCATCAGGGAAAAATGTGGCATCAAGCTTCCCCTACCTGGCAATTGGTGAGGATCCCAGCAGTCCCATATACATCTAAGAATTGTCACCTAATCGAGAGGAAAGGTGATCATGTTTGGAAACTGGAATGGCAATTTAAAGCTTGTGACATATAAAAGATTAATAACATGAAATTAGGGTTTCTTCGGAAAATATTTAGTAGACCCCCGCACTTCTAAAGAAATTGTGCACTTTAAAGATAAAAAAAAAGTTGGAAATTGACCCTAGCGGAGGTCTCAAAGTCACCTAAAATGGAGTTGTCTTTTGCAGGACAATTGGGGCCAATTTTGGTTACCACTTTTGATCCCACTGGTGTTTTATCATCTGAAACAATCATGTATAATATTGATAATTATTAGGAGCGTAGCTGGGATTCTTTATATATGTATTCACGAGCTCAGTGACCAAGAAAGATGGTTTCCCATCGGCGTACAAAAGAATGAGTTGTCAGACAATTTGCTAAAATGTACTAAGTCTACAGGCTAAAGAATACTGATGAGCAAATCTGCCAAAATTCAAATTGAGCAATTTAGTCAATAAATTAAACTCTCATTAAATTTGTTTGATGAGAACCAAACGTGCCTTATTATTCTTTGGGATTTCCCAAGAGACTCAAGAGCATCATAAACATGAAAAAAAAAAAATACTCCTCACCTTGTCTCTTATCTGTCCTACCACTACAGCCCCCCCGTCTAGCCTTCTTCGTTACTTCTCTTCAATACTCAACATCATCTTCCTCCGTCTTCATTGTGCATTAGCACTTTTGGCCTCTAATGTCACAAAGTATGTTGTGGTACCCTCAGAGGCTTCCTCAATGCCAGAAGGGTGAAGATGGAGGAAGAATATTTTGCATGTCTTGGAGATGTAAAGAAGAGGCCTGTGGGTGCTGGATGGAGGAATAAATTGTAAAATGTTCACACCTTTTGCCGACTGTTTATGAATTTAGCAAAATGGCATCTGGAGGATACAATTTTTTTCAATATTTTAAGGTGTATTCAATTCTCCTCAAACCAATTCATCTATTGCTACTAAAGAGAACTTATCTCTCTTCTCCTGAACCAACATCTAAGTTAATTCATAACCAATTGATTGATCTTTGAAGTGGTCAAAAATAATTTTAGAAGATACATAGAGGATGTAGAAGACAAATGTGTCAACATTTACAATGAAAGCCTATCACAAAAACAAACAAACAAATTTTAATCAAACATAATTGCATTCGCATAAGAAAAAAATGCCTGTGATGGCATCCATCAGAGGTGAATACAGCTTTGGATGTTTAATTTCAGCTACATTTTAGGATGAGATCAATGTTTGTAACTCAACGTATTAGGCAACTTTTAAATGGAGAGATTATATCTTCATATAAATGGTTTTAATAAAGGCTGAAAGTTATATACATCAGTATATAACATCAGTCTTGCCACTTTAATAAAGAGGGAACTGATGATGTGTCATTCCGTTGTATATAAAAGGATTCAGTTGACCCAAAATACCACAGGGGTCAGTATTGGGCACTCTTCTTTTTAATATAGTTGTTAATGACCTTTTAGGGACATACTGAGTAGAATTTCAATATTTGCAGATGATACTCAACTCTGCAGGGTAATCAACACAGAGGAGTATCATTTATTGTTACAGTATGATTTATTTAAGCTAGTGTAATGTGGATAAATATAAGGTTATGTACTTGGACAGAGGAAATAAAATGTATAATTATGTACTAAATTATAAAACACTGGGTAAAAATGTCAGTGAAAGAGACTTGGGCGTACAGGTGGACTGCAAATTCCACTTTAGTGATCAGTGTCAGGAAGCTGCTGCCAAGGCCAATAAAATAATGGGATACATTAAAAGAGGCAGAGATGCTGATGACAAGGACATAGTTTTGCCTCTATACAAGTCACTAGAGAGGCCACACTTAGCTACTGAGTACAGTTTTGGTCTCCAGTGTATAAGAGGGATCTAGCTGAACTAGAGCGGGTGCCTGGAATGGGTGACTGCAGAGGATGAGTTATCAGACAAGGGGTTAATCAGTTGGGAAAAATGATGGCTTAGGGGAGATCTTATTACAATGTCCATATATATGAGGGGACAGTACAGATATCTGTATAATGATCTTTTTACACTTAGGCCTGTGAAGCTGAAAAGGGGGCATCTTCTATGTCTGGTGGAAAGAAGGTTTAATCATAATCACAGACATAGATTCTTTACTGTAAGAGCAGTGAGACTATGGATTCTTTATGGTACGAGCAGTGAGACTATGGATTCTTTACGGTACGAGCAGTGAGACTATGGATTCTTTACGGTACGAGCAGTGAGACTATGGATTCTTTACGGTACGAGCAGTGAGACTATGGATTCTTTACGGTACGAGCAGTGAGACTATGTATTCTTTACGGTACGAGCAGTGAGACTATGGATTCTTTACGGTATGAGCAGTGAGACTATGGATTCTTTACGGTACGAGCAGTGAGACTATGGATTCTTTACGGTACTGTAGCGCCGGCGCCCCTGCCCTCTGCTAGGCAGGGACGCTGTTCCCCTCACCCCTCTGCTCCGAGCCCGGCGTCCTCCTCCCGCTCTGCTGGCAGCGCGCGCTCCTTCCCGGCCACTGTGCTTAGGGCACGCGCGCGCGCGCTCCCTCCCTCTTAAAGGGGCCGCGCGCGCCGTCCTAAGGAGTCCCCGGCCAATGGCCGGAGGACTTCACAATATATAAGGCACCTCCTCCAAAATGGAGGTGCCCGAGCAATGTTGTTGCACTGTTCACTACTCTGCTTCAGCCCTCAGGTCCCGTTGCCAGTTACCTGCCAGATTCCTGCCAGTTTGCTGTCTGATTCCTGCCTGATATTCTGCTTACCTGCCTGCTAGCCTGAGGTCCGACGGTCTGCCTACCGACTCCTGTCAGTCTGTCTAAGGACCAGCTTGCCCGCTCACCTGGGAGCACTCCTCTGCTACCTGCCTGCTAGCCTGAGGTCCGACGGTCTGCCCTCCAACTCCTGTCAGTCTGTCTATGGACCAGCTTGCCCGCTCACCTGGGAGCGCACACCTGTTACCTGCCTGCTAGCCTACCTGGAGGCTCCGCCGTCACGTGCTGTGACCACCTGCCATTCCAGAGACTCCTGCCCGCTCACCTGGGAGCGCACACCTGTTACCTGCCTGCTAGCCTACCTGGAGGCTCCGCCGTCACGTGCTGTGACCACCTGCCATTCCAGAGACTCCTGCCCGCTCACCTGGGAGCGCACACCTGTTACCTGCCTGCTAGCCTACCTGGAGGCTCCGCCGTCACGTGCTGTGACCACCTGCCATTCCAGAGACTCTCGCTTGCTCACCTGGGAGCACACATCAACCATCTGCCTGCTAGCCTACCTGGAGGCTCTGCCATCACAGGTCCTACCTACCCTTTACCCAGAGACTGCCCCGGTCACTTGCCGTGACCTCCTGCCCGTTCATCCAGAGACTGCCCCGGTCACTTGCCGTGATCTCCTGCCCGTTCATCCAGAGACTGCCCCGGTCACTTGCCGTGACCTCCAGCCCGTTCACTCAGAGACTGTCCCGGTCACCTGCTGTGACTGCCTGCCCGTCTTCCCTGGTCGCCACCCGCTCCCTTACAAGGACCGCCCCCTTGTATAGTAGCTCAGAGGTTCCGCCTCCCAGACCCGTTACAGTTTGCTCGGGCCATGGAACCCGGTGGCACCCAAGCTCCCTCACTCTCGGACCTGTGTCATGAACTGTCCCGTCAGAGGTCCCAACAGGAGTCCATCCTGGGTCACCTGCGGAATGTCAATACTCGCCTGGACACTCTGACTGCTCCACCAGCAACCACCGCTAGAGCCATGACTCGCAATCCGGCAGCTCCGCTGCCCACTAATACTATGGTATCCTACCCCGGACCCCGGCTTTCCGCACCTCCTCGCTTCGGAGGCGACTCCGCTCAGGCTCGGGGCTTTATAAATCAGTGCACCCTGCACTTTGAACTCCTGTCCCACCAGTTTAACTCCGACCGGGCCAAAATTGCCTTCATCATGTCCCATCTCACCGGGGAGGCCCTGGCCTGGCTAAATCCTCTATGGGAGAGAGGAGACCCCCTGGTGTCCGACTTGCCTGCCTTTCTCACGGCTTTCCGGAAAGTCTTCGACGAACCTGGACGGAAGACCTCATCCGCATCATCTCTACTACGCCTCCGTCAGGGAAGTCTCACCGTGGGCCAATATGCCATACGGTTCCGTACCCTTGCCTCGGAGCTGGCCTGGGATAACGACGCTCTGGTATCTGTCTTCTGGGAGGGTCTGTCCGGCCGTATTAAAGATGAACTTGCCAGTCGAGACATTCCTACCACTCTCGATGACCTAATAACTCTTGCCACCCGGATTGACCTACGGTTCCAGGAGCGTGCCAAAGAAGTCACCCGTGAGAGGAGGTTTCCACGTCTAGCTCCTACTTTTCAGAAATCCGTCACTCCCTCCGTTTCTCCCCAGGTACACTCTCCTGAGCCTATGCAGGTCGACCAGACCAAGATGGTCAAAACCCGTCAGGACTTACGCCGTGCCGAGGGGAGCTGCTTCTACTGTGGCAGTAAGGAGCACCGGATCCGTACCTGTCCGGAGAGGTCGGGAAACGCCTGTGTCTAGGTTCGCTCAGAGAGGTCGACCTAGACAAGAATAAATCCTCTCCATCTCTGCTGCTGTCAGTCTCAATTATCTGCGGGGAGAATCGTTATTTCGAACTAGCCCAACTTGACTCTGGAGCGGCCGGGAATCTTATTTCACAGGCCCTGGTAGAAAAATACCGCATTCCCACCAAACCTCTGGCTATACCATTATCTGTCGCTGCTATGGATGGGGGCCTCTTACCACGTCCCATCCAACTCATCACCGAATCCGTAACTCTGCAGGTGGGAATGCTGCATTCTGAGAGTATCTCCTTTCATGTTCTGCCTGGACTCTCTCACGCCCTCTTGCTAGGTCTACCTTGGCTCCAGAGACATGCACCCCTGCTTGACTGGCAGACCGGAGAAGTCCTTCGCTGGGGACAGGACTGTCATAAGACTTGTTTGGTTCCTGTTCATCCCGCCCGTCCTTCTCCTACCCCAACTAATCTACCTGGACTTCCGATTCCCTATTGGTCATTTGCTGATGTCTTTAATAAAAAGGAGGCAGAGACATTACCCCCTCATAGACCATACGACTGTCCTATCGACCTGTTACCCGGTACTACGCCTCCCCGTGGGCGTATTTACCCATTGTCCGCTGCTGAGACCCGGTCGATGTCCGAATATATTGAGGAGAATTTGGCCAGGGGATTCATCCGGAAATCTACCTCCCCGGCGGGAGCAGGCTTCTTTTTCGTAAAAAAGAAGGACGGCTCTCTCCATCCCTGTATAGACTATAGAGGCCTTAACCAGATCACGGTGAAGAATAAGTACCCCCTTCCGCTCATTCCAGAATTATTTGATCGTCTGAGGGGGGCTAGAATCTTCACAAAACTGGACCTCCGTGGGGCGTACAACCTGGTCCGTATCCGTCAAGGGGATGAATGGAAGACTGCATTCAACACCCGGGACGGCCACTATGAATATCTGGTAATGCCCTTTGGTCTCTGTAACGCTCCTGCCATCTTTCAAGAGTTGGTCAATGACATCTTCCGGGACCTTCTCTACTCCTGCGTAGTGGTATACCTGGACGACATCTTGGTCTTCTCTCCGGATCTCCAGACTCACCGGAGAGACGTTCGTCAGGTCCTGCTCAGGCTCAGGCAGAATCACCTCTTCGCTAAATATGAGAAGTGCCTCTTTGAGCAGACCTCGCTTCCGTTTTTGGGCTACATTATTTCTCAGACCGGCCTTCGAATGGATCCAGAGAAACTGTCTGCCATCGAGAAATGGCCCCGACCGGAGGGGTTGAAGGCCATTCAGCGGTTCCTGGGCTTCGCCAACTACTACCGCCTCTTCATTCCGCACTTCTCTTCCCGGACTGCCCCAATTTCCGCGCTCACCCGTAAGGGCACTAATCCCAGAGAGTGGCCGCCCGAAGCAGAGGAGGCCTTTCTTTCCTTAAAACAGGCCTTCTCTTCCGCCCCGGTGCTGCATCGCCCAGATGGCAACAAGCAGTTCTTCCTGGAGGTTGACGCCTCCTCCTCTGGAGCCGGAGCGGTACTTACCCAAAAATCATCTTCCGGGAGAATGGTAACTTGTGGCTTCTTCTCCAAACTCTTCTCCTCTTCTGAGCGCAAATATTCCATAGGAGATAGAGAGTTATTGGCCATCAAGCTGGCATTGGAGGAGTGGCATTACCTGCTCGAAGGGGCTCTTCACCCGGTAATAATTTACACTGACCACAAGAACTTGGCTTACCTCCAGCATGCCCAGAGACTTAACCCGCGCCAAGCTCGGTGGTCCTTGTTTTTTGCTCGCTTTGATTTTATTCTTCATTTTCGCCCGGCTGACAAAAACATCAAGGCGGACGCCTTGTCCCTATCCTTTCTGGTGTCTGATCTCGAGGAGGAACCGAAACACATCATCGATCCCGCCAGAGTAATGCAGGTGGCTCCCGTGAGTCTAAATCGTCTCCCTCCCGGTAAGACGTTCGTATCAGTACCTGATCGGGAGAGGATCCTACACTGGGGTCACTCGTCTAAACTAGCTGGCCACGCTGGTCAGAAAAAGACCCTCCAGCTTATTACCCGGCACTACTGGTGGCCTACCCTGCACAAGGACGTAATAGACTTTGTTTCTGCCTGTGTGTCCTGCGCCCGCAACAAGGTTCCGAGACATCTGCCAGCCGGTCGCCTCCTTCCGCTCCCAGTACCTGCTGCCCCCTGGCAGCATATAGCAATGGACTTTATAACTGATCTCCCCGTCTCTGCCGGTTGTACGGTCATTTGGGTGGTCGCTGACCGCTTTTCCAAGATGGCTCATTTCGTTCCCCTGCCAGGCCTCCCGTCTGCACCCGAGCTGGCTAAAGACTTTATCCGCCACATCTTCCGTCTTCATGGCCTGCCCCTCCACATCGTGTCGGATCGTGGGGTACAGTTCACTTCACGCTTCTGGAGAGCCACTTGTAAACTGCTAGACGTCACCCTGGACTTCTCCTCCGCTTACCACCCACAGTCTAATGGTCAAGTGGAGCGGATCAATCAGAACCTGACCAGTTACCTCTGGCACTTCGTTAATGCCCACCATTCAGACTGGGTGGATCTCCTGCCATGGGCCGAATTTTCTTACAACAATCACGAGAGCGAATCTTCCTCCAAATCCCCGTTTTTTGTTGTCTTCGGTCAGCATCCTCGGATCCCATTTCCCGTCTCCACCTTGGTGGACAATCCGGCTGCGGAATCTCTTGTTAACAAATTTTCCTCCATATGAGAGAGTACCCGATCCGCACTCCTTCTGTCATCTGAGCGTATGAAAAGACACGCTGACAAAAAACGCCTGGATCCTCCTCAATTCCGTCCAGGGGATAAGGTCTGGCTCTCGTCCAAGTATGTCCGGCTCAAGATTCCTTCCTATAAGTTAGGGCCTCGGTTCATCGGTCCTCTGGAGGTCATCAGTCAGATCAACCCGGTGGCCTATAAATTGAAACTCCCGGCCAACTTGCGGATCCCTAACTCCTTCCATGTATCTCTCCTCAAACCTGTGGTACTTAACTCTTTTTCCAAGTCTACAGGTACGCCTCCTGCTCCGGTTTCCGCTGAAAACGAATTTGAGGTAGAGAACATTCTGGCCACCAAAAGGGTAAGAGGGAAGACCTTTTTTCTAGTAGATTGGAAGGGGTTTGGTCCTGAAGAGAGAACGTGGGAGCCCCGGGAGAACATCCATGCCCCTCTCATCCTAGCTAAATTTCTCTCTGGCCTAAAAAAGGGGGGGCCTAAGGGGGGGGGGTACTGTAGCGCCGGCGTCCCTGCCCTCTGCTAGGCAGGGACGCTGTTCCCCTCACCCCTCTGCTCCGAGCCCGGCGTCCTCCTCCCGCTCTGCTGGCAGCGCGCGCTCCTTCCCGGCCACTGTGCTTAGGGAAAAATGGAGGTGCCCGAGCAATGTTGTTGCACTGTTCACTACTCTACTTCAGCCCTCAGGTCCCGTTGCCAGTTACCTGCCAGATTCCTGCCAGTTTGCTGTCTGATTCCTGCCTGATATTCTGCTTACCTGCCTGCTGGCCTGAGGTCCGACGGTCTGCCTACCGACTCCTGTCAGTCTGTCTAAGGACCAGCTTGCCCGCTCACCTGGGAGCGCTCCTCTGCTACCTGCCTGCTAGCCTGAGGTCCGACGGTCTGCCCTCCAACTCCTGTCAGTCTGTCTATGGACCAGCTTGCCCGCTCACCTGGGAGCGCACACCTGTTACCTGCCTGCTAGCCTACCTGGAGGCTCCGCCGTCACGTGCTGTGACCATCTGCCTTTTCAGAGACTCCTGCCCGCTCACCTGGGAGCGCACACCTGTTACCTGCCTGCTAGCCTACCTGGAGGCTCCGCCGTCACGTGCTGTGACCACCTGCCATTCCAGAGACTCTCGCTTGCTCACCTGGGAGCACACATCAACCATCTGCCTGCTAGCCTACCTGGAGGCTCTGCCATCACAGGTCGTACCTACCCTTTACCCAGAGACTGCCCCGGTCACTTGCCGTGACCTCCTGCCCGTTCATCCAGAGACTGCCCCGGTCACTTGCCGTGATCTCCTGCCCGTTCATCCAGAGACTGCCCCGGTCACTTGCCGTGACCTCCAGCCCGTTCACTCAGAGACTGTCCCGGTCACCTGCTGTGACTGCCTGCCCGTCTTCCCTGGTCGCCACCCGCTCCCTTACAAGGACCGCCCCCTTGTATAGTAGCTCAGAGGTTCTGCCTCCCAGACCCGTTACAGGTACGAGCAGTGAGACTATGGATTCTTTACGGTACGAGCAGTGAGACTATGGATTCTTTACGGTACGTGCAGTGAGACTATGGATTCTTTACGGTACGAGCAGTGAGACTATGGATTCTTTACGGTACGAGCAGTGAGACTATGGATTCTTTACGGTACGAGCAGTGAGACTATGGATTCTTTACGGTACGAGCAGTGAGACTATGGATTCTTTAAGGTACGAGCAGTCAGACTGTGGAGCTATCTGCCACATGATGTTGTAATGGTTGGTTCACTGCAAAAATACATGGAGGCCAGTACGCCTTTCCTGATAAATATAATATTACAGGTTATCGTCACTGGATTCTGTGATGGACGTTTATCCAGGGAACCCGTCTGATTGCCGTATGTAAAGTCAGGAATTAATTTAATTCCCTAATATGGAAATATGACGCCATTAGTGTCTGTTTTTTCCCTTCTTCTGGATCAGTATGTTAGGTCATAGGTTGAACTCGATGGACTTGAGTCTACCTTCAACCTAATAAACTATGAAACTATAAAAATTAAAGTGATATAAAGAAATATAAAATACAAAAAAAACTTTTTTTCTTATTTATTTATTTTTCTTTTGATTTTTTTATTATAACTTTGCCAAATGTTGTTTACACTAAAAATCATGTGAGAGGAGGAGACCGATCGGTAACGCAGGATGACAAAGCTTTGGCAAGACTTACAGAAGAACATTACTGGGAGCCTGGAAGGAATCGCCTGTGTGTGTTTCATAATGGGAAGCATCAATCACCGGCTCAGTCATCACTCGTCTGCTGCGTCTTCAGTATTGGAGCGGGGCGTGGATCTGAGACCGCTGTGATGGCGGAACATGGGCCAGAAAACTGAGATCAGCACTAAGAACCGCGATTACCCCCAAATATTTAATTGTATCATTTAAAGTGACCTCGAAATAAATACATCTAATATTAAGATAATAGTTCCATACAATTCGGACATCTGGGAGTCCGCACAAGTCATTCCATCTTAGAGTCTCCAGTCCCCAATTTTATCATGGAAATTCCTTCTAAATGAAGGTGACACTTACATTGTTTCTTCTGAATCCTTGTGGCTACCTGCCCTGAGGACGTATCGTAGCAGAAGACCAGAAGGACATTTCCAAGATGTTTTGTGTCTTTCCTTCTGTAGCAAATCTTCCAGCACAAGAAAAAGGATCAGCCCCTTAATTTTTGCAGTGACTTCTAATGACAATGGACCGGTGATGGGTGAATCCGCTGAAACTCGAATTTGGCACTTCCCTCGAACTTGGACAGGAAATTCAATTTGCACTGAATTTATTGTTGCAAATCAAACATTGCACATTATTGTGCCCTGAGATTTCGCCAGACCCCCGGAGCATAACAAAATTGTAAAAAAAACATAAAAAATGACACTCAGCAGCCCTCACTTGTCCTGTCGAGCAGCCCAGTTCCGGTCTGGTTGTCTTCTTTGGTCTGGTCACCAATGCGGTCTTCGTTGGGTCATCTTTGCTGTCTCCCAGTGCCTGGCATCTTCTATGTATCCTACACTGACTAGGCTGCAATGTTATGAAGTTGTGTAAAGTCATGAAGTTATTGCCTAGTCAGCGCAAAAGATGTCAACGATACCAGACCCGGGAACTTGTTGAAGCTGGCTCAGTGAAGACAGCGCTGGTGACCAGAAAGTAGACTGATTTGATTTAAAGAGCTTTGCTCATCTCTACATGGAAACATTGTATCACTGTGCCAATAGATTAAGCTGTGGTAGAGGGGAGTTGTAGTGAGTATTAGCTACACCTAAAATAAAACTCCAGGCAAGTTTTGCTAATTATCAGAGTCCCCCTGTGATGATTGGATACTTTGCAGCTGTGCCATTAATGTACACTGTGTGCAGAATTATTAGGCATTTTCTATTTTTGATGATTACATTACAATTGATTGCTTTACTAAACTTGGTGATGAAGTCATGTACTGATTGTAGTTCTTGTGATGTATTCATGTACTGATGGTGGTTCTAGTGACCTATTTATTTACAAATGATACTTCTGGCATCATATGTATGTACTATTGACGGCTCTGGTGTTCTATTTATGTTTTAATGATGATTTTGTTTTCGTATTCATGCATTCATGATCGTTCTGGTGATGAATATAGCATCATAACCTTCATCAATACATGAATACATCACCAGAGCCATTAGTAGTACATGAATAGAGCACTAGAAAAACCATCGAATACGTTACCAGAATTACCATGAGTGCAGGAATTTGACACCAGAACCACCACCAGTACATGAATACGCCACCAGAACCACTATCCGTACAAGAATATGGCACCAGAACCACTATCAGTTTTGTTGCAAACTGTATTTGTTGCATGAAGGATGCAATATGTATTCCATTATCTATAGCAGAGCCAGTTTAGTTTCAACTAGGGTATCCGTCAAATTCTTAACACCTTAATTGAAACCAAACAGCCTCCATTTAATTAAGTTATATTAGTTTCTATGACCATTCTTATGTAAAAATATATGACGCCAGGGATGAATATCACTATTTATCATTTGTGTTGTGTAAATTGTCAAACGATGAATGATTCTATATCTAACTTTGAAATTGCACTCCCTCTTGAGCCTCAGCCTTAAAGTACGTGGCTTTTTTACTTTTGCTGGTATTTTCTGGTGAAAATGGTAACGATTCTAGTGGAAGTTCAGAGCTTGATAACTGACCCATCTTAGAGGGAATGCATTGGGGGCTGAGGGTTCATCAATGGATATTGGGTGGGGGGTGTCGCTGGCTTCATCTACCTAGGGCATCAAAATACCTTGTCCTAGCCCTGCACACAGTGTATTTTCTGGTTGTTGCAGGGGGTGATTGGTTTTTGGGTTATTGGAGCATATTTGTCAGAGCGTTGGCACTGGCACTGCCGTATTATGTGGACTCGATGACATAGGGACAACAAGGAGCCCTTCGGCTCACTGGAGAGTCAAACCGGGATAAAGTAGCTATAAAGTAGCAAGAGACAAGTAATAAAGTCTTTACACCATGTGTAAATCTCATTACAGAACCTAAGACATTCACTAATAGGAATGTTAGACACGGACGGGACGGGACATTTCTACTAACGTTTTCAATCATTAGACATTCTAATCTATTTCTTCCTCTTCTTCCTTTCTGTTACTTTTGTTTTACATTCATATTCAGAACCGGATTGGAAGGCGATAAAAATACACATCAGAAAGATGAGAAAGTCTCACAAAGGAGCCTAATAACAGGACGTCGTATTAATGCAAAGCCGCGCTAGAAAGGGGATTAGCGGTGGAGGAAACTTTTATGTGATTATACGGCCGCACTGATGGCGTTCCCTACATTTACTGTTGGCCCCGAAAAAAATACAAAGATAATTACACATTAAAGTCACCGGCAAGAAATCAGTGAGAAAGCGAGAAAAAAACAAGAACAGCGATATGGGAAATGAAGAGATGAAAACGTTTCCCGGTCTGAATGATTTTCATTTTTTTTATTTTTTTATAGGGATTATTAACAATCGTGGGGGGATTTGATAGATCTCGAATATTCTGTATCCATTTCCTGTAGTAGATGTGTCGAAGACAAACACAATATGGAAAAAAGTGTGTGTCCCCCACACATCCACCTCCATGGGCTTCTCTGTCCTCATCTACATCCATAGACATTAATATGGAGAAAGGTATGTGCCCCCCACATCCACCTCCGGGGGCTTCTCTGTCCTCATCTACATCCATAGACATTAATATGGAGAAAAGTATGTGCCCCCCACATCCACCTCCAGGGGCTTCTCTGTCCTCATCTACATCCATAGACATTAATATGGAGAAAAGTATGTGCCCCCCACATCCACCTCCGGGGGCTTCTCTGTCCTCCATCTACATCCATAGACATTAATATGGAGAAAAGTTTGTGCCCCCCACATCCACCTCCAGGGGCTTCTCTGTCCTCCATCTACATCCATAGACATTAATATGGAGAAAAGTATGTGCCCACCACATCCACCTCCAGGGGCTTCTCTGTCCTCCATCTACATCCATAGACATTAATATGGAGAAAAGTTTGTGCCCCCCACATACACCTCCAGGGGCTTCTCTGTCCTCCATCTACATCCATAGACATTAATATGGAGAAAAGTATGTGCCCCCCACATCCACCTCCAGGGGCTTCTCTGTCCTCCATCTACAGCTATAGACATTAATATGGAAAAAACTATGCGCCCCCCACATCCATCTCCAGGGGCTTCTCTGTCCTCCATCTACATCCATAGACATTAATATGGAGAAAAGTATGTGCCCCCCACATCCACCTCCAGGGGCTTCTCTGTCCATCTACAACCATACACATTAATATGGAGAAAGGTATGTGCCCCCCACATCCACCTCCAGGGGCTTCTCTGTCCTCATCTACATCTATAGACATTAATATGGAGAAAAGTATGTGCCCCCCACATCCACCCCCGGGGGCTAATCTGTCCTCCATCTATATCCATAGACAATAATACAGAGAAAAGTATGTGCCCCCCACATCCACCTCCAGGGGCTTCTCTGTCCTCATCTACATCCATAGATATTAATATGGAGGAAAGTATGTGCCCCCCCCCCACAACCACCTCCAGGGGCTTATCTGTCCTCATCTACATCCATAGACATTAATATGGAGAAAAGTATGTGCCCCCCACATCCACCTCTGGGGGCTTCTCTGTCCTCATCTACATCCATAGACATTAATATGGAGAAAGGTATGTGCCCCCCCCCCCCCACATCCACCTCCGGGGGGTTCTCTGTCCTCATCTACGTCCATAGACATTAATATGGAGAAAAGTATGTGCCCCCCACATCCACCTCCAGGGGCTTCTCTGTCCTCATCTACATCCATAGACATTAATATGGAGAAAAGTATGTGCCCCCCATATCCACCTCCAGGGGCTTCTCTGTCCTCCATCTACATCCATAGACATTAGTATGGAGAAAAGTTTGTGCCCCCACATCCCCCTCCAGGGGCTTCTCAGTCCTCCATTTACATCTATAGACATTAACATGGAGAAAAGTATGTGCCCCCCACATCCACCTCCGGGGGCTTCTCTGTCCTCCATCTACAGCTATACACATTAATATGGAAAAAACTATGCGCCCCCCACATCCACCTCCAGGGGCTTCTCTGTCCTCCATCTACATCCATAGACACTAATGTGGAGAAAAGTATGTGCCCCCCACATCCACCTCCAGGGGCTTCTCTGTCCATCTACAACCATAGACATTAATATGGAGAAAGGTATGTGCCCCCCACATCCACCTCCAGGGGCTTCTCTGTCCTCATCTACATCCATAGACATTAATATGGAGAAAAGTATGTGCCCCCCATATCCACCGCCGGGGGCTTATGTGTCCTCCATCTTCATCCTTAGACAATAATACAGAGAAAAGTATGTGTCCCCCACATCCACCTCCAGGGGCTTCTCTGTCCTCATCTACATCCATAGACATTAATATGGAGAAAAGTATGTGCCCCCCATATCCACCTCCAGGGGCTTCTCTGTCCTCCATCTACATCCATAGACATTAATATGGAGAAAAGTATGTGCCCCCCACATCCACCTCCGGGTGCTTCTCTGTCCTCATCTACATCCATAGACATTAATATGGAGGAAAGTATGTGCCCCCCACATTAACCTCCAGGGGCTTCTCTGTCCTCATCTATATCCATAGACATTAATATGGAGAAAACTATGTGCCCCCCACATCCACCTCCAGGGGCTTCTCTGTCCTCATCTACATCCATAGACATTAATATGGAGAAAGGTATGTGCCCCCCACATCCACCTCCAGGGGCTTCTCTGTCCTCCATCTACATCCATAGACATTAATATGGAGAAAAGTTTGTGCCCCCCACATCCACCTCCAGGGGCTTCTCTGTCCTCCATCTACATCCATAGACATTAATATGGAGAAAAGTATGTGCCCCCCACATCCACCTCCAGGGGCTTCTCTGTCCTCCATCTACATCCATAGACATTAATATGGAGAAAAGTTTGTGCCCCCCACATCCACCTCCAGGGGCTTCTCTGTCCTCCATCTACATCCATAGACATTAATATGGAGAAAAGTATGTGCCCCCCACATCCACCTCCAGGGGCTTCTCTGTCCTCCATCTACAGCTATAGACATTGATATGGAAAAAACTATGCGCCCCCCACATCCATCTCCAGGGGCTTCTCTGTCCTCCATCTACATCCATAGACATTAATATGGAGAAAAGTATGTGCCCCCCACATCCACCTTCGGGGGCTTCTCTGTCCTCATCTATATCCATAGACATTAATATGGAGGAAAGTATGTGCCCCCCACATCCACCTCCAGGGGCTTCTCTGTCCTCATCTACATCCATAGACATTAATATGGAGAAAGGTATGTGCCCCCCACATCCAACTCCGGGGGCTTCTCTG
The DNA here is from genome assembly GCF_046119375.1 of Phyllobates terribilis. NCBI lineage: Eukaryota > Metazoa > Chordata > Amphibia > Anura > Dendrobatidae > Phyllobates > Phyllobates terribilis. The sequence continues at coordinate 664,530,753 of NW_027362763.1, forward strand.
TCCTCATCTACATCCATAGACATTAATATGGAGAAAGGTATGTGCCCCCCACATCCAACTCCGGGGGCTTCTCTGTCCTCATCTACATCCATAGACATTAATATAGAAAAAAGTATGTACCCCCCCCCCCCCACATCCACCTCCGGGGGCTTCTCTGTCCTCATCTACATCCATAGACATTAATATGGAGAAAAGTATGTGCCCCCCACATCCACCTCCGGGGGCTTCTCTGTCCTCCATCTACATCCATAGATATTAATATGGAGGAAAGTATGTGCCCCCCCCACATCCACCTCCAGGGGCTTCTCTGTCCTCATCTACATCTATAGACATTAATATGGAGAAGAGTATGTGCCCCCCACATCCACCCCCGGGGGCTTATCTGTCCTCCATCTATATCCATAGACAATAATACAGAGAAAAGTATGTGCCCCCCACATCCACCTCCAGGGGCTTCTCTGTCCTCATCTACATCTATAGACATTAATATGGAGAAAAGTCTGTGCCCCCCCACATCCACCTCCAGGGGCTTCTCTGTGCTCATCTACATCCATAGACATTAATATGGAGAAAAGTCTGTGCCCCCCCACATCCACCTCCGGGGTCTTCTATGTCCTCATCTACATCCATAGACATTAATATGGAGGAAAGTATGTGCCCCCCACATCCACCTTCGGGGGCTTCTCTGTCCTCATCTATATCCATAGACATTAAAATGGAGGAAAGTATGTGCCCCCACATCCACCTCCGGGGGCTTCTCTGTCCTCATCTACATCCATAGACATTACTATGGAGGGAAGTATATGCCCCCCACATCCACCTCCGGGGGCTTCTCTGTCCTCATCTACATCCATAGACATTAATATAGAAAAAAGTATGTACCCCCCCCCCCCACATCCACCTCCGGGGGCTTCTCTGTCCTCATCTACATCCGTAGACATTAATATGGAGAAAAGTATGTGCCCCCCATATCCACCTCCAGGGGCTTCTATTTCCTCATCTACATCCACAGACATTAATACAGAGAAAAGTATGTGCCCCCCACATCCACCTCCGGGGGCTTCTCTGTCCTCCATCTACATCCATAGATATTAATATGGAGGAAAGTATGTGCCCCCCCACATCCACCTCCAGGGGCTTCTCTGTCCTCATCTACATCCATAGACATTAATATGGAGAAAAGTATGTGCCCCCCACATCCACCTCCGGGGGCTTCTCTGTCCTCATCTACATCCATAGACATTAATATGGAGAAAAGTATGTGCACCCCACATCCACCCCCGGGGGCTTATCTGTCCTCCATCTATATCCATAGACAATAATACAGAGAAAAGTATGTGCCCCCACATCCACCTCCAGGGGCTTCTCTGTCCTCATCTACATCCATAGACATTAATATGGAGAAAAGTATGTGCCCCCCACATCCACCTCCAGGGGCTTCTCTGTCCTCCATCTACATCCATAGACAATAAGTAGTCGTTCCCTCTGTAGATATAACGGCTTGACTGTGGGAATTTTTGCCTCTTTATCCAGAAGAGCATTTGTTGGATCGGACCCTGATGTTGGGGAAGAGGTCGAGCTCTCAATCTCGATACTCATTCATCCCCATGGATGGGGTTGAGGTCCGTGTGACGAGTCACGTTCTTCCACCGAATTCCCCAGAGCATTTTTATTTTAGATCTATATCCAAATATTTATGATACTTTTTTGAGATAGGAAAATTTATTGGAGTGGAATTTAATTCTTCTCGAATTTTCCCAAAATTTGCATTCTGGTTAATATGGAATTTTTATAATGCACACTTTACAAATTCCTAAAAAAGGCTGCCTCCGTCATCTTGCTGAAAAGTAGAGTGCTGGCAAAAAGTTAAAAAGAAAAAAAAACACCTCTCCGCTAACCTCTCTGGACTTTCCTGTGCAATCTTGGAACCTTTTCGCCTCCGTTGCGCTTATCTCGCCTGGTATCCATGACGCGCGCCCTGGGCCGTGGGGTACTCGGTAGCCGGGCCAGTCGTTGCTAGAGGAGATGTCACAGTGGCGGTGACCCGGTCCATGACCCAGGGCAGTTAATAAAAGGGGGAATTTATAGTTTTTGTATTTAATGTTCATGACGCCACCTGTGGTATGCGGCTATGTGGAGCCGCCGCTGCGGAGCTGATCCTCTGGAGCTGATGGTGATGCAGCAGAGTTGGTTCAGCTCTCCACAGGCAGAGCTTAGCTACAGGGCAGTGTAGATGTTGTATGAGGTAGATGTTGCTGTGCAGTGTGGTGCAGGGGGATGATGGTGCAACAATAAATCACAGAGACAGTGGAGTGCAGTCTTCAGGGTTTACTCACAGTTGTTAATTTCCTCAGGTTACACTTTCCAGATTATAACCTCCCACGTCGTCCTGTGTTCACCAAGGAAGGGGTTCAGCAATCCCTCGGATAATTCAGGAGCACATAACGGGACCCCCTTCTGTGTGCCTTTCTCAGTCATCTTCCTGCGCTGGCTCTCACCCTCTTGCCCTGTGCCTCACAATCAGTGTCCCGAGCCGGTAGCCTCGGATCTCGTCGGGCGACCTGCAGTCCCCTGGACCCACTGTGGCCACCTTTCCAGCGAAGTCATTGTGGCTGTGGCAACTGCAACCTAAAAGTACAGAAGCCTCCGGTTTCTAGCTGAATATTGCAATTCTCACTAGTTAGGGGGCCGGTCCCCTCTGCGGCCTGATCCCTCCACGTCCTGGTAGATTCGGGCGTACGAGTGGCCTCCAGCACTTCCCGTACCCCTAGGATCCCCTCGTTCCTTCTGGATCCTTCCTTCCTGCTCTTCTCCTCTCTTCAGTCAGTCTCACCTCCTAGGCCTCTCTCACTCAGGCCCGCTCCTCCAGAGCAGAGCTCCTGCGCCTTACACTCTCTCCTCAGACTGTCCGCTCCACACCCAAGATGGCTTCCCTCTTTTATACCGCTGCTGAAGTGCTCCCCTGTTCTACTTCCTCCACCCACACCCACTACATGGTTCCCCCTTTTTTGTTTCCCCCACTCCAGCCAGGGTCAGGGCACAGCAGAGGAGCAACGCATCTTGCCCTTCCTACTGGTCTGGAGTAGTGTAGTGTTGGATGCAGGTGTTAGGGTCCCGGGCAGTACTCCATCCTAATCTGAGAGTGGGATATCACACCTCTGGGTGAGATGCAGTACCTCTGTGGCGACTGAACAAGCAGGGGCGCCACATCCACTCTAGATCAGAGAATCTGGTTGCAAGCTAGCCCTGGAGTTCACTGCACATGTTCTGGTGCCTGCTCATTGCTGTAAGTCCCAGACTAGAAGGAACACTCGCTGGAGATGCGACATGACTGATGAATGGAGGACTGGTGTCATGCTAGGTATGGGAAGGACCCAGAGTACGACGATGGGAAAAGGGGGGAAGCCCAATAACTAGGGAAAGGGAGAGTGGAGACCCCTAGGCAGATCTAACAACACCCTGACTCCCATATCGTCCCTAAATAGGTTCTGCACCTATAGCCGGTCAGGATACCTTAGCCCTGGCTGACCCTAGAGTTAGGCCCTAGGTAGGTAGGGGTAGGGATGAGCACTAGTCAGACCCACTGCAACTATAGATGAACAAGTGAAACAGACAAGGGGATACACTTAGCTTTGAGAAGACACCTGAGAGATCATGACTAATATCCACAAAGGAACTCCAAGGAGAATCTAGCCGACTGCTAAAACTCCAGACCTGAACAGAGGAATATGCTCTATCATCGCGATTTTCTGGAGCAACTGAGTGTATTTAAAGATCCAGCAAGGGAGTGTTAATTAGCAGCAGAAGGTGGAGATCACAGCTGGGTTCTAGAGTCCTAGAGAGGGAGGAATGATGAAAGGATCAAGAAGGTGTCTACAAGGCCAAGCGCAGCAACCTTCTACAGCCAGATCCAGTAATGACTGTCTGTCAAACCTGATACACCCGTGACAACTGGACAGTGAGCAGGGAGCAGCAGGGACAACCAGAAATGTCAGCATAAAAGTATGTTTTTCTTTTCAATTTTCAACTTTTAGCTGGCTGTTCACCACTTCGGTCGCCACTCACTGCTTCCTGCCATCTGATCTTCTGTGCCTCCGCATCTTCTTCCTGGTGTTTCCTCAAGGCCGGGCCAGAGATTCAGCGTCATGTAGGTGTGGAGGACGGATAGATGGCAAGGAGTAGTGGGAGCAGCCAGATATGTGAGTATAAGTATTTATTAAATTTTTTACATCTTATGTCTATTCTGCTCTAAGGTCTGGAGAAACCCCAAAGTATAGGAGCATTAAATATATGGAGAACAACTTCTCCGTGATTCAAATTTTCCTGTAAAATCCTCATGAACTGGCTCTAATTTTGCCTGATCCGCTCATCTCTGGTCCTTGTGTACTGGGCACAGTCACGGGGGAACATGTTGGTATCAGTGAGCCCTTCACCACCAGCCCTTCTGTCACCCATCAGTAATGGGAGACGGCACGGCGAGGGTCCGAATATGATACATGGGGGGAAAAGGGACTGAACGAGAAACCTGAATTTAAGGATTAAGCCATGCAACCCAATAGTTTTCTACTCGTAACGTATTACGAGGATCCGGTCACACTAGTATCATCATGGCTTCCTTTCTTAAGAGGCACAAATTCTAATTTAACAAATTAGTTTTCGACTGAATCCCAATGAATCCTCATAGACCTCATTGACTATGATGTGACAATCCTCCATTGCCATGGATGGACCAAGGGTTGGATCTAGGTTGTAGCCCTAATGGATCAGTTGCCTTGAGTTTCCACCTCTGATCCCACATTTTATTCCTATATTTTTGGAAAGTTGTATTAATAATACGTATCAGGCAGTGTTTTTGGGCACTATATGGTCAACTATTAGGGGGTAATAACAGAAGGTTCTGCACAGAGGACAGTTCCCTGAAAATCACCATACTAGAGCATTGACAGCAACAATGGGGGCGCGTCATTCAACGGGCCCATTGCGACACACCGGTGACGTGATTCCAGGTCGCCAATAGGTTTCTATGACAGCAAGGGGTCAGTAGAAGACCCCCCATGCTTGTCATTTAGGAGCTCCATTGAAACTCTGCCTGTGGCCGGGATTCATAGGACACCGTGATTTTTGTTATATGCAGTGATGCTGTGGTATCGCTTTATATAGCAAAAGCTATATAAGACAATCACAGTTTCAAGTCCCTTAAGGGGATTAATAAATACAGTGAATATAAAATAAAAAAATAAAAAAAATTTAAAAAAATTTAAATAAAGGTTCAAATCACCCCATTTGCCCCATTAAAATGTTTTAAAAATACACACGTGTGGTATCGCTGCATTCATAAAAGTCCGATCTATCAAACTACAAAAATAATCAACTAGATCGGTAAACACCGTAAATAAAAAAAAAAAATCAACGCCAAAAATTACGTTTTTATGGTCACTGCAATTCCCCAAAAAAATGCTGTAACAAGCGCTCAAAACATCATATCTATCCAAAAACAGTATCAATAAAAAAGTTGTCATGCTCGCTACAAATAAGTCATTACCCAGTTCCATCTTACGAAAAATTAAAACGTTACGGCGGGTCTCAGAAAATGGCGAAAACACAACCCCCAAAAAGTTTTTTTTTTGCAAACTTTTATGTTTAAAATTAATTGATGTATGAGCAAATATCCTAATAAACCTAAAAAAATAACGATACAAAAAAAAAAAAATTAAGTACAAATATTATTTAACCTGGTAAAAGTTGCCAATAACTTGAGAACTGCTGATTTCAGATAATTTTTCTTATAATCGGGTGGATTTGATTCTCCGCTTTTCGAGAAGAACAGAATCTAAACAAATAATTATTTAACTTAGTGCCGGCTTCTTCCAGTCTAATACTCTTCTTAATAATTGATCGCCGGGAATGATGGAGAGCGTCGCAGAATAATATACGCTTTATGAATAAGAAACGCATTCTCCTTCGTTTGCTTTTTCTATGATTTTGAAAACAGATTTAGAAAAAAAAAATCACCAAAACCTCGATGTTTTCTGCCTTGTAGAGGGGGAATGAGAACATTATGTTTGTTTGCAAGTCAGATATTTTTGCAACGCTATTTTGGATATTAAAAGATAAATTAGACATGTCGAAATGCGTCGGGTTACACAAAGCCGAATCCTCTTCTTGTAAAACTGAAGACATTGGTTTATTAATTCTTAAATCAAATGTACAGTTTTGAGTAAGTCGCAGATTTGTGAGTCGATAGAGCAATATGGAGAATTACAGCTCAGCTACATCACAGTTTAATTAACCAGTGTCATAGGGAATGGATCCCAGAACAGAGGATCCAGGTTCTATCAGAGAGAAAGCCTGACCGTGCTCATGGAATAGGCAACATAGGAATAAGCAACAGTGGGGGTCCCAGAGGTCAGACTCTCACCGTTTGTACTTTTGTCTTGAAACTTACATTTTTTTGTATTAAATACTATGAAATATAAAGTTTTTTCTAGCCACCACTAGAGGGAGCCATGAACTTGTATAACCTGTATACAGTAAACTTCTGAGCTCCCCCTAGTGATGGCTGCAGGTAGCTAGAATCTACTGGCTTAATCCTATGTCTATGCAGGTGATGTGGAGCTTTGGCATCGATTTAGATCGAAGCAGTCTTAACCCTAAAGTAAATATTTCAGCAGATTTAAAAATCCTTGTCAGAATAACTGTATCATCCTTTATGAAGGTTTAAATATAATCTCCATACACCTAGCTTGATTGACAGCTCCTCAGTGCCACTCCTCCCTGCTACTGAATCGCCACCTTCCCTGAGTGATTGACAGCTACTAAGTAGGTATACACCCAGCTGTTGAATTTTCACCCACCTAGCCTGATTGACAGCTTCTCAATGTCCCTCCTCTCTGCTGCTGAATCTTCCCCAATCAAGCTTGATTGACAGCTTCTCATTGTCCCTCCTCCCTGCTGCTGAATATCCACCTTCCCTGAGTGATTGACAGCTCCTAACTACATTGCCACATGCTGCTGAATTTTCATCCACCTAGCCCGATTGACAGCTTCGTATTGTCCCTCCTCCCTGCTGCTGTTCCTTACCCAATCAAGCTTGATTGACAGGCCCTCAGTGTGCCTCCTCCCTGCTGCTGAATCTCCATCTTCCCTGAGTGATTGACAGCTCCTAAGTATGTTGCCACATGCTGCTGAATTTTTACCCACCTAGCCTGATTGACAGATTCTCGATGTTCCTCCTCCCTGCTGCTGAATCTTCCCCAATCAAGCTTGATTGAAAGGCCCTCAGTGTCCCTCCTCCCTGCTGCTCAATCTCCCCCAACCTAGCTTAATTGATGCTGCTGAATCGCCACCTACCTAGCCTGAATGACTACTCCTCAGTTGATTGCCAGCTCTTGCTGAGATCTCACACAAGTCAGTATAATCTGCAGCTATCAGTGAGGTTGCGTAGGTGGAGAATGAATACATTGTATTCATGACCTTTTTCAAAGTAAGCACACCAGCATCTTCATGTCTAAAATATATATTTAATTACCGGTATTTGGAATTGGAATCTTCTAACAAAACCTTGTTAACCCTCCCTTACTGTAGAGGGACATGCTCGCTCCGCCTGGTAACCAGGTCACAGTTATCAATTGTATGGACCCCAGCACTTAGGTCCAGCACCTAATCACTCATGGCTATCATCAGGACACCTCCAGTCATCTCTGACTGGTGACAATTGACCCTACTTTCCAGATTCCATACAGATTGCAGCTGATCAGCTTTTTATCCAGAGATCCATCAAATGTCTGATGAGCGTTCGGAAAAATCATCTGTTTTTGATCCAGAAAAAGTGGATGATATTTTTCATCCGTGTGACATCTGTGCGTCCGTCTCTTACATCTGTTCAACATCCATCTCGAAACTGCAACAATTTAATAAGTAATAAAAGGCCAAATACAGTTTATTATTTATCATTCCAATGGATCGTCAACTTCTTCCGCATCATCCATAGACTTTGACAGTTCGGACGGTTCCGCTTCTACTTTGCAGTGATGTTCTAAAATGTTCTTACAAAGGAGCAAAGCTATATGATGGCGGGTAGACAACTGAAGACCCCACAAAGAAGGCAGGGACGGTTTATTACCATCGCTGTGGCCACAGTAATGGGAAGAGTTGATGGAGCTTCATCTTCCATGCACAGCGATCATGTGATCGTTGTATATAAGGAGGAATCAGGAGCTGCTGGGTCATAGGGGGAACAAAACAGCTCCAGGAGGCTACATCTCCCCTGTAACTGGGGCTAACACAAGAGCCCTAGTTACAGTGGAAATAAGATAAAGATATGTGAATATTGAAATTCCTCCCTCCCTCACCAACCAAGGGTCTTCTATGAATAAATAAAATAACAATACACAGGTAAAAAATAAATAAATAGATATAAAGAATGCCACTATCAATCCAAATACTGGCCCCTTTATCGGAAAAAAAACAAAAAAGTGTTCTATATATTAAAATCTAAAAATGTTATAGAATGGAGAGCACATTTTTAAATGTATTTCAATGGTCCTTTGCAGTGATGAGCGAGCATGCTCGTTACTTGAGATTTACAAGCATGCTCAGTTGTTTCCCAAGTATCTTCAGCATGCTCGGGTGTTATGTTATAGTCGCGCTGTGTGCATGATTTGCGACTGTTTGACAGCTTTAATACATGTGAGGAATGCCTATTTCTTAGGCATTCGTCACATGTAAAGCTGTCAAACAGTCGCACATCATGAGCACGGAGTGACTCAAAGATAACACCCGAGCACGCTGAAGATACTCAGCGAGCACCCGAGCCACATTTGTAAACAAGCTTAGAATCTGATCGTCAGTAAACATGGCCGTCCCTGATGCTCCCGGCCCTGAATTCTCACCTCAACCTTTAATTCCTTTATTTGGTTCTTTAAAATCAGTTTCATTGTACTTTGTGTTACGTGGATGTGAAAAATAATGAATTTTGCGAGTTCTTCATCTGTAAAAATAACCGTAAAGCCTCCATAGAGACAAAGGCTCCACAGCGGAGATAATGATTAGAGATGAGCGTTGTTCTACTCGAACTGTTCGCCAATCTCAAATTCGAGCTGTTTTGGGCGGTGTTCGAGCCGTTCGGCGAACACGAACAATTTGAGAAAAATTCGGCTGTTCGAGGTTATGTTCGATAACTGTTCGTGCACCAAAATCATAACTGGATTTTTTCTCAGTAATGATGAAAATTAATGTTAATACGCAGTTTGAGTGTACAGCGGGGTGGGGGGAGGGGCAGGGGATGGATCTCTGCAGGAACAATGAAGATCTACATTTTTTTTTCTCTTTCCCGCATTTGCAGTGGGGAGGTGCAATCTGTCAGCCTATCAGCAGCGCACACACGGAGCGAAGTGCTTTTTTCACACAAGCAAGGGCATGTGTCATTGGCAGTGTATGTCACATGTCCTTGCCCTATAAGACCAAGCCATTTTCCTCGTCGCCACCATTTTCTCACTGCTGCAGCTGCGTGTTAGACGGCACCGCTGTTGCTGTGTGCGCTATACCTTGTTAATTTCAAGCCAATTTTCGCACAAATCTACAGATAGCTTGGGAGTAGGGAATAGTTGTGATTGCAGTCCTTTTAAGGACTAGGTTACAGCATTTCCTATGACTTTTATCAGGCAGGTCTGTGCTCTTAAATAGATAGATTGTGGGAGTAAAGACTAATTGTAATTGGAGTCCTTTTCAGGACTAGGTTACATCAGTTCCTATCAGTTTTTGCCAGGCAGGTCTGTGCCAGTGCTGTGCAAGTTTTTGTTCACAGCATTTGGCTGAATCTAGCAAAGCTAATCCTTTTTGGCCTATTGCAGAGTGTGTTAGTCAGTGGAGTAGCCTATCTGTGTTGCAAGATATACCACCTGTGTATAGAATACCAATTTCTTTACTGCACCTAGTGAAGTAAAATCTTTTGGGCATAGCATCATTCTATTAGTCCATCTATACTGACCTCCATCAGGTTGCAAATTGAATATAATTTTTTTCTGCATCTAGCTCTGAAAAAATATTTGGCCTTCTAGCAGTGTGTGGGACTTTCTCTATTAGTCCATCTATACTGACCTCCATCAGGTTGCAAACTGCATATATTTTTTTCTTCATCTACCTCTGAAAAAATATTGGGCTTCTAGCTGTGTGTGGGACTTGTTCTATTAGTCCATCTATACTGACCTCCATCAGGTTGCAAACTGCATATATTTTTTTCTTCATCTACCTCTGAAAAAATATTGGGCTTCTAGCTGTGTGTGGGACTTGTTCTATTAATCCATCTATACAGACCTCCATCAGGTTGCAAACTGAATATATTTTTTTCTGCATCTACCTCTGAAAAAATATTGGGCTTCTAGCTCTGTGTGGGACTTGTTCTATTAATCCATCTATACAGACCTCCATCAGGTTGCAAACTGAATATATTTTTTTCTGCATCTACCTCTGAAAAAATATTGGGCTTCTAGCTGTGTGTGGGACTTTCTCTATTAGTCCATCTATACTGACCTCCATCAGGTTGCAAATTGAATATAATTTTTTTCTGCATCTAGCTCTGAAAAAATATTTGGCCTTCTAGCAGTGTGTGGGACTTTCTCTATTAGTCCATCTATACTGACCTCCATCAGGTTGCAAACTGCATATATTTTTTTCTTCATCTACCTCTGAAAAAATATTGGGCTTCTAGCTGTGTGTGGGACTTGTTCTATTAGTCCATCTATACTGACCTTCATCAGGTTGCAAACTGCATATATTTTTTTCTTCATCTACCTCTGAAAAAATATTGGGCTTCTAGCTGTGTGTGGGACTTGTTCTATTAATCCATCTATACAGACCTCCATCAGGTTGCAAACTGAATATATTTTTTTCTGCATCTACCTCTGAAAAAATATTGGGCTTCTAGCTGTATGTGGGACTTGTTGTATTAGTCCATCTATACTGACCTCCATCAGGTTGCAAACTGAATATATTTTTTTCTGCATCTACCTCTGAAAAAATATTGGGCTTCTAGCTGTGTGTGGGACTTGTTGTATTAGTCCATCTATACTGACCTCCATCAAGTTGCAAACTGAATATATTTTTTTCTGCATCTACCTCTGAAAAAATATTGGGCTTCTAGCTCTGTGTGGGACTTGCTCTATTAATCCATCTATACAGACCTCCATCAGGTTGCAAACTGAATATATTTTTTTCTGCATCTACCTCTGAAAAAATATTTGGCCTTCTAGCAGTGTGTGGGACTTTCTCTATTAGTCCATCTATACTGACCTCCATCAGGTTGCAAATTAAAAATAATTTTTATCTGCATCTAGCTCTGAAAAAATATTTGGCCTTCTAGCAGTGTGTGGGACTTTCTCTATTAGTCCATCTATACTGACCTCCATCAGGTTGCAAATTGAAAATAATTTTTTTCTGCATCTAACCCAGCCAATAGTTTTGGCCTAATACCACAGTTTGGCCACTCAGCTCTGCTCGGTTCCCATCCATTGTTTTTTTGTGCAAACAACTCCAGAGTTGTTAATTAGTTAACCACCAAAATGAGTGGAAAAAGGCCTGCTGCTGGTGGAAAGGGGAATAGGCGTGTTGGGAAGGGGAAAAAAGGTTGTGTCCATGGGGTAGGTGTTAAAGCAACAGTAACATCTGCAGAAGAAAGACCATCTTCCAGCCAAACTAAAATGTCTACTTCTTTTAGCGGACAATGTGATAAGATCCCTTTCTTACGGCCACGCCAATCGCTACAAATTCCAGATGAGGCACAAAAACAGCAGGTGCTTCAACGGATATCAAGTGCTCCTTTAAGTGGGCTCTCCTCCACATCAACTTCAACATCACAAATACTCCAGTCCTCAAAGGTGTCACCCCAATCGCACTTGCTTCCTCACAGCTCCCAAATCTCCAGCTGCCCGTCTGAGTATGAGGTAGAACAGATGGTTGAGTCTGCAGAGCTGTTTACTCATACTATAGCCTGGGAATCAGAGGTCGACTCCAGCGCTTCTGTGAATCCAGACGAGGAAATGATCTGCACTGATGCCCAGAATCTTTATGAGTCGGATCCAGGACCAGACACAGAAGGTTCTGACCATAATGTAGACCCTCATTCCCAAACTGTAACTCCTGTTGGTGGAGACAATGAGGAAGACGATGATAAGACTCAAATACCTGATTGGAGCGACATCTTTAGTTTTTTGTCAGGGCAGGAACAGGTTGGCTCTGAGGACGACGGGTGTGATAACGCACAGGGTGATGATGATGAGGTTGGAGATCCCACTTACTGTCAACCCACAGTCAGCCAAGAGATGAGGTCAGCAGAGGAGGTGGAGGAAGATGCTAGTGACGACGAGGTCAGGTTGCGCCTTCCTGGACAGAGACGTAGTACTGGAAGCACGTCAACAACTGCATCCTCAAACACAACTCTGCCTCTCACCACAAGTCGTGGTGGCTCTTCAGGTCGCATGGGTGCTAAGCCTTGCATAGCCTGGGCATTTTTTCAGATCGATAAAGATGACCCAACTCGTGTTATCTGTAACATTTGTCAGCAAAAGCTAAGTAGAGGCCAAAAAATACATAGTTTGAGTACTTCATGCATGAACCGGCACATGGACATGAAGCATAAGTTGCAGTGGGAAGCTCAGTGTGCTACAATGCGGCCTAGCCGGCCGGGCCAACCACCGTCTGCCATATCTTGTGCATCCGCGGCCTCTTCATCCTCTGTGACTGGGGGGACAGCAGTCACACCTGTTTTGGGACGCAGACCTGCCACCTCTTTACCCGCAACAGCCAGCGTGATTGGCAGGTCATCATTTTCTTTGGAGGTGGTAACACCAGCTGGTGTTGAGCGCTGTCCGACATCGATAGCACCACCTTTGGATCAAGGCAACCTAACATGTCCGCCTGCATCTTCCTCACAGACCGGCAGTTTGCCGGGGACACCCTTATCAACCCCGTCTAAGCACAATAGCCAGCCCTCGGTCCCTCAGATGTGGACAAGTAAAAGACCATTTCCTCCTAGCCATGAGAAAGCTAAGAGGTTGAATTTCACCATCTGCAAGCTCTTGGCTACAGAAATGCTGCCTTTCCGCCTGGTGGACACAGAGGATTTTCGAGACCTTATGTCCGTCGCAGTGCCCCAGTACCAGATGCCCAGTCGGCACTACTTCTCAAAGAAAGGTGTGCTTGCGCTCCACCAGCATGTCGCACACAACATCACCGCTTCTTTGAGAAACTCTGTGTGTGACAGGGTGCATTTCACCACAGACACTTGGACGAGTAGGCATGGACAGGGGCGTTACATGTCGCTGACTGGGCACTGGGTAACTATGGTGACAGCAGGACAAGGGGCTGCTGTCCAAGTCTTGCCGACCCCACGAGTTGTGCGTCAATCCTCTTTATGTCAAAGTTCCTCCACTGCTTCTGCCTCCTCAACCTCCTCTCGGTCTTCCACCTGCACCCAAAGCCTGTCTGGTCATGCCACAAGCTTTCTAACTGCGCAGAAGGGATCCTGCACACCTCCTTACTATGCTGGCAGTAGGGCTCAACGTCATCAGGCGGTTTTTACATTGAAATGTCTGGGAAATGTGAGTCACACAGCTGAGGAGTTGTGGTCAGCTCTGGAGAACCAATTTCATGAATGGTTGTCTCCACTGGACCTGAAACCAGGGAAGGCCGTGTGCGACAATGCTGCAAACCTGGGTGCGGCCCTTCGCCGGGGCAATGTCACACACGTGCCTTGTATGGCTCACGTGTTGAACCTGGTTGTCCAGCAATTTTTAGCCCACTATCCCAGACTAGATGGCCTTCTGCAGAGGGCACGGTCGCTGTGTGCTCACTTCCGCCGTTCGCATCCCGCAGCTCAGCGACTTACATCTCTACAGAAGTCGTTGGGCCTGCCACTTCACCGGCTAAAATGCGATGTGCCTACCCGGTGGAATTCAACTCTGCACATGTTGCAGCGACTGTGGCAGCACCGACAAGCCCTGGTGCAATACGTTCTGACGTATAGCCTGGGCCAACGAGATCCAGAGGTGGGGCAAATCACGCTGGAGGAGTGGTCTCAGATCAGGGACCTATGCACCCTTCTGCACAGTTTTGAAATGGCGACGAAGATGTTTAGTGCTGACGATGCCATTATCAGCATGACTATTCCGGTGATTTACATGCTGGAGCACATGTTAAACAGAATTCGGAGTCAGGTGGTGGCACAAGAGGAGGTGGAGGAAGTAGAGGAGGAGGAGTTGTATGCGGAAGGGCTAACATCTGCAAGGTCCAGACGGTCGGCAGCACCAAGGCGGCAGGCATGTGAGGGTGGGGGAGATGGTTTTACCAGGGCGCATGGTAGCAGCCAAACTAGTGAGGAAGGTGCAGGAGCCCAGGAAGAAGTGGAGGACGAACTGATGGAAGACTCATCAGATGAGGGAGACCTTGATCACATTTCTGTTGTGCGAGGTTGGGGGGAGAGGACAGAGGAAGGAAGCATGATTGTTACCTCGCCACCAACACAACAGGGACTTGGTGCTCCTGGATGCGCAACACACATGAGTGCCTTCTTGCTGCACTACCTGCAACATGACCCTCGAATTGTGAGAATTAGAAATAATCCTGACTACTGGGTTGCCACACTGTTAGATCCCCGGTACAAAAGTAAATTTGCAGAAATTATTCCTGCCATAGAAAGGGATGCACGCATGCAGGAGTATCAGCAGAGACTGTTGCAGAATCTTACATGTGCTTTTCCACAAAATACCAGTGGTGCACGTAGTGAATCTCACAGTTCCAACTTGCAACCGTGGGACCGTCAAGTGTTCAGCACTCAAACCGTAACAGAACCACAGTATCTGCTGGTAACATCAATTTTGCGGAATCATTTCACCACTTTTTTAGCCCATCCTTTGCAAGGCCACAGGAGACAAGAAGTCTGACACATAGTCAACGCCTAGAGACGATGGTACAGGAGTATCTCCAAGCAAACATTGAAGCCATGTCTGTGTCACTGGACCCTTGCTCTTTTTGGGCTTCCAATCTGGATAAATGGCCGGAGCTAGCCACTTACGCCTTGGAGATCTTGTCATGCCCCGCAGCCAGCGTTCTGTCTGAACGTGTGTTCAGCGCTGCTGGTGGTGTGCTGACAGATAAGCGCACGCGGCTCTCCACTGATAATGTAGACAGACTCACGTTCATTAAGATGAACAAATCATGGATCCGAAACGACTTTTCTACCCCTGTGTCATCCTGGGGAGAGTAAAAGCTTGATGATTGGTTAAAATCACCCTACCAACCGTTTTAAGCTTTCAAATTACTAATCATGTTTATCTGTATCTTGGCTGGAAAATAATTTGGGCTTTGTAGCAGTGTGCAGCACTGATCCTATTAGGCCATCTATAATAAGCTCCACCAGATTTAAAATTATTAATCATGTTTATCTGTATCTTGACTGGAAAATAATTTGGGCTTTGTAGCAGTGTGCAGCACTGATTCTATTAGGCCATCTATAATAAGCTCCACCAGATTTAAAATTACTAATCATGTTTATCTGTATCTTGACTGGAAAATAATTTGGGCTTTGTAGCAGTGTGCAGCACTGATCCTATTAGGCCATCTATACTAAAGCTTCACCAGATTTAAAATTAATAATAATTTTTAGCTGCATCTAGCCCGGAAAATAATTTTGGGGCTCCGAGATGCGCAAGACACATAAGTGCCTTCTTGCTGCACTACCTGCAGCATGACCCTCATATTGTCAGAATTCGAAGTAATCATGACTACTGGGTTGCCACACTCTTAGATCCCCCAAACTTTTCGATCAACCTTTTCATTTTAATAAAGACCAAAAAAATGGTCATTTTTGAAATTATAAGCATTAGCAGGTTGTTAGAAACTGAAATCAAACAGTTTTCAACTCAAAACTTTATTCTAGGTGATGTTACATTTTCACATAGGACCCCTTGTTCGAAAGGAGCTTCTGAACTCTCTCATCCATTGAATTTGTCAGGTTTTGGATGGTTTCTGCTTCAATTGTTTTGCATGAGGACAGAATACCCTCCCAGAGCTGTTGCTTAGATGTGAACTGCCTCCCGCCATCATAGACACTCCTTTTAATGATGCTCCAAAGGTTCTGAATGGGGTAGAGGTCAGGGGAGCATGGGGGTCACACCATAAGTTTGTCCCCTTTTATGCCCATATCAGCCAGAGATGCAGATGTTTTATGTGCAGCATGAGATGGTGCATTATCATGCAAAAAAATGATCTTGCTGTGAAATACACGGTTCTTCTTCTTGAACCATGGCAGGAAGTGCTGTTTGAGAAAATCCACATACATTATGGAGTTCATCTTTAGCGCCTTCAGGGATCCTAAAGGGGCCGACAATCTCTCTCCCCATGATTCCAGCCCAAAACATTACTCCACCTCCTCCTTGTTGGCGCTGTAGCCGTGTTTGCGTGGGGTGTCCATCAACCAGCCATCCTCCACTCCATCCATCTGGACCATCGAGCGCTGCACGGCACTCATCCGTGAACAAAACAGTTTTGAAATCAGTCTTCATGTAATGTTTGGCCCACTGGAGCCGTTTCTGCTTGTGTGAAGTGGATAGAGGAGGTCGACAGGATGGCGTATGCACAGCTGCAAACCTCTGAAGGACCCTGCATCTTGTTGTTCGGGGGACGTTGGAGGCACCAGCAGCTTCAAAAACTTGTCTGCTGCTATGACAAGGCTTTTTTGCCGCTGCTCTTTCAACCTGACGTAACTGCCTGTAGGAAAGAGTCCTCAATTTGCCCTTATCAGCACGCACACGTGTGTACTGTGAATCAGCTACATACTTCTTGATTGCCAAGACACTTCATCCTGATCATCGCACAATGTTGATTGTAGTCATGCCTTGACCTAAACACTCCACAATTTGTTGCTTCTCAGCAGCCGACACATCCTTTTTCTTTCCCATTTTGGCAGAAAATGTAGGCTGCTTAATAATGTGAGAGAGCCTTCTTAAGTAGTCTTGCCTTTCATTGGACACACCTGCCAAACTAATTAGCACAGGTGTCTGCAATTGCTTACAGTGATATAAAGAGCCCTGACACACATCACCATCAATGAGTTTAACTGACAAACAAACAAATTCTTCCCTTATCACTCCTAAACACTTTTTGCATAATAATTTGGAACGCGGTGTACATGTGCTTTTCCACAAAACACCAGTGGTTCACGTAGTGAATCTTACAGTTCTAACTTGCCAACCGTGGTCTGTATGGAATTGTTCAATAAAGGGCCCAAAATTAAGATAACATAGATGGGAGAGGTCTCTATGAATAGGAATTCCTAAGTATTTGATACCCTGTGAGGGCCAGGCAAAGGGAAAGTTGGACTGGATGGAATCCTATATGGATTTGGGGAGGGAGACATCGAGGGCCTCAGACTTCGCTGCATTGATTTTAAAATTTTACCATGTAACAAAGTGATCTATTTCAGCCATAACAGCAGGGATGGATATATGTGATTGAGTGATATATACTAGGAAATCATCAGCAAATAGAGAGCACTTGTACTCGGTGCCTCCCACCTCAATCCACCTAATATTGGGGTTATGGCGAATTGATGAGAGCAGGTGCTCCGTCACTAGGATGTATAAGAGAGGGGACAGAGGACATCCCTGCCTTGTCCCATTGGTGATTGTGAAAGGTGATGAAAATGTTCTGACGCGCCCCCTGGGCCTTGGGACACCCGGAGCCGGACCCTTTTTGGTGGATGCTGGTGGTTGTAGTCTCCGTGGCGGCGACCCGGTTCCGTGGCTCAGGGCGGTCAAACCAGTGGCGGAACTATTTATGTGGTTTTGATGTTTAAATGTCCGACTATGCCACCCGTGGATTGCGGTCAGAGTGAACCGCCGCTCCAGGGCAGACCGCTGAGGCTGGTGTTGTGGGTGCAGCAGAGCGTAGCATAACTCCCCACGGGAGGAGTATAGCCTCAGGGCAGTGTATGCGGAGGATGGGGGTGATGGTGCAGGGCAGCAGCAGTAACGACACGGAGTCAATGATGCAGTCCAGGGCCTTTACTCACAGTTCTTATTATCCAGACCACGTCTGCAGGTAATTGCTGCCCACGTCGTACTGTGCTCACCAGGTGAGGGGCTCAGACAACTCCCAGATAACTTTGGAGCGCTTCACAGGACCCCCTTTGTGTGTCCTTTGTCTGGCCTTTCTTACCAACCCTTCTGTCCGGCTGCCTCGGGCCTCCTCTTGGTAAACTTGGCGCCAGTTTCCCTGACCCTATGTGGTGCCTTCCTAGCAGGTGTAGCGAGGGGCTGCGCCACATAAAATGTCACAGCCTCCTGTTTCTAGCTGAGGGTCATTTCCTGCCTCCACTAGTTTCGGGGACCGGTCTCCCCCTTTGGCCTGACCCCTCCACGCAGGTGGATTCGGGCGTGCGGTGGCGACTCGCCCGTCCGCACCCCTGGGATCCCTTCTTTCCTCGTTCCTGGAGCCTTCTCCGCTCCTCTTCCTTCCTTCTCCCTCTTCCAGGCCTGGGCCTCTGTTACTAGGCCCGCCTCCGGAGCAGAGCTCATGCAGAGCCCCTGCTCCCTGCCACTTCTGCTCAGACTTCTCTGCACTGAACTAAGATGGTGCCCACCTTTTATACTCCCTTCTCAATGCACCCAGGAACTGCTTCCTCCCTGCTCCTGCACTACAAGGTTCCCCTTCCTCAGTGTTCCCTCCCCCCACTCCAGCCAGGGACAGGGACTGTCGTGCCCATCTCAGGGGCATATTGGTCGCCCTGCCCCACGGCAATGTGGTGTAATGCATGCAGGTGTCGGGTCCTGATCCACACTACATCCTTACCTGAGAGTGAGATATCACACCTCTGGGTGAGGTGCAATACCTCTGTAGCAACCGAGCCCTCAGGGTGCTACAGTTCCATTTATCTTCAGCCTAGGTGACGTATTGCGATACAGGGCCGTGATTTTGGCTATAAAAGGGTCCCCTAGACCCCTACCCCAAGCTTTTTAAGAGAATCATATATGGCGTGCCAGGAGACTCTATGGAATGCTTTCTCAGCATCCAACGAGAGTATCTAATTACAAATTTTTAACTGCATCTAGCCCAGGAAATACTTTGTGCCTAGTAGCAGTGTCTGCTAGTCAGCGGATTATCCCGGCTGTTAAGCAAGCTACACCACCTGTAGTTTGGACACTTAATTTTTTCAAAGGAAATGCTTCGGGACCACGGGATACTCAGTGAAGAGCATCAGGAGGCACCCCAAGGCATAGGGGCTGGGACTGGCAGTAGGATGCCTTGCGGTGGACAGCCGAGCTCGATCCTTATAAAAGCTTTTTAACTGCAGCAGCTTTAGTGGACGCTACTGGAGCTGGAATTACGCGGCTGCTGGCATGAGACTTGCCCTCCAATAGATCCTTGTAAATGGATTTAAAGTGTATTCATTCAAATTAGAGAGACAATTTAAATTAAAAAGCTTAGAGCTGCCTCCACCACAGGGGGGCTCGCTCGACCCACCAGCGGACAGGCACCAGTATTGGGAGAGGGGGGCTGGCCATCAGGGTTCACCGCGGCTCTGGCACAAACCCGGCGACACGGAGGTGGCACGGGCAGGAGCGGACTGGCCGTGTCGGCTTCTCACTTTTTGGATTTTAGAAGGGCATGACATGCCTATATCTGTGTCTCCCCCTCCTTTTACTCCTCCACCTCTTTTCTTTTCTCATGACTATATGTACTTGTCACTTTTCCATGTGTTAGTTATGTCTTCTGAGCAGTTTGTCAGCTTTTGGACACCTTTGAAGGTGTTTTCTATGTGTTTCTATGTGTTTTTGTTTGCCTGCCATTGGTTTTAACGGTGTTCGAAGGTGTTCGACGAACAGTTCGACGAACAGTTCGGCGAACACACGGGTGTTCGACGAACCGAACCGAACTCGAACACTACGGGGGTGGCTCAACACTAATAATGATAAATCCTTCTATCACTACCAGCTGCACAATGAGTGCAGCTCTGCAGCACATCTCAGCTATACGGAGGCTATGGTGACACCGCGGTCGTCTCAGTGCGCTAAGATGGGGAATACAATGTAGCAATCACCAAACGACTGTTCATTACACAATAGCAAACTCCGGTATTGCGGCTGTGCTATACCGGCTTCCATTGGGTTTGCACTGAGATTGTAAGTCATCCTTCATGGAAAGGACAGGGAATGCCTTACTAATTGCTGGGGCTCGATATTTAGGACCCCCACAGATCCTAAGATCTCCCATCTGAATGGTGCAGCAGTCGAGCATGCGCTCCTCCGCCAAATTCATTGTCTATGAGACCACAGTGGGCAGAGACCTGTTCCTGGGATTAGTGGAGGTCCCAGTGGTCAAAGTCCAATTATGGTACAACCCTTAAATTTTACATTGTAACAGCCAAGTTACACAATTAATAAAGGGCGCCAAAGCGCAAAACAAGCCGCCATTTAGCGCTTGCTACATCTGTACATCTGTGAAGCTTGATGGGACAGGAGGCAAAAAAACAAAAAGTTGTCTCAGAGAAGGCATTGGTGGCACTGTCCATTCATACATTACCACATTGTAATATGATCGTCCTTATACCGATCTTCTTCAAATTGAATAACCCAAACTTTGGTAACCCGTCTTCTGCAACCCATCCCTGACCTTGGTCGCTCTTCTCTGCACCCACAATTGTCCTGCTTTGTCCTCCTTATACACAGGTGCCCAGTACTGTATACAGCAATCCAGCCATGGCCTGACCGGTGACTTGTATAGTGGCAATACTCTCTCTAGCCTTTTTCGATACATAACATATTTGTATTTGCCTTGGCAGCAGCTGCCTGGCATTGATCACTAAACCCTAGTTTCCTGTCCATACACCCAAGTCTTTTTTTAGTCACAGTTGTACCCAGTTTTTTACCATTTAGTACATAATTGTGAATTTTTTTAACTTTTTGCCCAAGTGCCTATGAGCCACCCACATTACACTTCACCTGTCATTCCTCCGTCCAATTCTCCCGCTCCCTGAAATCTCTGAATAATATTATATTATTATTATCAGTGTCATATCAAAAGTGGAGTCAAAAACCAGGATTTAATTCAATACAAAAAATATGTATTAATTCATAAAAGATAAAGTAAAAAAAACACTTAGAATTAAAATATTGGACTTGTGACTCAAGCAAATAAGTGCGACCTCGTGAACCGGCATGGTGTGAAGTGAGCCAATAATATAATCACAAAGTATAACCAAATGCGATGCTGGTACAAGTGATTTTTTTTGGATGAATTTTCATGCACTTGGTAATTTTGTTGCATTGATCTACATTGCATGTGGTTAGATTTCATTTGCACCAAAAAATGTACAAAAAGTTCTGGCTCTCAGAATAAGATGCAGAAATAAAAGTTATTTTCTTGTGCAAAAGTCATAAAACATAAAAAAAAAAATGCAGAAATTGGCTCAGCGTAATTGTACCAAACTTTACTATGAAATTGTATCTTTATTTATTCTGTATTGTGAATAAAAAAGAATTAAACATTGCCAGAATTGCTGTTTTATTTATTAATCCCTGCTATAAAAAATGGAATAAAAAGTGATCAAAAAGTCATATGTGAACAAAAATAGGACCAATGATTTTTTTCAGCTTTTACCACAAAAAAATAAGCTATAATGTAGCAAGTTAACTGAAAAATGTTAAATGTATTTTTCTCAGAATTTGGCAACATGAAAAGAACTTCTTTTTTCTTCAGTTCTCCACTATATACAGTGGGTACGGAAAGTATTCAGACCCCTTTAAATTTTTCACTCTTTGTTTCATTGCAGCCATTTGGTAAATTCTAAAAAGTTCATTTTTTTCTCATTAAAGTCCACTCTGCACCCCATCTTAACTGAAAAAAAAACAGAAATGTAGAAATTTTTGCAAATTTATTAAAAAAGAAAAACTGAAATATCACATGGTCATAAGTATTCAGACCCTTTGCTCAGTATTGAGTAGAAGCCCCCTTTTGAGCTAGTACAGCCATGAGTCTTCTTGGGAATGATGCAACAAGTTTTTCACCCCTGGATTTGGGGATCCTCTGCCATTCTTCCTTGCAGATCCTCTCCAGCTCCGTCAGGTTGGATGGTGAACGTTGGTGGACAGCCATTTTCATGTCTCTCCAGAGATGCTCAATTGGGTTTAGGTCAGGGCTCTGGCTGGGCCAGTCAAGAATGGTCACAGACTTGTTCTGAAGCCACTCCTTTGTTATTTTAGCTGTGTGCTTAGGGTCATTGTCTTGTTGGAAGGCGAACCTTCAGCCAAGTCTGAGGTCCAGAGCACTCTGGAAGAGGTTTTCATCCAAGATATCTCTGTACTTGGCCTTATTCATGTTTCCTTCAATTGCAACCAGTCGTCCTGTCCCTGCAGCTGAAAAACACCCCCATAGCATGATGCTGCCACCACCATGTTTCATTGTTGGGATTGTATTGGGCAGGTGATGAGCAGTGCCTGGTTTTCTCCACACACACCGCTTAGAATTATCACCAAAAAGTTTTATCTTTGTCTCATCAGACCAGAGAATCTTATTTCTCATAGTCTGGGAGTCCTTCATGTGTTTTTGAGCAAACTCTATGTGGGCTTTCACATGTCTTGCACTGAGGAGAGGCTTCCGTCGGGCCACTCTGCCATAAAGGCCCGACTGGTGGAGGGCTGCAGTGATAGTTGACTTTGTGGAACTTTCTCCCATCTCCCTACTGCATCTCTGGAGCTCAGCCACAGTGATCTTGGGGTTCTTCTTTATCTCTTTCACCAAGGCTCTTCTCCCACGATTGCTCAGTTTGGCTGGGCGGTCAGGTCTAGGAAGACTTCTGGTGGTCCCAAACTTCTTCCATTTAAGGATTATGGAGGCCACTGTGCTCTTAGGAACCTTGAGTAATGCAGAAATTATTTTGTAACCTTGACCAGATCTGTGCCTTGCCACAATTCTGTCTCTGAGCTCCTTGGGCAGTTCCTTTGAGCTCATGATTCTCATTTGGTCTGACATGCACTGTGAGCTGTGAGGTCTTATATAGACAGGTGTGTGCCTTTCCAAATCAGGTCCTATCAGTTTAATTAAACACAGCTGGACTCCAATGAAGGAGTAGAACTATCTCAAGGAGGATCACAAGGAAATGGACAGCATGTGACTTAAATATGAGTGTCTGAGCAAAGGGTCTGAATACTTATGACCATGTGATATTTCAGTTTTTCTTTTTTAATAAATTTGCAAAAATGTCTACATTTCTGTTTTTTTTTTCAGTCAAGATGGGGTGCAGAGTGGACTTTAATGAGAAAAAAATGAACTTTTTAGAATTTACCAAATGGCTGCAATGAAACAAAGAGTGAAAAATTTAAAGGGGTCTGAATACTTTCAGTACCCACTGTAGTATAAGATATCAAATGATTAAAGGTTCAAGTCCCCTACAGGGAAATAAAGTAAAAAATGTGAGGAAAAGTAAAAAAAAAAAATATATATATATATAGTACAGACCAAAAGTTTGGACACACCTTCTCATTTAAATATTTTTCTGTATTTTCATGACTATGAAAATTGTACATTCACACTGAAGGCATCAAAACTATGAACTAACACATGTCGAATTATATACTTAACAAAAAAGTGTGAAACAACTGAAAATATGTCTTATATTCTAGGTTCTTCAAAGTAGCCACCTTTTGCTTTGATGACGGCTTTGCACACTCTTGGCATTCTCTTGATGAGCTTCAAGAGGTAGTCACCGGAAATGGTCTTCCAACAATCTTGAAGGAGTTCCCAGAGATGCTTAGCACATGTTGGCCCTTTTGCCTTCACTCTGCGGTCCAGCTCACCCCAAACCATCTCGATTGGGTTCAGGTCTGGTGACTGTGGAGGCCAGGTCATCTGGCGTAGCACCCCATCACTCTCCTTCTTGCTCAAATAGCCCTTACACAGCCTGGGGGTGTGTTTGGGGTCATTGTCCTGTTGAAAAATAAATGATGGTCCAACTAAAGCAAACCAGATGGAATAGCATGCCGCTGCAAGATGCTGTGGTAGCCATGCTGGTTCAGTATGCCTTCAATTTTGAATAAATCCACAACAGTGTCACCAGCAAAGCCCCCCCACACCATCACACCTCCTCCTCCATGCTTCACGGTGGGAACCAGGCATGTAGAATCCATCCGTTCACCGTTTCTGCGTCGCACAAAGACACGGTGGTTGGAACCAAAGATCTCAAATTTGGACTCATCAGACCAAAGCACAGATTTCCACTGGTCTAATGTCCATTCCTTGTGTTCTTTAGCCCAAACAAGTCTCTTCTGCTTGTTGCCTGTCCTTAGCAGTGGTTTCCTAGCAGCTATTTTACCATGAAGGCCTGCTGCACAAAGTCTCCTCTTAACAGTTGCTGTAGAGATGTGTCTGCTGCTAGAACTCTGTGTGGCATTGACCTGGTCTCTAATCTGAGCTGCTGTTAACCTGCGATTTCTGAGGCTGGTGACTCGGATAAACTTATCCTCAGAAGCAGAGGTGACTCTTGGTCTTCCTTTCCTGGGGCAGTCCTCATGTGAACCAGTTTCTTTGCAGCGCTTGATGGTTTTTGCAACTGCACTTGGGGACACTTTCAAAGTTTGCCCAATTTTTCGGACTGACTGACCTTCATTTCTTAATGTAATGATGGCCACTCGTTTTTCTTTACTTAGCTGCTTTTTTCTTGCCATAATACAAATTCTAACAGTCTGTTCAGTAGGACTATCAGCTGTGTATCCACCAGACTTCTGCACAACACAACTGATGGTCCCAACCCCATTTATAAGGCAAGAAATCCCACTTATTATACCTGACAGGGCACACCTGTGAAGTGAAAACCATTTCCGGTGACTACCTCTTGAAGCTCATCAAGAGAATGCCAAGAGTGTGCAAAGCAGTCATCAAAGCAAAAGGTGGCTACTTTGAAGAACCTAGAATATAAGACATATTTTCAGTTGTTTCACACTTTTTTGTTAAGTATATAATTCCACATGTGGTAATTCATAGTTTTGATGCCTTCAGTGTGAATGTACAATTTTCATAGTCATGAAAATACAGAAAAGTCTTTAAATGAGAAGGTGTGTCCAAACTTTTGGTCTGTACTGTATATATATATATATATATATATATATATATATATATATAAAAAACACTCAAACTTCCCCTACAAAAGTAGAATAAAAATAAAAAATATACATATTTGGTTTTACCTCGTGTGTAGAATTCCAGTCTATTAAAATATAAAATTAATTAACTGATCAGTAGTTCCGAATGGACTAATAAAAAAATCAAACAGCAAAATTTAGTTTGTTCGGTCACCTCCCTAAATAAATAAAATAAAAAACAATCAAAATATCAAAGGCTGTTCCAAATTGTATCCCAAATATCAAAACATCACTCATGGCACAGAAATCAAGCGGTCACTCAGCTCCCGAGGCGGAAAAATAAAAACGTTACCGGTCTCAGAAAATGGAGACACATACAAGAATTTTTTTTCTTACAAACTTCTGATTTCTTTTAAGTAAATAAAAAAAAAATCTGAGCAAGTTTTTCATCTCCGTAGTCGTCCTGATCTAGAGAATCATGATGTTAGATTATTATGACCATATATCCAATGGCGTAAAAATAAAATTCCCAATACTCGTGGTGGAATTACAATTTTTTACCATTTTATTCCACTTGGAACTTTTCCCCATTTTTCAGTAAATTTTATGGTAAATTGAATTTTGTCATTTAAAATTATTAAAATTGAGAGTCTTCATTGCTTGATACCCTTTAATGCCAATTGGAAAGATATAAAAAGTAGCAGCTCTGGTGTCTCCTCTAGAGATGGACGAAATGAATTTTACAGAAGTCCACATGCTATAAGATATGGATTTGCTTGTACTTCGCTCCGTGCAAATTCATATGTGTCCGCCATCTTGCTAAACAGAAGAGGTTTGGCAAGAGGTTAAAAAAAACATATTTCACTGCTCACTTCTTGAGCCGCCCCCGCTGCTCCCTGCCTAACTTCCTCTGTTATGTTTCATCTCTGGACCTGTGTTTCCTCTAACCTGCGACTTCTGTCCATGAGTAGGGTTGAGTGGACCCGTGGAAGTTCAGGTTCTGTTACCTGACCCGAACTTGAACCAGATCCCAAACCCCACTGAATGCAATGGGGACCAGAACTTTTGAGCTGGAAAATATTCACTCCAAACATTGCAACGGACTTCAGTCGGAAGTCCAAACATTGCAATGGACTTCCCTCAGAACTCCAAACATTGCAACAGGCTTCCCCCGGAACTCGAAACATTGCAACGGATTGCCCTAGGACTCCAAACATTGCAACAGACTTTCCCCGGAAACTCCAAACATTGCATCGGACTTCCCCCAGAACTCCAAATATTGCAACAGACTTCTTCTGGAAACTGCAAACATTGCAACGGACTTCCCCAGGAACTCCAAACATTGCAACGAACTTCCCCAGGACTCCAAACATTGCAACAGACTTTTCCCGGAAACTTCAAACATTGCATCGGACTACTCCCAGAACTCCAAACATTGCAACAGGTTTATCCCGGAACTCTGAACATTGCAACAGACTTCCCCTGAACACCGAGCATTGCAACAGACTTTCCCCAGAACTCCAAACATTGCAATAGACTTCCCCCAGAACTCCAAATATTGCAACAGACTTCTTCTGGAAACTTCAAACATTGCAACGGACTTCCCCCGACACTCCAAACATTGCAACGAACTTCCCCAGGACTCCAAACATTGCAACAGACTTTCCCCGGAAACTTCAAACAATGCATCGGACTTCCCTCAGAACTCCAAACATTGCAACAGGTTTACCTCGGAACTCTGAACATTGAAACAGACGTCCCCTGAACACCGAGCATTGCAACAGACTTCCCCCAGAACTCCAAACATTGCAATAGGCTTCCCCCAGAACTCCAAACATTGCAATAGACTTCCGCGCAAATTAGAATTTTGCCTGTTCCGCTCTTCGCTACAGCTCAGGTTTCTTCATCAGGCACCATTTTTTTATTTTTCCTGGCGCCATTCAGAACAACAACTCATCCAGCAATAGTCAAGTCCTCATATGGAGACAGTATGTCAATGGAAATTGTTACGGCTCTTGCAAGAAGGAGACGAAAAACGAAAATGCAAAAATGGAAATTGGCAGCGGCGGCGAGGCGTGAGGACAAAATGGCAGAGTGTAATTAGGATTTGCACCATGTCCCCATGGACCCAGGACAGGAAGTGTTGTCAGTTAAGACTTTTCTTTATTTCGCACCAGTAATAAAACCCTCTGTCCTGATCTGAATGTGATTGTTGCTCTCCTGTTAGAGAAAATCTTCTCCAGTGTCGGAGAAGCGGCACATTACTGCATTAACTCCTCCGCCGGAGCTGCGCTCCGCTATGGGCTGTATGTTTAAATCCACTTACACTGGCTATTTTCTTATTTAATGCCTGAATAAGTCTTGTATATATGGAAAGTGATTGCACGCGCGCCGCTATTGTCAAGTGACTCGCGGCAATGAAGGGTCTTTTCATCCTTCACACGTCTGATTTATAAGAGCCTCTCCTCCCTGACAATATCTCCTCGCCAGCAGTTTTCCCAATGAATAACACAGCACGTCAAACAGACAAAACGACTCTCCCGCCGGTGGAGGTGCGAGCGCCGCGGAGCCCGCCGGATACTTGTGACAGATGCACATTTAAAGGTTAACGCTCCAGACGCTCGGACTTAATTTCACCGAGCCGGTGATTTTATTTTTTTTTTCTGCTCGTTCCAAACATTTTCGGTTTGATGTTCAATTCAATGTTCTCAAGGAGTAATTTGAAGAGCGGGAGGATTTCTATAGACGGTTTCTACATGTTTAACTTCCGAGAACTTCACAAAAGGTCTGATAATGGGAAAGGACACCCATTAAGGTCTATTTTATGAAAACCTACAACTCCTACTAAATAAAAACTCTGGGGTCATTTTTATGCCATATATCTGATTTGTTCCTCTTTTATTCCTCCTGGAAATGTATGAAGAAATTGAGGACTTGAGTGTTAGGGTGCAGTATGTGCACGCGGAATCTGTGTCGTCAAGTTTTTGAGGAGTTTTGAGATTTGGAGGAGGAGAATTTCCGCTCAGTTTCTTCTCCAAAAACTCCTCCAAAAACTTTGTACAAATAGTCCTACCATTCACCTTGTCAGAAGGGCGTGTCCTTACACCGATTGGACAATGTCAGGGTGTGTAGGGACACGCCCACAACGGGCAACACCCATCTCTCAATGTATTCATACATTCCCAGGAGGAACAGAGAAATATTTTATATAGAGAATTCTAATATTTACTACAACGGACATGATAGAAAAGCGGGCAGCTCTGGTATAATAGCTTGTATCTCAGATGGAGTCTGGACACTTGAAGAACAAAGTTTTTCTGCTATTATATCCCTATGACAACACTTACTGTATTTGCTTTCATAGTTCAGGTTTGTCATGGAGATTTTGTGTGTTTCAAAACCACCAATCCCATCAATGTCCATCCTTGTTATGTTCACACGCAGAACATTTGCGGTATAGGGTGGATGTGAACATTGATGCCGATGGGGATTTTACACAATGGCCCTATGATAAAACTTTAAAAGGCCAGAAAAGAAGCGGCCAATCAACGGCTCTGAAAAAAGATCATGTGACAAATAGCGATGTAGAAAGTTTCTTGAAATTTGATTCGGACAGATTTCCTCAAGAAATTAAAAACCTTGTACTCCCCTTTCCTCACCACCAAATTACAGGCTCAAACTGACATCAACGCCATGACAGAGCGAGGAAGAACAGGAGACCGGAGGAGCGAGGAAGAACAGGAGACCGGAGGATCGAGGAAGAACAGGAGACCAGAGGAGCGAGGAAGAACAGGAGACAGGAGGATCGAGGAAGAACAGGAGACCGGAGGATCGAGGAAGAACAGGAGACCGGAGGATCGAGGAAGAACAGGAGACCGGAGGATCGAAGAAGAACAGGAGACCAGAGGAGCGAGGAAGAACAGGAGACCGGAGGAGCGAGGAAGAACAGGAGACCGGAGGATCGAGGAAGAACAGGAGACCGGAGGATCGAGGAAGAACAGGAGACCAGAGGAGCGAGGAAGAACAGGAGACCGGAGGAGCGAGGAAGAACAGGAGACCGGAGGATCGAGGAAGAACAGGAGACCGGAGGATCGAGGAAGAACAGGAGACCGGAGGATCAAGGAAGAACAGGAGACCGGAGGAGCGAGGAAGAACAGGAGACCGGGGGATCGAGGAAGAACAGGAGACCGGAGGATCAAGGAAGAACAGGAGACCGGATGAGAGAGGAAGAACAGGAGGCCGGAGGATCGGGGAAGAACAGGAGGTCGGAGGAGCGAGGAAGAACAGGAGACCGGAGGATCGAGGAAGAACAGGAGACCGGAGGAGCGAGGAAGAACAGGAGACCGGAGGATCGAGGAAGAACAGGAGACCAGAGGAGTGAGGAGCTGCGGCGATGGTGCAGAAGGAACAAAAACACATAGAAAAAAAAGTGCGTGAAAATTTTTTTTAATTTTATTTTTTTTTATTTTTATCCTTTCCTTTTCTTGTCCTCATCTTGCAGGATTTGTGCAAATCGAATCCAAAAAACAAAGTTTTCTGGTGAATTTTGAAAATACAATTTTTCTCATTTCCAGCGACGAGCATTCGTGCTAACATTTAGGCTATGTTCACACACGTTGTGTTTTGTTGCGTATTTTGCAGCAGGTTTTTTTGCAAATTTTCAGCTGCGTCTAGCAGTACCAGCAAAGTCTATGAGAAACCAGAATTCTCTGTTCACACATGTTGGTTTTTGTTTGCTGCGGATTTTCTGCCTTGCTTGCGTATTTGGAAAATAGAGCGTGTCACCTCTTTCAGCATTTTTGCAGCGTTTTTTCACCCATAGGAAGTAATGGGTGGTGAAAAGAACCGCTGCCGATACGCACCAAAAACTCAGCAAAAAATGCACCTGCGTTTTTTCAGCATTTTTTATGGTAAAATAGAATGGGATTCTTTTTTTTCATAGCACTTTGTGTACATGCCTAAATAGAGACAGAAGGACCGTGAAAAAAATGCTGCAAAAAAGCATCAAAAACGCATTAAAAAATACAGGAAAACCTGATTTTTGATGCAGCTGTTTTCCTGCCAGAGAAAAGTTGTCAGCAGATTTGCAGAAGATTTAGCTGCAGAAAAAGACACAATGTGTGTGAACATAGCCTTAGAGTCTGTGCACACGTTACAGTTTTGTCTCATTTTTTCTGCGCAGTCTTGTCACAAATCCTGAAGGATTTCCTAGTACCAGCAAAGTAAATGAGAATCTTGACGTCTCGTGCGCACGTTGCTTATTTGTGTCTTGCAGATTTGCAGCGGATTTAAATCTCCAGCGTCAATTCTTTAATCGTTTTTGCTGCAGATTTCACTGATAATGATGAGTCAGGAAAATGTATCAATAACGCTTCAAAAATGCATGAATTTTATGCTGCGTTTTTCCTGCCAACACATCAGGATTTGCAGCAGATTTGCAGCAGATTTTTCTGTGCATAGACCCTTGGGGTTTTTACACATATTCAGTATTTGCAACAGAAAAATCTGCTGCAACTTTTCTTTAAATACTGATGTGTTGGCAGCAAAAAAATGCACCATAAAATTCATGCATTTTTGAAGCATTATTGTTTTCCCCATTCATTAGTATGGATGAAATTTGCAGCAAGAGCGCTGAAAGAATGGACACTCTGGAGATTTAAATCTGCAAGAGACAAATAAGCAACGAGTGCACTAGACTTCAGGAATCTCATGACGGAGCTAGGAAGAACAGGAGACCGGAGGAGCGAGGAAGAACAGGAGACCGGAGGATCGAGGAAGAACAGCAGAACGGAGGAGCGAGGAAGAACAGGAGACCGGAGGAGCGAGGAAGAACAGGAGACCGGAGGATCGAGGAAGAACAGGAGACCGGAGGAGAGAGGAAGAACAGGAGACCGGAGGAGCGAGAAAGAATAGGAGACCGGAGGATCGAGGAAGAACAGGAGACCGGAGGAGCGAGGAAGAACAGGAAACCGGAGGAACGAGGAAGAACAGGAGACCAGAGGAGCGAGGAAGAACAGGAGACCGGAGGAGCGAGGAAGAACAGGAGACCGGAGGAGCGAGGAAGAACAGGAGACCGGAGGAGCGAGGAAGAACAGGAGACTGGAGGAGCGAGAAAGAACAGGAGACCGGAGGATCGAGGAAGAACAGGAGACCGGAGGAGCGAGGAAGAACAGGAAACCGGAGGAACGAGGAAGAACAGGAGACCGAAGGAGCGAGGAAGAACAGGAGACCGGAGGATCGAGGAGCTGCGGCGATGGTGCAGATGGAACAAAAACTTCACTTTGCTGGTACTAGGAATTCAGGATCTGTGACGAGACTGCACAGAAAAAACGAGACAAAAACGCGACAAAACTGTAAAATGTGCACAGACTTAGAATGCAAAATTTGGGACATTTAAGTCCCTTCCCAGGAATCCCTGAAAATGCCCTAAATACCCATTTTTTGGGGGAACGGTTGTAATAACCCACAGCCATTTTTGCAGTCTATCACTCAGGATTGTCCCAGAAAAATCAGGATTGTGGCCAAATATGGACATGATCCTTCTTAGAGCTGCTGATTGGCTGAAATTAATCACGTGTTATGCCATGTGGCTTCACAGGATCCGGAAGTACATTATATTTAGCCGCCAATTTGGGGAACTGTTAAGAAGATGTCATTGCACCCATTAATATAAATGCTATTACGGTATCACACGGATGTCCTTATTTTATCAGGAGACAGAACCCTTTTAAACCCATTTGTACCGCCATACACCTTTGGTGTCACACAGTGGGGTATGAAATGTGATATGAATCCACAGAAAAATTCTCCAAAAGATGTGTAGCACCCTGAGGATTCGGCTGCTACAGGGGTATTACACCTCAAGCCAGAGGTGTGATATTCCACTCCCGGGTAAGGATGGAGTGTGGAACTGAGCTCAGAAGGCTGCATGCACTACACACATCCCATTTCCGGGGGACAGATCAATGGTACTCCCACTAGAGAAATGTGCAGGTACGACAGTGTCTGTCCCTGGCTGGAGTGGGAGGGGGGTGGAACATCCCAGTAGTGTAGGGGCAGATAGGGGGAGCAGTCTGGGTAATGCTAGGAGCTCATTGGGTGCTGGTCACCTGAGCTCACACATAGAGGGAGTATATAAGGTGGGAACCATCTTAGAACAGGGCCTTTTGTAGAGGTCAGTAAGTCTGTCAGTCTTTGGCAGAGTGAGTCAGAGGAAGAGAGCAGAGGAGAAGAGCAGCTCCAAGGCCAAGAGAGTGAGAGAGAGGAGAAAAGAAGGACCCAGAGGGGGAGAAGAGAGAACTCCAAGAACCCAAGATTAGATCAGCGGGTGAAGAGTTGGCACAAGGGTACCGGATCCCAAGCTGGTGGAGGGCACTAATCCTCAGCCAGAGACCGGAGGTCGTGGGCAGGATCTGCCACGACCACCCACTAAATCCACCCGGAAGGCAAACCAAGAATAGGGTCAGGGAACCCAGAGACAAGGGTTTTACCAACAAGAGGCCCGAGGGAGCCGGACTTAGGTGGATCCCTGGTGGGGAAGGCCAGAGAGAAGGACACGTCAGAAAGGGAGCTCAGGATCACGCTCCAAAATTACTTGGGAGTTGGCCGAGTCCAGGACCTGGTGGACGCAGCACGGCTCGGGCGGTCACTCAAGGCCGGAGTGACCAGAACAACAGCAGTAAGTAAAGACCCTGAACTGCACAGCCCGACTCTGAGTCTCATTACCATCCTCACTGCACCTCCACAACCACCATCCTCTACACCTGACCCCCTGAGGCTATACCCCTCCCGTTGGGGGTTATACTACCTGAGCTGCACACACACCACCAGCCTCAGCGGACCCTGCTGCAGCGGCGGCCATAGTGACCGCAAATCAACGGGTGGCGTAGTCGACATAAAAGAACATCTAGTAACATCTAAAAGGACTGCCACACACTGAGCTTGACACCCTGGGCACGGACCGGGTCACCGCCACTCGGAGACTACAACCCCCATCTGATCCGGCTCCGGGTATCCCCCAAACAACACTGGCCCAGGGGGCGCGTCAACTTTGACGTAGTCGGCAGGATTACGTGCCCGCAACAACCGGGTACTGCGTGCCTGAAGAAAAGTTCACCGTTACCTTAAAAAGAAGTCTCCCGCCGGTTCCGGAGGGTCCCCGCCAACGGGCCCCATCGCAGGTCGTTTCCCGCCGGTTGTCCGCCATTTGCAGCTTTTTCCCGCCATTTCCAAAGATTTCCCGCCTTGGAAGAGCGGACGCCATTATGGGCGTGCCAGAGGGTGGCAAGAGGCCACCTCCCATCGTGGGCCAGGTCGAAGAATGGCGCCAAAAGCGGAAACCGCGCCCACCAACAGAGACTGTGATGCTGGAAGTGTCCATCAGCGTAAGAGAACTGCCCCTGGAACTGAAGTTGCCCCGGGACCACCCTCAATGTGGGTGGAGACAGAACAAGAGAGCAAAGATGGGTGTCGCCTGGAGCAGTCTGGAGAGAGCGCACCCGGAGACAAGAAGTCTGGAGAGGAGTCCAGAGAAAGCCTACCCGGAGATGGAGGGAGAGTCAGGCAGCACCGACCCAGTGGTCAGGAGCCTGCTGCAAGCAACGACCCCACTAGGCTTAGTGGAGGTCCTGGCACAGCTCCCCCGAGACCGGGAGTGTGCACAGACTGCGCTGGAGAGCCTCGCACGGAGGATGGCCCGGGTGCAGCGAGAGACGTTGGCGGAGTGGAGCCGAGAGATGGCCCAGCAGACCGAAACCCGACAGCGGAGCACGCCACCCGAGACGAGGAGACAGACCGCCTCTGAGGATGGTGCAGGAGGACTCAAGGCCGGAGACGGCGCCGAGAAGGGAGCTGAACGAATGGAGGCAGGTAAAGGGGACGTCTCTACCCCAAGCCGGGAAACCGCGTGCCTGCCCCAGCTCCCCGTCGCAGAGCCCGAAATTCCCCCTGCCGTGCCCGTCGCTGCATCGTCACCGCCGCCGACTAGGCCTCAACCGGAAACCGCGGCCGCGACCCCTGTGATGTCACACGCCTCGACCTCGAGCGTGGCCAAGCAGGAAATACCACCGGCCTGGTCGCAAGGCCTAGTACACCCGGGCGCCGCAATTCCAACAGCGCCCCCTACCTCCGCGGAGCCACCGGCCTGGTCGCAGGGCCGAATAACCCAGGGCGCCACCGTTCTTACGGTGCCCTTTGCCTTTAGGGAGCCACAGGCCTGGTCGCAAGGCCTGGTTAATCCGGGCGCCGCTACCATCAACGCGCCCTCAACATCTAGAGTGCCGCACCTGGGTGAAGATCTATTTGCCCAGCATACGTGCCCGGATGGGCAGCCCTTCATATGGCCCCAGGAGTACATTCAGCTGGAACTCCAGAGAACAAGGCCCATGTGCGAGCCCCTGATTCCGGCTCCGAAGCCTGTAAAGAGGACCTCACCCCCGCTGGAGGAGGCACAGTTTGAGTGGGACCCCACCGGAGGAGACCTCATGGGGTTCACTCAGGAGACTCGGGCGGCCGCAGCGGAGCGTGCAGAGTGCTGCCGCCAGCAGCTCGAGGTCTTCGAGAAGGAGCGGAGAGAGAGGCGGGTCCGGGAACAGCAGATGCAGATAAGAAGCGCGGAGCAGAAGAGCCGGACCAGGAGGAATCCCCGTGCAGCTCATGGTCCCCCTTCCACCGGGACTGTGATAAAATTCAACATGCAGCATGGGTGGGGCTTCATTAGAGACCATCATACCCCCGGCGACGTCTTTGTCACACGCAGAGACGTAGAAAGCCATCTGCCGGAGGGACACAGAGGTCGTGACCTGTATGTAGGGGACGAGGTCACCTTCACCCGGCACAAGTGTGCCAAAGGACCCTACGCCCTCCATGTGCATCGCCTGACGGAGGAGGAGCTGCGGTGTGAGGAGGAGCAAGAGGACCCGGACGGGTCTGAAACTGAAACCAACCAACAAGAAAGAGCAGGAGGACGCCGTCGTTGAAGTACGGTAGAGAGAGACTGTATAAAGTTGCCCGTCGGGGTACCAAGAACTGTTACTTATTTAAAATATGTTCCCCGTTGGGACAAAGTGTGAACTGATGCCCGTGTGTCCCTAGTTCCTAATACCTGGCCGAGGACTGAGAGCGGCCACTTCCCCTTTGTATATAGTTGCGCTTCCTAAAGCGCCCCCTACTGGTTTTATAGGAAAGCCGAGTTTTTCAAGAAAAGACTGTCGCACTTTACCCGGTCACAAGTTGCACCGTGACCGGAGGAACCAGAGACAGGAATGTTTACAAGAATGTTATTTATGAAAAGTTTATTGCTGATGATATCTATATGATGTTTTCTATGTTTATGTTTATGAAAAAAATTGTATGTTTGGATGTTTATTCTCTTACAGCCCGAGGACGTGCTGTGATTTACCAGGGGGGAATGTAGCACCCTGAGGATTCGGCTGCTACAGGGGTATTACACCTCAAGCCAGAGGTGTGATATTCCACTCCCGGGTAAGGATGGAGTGTGGAACTGAGCTCAGAAGGCTGCATGCACTACACACATCCCATTTCCGGGGGACAGATCAATGGTACTCCCACTAGAGAAATGTGCAGGTACGACAGTGTCTGTCCCTGGCTGGAGTGGGAGGGGGGTGGAACATCCCAGTAGTGTAGGGGCAGATAGGGGGAGCAGTCTGGGTAATGCTAGGAGCTCATTGGGTGCTGGTCACCTGAGCTCACACATAGAGGGAGTATATAAGGTGGGAACCATCTTAGAACAGGGTCTTTTGTAGAGGTCAGTCAGTCTGTCAGTCTTTGGCAGAGTGAGTCAGAGGAAGAGAGCAGAGGAGAAGAGCAGCTCCAAGGCCAAGAGAGTGAGAGAGAGGAGAAAAGAAGGACCC
Organism: Phyllobates terribilis; assembly: GCF_046119375.1. Taxonomy (NCBI): domain Eukaryota; kingdom Metazoa; phylum Chordata; class Amphibia; order Anura; family Dendrobatidae; genus Phyllobates; species Phyllobates terribilis. The sequence goes on from NW_027362763.1 coordinate 664,566,751, forward strand.
AGAGGGGGAGAAGAGAGAACTCCAAGAACCCAAGATTAGATCAGCGGGTGAAGAGTTGGCACAAGGGTACCGGATCCCAAGCTGGTGGAGGGCACTAATCCTCAGCCAGAGACCGGAGGTCGTGGGCAGGATCTGCCACGACCACCCACTAAATCCACCCGGAAGGCAAACCAAGAATAGGGTCAGGGAACCCAGAGACAAGGGTTTTACCAACAAGAGGCCCGAGGGAGCCGGACTTAGGTGGATCCCTGGTGGGGAAGGCCAGAGAGAAGGACACGTCAGAAAGGGAGCTCAGGATCACGCTCCAGAATTACTTGGGAGTTGGCCGAGTCCAGGACCTGGTGGACGCAGCACGGCTCGGGCGGTCACTCAAGGCCGGAGTGACCAGCATAACAGCAGTAAGTAAAGACCCTGAACTGCACAGCCCGACTCTGAGTCTCATTACCATCCTCACTGCACCTCCACAACCACCATCCTCTACACCTGACCCCCTGAGGCTATACCCCTCCCGTTGGGGGTTATACTACCTGAGCTGCACACACACCACCAGCCTCAGCGGACCCTGCTGCAGCGGCGGCCGTAGTGACTGCAAATCAACGGGTGGCGTAGTCGACATAAAAGAACATCTAGTAATATCTAAAAGGACTGCCACACACTGAGCTTGACACCCTGGGCACGGACCGGGTCACCGCCACTCGGAGACTACAACCCCCATCTGATCCGGCTCCGGGTATCCCCCAAACAACACTGGCCCAGGGGGCGCGTCAGATGCACTAAATTGTCGTAGAAACTCTCCTACATTGACCATCCGATGGAGCAAAGAGTTGGGACAGTATTCGGTAGCAGCGGTATGAAGAGTTCATTGTAGAGAAGACTAAGTAAATTTGCAGGACCAGTGGTAACATCAGTAGTCCATGGCTACTGGATGGGAGCCCTACGAACCGCCTCCTAACTTCTGGAATCCCTGACGCCTCTTCTGACTTGTGTGATGTCATCGTTGTGGAGTGACGCGCTCATGACATCACTTACTCGCTAGCTGGTGGGAGACTGTTTCGCTGGGCTCCTGTCCGGTGGCCGTGAGATACTGGCGTGGACGCTAGACCGTGTTACTCTAAATCAATCTTCTCAACTAATTAATCTGTGGTAGAAATGGACTCCCAGATTGGAAAAATTTCCTTCTAAGAAAGTTTTTAGTTGTCTGACCGAATCCTAGCGACGGGATCCCTTTAGCCGATCCCCCACCCCTCCTCCATGTACGGTTTACCATCGCCCAAAACTCCACAACTCTCGGATGAACAGACACATCTCTTCTCTGCGGCTCCTTGTGAAGACTCAGACGTTTCTCTGCATCAAGAATTTTCAATCACTTTATGGATGGAATAATAAAAAAAAAAATACCCTGAGTTTTCTCAAAGATCTGAGGTTATTTAGTCGAAAAATGACAGTGATGTATGACACGCAGCCCTCTGATTACACTAATAATCCCGCTCTGCTGCCGCTCAGCGCTCAGAAGACCGAACAATGGGTGACACATGATGATTGCTCAATGTTACTCCGTCCTGCGGTGCTGACTGTTGTGCTGAAGGTATGTATCTGCCCATCAGGACAGCGCGAGTACTTACAGAAGGAAAAACAACCAATGTCGCTCCTATAAAGCTCATATATTCCTCTTCCACGGAAATAAGATTTACTAGAGATGTTCACAGTGAATCTCCTGAAATTCAATGTGGGCAGATTAGCTCAATTTTTGGGGAATAAAATTGGTGTCGATCGAAACAATCAAATGGTTAAAAAAAATACTCGCCTATCCTCGGCCCTTCCTATTCCTATCTCACCTCTACCTCTAACACTCATCGTCGGTCTGCCAATCAGTTCCTCTTCTTTCTTCTTGTGTTGACTTAGCTTCATGCTGTTACGTGGATCATGTTGCCCGTGAATGATGTGTGCTGTACCCCATGTTGTAAGGACACGGGGACAGTGGGTGCTCTCGTCTGCTGGCCCAGCCGCCTTTAGAAAGACAACGTGGGCCAGGGCTCATCCCCAACTGAACGCCCGAACTCCTCAACCGTGGGCGAAACACTACTGAGACAACACAGGCTGAGGGAATCACAATATTAAGGCTTTATTGGATCCCCAACAACTAACAGCATATAACACATAACCAGCACAGCACAAATTGTAACAGGCAACAGAGTCTCACCCTTCCGCTGGCTCACCAGGGTTTTAGATTCTTCGTATCTCAGATCTTCCAGGACTATTTACTCCAAACCAGTGGTCCCCTTCTTTTGGAAAGCACCCGCCCAGAAAGAAATAATGCCAGAGTTTGGAACTGAGACAGCACGGCAAAGTCTGTAACCAGGTGACCGAAATGTCCCAACCTGGGTTGCGTCCTAGGCGGTCGTTGTTCTCCCATTCGATTCCGAAGATCCTAAATTAGCTGCCTGTCTTCAAGCTAGCTCACCTGCAGTCGGGACCGACATCCCTAGGCTGAGGGCAGTAGACAAAAATCTCCTGGTCAACTGAACAGTCCTCCTGATATACCCTCAGCCCTCACTGCAGGATACCGGGGACTTCACGATTGGTGGAATAAAACTGTCTTTTCATTGGCTGGATCTCTAGTCCCATATAACCATTTTTGGTCGCATTGCAGTCCAGGCAAGGGAGAGCCACATACTGATTGATATAGTCCTACAATGGAATGCTAGTAGGAGACATTCGGTTTGCAAGTTATGACATTAGAACAATGGTGGCTGAGGCAATTTACATAGAGTCAACAATCCACATGGTAATACAATGGCATTCTAACAGGATTAAATTCCCCTGACCTTACAGAAGAGAGATTATTGCATTACCTAGGTTAACATCACCAACATCAGCAAGACTCTAGAAACAATGGGTATACAAAATAGTGTCAAGCTAGATTGTAAGAACTTAACCCATAAGTGGCATATTACGAGTTCGCCACAAAATACCAAATTGTCCGGATAAATAAGAAATCATCCTATGTTGTATATAAAAGGGGTCCATTTCGTCACACATGTATTCTTGTAGAAGACCAGTGAGGCACAACGGACGTGTGTCGCACCCCTTGTGATAGTGGGAAGCCTACTCAACAGTGGCGGTGCCCACTGGAAGACCCAGAATGAGAAGAAGATACGATGGAACAAAGCGGGCTTCATGGTTACAGACTACAAAAAACCCCACAGTGCAGCATTTTTTCCACTTCTTGTTGCTGACGCTATCCTAAGCTTTATAGAGGCATCTGAGGTCAGTATTGTTTGGGTACAGCAAGTTATACATCCTTCAGAATACTTCAATGTTTTTTTTTACAGAAATCACAGCTAGCAAGCAATATGACAGAGAGGGGAATTAGACACAAATGCAAAGGCTAAAACATTGAGTGTAGGCCCGGGAATGCCCACTAAGCTCTAAACTTGAAGCTGCACAAGCAGACATCCGTGAAAACAGGTCGGAAAAATAAAAGTAGCAGTGCAGAATACAACAAACAATTACATATAGCAACCTGAAAGTCCACATAGTGTAAAACATCGGGAGTAGGAAAGGAAGCAATCGCTGAGCTCAGTTATTGTGGCTACACGAGCTGACATGTCAGTGAAAGCAAATTTAGGAAATAAAAATAGCAAAGCAGAAATTAAATAATTACATAGTTTCCTGAATGTTCCAAGGAAAGAGACATATTGCACAGGCTAGAACAGTGGAACCAGGGTGAGGAACCCAAACTGATCTCTAATCTTGTAGCTACATAAGCAGATATGTCAGAGAAAGCAGATCTATCAAATAAAAGAAGCAAAATGTAAATCAAAGAATTGAATACAACATCTTGAATGTTTCTAGGTAAAAAAGAAACAGACACAAAGGCTGGAAAACTGAGAATATGAATATGAAAGACAAAGCATATCTTGAAAAAATAAGTAGCAAAATAGAAATAAAATTATTACACTCTGCAATCTGAATATCTCCAAGTGCAAGGACACATATATCCAGACAACAACAATCAGAGTGGAGAAGGGAACATCAACTGAGCTCTGACCTTGCAGGTGCACAAGCAGACGTGACAGAGACGTCTGCAAAATGAAAGAAGCCAAAGAAAACCAAATAATTAAGGAAAACAACCTAAAAATCTCCAGGTAAAGAAACAAAAGACACGGAGGCTGGAGCATAAGGAGTGATGAGGAACATTCACTGAGTTCTGACCTTGCAGGTGCACAAGCAGATGTGACAGCGAGGTCTGCAAAATGAAAGCAGCCAAACAAATCCAAACAAGTTAAACAAACTAAACATCTCCAGGTAAAGAAACAAAAGACATGGAGGCTGGAGCATAAGGGGTGATGAGGAACATCCACTGAGCTCTGACCTTGCAGCTGCACAAGCAGACGTGACAGCGAGGTCTGCAAAATGAAAGAAGCCAAACAAAACCAAATAATTAAGTAATATAACCTAAAAATCTCTAGGTAAAGAAACAAAAGACATGGAGGCTGGAGCATAAGGAGTGATGAGGAACATCCACTGAGCTCTGACCTTGCAGCTGCACAAGCAGACGTGACAGCGAGGTCTGCAAAATGAAAGAAGCCAAACAAAATCAAACAAGTTAAACAAACTAAACATCTCCAGGTATAGAAACAAAAGACACGGAGGCTGGAGCTTAAGGAGTGATGAGGAACATCCACTGGGCTCTGAACTTTCAGCTCTGCAAGCAGACATGTCAAACAAAGCAGATCCCGATAGTAAGAAAAGCAAAACAGAAATCAAACAATAATATAGAACAACATGAAAATCTCCATCTTGAGACACATGTCCAAGCATAATTTTTATTTACATACATTTTAGAGTTACAAAATACAACAAAAAAGGAAAAACTCGGACTGTGCTATAAGTTCTGACAAATATTATGGAATCTGCAATGGAGGTTCTGACCAGACGAGAACAGGAGAAGGAGAATCCATTGACCTCAGACGTTGCAATATTTATTATTTTGGACTTACTTTATATTCTGGGTTATATCAAACCTTCCAACTTTTTTTTTTTGCAAAATAAGAGTTTTTTGTAATTTTTCGGTAACAAATTTGCAGCCACAGGCATCTTTCCTGGATGCGAGCTCTCCTATCAGTCGGCTACAGGACTCGGCTTTTATTAAATTACGGAATCGCAAATATTTCAAAAGCGTTAGACAAATTAATGCGAAGCTGCTGCACGGCGACAAGGATTTATATGTCCTCCCCGGTGGAAACAAGAAGCTGTAAGTTAACAGAGTGTGTCTATCCCATCACCAGCAGCTTCTTAAGAAGACAACTTGGAATTCCAAAAACCTGACATGAAGGCGTCCGCCTCTGATTCCTCGTTTCCACCAAATACAGTAAGGGAACGTTACAGATGATTTTTTTTTGCCACTTGGCAGGAAAATTTGGCGCAACACATCGATCCTTTTGGTGTCTGCTTCTTTGGTGATCTTTGGATGTCAGAGGGGGGGGAAGGAGAGGTTCACTGCCCGATAGACGCTGGTGAGGAGTCAACCTGCTGAAATTTGATTTGGTAGAGCCGCTCTTCAAATTCCAGCGGAGACGGGTCGTGTGGCTGGACAGGTGATGGCCAGGGTGAGGTAAGTATATATATATTTTTATTTTTTAACTACTTTCCAAGTCTTTAAAAAATCCTGCAAAATGGCAGCCAGCTCGACTTATGTGAAGCAAGTCGACCGAAATTTGGATTTGACCCGAGTCCACAAGTTTTGGGGGAGATAGTAAAATGAATTCAATCAGTTTAGAATCGATTCGTCGAATGCAAAAAAAAAAAGAAGAGCCGCTGAGCAGAACTAAGGCTGCGTTCACACGCAGTGGTCGTATTGTTGATTTAAACCGCAGAAGACCGGCACCGCTGTCGCCTTTCCACTGTTTTCTTGCACAATCTTCAGGAAATGACCTGCAAAATCGAGCAGCCGATCATAATGTGGCTGCTGCTGCACAGGTGAAACAGCAGCAAGTCTGAGCGATTGTGCTGGAAAAAGTGGAAAGGGCGACAGTGGCGCAGGTCTGCTGCATGTGAACACAGCCTTAAAGGGCTCACTCAGATGTCTATGAACTTGGTCCGTGCTTGGACAGGAATGCACCGACTGTCCATGGGTCTCCTGACCTGGACTCAGGCATGTATGAGGTTGCGTAGTTTGGGTCAGGAGACCTGCAGCAAGTCCGTGCATTGCAGTCTGATTTTCACAGATGTCTGAATGTCTTAACACATTTCTCCAGTCTGATATTTATTTATTTTACTCACTTATATTGCGCCGTTAATTCTACACCGCTTTAAAGACAATATCATCACTGCCCCCATTGGGGCTCACAATCTCCCTATCAGTCTTAGGAATGTGGGAGGAAACCGGAGAACCCGGAGGAAACCCACGAAAGACGGGGAGAACATACAAACTCCTTGCAGATGTTGTCCTTGGTGGGATTTGAACCCAGGACCTCAGCGCTGCAAAGCAACCATGCTAACCACTGAGCCACCGTACAGTGCTAACCACTGAGTTATCGTACAGTACTAACCACTGAGCCACCGTGCAGTGCTAACCACTGAGCCACCGTACAGTGCTAACCACTGAGCCACCATACAGTGCCAACCACTGAGCCACCGTAGAGTGATAACCACTGAGCCCCCGTACAGTGCTAACCACTGAGCCACCGTGCAGTGCTAACCACTGAGTTACCGTACAGTGCTAACCACTCAGTTACCGTACAGTACTGACCACTGAGCCACCGTGCAGTGCTAACCACAGAGCCACCGTGCAGTGCTAACCACTGAGCCACCGTACAGTGCTAACCACTGAGTCACTGTGCAGTGCTAACCACTGAGCCCCCATACAGTGCTAACCACTGAGCCACCGTGCAGTGCTAACCACTGAGCCACCGCACAGTGCTAACCACTGAGCCACCGTGCAGTGCTAACGTCTGTGCCACCGCACAGTGCTAACTACTGAGCCAACGTACAGTGCTAACCACTAAGCCACCATGCAGTGCTAACCACTGATCCACCATACAGTGCTAACCACTGAGCCACTGTACAGTGCTAACCACTGAGCCACCGTACAGTGCTAACCACTGAGCCACCGTACAGTGCTAACCACTGAGCCACCATACAGTGCCAACCACTGAGCCACCGTGCTGCCCCATAAATTAGTCAGATCCCCAGTGATCACCAGTGGGTTGTACGGATCGGTCACCCTCTTTGTGTTGGTGATCGCGGCGCTTTCTTACAACTGTGACAAGTTCTTTGTTTGTTTCCAGCATTTGTAACATTTGTAACAATAGTGTTCGCTCCACTCTTAAAGTAACGAGTAAGAAAACAAAAGAAGTTTGCAAACAGCTTTGCAGGTTCCCTTATGTGACTTAATGAATCATGAAGCCTATACGGAAAGGGTAATGAAACACAAACAACCTGCGGAGACGATCCGCACACCTGCGACGCCGCACATTCTTCTGAACCACTGGGAGGAGAATCAGCGATTATGGAAGGAGGAATACAAATAAGCGCTCCTTTACCATCAGGCCCCGTCCTCATCCCCGGGAACATGTATAATACGCTATTTAACTGCAACAATGTAACAACGACAACAAATAAAACAAATCTTAACGGAACTTTAAGGGATTGTCAGAAATTGCAGATCTACGGATTCTACTGTTTTCCAGTCACTTCCCTCTTAAAGGGAAAGTATCTCCATATCTTTTTTATTAATGGAGAATGGATTCTAATGTTTTGTTTTTTTTTCTAATCTACTTTTATTTTGTGATCGTGGATTTTTTTTCGATATGATTATGGGAGCAGACATTATTCCTGAGCTGCATTCTCTTCTTATACAAAGCTCTGAATTCCCCCCGTAGATGAAAAGTTAAATGATAAAAACGTAACTACCTGTAGCCACCACTAGAGAGCGCTCAAGAGATTACTGTCTATCCATTGAGCTGCACAGTATTATTGAGTATTACAGTATTCAATAAGCTCATAACCTCCCCCTAGTGGTGACTGCAGGCAGGTGGAGTATAAAAAACTGCAATGGGCAATAAAGTATGTATTGCATTTAATATTAATAACCCTAAAAAATACTGTAATTCCAAAACATGCTGTGTTAAAAAAAAATGGAGACTCAAGTAAAAGTGTTAAAAAAAATGATTGTGGTGTGAACTGGAACCCGGTGTAAAACTTATCACTACGATGAAAGCATTTTCTTCCCCATATCTTGGCGATCAGCTATCTTAGGGGCATGTCTGGCCTTCCACCATGCTTTGCTCTATGATTCATCTTTTTCTAGCACTTCTATTTCATACATTGTAACATTCCTGATAACAGTTTCCAGTATAGACCCGGAGACGACACAATCAATATCTAATCTTGAAGAAAAACTGACTTGAAATATTCTGCTCCTTTTATTTATATCATTTTTTTAGGTTCTATTTTCAGGTGTTCCCACTCGCTGGTTTATATCTTATGGAAGAGAAAATGAGAAATAAAAGTAATTATATTATGAATGATAAATATTTATCTGATAATTGTTTCAATCGACTTATCTGAAATATTCCTGTTCTACAGATCACACCATTTTTTTTACCACCTTTACCAGTTTATAACAAGTTCCAATTGTTCTTACTACAATTTTATGGCACTTCCGACTTACTATCACTTCCATCTCCCCTTAAATCAGTGGGATGCAGCTAAAGCTGAAAAATCCCTTTTAAAATGCCAGCCACTAGGGGTCTTCCTTCTGTCGATCTTGCTGTCTACTTACTCTTGGTCAATTGTAATCTATCTTTAGCAATAAAGAGGCCAAGATGGATTATAAAAAGTGAGTACGAGTCTTTGACTCTATGCAGGAAGTGGAGTGGGTCTTTGATTCTCTACAGAAAGTGGGTTTTTGACTCTCTAAAGGAAGTGGATTTTGTTTCTGACTCTCTAAAGGAAGTAGAGTTTTTTTGACTCTTTACTGGAAGTGGAGTGGGTCTTTCACTTTTAACAGGAAGTCAGAGTGGGTCTTTGACTCTCTACAGGAACTGGAGTTAGTCTTTGACTCTCTACAGAGAGTTGTGGTGGGTCTTTAACTCTCTACAGGAAGTAAAAGTTGGTATTGAATTCTCTACAGGAAGTGGGGTTGATACTTAACTCTATAAAGAAAGTGGAGGTGAGTGTTTGACTCCGTACAGGAAGCGGGTGTGGGTCTTTGATTATCTACAGGAAGTGGAGGTGTGTCTTTGACTCTGTACAAGAAATGGGTGTGGATCTTTGACTATCTACAGGAAGTGGAGGTGTGTCTTTGACTCCATACAGGAAGTGGGTGTGGGTCTTTGACTATCTACAAGAAGTGGAGGTGTGTCTTTGACTCCGTACAGGAAGTGGGTGTGGGTCTTTGACTATCTACAGGAAGTGGAGGTGTGTCTTTGACTCTGTACAGGAAGTGGGTGTGTGTTTTGACTTTGTACAGGAAGTGGGTGTGTGTCTTTGATTCTCTACAGGAAGTGAGGTTGTTTTTCGACTCTCTACAGGAAGTGAATGTGGGTCTTTGACTCTCTATAGGGAGATGTTGTAGGTCTTTGAATCTCTATGGGAAGGGACGTGGGTCTTAGTCTCTCTCCAAGAAGTGACAGAGATACATTGTTTCTCTATAGTAAGTGGGTATTAGTTTTTTTCTCTGAACCTGCTCTCCTCTCTGTCAAACTGTGTAAAGGCACAACGGAGAGAGATGGGCTTCAGTAAGTGGCAAGCGTATCAGTGGACAATTGCACATGCAATGCATTATGAGAAGTAAGGGAAAGAAAGCTCCAGCACTAATAGTGCTGGAAGACTGCTGACGACTAGAAACCAGTCACTGAAAAAGAGTGGATAGCACTTCCCAAAGCATGAAAATTGGGACAGTTCTTGGCTATAGCAGACTGCTCAGGTGCATTAAAAGTTTTACTTCTACGAAAATAACGAGCACTTTAACTGGACAAGTTCTCCACAATGAAATGTTTCGGGGTAATTATTTGGTTGCCAATCAGCTCTTTAATAATAAGTTGTTTTTAGCTTTTATTTTCTACAGAAAAGTATTGAAGATATTATCTCCCTTTGTAAAAGAAAAGTTCAGGTTCTTGGGACCCCCAATTTCTGGCCACCGTTAATGAATGAGTAGCCAATTGTAATAGATCCTCCAACAGCAGAACCTGGACGCTATTACTTTGTAACTCTATAGTTTGGGTATAGAGGGATACAAAGTAGAGTAACCTTCCCTACCGTTATGTACCGTACATGCACCTTACAGAGCATATAAAAAGGGAGGCAGCCACTGCGGCACAAACACTTCCCTGTGAAGGTGGATTACATTAGGCGAGACTCCATTCTCCATCTACGGATCTTTTTGCTTCCCCTTAAGTGTCTTGTGGGGTATGTAAATGAAAATCTGTTTCCTACAATTCACACTTTTCTGATTAGTGTCCCTGGATTAGAGATAAAAGGCATTTTCTTCTTCTGCAATCCGTACACTTAAAGCTTAAACCTTCGCTCAATCAATGAGCTAACAACATCTGAACGTGGAGGATTAGGCCGCGACGCTCATTGTTGGATTCTCATTTACTTTGTTTTTTTTTTCTTCTTTCCTTCGGTCCGGGCAGCGGGGGGGGGGGGGGGGGGATGAAAACCTTATAACAACATTTAACAAGCACAGAAATTAAAGTTCTGAGATCAATTCCCAAATGATGCAGCCTACTAACCCCCCCCCCCCCCCCCCGTCGGATCCTCCGCACTTCATCGGTAACAAGCAAAGTCTGAAACTTAATCAGAGCGAGGTTGGCCAATCAATACACTCTATTACGGGAAGTTTAATCCACAGTCAATGGGAGAGACTTTTTATGCCCCTTACACATGAGATACAGAAGCTGCACATAGAAGCTGATTATGGCACCACACAACCCCCCGTACCTTGTACATGGTGAGAGGCAAAATGGAGAATACCGTCACTTATTGCAACTGACTAGAGATGAGGATTAGGAATGTATCCTCCTCCTTGAACGTTCCAAAAATTCATATTCTCCAGAATTGTAATTCACTCCTGCAAATTCACAAAAATAGCAGACAGCTGCAGCCCGAGGGCCAGGCAAATGGTTAAAGAATAATTAGAATAAAACTCACCTTACCCTCCGATCCCACAGTCCATCGTCCGGTCCTCCACACTTCTTCTCTTGGGGTATGTGTACACTTTCTGCAGCCACCTGCAGCCCCGACACAGCAGGATAGCCGCCGGCGGCTTCTGCTCATTTTATTCCAATGAACGGCACAATTGTTTTTATCCACCCGCGGACTTTCCTCGTAGAGGTTGGGTGTATGGGGAAAGCCTGCATATGGACCCGCCGGAGAAATTGACATGCTGCGGTCTGGAAAGACATGCCGCATGTCAGTTTCATAGCCGCAGACGCATAGTGGGCATGGGATTTTTAGAAATCCCATCCACTATGCTGTAACATCTGGACACGGCGGGTTTGACGCTGCATAACATGTAGCTTCAAACCCGCAGCGGCTACTGACCATGTGCACATACCCTTACTCTTCCCTTTTTGTGTGTATTTGTAGCACCCTGAGGATTCGGCTGCTACAGGGGTATTGCACCTCAACCCAGAGGTGTGATATTCCACTCCCGGGTAAGGAAGGAGTGTGGAACTGAGCTCAGATAGACTGCATGCACTACATACATCCCATTTCAGAGGAGCAGGCCGACGGTACTCCCACTTAGAAATGTGCAGGTACAACCGAGCCTGTTCCTGGCTGGAGTGGGAGGGGGGTGGTACATCCCATGTAGTGTAGGGGCAGATAGGGGGAGCAGTCTGGGTAGTGATAGGAGCTCATTGGGTGCTGGTCACCTGAGCTCACACATAGAGGGATATATAAGGTGGGCACCAACTAGAATCAGGGTCAGACGCAGAGGACAAGTCAGCTGCAGAGGACAAGTCAGATGCAGAGAGCAGGAAACAGCAGCCCTGGAGAGAGAGAGAGTGGAGCAGAGAAAGACCCAGAGGGGGAAGACTGAAGGGACCCAAGAACCCAAATTAGAACACCGGGTGAGGAGTCAGCATCAGGGTACCGGAACCCAAGCTGGTGGGGGCAAAAACAATCCCCAGCCAGAGACCGGAGATCGTGGGCAGCGTTTGCCACGGTCACCCACCACATTCACCCTGAAGGCAAACCACATGAAGGGTCAGGGAATCCAGGGCCAAGGGTGTCCCAACAGAAGGCCCGAGGGAGCTGGACCTAGGTGAATCACTGGTGGGGACGGCTGAAGAAAGGACAGAGGGAGAGCTCAGGGCCACGCTCCGGACTTGTTTGGGGGTTGGCTGGATCCAGGACCTGGTGGACGCAGCACGGCTCGGGTGGTCACTAGCAGCTGGAGTGACCAGTACAACATCTGCAGTAAGTAAACACCCTTAACTGCACAACCCGAGTCTGTCTTCATTGCCGGCTGCACCGCACCACCACAACCCCCATCCTCTGCGCCTGTCCCCTCTGAGGCTATACCCCTCCCGTTGGGGGTTATCCCACCAAGCTGCGCATCCACCATCAGCCTCAGCGGACCCTGCTGCAGCGGCGGCCACAGTGACCGCATCACAACGGGTGGCGTAGTCGACACAAAAGAACTTTAGTAACATCTGTAAAGCTGCCACATAACACTGAGCTTGACGCCCTGGGCACGGGACCGGGTCACAGCCGCTCGGAGACTACAACCCCCCATCTGATCCGGTGCCGGGTATTCCCCTCAAAAAGGAAATATGTCCCAGGGGGCGCGTCAACTTTGGCGTAGTCGGCAGGATTACGTGCCCACAACAACCGGGTACTGCGTGCCTGAAGAAAAGTGCAAGTTTACCTCAGAAAGAAGTCTCCCGCCGGTTCCGGAGGGTCCACGCCATCGGACTCCATCACCAGTCGTTTCCCGCCGATTGTCCGCCATTTCCAGCTTGTTCCCGCCATCTGCAGAGTTTCCCGCCACTGGGCGACGCTTCCCGCCAAAACCGCAGATTTCCCGCCTTGGAAGAGCAGCGGACGCCATTATGGGCGTGCCAAAGGAGGGCAGGAGGCCGCCTCCCATCGTGGGCCGGGACAGAAAATGGCGCCAAAAGTGGAAACCGCCCCCACCAACAGAGACTGTGATGCTGGAGGTGTCTGTCAGCGTGAAAGAACTACCCCTGGAGCTGACAGTCACCGAGTTGCCCCGGGACCGCCCTCGAGGTGGGAGGAGACGAAAGAGAAGAGAAAAGATGGGTGTCGCCTGGAGCAGTCTGGAGCGAGCGCACCCGGAGGCAAGAAGTCTGGAGAGGAGTAGCAGAGAAGCTCACCCGGAGATGTCCAGAGAGCAGAGCAGCACCGGCCCGCTGGCCAGGAGCCTGCTGGAAGAAGAGCAGAGCAGCACCGACCCGTTGGTCAGGAGCCTGCTGGACACCACGACCCCACTAGGCCTAGTGGAGGTCCTTGCACAGCTCCCCCGAGACCGGGAGTGTGCACAAACTGCCCTGGAGGGCCTCGCACGGAGGATGGCCCGGGTACAGCGAGAGACATTGGCGGAGTGGAGCCGGGAGATGGCCCAGCAAACCAAGACCCGGAGCACGCCAGCCGAGATGAGGAAGGAGACCGCCTCTGAGGATGGCGCGGGAGGACCCAAGGCCGGAGACGGCGCCGAGGAGGGAGCCGAACGCATGGAGGCAGGTAAAGGGGACGCCTATACCCCAAGCCGAGAAACCGCCCACCTGCCCCAGCTCCCCGTCGCAGAGCCCGAAAGTCCCCCTGCTGTGCCCGTAGCCGCCATGTCACCGCTATGGACTAGGCCCCGACCGGAAGCCGCCGCAGCGACCCCTGTGACGTCACGCGCCTCGACCCAGAGCGTGACAAAGCAGGAATTACCACCAGCCTGGTCGCAAGGCCTAGTACCCCCGGGCGCCGCATCACCAACAGCGCCCCCTACCTCCGCGGAGCCTCCGGCCTGGCCGCAAGGCCAGGTAGCCCAGGGCGCCGCCGTCCTAACGGTGCCCTTCACCTTCCAGGTGCCCCAGGCCTGGCCGCAAGGCCTGGGCAACCCGGGCGCCACCACCACCGCGCCCGCGCCCGTAATACCAAGGGTGCCACACCTGGGGGAGGACCTCTTCAGCCAGCTCACATGGCCTGACGGGCGACCCTTCATCTGGCCCGAAGGATACCATGAGCTGGAGCGGCAACAAAGACTAGGGCCCTTGTGTGAGCCCCTGATCCCGGCTCCGAAGCCCGTGACTCGGGTCTCGCCTCCTTTAGAAGAAGCCCAATTCGAGTGGGACCCCACGGGAGAAGATTTGATGGGGTTCACCGGAGAAACTCGGGCAGTCGCCGCTGAGCGTACTGAGTGCTGTCGTCAGCAGCTAGCAGAGTTTGCCCGAGAACGGGAGGAGAGGCGGGTCAGAGAACAACAGGCCCAAATCCGGAGCGCGGAGCAGAAGAGCCGGACTAGGAGGAACCCCCGTGCAGCGCACTGTCCCCGCACCATCGGGACGGTGATAAAGTTCAACCAGCAGCACGGGTGGGGCTTCATTCGAGACAACAACACCCCCGGCGACGTCTTTGTCACGCGCAGAGACGTGGAGTCCCATCTGCCGGAGGGGCACAGAGGTCGTGACCTCTACGTCGGAGACGAGGTCACTTTCACCCGGCACAAGTGTGCCAAAGGACCTTACGCCCTCCACGTACACCGCTTGACGGAGGAGGAGTTGCAGTGCGAGGAGGAGGAGCAAGAGGACCCGGACGGGTCTGAAGCTACAACCAGCTACAAGCAAAGAGCAGGAGGAAGACGCCGTTGAGTGCGGCAGAGCAGGTGCTGTAAATAGTTACCCGATCGGGGTATAAAGAAACTGAAACTGTTGTTGCTAATATAGTCCCCGTTGGGACCAGTGAACTGTTTACCCGTTAACCCCTTCATCCTACAGGCTGAGGACTGTGAGCAGCCATTCCCTTTCCTCTACCTGGCCGAGGACTGAGAGCGGCCAACTTTCCCTGTATATAGTTGCGCTTCCTAAAGCGCCCTCTACCGGTTTTATAGGAAAACCAGTTTTTCTAAGAGACTGTCGCACTTTTCCCGGACACACGTTGCACAGTGTCCGGAGGAGGAACCAGAGACAAGAGAAGTCTACGAGAATGTTTATATAAAAAAGTTTTATATATATAATGTTTTATATGTTTTATATGTTTATATGAAAAAAAATTGTATGTTTTGGTGTTTTATGTCTTTACAGCCCGAGGACGTGCTGTGATTTACCAGGGGGGAATGTAGCACCCTGAGGATTCGGCTGCTACAGGGGTATTGCACCTCAACCCAGAGGTGTGATATTCCACTCCCGGGTAAGGAAGGAGTGTGGAACTGAGCTCAGATAGACTGCATGCACTACATACATCCCATTTCAGAGGAGCAGGCCGACGGTACTCCCACTTAGAAATGTGCAGGTACAACCGAGCCTGTTCCTGGCTGGAGTGGGAGGGGGGTGGTACATCCCATGTAGTGTAGGGGCAGATAGGGGGAGCAGTCTGGGTAGTGATAGGAGCTCATTGGGTGCTGGTCACCTGAGCTCACACATAGAGGGATATATAAGGTGGGCACCAACTAGAATCAGGGTCAGACGCAGAGGACAAGTCAGCTGCAGAGGACAAGTCAGATGCAGAGAGCAGGAAACAGCAGCCCTGGAGAGAGAGAGAGTGGAGCAGAGAAAGACCCAGAGGGGGAAGACTGAAGGGACCCAAGAACCCAAATTAGAACACCGGGTGAGGAGTCAGCATCAGGGTACCGGAACCCAAGCTGGTGGGGGCAAAAACAATCCCCAGCCAGAGACCGGAGATCGTGGGCAGCGTTTGCCACGGTCACCCACCACATTCACCCTGAAGGCAAACCACATGAAGGGTCAGGGAACCCAGGGCCAAGGGTGTCCCAACAGAAGGCCCGAGGGAGCTGGACCTAGGTGAATCACTGGTGGGGACGGCTGAAGAAAGGACAGAGGGAGAGCTCAGGGCCACGCTCCGGACTTGTTTGGGGGTTGGCTGGATCCAGGACCTGGTGGACGCAGCACGGCTCGGGTGGTCACTAGCAGCTGGAGTGACCAGTACAACATCTGCAGTAAGTAAACACCCTTAACTGCACAACCCGAGTCTGTCTTCATTGCCGGCTGCACCGCACCACCACAACCCCCATCCTCTGCGCCTGTCCCCTCTGAGGCTATACCCCTCCCGTTGGGGGTTATCCCACCAAGCTGCGCATCCACCATCAGCCTCAGCGGACCCTGCTGCAGCGGCGGCCACAGTGACCGCATCACAACGGGTGGCGTAGTCGACACAAAAGAACTTTAGTAACATCTGTAAAGCTGCCACATAACACTGAGCTTGACGCCCTGGGCACGGGACCGGGTCACAGCCGCTCGGAGACTACAACCCCCCATCTGATCCGGTGCCGGGTATTCCCCTCAAAAAGGAAATATGTCCCAGGGGGCGCGTCATATTCTCTCCAGCCTCTTCACTCCAGGCCAGGACTTCTTGTGTGATGACACTATATTGTAACACACAATGTCTGCTTGTGCCGGAGGTCTTGGCCTGAAGTGAAGAGGTCAAAGAGAATCCGCACAACAGGGAAGGGAAATAGAAGAGATGTGTAGGACCTGACAGCAGGCCGCGGAGGCGGAGGGACAGGTAACTGGTGTGACGCAAGTCGCTACTCACGGACAGACCGTGAGTCAGGGAAGTCAGACATCCCGAGGTCAATACCAAGAGAGCATGTAGATAACCAAGGGAAAAGAAAAAGGAGTAAGTCAAGTCACGGTCCGGGGTCAAAATATCTGGAGATAGCGGATCAAAGCAAAAGGACAAGACAAATGGATAAGTCAGAACATGGTCCAAAGGGTCAGACAGCAGAAGTTCAGCACTCAGAACAACAGAATAAGGCAAACAATAACCAGGAAGCACAAACTACGTCTGGTAGGGATCAGGGGCAGACAGCTCAGTTAAACAGCTTGGGCAATTTCCAGAACAGAAAACACCTGGAGAAAGTCCCGCACCTCCCAGTCACAGATTGGACAGCCGAGCTGTCTATCAAAACACTCAGCATGACCCAGTTACCATAGGACAGCATAGCAATCACTCACTGAGCGGAGGAATCATGAATTTTTTTTTTTACATCCTACATTAATTATTCTCTAAGCTTGGAGGAGATCCTGGAGCATTATAAGGAGCATTTAATGTCCTGAGGATATCTTCGCTGAAAATCAAATTTCCTTGTAAAATCTGCACAATTTCATAAATTTGAATTTTGACAGATTGGAGCATATCTATATATGACCACCACCAATATCTAAATCATTGCTTCCCATCTGGTGGCTCTGGACACACGTAAAACCCTTGGACCACCTGCCATATGTCGCCCTAGTAGGGTCAATGTAGGATGGAATAACATATAGGCACATAAGAAGAAGCAGAATTCCTACGCAGAAGTTCCTGTTGGTTCTCTACATCTCCCCCAGAGCCACCAGATGTCTTTGATGTAAAACAGCCTGTGACATTGTGCGTAACCTCCAGATTTGGAGTCTTTTTTCCTTCTCTTCTTAAATGCACATTGTCTGATCTTCATCACATGTCTCTTCCCCTCTCACAGCATGCAACCTGAGAGAAGCAGAGAAAGAATGGGAGAACCTTCAGCTGCATCCCCCTCCTCCCACCTCACCCTGTCTACTATTTACCTTACATTAATTGTTTGGTGCCTGAGGTGCAGATAGGGTGACATAAGATGATGAAGATAAAAACCTCCTTTATATTATAAAGTTATATTGCATTATAATATAAAAAGGAGCCTCATAGCAAAAAGTAAAACAGGACCTCCATTATGGTGGCAGGTTTCTCCATCCAGAACAGAGGGGTCTGGGGTTTGTTTCTTGTAAACTGTACATAATTTGCAATTCATTTGCAAAAAGTGCAGTTTTTGTCTGATACTGTAATAGGAATGGAGCCAAACAGGACCGGTCTCTTCCTCTGCTAATATACTTATGGGTCTGTTAATGATTTTCAGCACCACCAATCCATCATTAATGACAACAATAAGATGACTAAACATAAGGGTTGTGAGGAGCTGATCACCAACTAAAGATTATGGGACGAATGCAGATAGAGTGGAGTCCACGGCTCTAAGGGATACAGACTTTTTCCAGCACGGAGCACTGGTTCCATCAATCTTATTATTGTGTTTTATTAGTGATTTGCTTGCTGTGTTTTATTAGTGATTTGTTTGCTCATCAGTTCAGCCTCAGGAATCAATGCTTCCATTCAGTGACAGTAACAAACAGCCACTAGTCCCATTGTGTGACTGGGGATAGTAGACCCAACAGAGCTGTCACCATAGGGGGTCTCACATGCTGTCCTAGGTGAAGGACTGCTGGAACATTCTTGATTCTTTCAGCTAAAAGCAAATGTTTAAGGGGAGGGAGGAAAAGAAGACACATGTTTAGTCAGGTAGTTGGTGGAATATCGTCGAAGGGATAGGATCTAGGCTGAGGACCTGGAGCCATGGATGAATGGCCTATGAAGTGTGGAAATCAGTTTCCGGATGGGCTGGACACACGTGCTACAATTGTGGGATCTGTCATATCTATTTTATTAACTTTCTTAAGGATTATTGTTGCTCGATACATAAGAGTTGGTTGTGTTATCTGTCATCTGGAGAAGCGTGGACTGTGGCTACAGACTATACTGGTGGGAGATATGAAATCTGTGGGCAACCAAAAGTTGGGAGACAGTGAGTATCGCCTCATATGGGGACAGTGGGACTACTGATCCCAGGTTGGGAACTTCTGGACTGAAAGCATTGTGTTTTGGGCATTTTACCTAGAATTGTTATAAAACCATGGATGTAAGGAATAAAATATTGTTACATCGTTAACTTGCCTAGATGGTTATTACAACTCACAACCTCAGATCTTCACAAGGGTTGTCTCTTGTTCTTAATTCGGGAGCACAGTGCTCTTCTTCCTCCCAGTTTTCTGATCGCTCTGGCAGCACGGAGCAGCAGAGCTGCACTGCTGGTCCGATCTGTGCTCTCTCCCACCTGCAGGTAGAGGCAGCTTCTCTCTGTAACATCAGCTGCCGAATCATGGGAAGCTTCAGTGCTCTAAAGCAAAGAACTTGTAACCACGAGCGCCTCGTCTGTTAAACTGACCGCCTCTGACACACTGCAAAGGTGGCCAGTCACCTGGGAAAAGAGAAGTAAACTTTGGAATTAATCTCTCCGTGTTTGAGAACAGAGAGGATTTTTTATAACAGATACATTGCAAAGTTATTAGTTATATTTTTTTCTAACATTTCCAAGAAGAAGAAAAAAATCACACCTTTATAGAGAAATTATTAAAATCCATCATCATCACGTCAGGGAAAAAATGCCTAGCAAGTGACGCGTTTTGAATCACCGCCGGTTCCTAATCAGCTGTGATTAAACACCTTAATGGTTCAAAGTGCGTCACCTGTTTTGCATTTTTAAACCCTTTCCTGACATGACGATGATGGATTTTAATCATTTCTCTAAATAAGGGTGAGAGTTTTTATTTTTTTCTTTGGAATGCCAGATAACTTGGCTAACTAATTACTTCCCTCATTACCTCCGAACCAGGTGGGATTTATTACCGTGAACCCCATGTAAAGTGACTTACTGGATCCAGAATCTGCGATGAGCTGATAAGTTGATCACTTTTTTACATATTGCACATCTGAATTTTGCAATTTTACCCAATTAACAAGAGACAACCACTAGAATAGAATCAACTCCACCAAGGGGTTTCAGTCTCCTCTTATGGCCCCGATTCATCATCGCCTTTGCACTTATTTTTTGTCTAGTTTTGTGCCTTTTTTTTGTTTTCACCCAGATCATTTTTCTGTTTGCAATTTTTTAAAATCTATTTTATACATACCGTATTTTTCGGACTATAAGACGCACTCTTTTTCATCAAAAATTGAGAAGAAGAAGGAGCTTACCAGGGGTAAGTGGCGGTGGTGGAGCGGGGTCACAAGAGGCAGGGTCGGTGCTGAAGCAAGCCGGCGGCGGCAAGAGTAGGGTGATGCTGCGGACTCCGGGCTGGGAGGAGGAGTTGTCCTGGTGGGGCGAGGCTGTGGGCCCTGGGCTTCAACGAGATGTCGGCAGAGAGGCAGGAGCAGAGTCCCTGCTTTGCCCATTGATTTCCCAGTGGTGGACTTCAGGCCATTTTCCTGAAGACCACTACCGTGAAATCAATTTTTTCCTTATTTTTCTCCCCGCAATTTGGGGTGTGTTTTATGGTCAGTAAAATGCGGTACTCACCTGTTTTTTCTTTGTTTGGTTGTTTGTTTTATGCTTTGCGGGCAAAATGTAGCAATTCTAGATTATTTAGCCTAATTCATCAATTTCGACTTTTTAAAATGTCATAAAATTTTGGCACAACCTCACTTCAGTTCCACCTGGTGTTTATTTGGTATGCCAAAATTTTGACTCAATTTTTGCAACTTTTGGCACCAAATGTCACAAAAGCAATTGAAAGGTGGAGAGAGCGACTACAGCATCCACTGTACCAAGAAGTATCTTCTTTATTAATATATCACATAAGACAGGGAGATAGTAACAATTCAAGACAAGAAGAAAGCCCATCTTGACTTAATTGATCGCATCCACTATTTGATGAATTTGGTGCCCAAAACATCAACTAATATGACAACCCCAAAAAAATGACTTAAAAAAAAAAACGCAAATGAAAATGAATCAGGACCTATGTTCTATGAATTGGACCACCATGAGGTGGCAGAGAGATTAGGTTTAGAATGTCTTAGAAGGAATAGTTGATCTTTACCTTGTAGAGAAGAATCAGACCTCCGGCCCCTGATGGATACTGTATATTCATGCTCTGATCCTGACCGCTCAGCTCTCTGGATGCCCTGGTCCTGACCGCTCACCTCTCTGGATGCCCTGGTCCTGACCCCTCACCTCTCCGCATGTTCTAGTACTGACCGCTCACCTCTCTCGATGCCCTGGTCCTAACCGCTCACCTCTCCGGATTCCCTGGTCCTCCTGAACCCTCACCTATGCGGATACCCTGGTCCTGACTCTCCACCTCTCCGGATGCCCTGGTCCTGACTGCTCACTTCTCAGGATACCCTGGTCCTCACTGCTCGCTCTCCGGTCCACAGGGCCTCTTCTTTTCACCATCGTGTTCCACATTTTTGGTGTCTTCACCCTAGAACAGGACTTCCGGTCTTGTGACATCACGACTTTATGACGCGGAGTAACCTCCAATCCAAGGCCTGGTTGTGGCCAAAAGTCCCGTTCTAGAGGGAAGACACTGAAAATGTGGCACTCGATGGGGAAAGAAGAAGCCCTAAGGACTAGACGATGGACAGTAAAGAGTGGGGTAGCCAGAGAGGTGATGAATTAGCTTAGTTTTTTTTAATCATTTGCCGGCCCTCTATGGCTCAGCATAATGGCGCCCGCAGCTGGATACAATGTTGCTGAATTTGTGCGAAGTAAATTACAAAAAAGTCCTTGTTTTGGAAATTACGAAATTTTGTAAAATTGATGTAGAATTTAATTCCGCTGTAATAAATTTGCCCATCTCTTCTCATGAAGATTTTTCCACTGTTTTCTTTCACTTGAGTAAATTGTTGATTAATATAAAGAGAATAGTTGAAAACTCCTGTGACATTTTTCTACTCTCCAGAGTCCCAACAAGTTCATTTCTCATTTACTCCATCTGGAGATATCAGAGAAGTTCGAGCGCAGATAACTTGTTTTGAAATTGAAAGTTTATTTTATGAGAAAAAAAAATAAGTGCACGTCTGAATACGCCGCCCGTTCATGTGAAGACGATGAAAATAATCGGGATTCATTGGATATTATCTGCTATCCTAACAATCTTATTAAATGTTTCCGCCGCTTACTCCGCGCACCGTTTGGAACCAGCTTGAGCCATCTTATTAATACAGCTCAGTAACCAATGAGACGGGAGATATGGACGGGAACTGAAGACGATCGCTGGAGGATGCAGGAAAGTGATAACAAGCCCTAGAGAAACTTAGAATCTGGAACATTTTTAATGTATGATATTACGGTAGTCGAGACTTGGAGACGGCGGCTTCTTCTTATTTTACATACAAGCGTTGTCAAAACAAGTCACCAGTTTATGCTTCTCTGGTGGTGATAAAAGCAGGAAATATCAATATTGCCACTTGCTACATGTAACTCTGAAACTCAAAAAAGTAAGAAAAAAATAATCCAAAATAAAGGCTAATCAGTCAGCATTTTGCCACACGCTGAAGTAAAGACTATCCCCACCTTTTTAACCAACTTTTTTTTTACCATTTTAGGTATGCAGGTCTTGTGCAGACTATGAAAGGGGTTCCTGGACAAGTTATATCGATGACCTCTATAGGTCATCAATGTCATATTGGTGTTGATCCTATTATATCCAGCATCCCCTTGATCAGTTATGTGAAGATCTGAGGTTGTGAGTTGTAAGTAATCACCTAGGCAGGTTAACAATGTAACAATATTTTATTAATCACATCCATGGTAATAAAGCAATTCCAAGTAAATGAATAAAAATACAGTTATCTCAGTCCTTAAGTTACCAACCCGGGATCAGTAGTTCCACTGACTTTGTATCAGGCCATACTCACTGTCTCCCAACTTTTGGTAGGCCTACAGATTTCATATCTCCAGCCAGTATAGTCTGTAGCCACAGTCCACGATCCTCCAGACGACTGATAAAACAATGGAAACACAGGTATTCAGTAGCAACAATCCTTTAAGAAAGTTTAAATACAAACGACAGATCCCACAACGGTAACATGCTTATCCATCTATCCTTCCAAGTCCTCAGTCTCCATCCTATTCCTTTGGCATCCTTCCACAAACTCCTCAATAAAACATGTGTCCTTTTCCTCCCTGGGGCCAGCCCCCTCAAAGGTCAGAAGTGATGACACCCTGCCCCTTAAGGATTAACTTTAGCTGAAACAATAAAGAATATTCCAAGGGCCTTCACCTGAGACTGCATGTAAGACCTCCTGTGGTGATGGATCCACTGTGTCTACAATCAATACTCACACAATTGGCTTATTCGCTTTTAGAACAATGGTTACAGGCTCCTGAGATACTGATGAGATTAGTGGAGTGCTGGACACTTTACAAGTAAAATTAGCACACATACACTGACGAGCAAGCAGAGCATTATTGAAACACAGCCAGCAAATCTCTAATAAAACACAATAATAATGTTGACGAAAATGGGTGCTCCATGCAGGAAAAGTCTTTAGTAAGTGGCCAGCTCCTCACAAGTTACAAGCCGCTCCGGTGGTGGCCGGATGTAAAGATAGAGCTGAGCCGTGCAGCTCTGTTCAATGTGTAGCAGTTGCTGACATGTACTGAAGATCAGCTCCTATTCCATAAAATCAGAAACCGGGCACCCCCATGATTCAGGAAATAGGAGCTGATCTGCAGTACTTGTCAGCGGCTGCTACACATGGAATAGAGCTGTACAGTTCAGTTCAGATCAATGTTTACATCTGGCCACCGGCAGAGGTGCTGATTGTAGGGGTGCCAAATATCCATCATCAATATCATACGCCTGGAGAACCCTTTAGGGTGAATTCACACCCCCATATTTGTAAACAGACAGCATGTGATTACTACATGGTTGGCGCCCGTGTGCTGTATGTGTACATCACCGAGCTACTCATTGAAATATACTAACCAATTTGTCCAAACCTAGACATATCTATGCAACAGGGCCGGGAAAGGAGTTAAAAAAAAATTAATAATACTCATCTTGCCACTCATTTGTCTTCTGCTCCCCGCCTGGTTCTACGTTGGCTCCCTCTGGCTCCGTTTTTTTCTGTTCTTCAAGAAGAAGGAGCCAGAAGAAGCCATCAAAGCACCATAGGACACATAGTGTTTTATGAAGCATTGTGATACTATGTGGAAAAAATGAAGTTTGAATTGTTTTATGGTAATTTTTTAATCTTGTGTCATTTTGCACAATCCCCAAAAATTGGTAAATGGCGCATTTGTGAAACTTGAATTTATGTAGAAGTAACGTCTTTACCTATGGTGATGGGCTGGAATCTCTGTAAGGTGGGCTTCACAAATTAATTACTAAATGAATTTCACTTTATAAAATTTGGGGTTTTCTTTGTGCACCCCTCTTTATAAAGTTATTGAAATTCTTTCTGTTTCCTGTGCTACAATTTGATTGATGTTGAAATGAGTGTTTGCGCCCGTCTCTGCGGCCTGTGTATCAACTACGGCACTTTATGCTAATTCTGAAATTCTAAAAATAAAAAAAAGAACAGAAAATAATACTAGTAATTATCATTTTGTCATTTTACAATAGAATAATAAATCACTCTATAATTTTACTGCAAAAAGTTTTAGACAAGTGAAGATTAAAAAAAAAAAAAAAAAAAAAAAAATACATATGGTAAAGTTCACGCCGGGAAAAGTTGGCTGTTTAGAAGTAAGGACTTTGATGTATTTATGCATCTTCCTTTCGGAGAACTTACGCAACAAGATAAATGAGATCATTAACAACCCAGCGTCGGAAGAACCTGCACTGACTTGGACTCTGTTAAGAATTCGCCATCTTTTTACCCTCTCGTATCTGGAATTGTAAAGACTGGAGGTGGAAGAGCTCAGAGTAATTGGGCAGCATTGGGGCTTAGTGGCTACCACTACTGCCTAGAAGTATCGGGATATTGAGACTTGTCAAGGTCCACATCTGTGTAGCATTGTACGTTGTCCTTGTGCACTCTAGTTTTCTCCAAAAAACTTTAATTCCTTAAAAACCTCATGCATATGTGTTACATTCATGTCTGTGCTCACTCCGTCTCCTTCTACTTCTTTCACTAAGAAGCACCACAAGTTCGTTGTGATGTTGTCCCTATAGAAAGCTTGGGGAGGTTAATTCCTGAACATGGTCATCTCATTAAGTCCCACTATTTAAACCCCTATTTCCATCCTTCTACTTGCCAGTTATAGGATATGCCTGACCCTGGTTCTGCCCCTACACTTCTTCTGCCCTAATCCTATGTTTAATTCAATTGATGACCTCGAATTCTCTTTGACTTTTGCCTTTCCCTAACAATTCCGATCTCTTTGGTTTTTAAATGGCTTATATGACCCTCTCTGCCAACCTGCTTCCCCAGCCAGCAGCCACTCAATGGACCCAACCCAAGGTGCCCTGTGAAAGTTTGGATCCCTGTACAACAGTTAAAGAATGAAGACCAGGGTTCCTCTGGGAGCTACTAGATGGAATGGCTTGTGCAAAAAAATGTCCACGAAAAACTTATTAAGAGCTTCCAGGCTAGCAAGAACTTTACGGTACGGCTGTAAAGCGGATCAGTAATGCATAGTCCATGGACTTCAACAGACCCATATTGTGCTTTCTCTGGAGGCTTATTTCTCACAATTCATATGAGATCCAGGAAAGAAAAACTATGACATGCTCCAATTCAAGTTGTATTACATAGGAATTGTAGGAGAAAATACAGTACTTTTCTGTTGCATCGTATGGTAGGAATGGGCCTGCGTTACGTTGGTACTCAAATTTGTAACATTTTTGCTTTCTGAGTTCAAATTTGATCTCCGTGTTGCTGTTTTATTGTATATAGATGAATGAACTATACATTCCTACCACTGAGTGTCACTGTAGAGTGTTGCACTATCCACATCTAAATGAAGGTTCTTTGTAATCTGTGCTGCTCATGTTTGTGACAGCACACCACGTGGCCAGGCATGGTATTACAAATAAAATCATCAATAACTTCAATTGTGGAAATTCAAAGTGGTTGAAGACAATGTAACATATATTAATTATATACCCTATGGTTACTTTTTCTGGCTTGGGGTAAATGAGGTGTCTTTATATTGTGCAAGTACAGTTAGGATTTATTTTCTTATTCTATTTTCTATGAAAGTCTTTGCAGCCAAGGATACAGATTTGACATATGCTAATGCTCAATATATTTGATTGAAACAGTTAATTTTAATTGACTTCCCCAGACATTAAGAGAAAAAGAAATTGTACTCGGCTCTCACTTTGAAAGAAAGGAAGGTTATATAATATTTACAGTCAGGGAATCTGTTGGTGATGAGTAAATTAGGATTTAAATTATGTATTAAATGGAATTTAAATTGGTGTGAAACGCGTCTGCCAATCTGATTATAATGGAGATTGGACTCGGGGATGATACAGCAGAGCGGATACCGGAAAGATGTTATATACACTGAGGGTGGGAATGAAAACCCTAACTAGGTGTGAAAACATTGTAATTCTTATTGTATTAAGTGGGAGAATCTGTATTATGTGTCTTAGATGTCACCATCAACTTGCTGACATTTTCTGCATTTTTTTTTCTACAAAGTAAGCAAAAATGGGAGGAAGAATTTAAGATGAAATTCCAAGAATAAACTTCTTGAATAATTTGTCATATCTTAGTCATTCTAACTGTTTCAACCTCCGCTGCCATGCTCATAAAGAGCAGCAGTAGTTGCCAAAGTTCCTCCCCTCAGTAGAATACAAGCACAAATGCCGCCCAAACAGTGGTGTCAATTAAAACTTGTAGATCCCAAGAGTTTTAAAGAATACATTTTTTTTCAAACACGAGACAAATGTTAAGATAGGAATCTTTTCTAGCCAAGTCATCTTTGCCACCTAAATAGTGGAGTAGTAAACATTTTTTGAAGTTTAGAAAAGTTTTTAAAACTTTTAAAAATCTCTCAACTAACATCTAGATAAACAAACCACCCCTTCTAGCAAAGTCATCTTTGTCACCCAGTTAGTGGAGTAGTAAACATTTTTTGACTTTTTAAAAAGTTTTTTTAAACTTTTGAAAACTATTTCAAATCTGTCTACAAACATCTGGAGAAACAAACCACAATTACTTTGATCAACAAAAAAATATAGAAAAGGTCGGGATAAGGGACAAAATCAAAGAAATTTATTGCAAAGGAGAAAGAAACTTTGCTCACAAAATAATTAAGTAAAAAGATAAAAAATAATAAAAACGGCACCTTAAAGTGTTGTATCTCTTTAAAGTGAAATCACATCTTTTCTCATTTTTGAACACCTCTAAAAAACACAGTAAATGGAATACAAGCCACGTACACATTAATCCAGGACTTTCGAGGGTCTCGCTCAGTAAATCTCCTCCTCTATCTTTTACTACTGACTTGCTTTCTATTCAGGCATAGAACATTCCTAATTTGTTCATCTACAATTTTATAATAATAAAAACAATTTTTGCAATATTTATAATTTTGTTTCATTTCAATGTATCTAAGAATGAAATCTTTTTATCTTGTCATTATTGGGGATAATTTGGTAATTAATAATTAACTCACTAATTAGTTTTTCAAATTAAAGGAGTTCTTCGAAGCTTAATAGAGGTCTGAAATCCAAACACAAAGCTCTTGTGTAAATGTAGGGGATGTCATGTTCTTGGGAACCTTATGACCCCTTTATTGTGCTGATTATGAGGGGTCCTAGAGGTCAGATCTGCAGACATCTTGGAGAACCCCTATAACATTGTTTTTTCTTCTTTTTGGCTCATTGTAAAGTAAGAACCCAAAAGGTTTCTCTGTGACTAGTTATGACCTCGGCCCACATTTCCCACCGTTTGTAGATGATTTTCTTAGAAAAAAGGGCTAATAATTATTATAAAATAATAAATAAATTAAATAATCCACTAGTAAAACCATTCCTATACGGTACAGTCGGATAAACGCCATAGATGTTACACCACATTTTTTGCACGTATTTTATACATATTTTTCAACCTCATAATAAAAGTAGAATATGGAAAAAAATGATAAAAAAAAAAAAGTGCAAACATATTTTTGGAGAAAATATCAGTTCTTCTTACCTTGGAGTCTTCTTATGGAAATGCAAGATTTTTTTTTTTTACAATAGAAATGGCAAATGTAAATTTTCTGTATTTTTATTTTCTGGTGAACGTTTTTACCTTTTTTTGTACGAATATTAAAAGTTGTACTTTACCTGTAGATCAGAACTTCATCATCTGAGCAATTGTATTGAAGTTGGTACATTTTAACTTTGGGAGCAGACTTGCTCACTGACCACTTAACTAGCGCAGAAGTAGTTGTCACCTCTGACACTACAACAGCCCTCTCCGGTTGGGTCTTGACCTCCCCTCGGGTAGTTTTGCTAGAGCTGGTGATGTCGGAAAGCCTTGATTTTGGTGGAGCGGCGCGGCCCGTGCCGTTGCTGAGATGTGGCAACTGAACGATCGATAATTCGACTGCTGCCGTTAACTCTCCGGCTGCATTAGCCGCAATACAAGTGAAGGTCCCATAATCCTTGGATGTGGTTATTAAAATATCTAAGGTGCCATTATCATAGACCGTTGTCCTGGAGGAATTTCCAATCAGGCGTCCATCTGGGGCGACCCAGTGGATTACCGGTGCAGGATCCCCAACTGCTTTACATTTTAGGGAAGCAGTTTGACCTTCCAAAACGAGCAGCTTCTGGGTATGTTGGGTAATTAATGGCGGTTCACAAATAAATTCCTCTTCTCGAACATACCAGAAGTACCTTCCTTTCAAAGCGGCAGGCGATGCACAAGTCTCCATATCATCTTCCCTATCGAGCCTCCTCAACCACAGCAGTTCACAATTACAATGAAGTGGATTACCACCGAAACTTAAGGACAAAGGGGGCAGAAAAGGTGTCGCAGAGATCATGGACGTCTGAGACCTCGCAAAGATTGGATCTGGAGGTAGTTTTTGTAGCCTGTTAGAAGTTAAGTCAAGCCTGGCCAACTTATTGAGGTCCTGAAACGTTCCCTCCGTGATGTAATATATAAGATTGTGGTCCAAACTGAGCTGATGCAAGTTGATCATCCTCCGTATGGCATCCCAAGGAATCGTTTTAAGATTATTGTAAGAAAGATCCAGGTCTTCCAGAGTTTGCAGAAGATCTTCGAAAGCATCGTCTGCGATACTATTGAGCTGGTTATTATTCATGATCAAGTGTTGGAGATTGATGAGTCCTCGAAATATGTCATCTCCTAAGTTGGTCAACCTGTTGGTATCCAAATGCAGAGATCGAAGACTCTCGAGATCCACAAAGGAATACGGCTGAATGTAACTGATGGTATTTCTAGATAACGTGAGATCAACAAGACCTGTCATGTTGGCAAAGTCTTGCCGGTTAATGCTTATGATAAAATTACCCCCGAGACGAAGTTCAACTGTCCTTCGATCGATGTCTACAGGTACAAAGAGTAAGCCTTTGGAAGGACACAACGTTCCTAGAGATTCTGACAGGTTTTGACAGACACAGTATTTTGGACATGAGTTGACCACTACTGCCATTCCAAACACCAGAAGACTGCAGAGGATTTTTTCCATTGTAAATCCAGAAAAAGATACCTGCAATGAGAGAAAACAAGAAGGCTTTAATATTGAGACATTTTCCCAGCACTAATCATTTTATACATTTCATGGAGCAATTATAATCAAAATGCATAATCTGAATTCATCTTTCGCGTGAACTCGTAATTTACGCCAAAGGTCAAAAAAATCCTAATAGCTGAATTGTGACCAGTTCTAAACTTTTCAACTAGACTCTGTGCTTCAATTACTTAAGGGGGTTGTTCACTACTCGGACAACCCCTTCTCAATCCGTATGTTTCCCCCTTTTAAAATAACACTTATACTCACTTCCGGTGTCGTCGATGCCATTCCAGCGTGGTCGGTACTGTCTCTGTGGCCAATTCACTCTCTCCGCCTTCGGACATATTACCTACATCTGGAGGAAGAGAGAGCAGCGATTTGTCCGAAGGTGAGGAGAGTGAAGCGGCCGGTGATTGGTTGCAGAGTTCGCTTGACTTTACACTGTTACACGATCCCCGGGAGAGACAACACCGACACTGCTGGAACAGCACTGAAACCGGAGGAGAGTATAAGTGTTGTTATTTTAAAAGGGGGAAACATAGGGAGTGAGAAAGGGTTGTCCGAGAAGTGGACAACCCCTTTAACATCTTTTAAGGTCTCTGCTTGCTGTCAGTGAATGAAAAAAATCCTCTAATTTCCTGAAAACAAACAGAGACCTTGAAAAACTTGAGGAATTGACAAAATGGCCCCAATTAATCAGAAACGGCAGTATGGAGATTAGACTTGATGAAGCGTGCGCTAGAGTAATATGCAAAAAATACCCTAAAGGGAATCTGTCACCAGTTTTTTGCCATCTAATCTAAGAGCAGCATGATGTAGGGGCTGAGACTCTGATTCCAGCGTTGTGTCACTTACTGGGCTGCTTGCTGTAGTTTTCATGAAATCCTTGTTTTATTAGCAGGAGATTATCACTAGAGAACTAATAATCCTGTCGCTAGGTAGTCCAACTCAGCCCCCACCACTGATTAGCAAATTTCTGTCTATGCACAGTGCACGCAGTAAGCTGTCAATCAGTGGTGTGGGTGAATTTATACAGGGCTCAGCATTCAGAGAACTGCTAGATCTGCTGCAGAAAAAAATGGATTTTATCAAAACTGCTGCACCCAGTAAAGTAAGTGACACATTTCTGGAATCAGTGTCTCTGCCCCTACAACATGCATAAAACCTGGTGACAGATTAGCTTTTAGATGTACTCCTCTTCATGAATTTGGAGCATCTTTCAGCTTGCCATGCACCACTGCAAAACATGTTATTCCATAAAGCTCTGGATACATTTCTGTCGTAATTTGCTACAATTTTGTGGCAGAAATTATTCATTTTTCATCTGTTTCATTGTTCACCAGGTGCAGCGCCATTCCTTTTATGGTGGCAATATCTGGTACTGCAGCTCAGCCCCGCTGAACTCCTGAAATAAACCCTTTCAACTTTAATCACATAAAACCCGGAGAAGAAATACAATTCTTGTAAGTCTTTGACGTAACTTCATGAATTTTGGAACTTTATGCATCTGAAAAGGTCAAAGTGATTTCTCCCAACTTGAGTTCGTTGAAGGTTCCTGCTTTATCGCAGACTCCTTTATATACAAGTCAGTAAAGTATAAACCGGCACAATGTAACGCTCATCAGCGGTCTTTTTTAATGTGTGTCCTGAAGTTCTATTGAGAAGCAAGAAAAGAAAAGAGAAGGAACTTCAACAACTTTTGATAAGGATGAAAGTGACACCAAAAAAAAACCCAACAAATAATGCTGTGTGCACACCGTTAAAAAAAAATAGATAAAAAATAATATATATATTAAGATATGCACAGTAAACTTAGAAAGCTGTAATAAAAATTACTATCGCGTAAAAAAAAACTTTATAAGGCTATGTGAGCACGTTCAGGATTTGAAGCAGAAATTTCCAGAGCGTTTCTGCATCTCCTAACCAGGAAAAAACGTTGCGGAAAAAACGCGAGGTTTTGCCGCAATTTTGCCACGTTTTTAAAGCGTTTTTGTACATCAATGAATGCTTTTAGGAGCTAAATAAAGTTATTTGCTGGGACATTGCTTAAACCCTTGGATTACCGTCAGAACTGGGGTGAGTGTATTGGTTAATTTAAATGATTAAAGAATGTGTCTGTTGTATTTCAAATAATTAATGTAATTTATGCAGCTGCTGTAAGCTGCTATCTTTAGCCTGGGAAGGTGCCATTTGCAAACATGGTCCCTGGCTATAATTAACAGCTGACAGCTGATTTGTTAGCCACTAGGTCCCCACGAACATCACTCAGCCGCGCTTTGGACGCAGCGCATTTTTGCTGCATCCAAAATGCTGTGTGCTAATTCCGCACTTTTGTTGTCTTTACATGTGAATCCACCGTATATAATGACACTTCATTCGGTCTAGTGTGTCCGCAACAGAAATTGACATTCTGTGCGTGAGTTTGGGTACGTGGCCACAGTCAGGAGCCGCTGCAGGTTTGAAGCTGTATGTTTATACTGCGTCAAACCTGCAGCCTCCAGATGTTACAGCATAGTGGATGGGATCTCTAGAAATCTTATGACCACTATGTGTGCATCAGAGGCTGCGGATCACCCACGGACACTGACATGTGGCGCGTCTTTCAGGACCGCAGCATGTCAAATTCTCTTGCGTCACGACGCAGTCCACAATTATCGCCAATGATTGTCCCTCGGCGATCCGGGTCACTTCTACAGCAGTGACATCAGCAATCACTGATGTCACTGCTGTAGAGGACAGCAATGTACACTGACAGGAGTGTAAAATCATTCCTGTCAGTGTACACTGCTGCTGCAGGGGGTCACTGGAGTTCATCAGCTGAAGATCAGTTGATCATCCCCGGTGAGCTCACCACCGTGGGAACATTCTTGAGAATGTTCCCACGGTGAGGTCACGTGAGCGATCAGCTGATCGCTCACGTGACCGCAGGTCCTGGTAGCTCAGTACAGTGCAGAGAGCGAGCGCGCTCCCAGCAGTGTACCTCTGGCCGCCGGGAGGAGAGGATTGCTGGGGACCAGGAGGACACCGGTGGGCACCGGACAGGTAAGTGTAAGGGTTTTTTTTTTTTATGTTTACTTCTTTTTTCTTTTTTTTACAGTGGCACGCCGGTTAGGGTGTGGAGACTACTGCTCCTCCCAGCAGCGCCGCTCTCGTTGTTATCGTTGGTCGGATGAGAGGAGCAGTAGTCCACCTCTCCCGACCCGGGTACCACCCGCACTGCGTTTCCGCTGCAAATTCGCACTTATTTGCTTTAATTGAAACTCAGCAAATCCGCAGGTATAGTTTCTATATCTGCGGTTTTGCTGCAGTTCAATTCAAGTCAATGGGCGCGAATTCGCGAGAGGAAACACCCTCTCAATGGTCATGCTGCGTTTTTTTCCGCAATGCTAATTTTAAGCGGAAAATTTCCGTATCATGTGCACAGCACATCGGGATTACATTGCTATAGCTGGTAGATCGTTTTTTGATGCATTTTCGCAGCATTTCCGAGTGGGAAAACTGCTGCGAAAATGCATCAAAAAATGCTACGCGTGCACAAAGCAACAGGAACTTTCTCAACTGGAAGCAGTTGCAGATTTTGGTGCAATGTTTGGTAAAGCGGAGAAATATTGTTGCAAAAAGTTCTCAAAAAAAGTAAAACCTAGAACTTTATGCTTTTTGGAAAAAATACCAAAGTCAAAGATGCCAACTGAAAAACATTGGAGCAGACGTGCCGCTAATCTGTGCGCCACATTAATATTCGCCTCCGGTAAAGCGTTGTATTGTAAATGAATTCTTCCTTACACAAAAGGTAATAGATCGCCCCTACTTGTCTAAGTAGTTAAGGATCAGCACTTACTTATTGCTTAAGTCTTTGTTTCCCAGCACATCACTGGCTGCAGAATGAGTTAACTGAGAATATGTCAGTGAGCTGCTGCTAATGAGAGAGTATATAAATCTCTACTTCCTTTCCCATAGCTACAAAGTGCAATTCACTTTTACCTGATTTGAGATCATAAATCAGCACAGAGGAGTTCAGAACAGATGCATAGAAGTGTTATTAATGCCCCATCACAGCAAGCTCACTGACTGACAATTAGTTCACTCAATCTTCAGTCAGTAATGTGCAGGGAAACAAAAAATCTGTAAAAGAATAACGGTGCAAGTTTTTTTTATTTAAATCCAATAATAAAAAATATTTTTACTTCCAAAATACAGTCAGTAAGTCCCCGCATGTGTCCACAGCCTTTATGGTCACTTTTTCTTTTCCCAACACTTTGCAAATTTTTGACTATAAACATCTGACCAATTCTCTACTAATTGAGTTCGGCAAAAAAGCTTTCCAGGACCCTGATGGGGTGTCCGTGGTGGCCGGACCCGAGCTCTCTGCACCTCCGCCTCCGCCCCGGCCTCCGCCCCGGCCTCCTCAGCGCCTCTTCTTTCTACTCAAGTCTAGTTATTTGTAAACAAAAAATGGCCAAAAAAACATCAGCGATCTCCACTAATGACACAACGGGAGAAGACGCTCGAGTCCTTCCTCTTACATTATCTGTACATTATGCTTCTGTACAGTCACCATGAAAGATCGAGAGAGAAAAACACAAAGAAACATCCACAGATAAATTGTTCTGAGATTTATTTATTATCAAAATATCATATGGGGAAGCGAAACATCGCGATGAATCAGTAACAACGTGTATCACATCTATAGCTATTAATCATCGCTCTAATATCCATCTATCATCTATTATCTATCTATTATCTATCATCTATCTATTATCTATTATCTATCTATTATCTATCTATTATCTATCTATTATCTATCTATCATCTATCTATTATCTATCTATCTATCTATCTATCTATTATCTATCTATTATCTATCTATCTATCATCTATCTATTATCTATCTATTATCTATCTATTATCTATCTATCTATTATCTATCTATCTATTATCTATCTATTATCTATCTATCTATTATCTATCTATTATCTATCATCTTTCTGTTATCTATCATCCATCTATTATCTATCTATTATCTATCTATTATCTATCTATCATCCATCTATTATCTATCTATTATCTATCTATCTATTATCTATTGTCTATCTATCTATCTATCATCTATCTATTATCTATCTATCTATCATCTATCTATCATCTATTATCTATCTATTATCTATCTATCTATCTATTATCTATCTATTATCTATCTATTATCTATTATCTATCTATCATCTATCTATTATCTATCTATCATCTATTATCTATCTATTATCTATCTATCTATTATCTATCTATCATCTATCTATTATCTATCTATCTATCTATCTATTTATTATCTATCCATTAATTATTTATCTATCATCTATCTATTATCTATCTATTATCTATCTATCTATCTATCTATCTCTCTATCTATCATCTATCTATCTATCTATTATCTATCTATCTATCTATCTATCTATCTATCTATCTATCTATCTATCTATCTATCTATCTATCTATCTATCTATCCCTCTGTCTTCTTCTCTTATCTCTTATATTAGCACAGGTAGCCAGGAAGGATACAATGGCCTTGATAACGGTTGCAGAATATAAATACGGAGATTTTCCAGCCTTTTCTCTCTCTTTTTCCTCTTCCACATACATAAAGGAGCGTTTACTAAGAGTTTGCGCTTCTGTCGTCTTGTGAAGTCGGAGCACAATACATCTGTAATGTGTAAGAATTCCTCCGACAGTAAATGTTATATTCCTACATTACCTACAGCTGTGGGCGAATACCTGGGGATCGTGTCGCCTCAGATCCTTCTATTGAAGAAGAAAACTCAGTGACAGCTACAAAAAAGCAAAGCAAAAAAAAAAGCATTTAAAAAAATAGAGAGTTTTTTTTTCTTTCCCCGGTGATGTGAATTCTCGGCGTGACGCGCGTCGGTGCTTTGAGGTTTCGTGCTGTGAGCAGAGCTGCGGAGGCTTCCACCTCATTGTACAAGGGTTAACCTGACCACATCTTTACCGGCGGAGATTTCATGGCAATTATCTTCCAATTTAAGTCTCGTTACAGTTCATGAAACGCGTGATGGTAATAATTGGGCAAGAATTTTCTCCTTTTTTCTCTTTGGCTTCTGTAATAAGTGGAGGCGACAATATGTAAAAATTAAGTGTTCCCTGTTTGGAATTAAAGATTTGTCCAAGTCCAACCTAAAATTCATTACATAAAACTTGTGACCCGAAGTCTCTGAGCCCAGGGCATCTGACCATAGAGGCAGACCATGTGTCTTCTCTAGGTCTCCTGAAAAGAGCAGACCCAACTATGGAGCCTTGGTTGGTTCCATTCTCCTTACTATTAAGTTCTGAGGATCCGGTGGCTACACATATCTCCTCCTTTATCTTTCTGCAAATTTTGTCATCAAGGACTAGTTGCACCCCAGGTCTGGTCGCCACAGTGGCAGCAATGTCATGTCTGAGAGCAGGTGGGAGGTTCCCTGGTTGGGGACAATAAGCATGCAGCACCTCCTGTCTCAATCCAGGGAGGGGAGAAACCTGCCCTTTATAAATTGGATCTGGGGCGGGGTTAGGGAGTCGAGACCAGCCAGAGAACAGTCAGAGTCCAGCCAGAGACAGGTTCCAGACAAGTTGCATAGGGACAGGTCAGCAGCAGGCTGAGGAGTCCCTGTAGGCAAAGGAGGAACACGAGGCCAGGAGGGGAGATAGGAGAGCTCACCCTGGCTAGAGACTTGTAAAGCCGGACACTGGAGTCCGAGGCTGTGAGGGTTATAAGCCCAGCAGCAGAAAACCACCACGCAGGGGACTTCAAGTCCTTTGGTCCAAGGAAGCCCGGAGGCTCAGCCACACGAGAGGGACTACTACTGCCCTGGAGGGGTGAGAAGCACGGAAGGCCCGAGTCGCCAGTCATACGGGTGAGAACAACACGGTACACTCAGAGACGTGGGCTACCACTACACTACAGCAGGATAGCCAAGAAAGAGTGGAGTCAGCACGGTAGGCCTACAAACTCCCCCTGACCAGCGGGATTTCCCAGTTGCTCTCAGACTGACCAGGCCTCCATTGTTAACCGGTATTCCGGAAGGGTCCTTTAACACCACCAGCAGTAAAGACCCTGACTTGCATGACAGACTCCGTGTGGTTACTGCTGCTCCTGCACACCATCTCCACCAACATCCCCATTTACTGCCCTGACGATATACTACGCTCAGCTGCACCTGTGGGTCTGCCCTGCAGCGGCGGTTCACTCTGACCGCAATCCACGGGTGGCGTAGTCGGACATTCAGCTTATAGACTGCCATTTGGTTTGACCACCCTGAGCCACGGACCGGGTCACCGCCACGTGGAGACTACAACCCCCAGCATCCCACAAAAGGCCCGGTTTTGGGTTCCCCACACGGCCCAGGGGGCGCGTCAACTTTGGTGTAGTCGGCAGGATTTCGTGCCCGCCACCAACGGGTACTGCGTGCCTGAGGAAAGACTGTAAAACTTACCTTGGTGGAGTTTCCCGCCATCCGCAGCCATTTTCCCTCTATCGGGCGCCATCTTCGCGACGCCGCGCTGGAAGAAGAGGGGCGTGGACGACGAAAGCGCGCGAGAACTGGATGTGTGTCACCCTGGCCTGGATGCCACAAAATGTAATAAAGCTGTGTCTGAGAGCAAGGGGGAGGTTCTCTAGTCAGGGGAACATTAGCATGCAATGCCTCCTGTCTCAGGCCAGTAGGGGGAGCTGGCTGCCCCTATAAAAGCTGGTACTGGGGGCAGGGTTAGAGAGAACTTGAAGGCCTGTCTCAGGACTGAGACTTGTCCCAGAGCAGAGCAGGGACAGACAGTTGTATTGCACCTAAGAGGAAGTGTGGCAGGAGGAGAGCCACAAGCCAGAGACAAGAGGCGAAGCAAGCCTGTCTTGGCAGATAAAAGACTTACTTTACCAGACTTTGGTGTCTGAGGCTGGGAGGATTCCACATCCCCCAGCAGAGAACCAGTCCGCAAGGGACTGTATATTCCTTGGCCTAAGAAGCCTGGAGGCCCTGCCACAACCGAAGGGACCAGTAAAGCCGTACAAGGCTGGGAGCAGAAAGGAACCCATGTCGCAGGCCATACAGGCGAGAATACACGGAAAGCTCGGAAACGTGGGCTGTTACAATATAACGAGGAGATAGCCAGAAGGAGCGCAGAAAGCACGGTAGGCCTACACCCTCACCCTGACCAGGGCCAATTTCCCCGTTGCTCTCAGACATCCAGGTCCCCTCCTAGCCGGGACTGTTTATGGGTCAGTTTACCTGTTTTAGTAAAGACCCTGGACTGCAACTTGTTGTCTGTGTGCTCCTTGCTCCTCCAGCACTATCAGCACCGGGACTCTCACTACCATCACTCCCACCATCCACTACACTGCCCTGGGGCCGCACTCTTCCCGTGGGGAGTCACACCATCCCAGCTGCATATATCATCAGCCCCAGCGGTCTGCCCTGCAGCGGCGGTTCTTAATGACCGCAAATCCACGGGTGGCGTAGTCGGACAAAACCAACAGCACAAAACGGACTACCACTGGCCTGACCACCCTGAGCCACGGAACCGGGTTGCCACTACTACTCCCATCGTTCCCCCTATTGCCCGGATCCGAGTGCCCCACGGCCCAGGGGGCGAGTCAGCTTTGGCGTAGTCGGCAGGATTTCGTGCCCGCAACCACCGGGTACTGCGTGCCTGAAAAAGACTTTTGTAACTTACCTGTGGCGAAGTTTCCCGCCGTCCGGAGTCGTTTCCCGCCATCCGGAGCAGATTCCCGCCATCAGACGCCATCTTGGACCGTTTCCCGCCGTCTTCTGCCGTCTTCCCGCCATCCGCAGCTGCTTCCTGCCATCGGACGCCATCTTCAGGATGCCGCGCGGGAATAAGAGGGGCGTGGACGTCAAAACCGCGCGAGATCCGAAGCTCCGCCCCACGCACCGACGCTGCGCAAGGTCCTGGAAGGGAGAGAGAGCGACGCTGAGGTCATCAGGACGCGACGCCAGGTCCTCGTCCATAGCAGCAGCAGCGGAGCCGCGGCCTACAGAAGAGGATCGTCGGAAGGTAGGCCACGCTTAACTAGGGGGGAGGAAGATGTCAGACACAGAGGCGCCCACTACCACCAACGCAGCTGCAGCAGCGTTGATGCCCTTTTCCCTGCCCTACATCCCTGGAGCGGCCTGGCTGCCCAAATACTCAGGGGAGCCCCATGCCCTAACTGACTTTAAGGAAAGGCTGTACAGTTTGTTCCATGTTTACCCCCTGACAGAGGAACAGAAGGTCAGCATACTAACAGGGCAGTTAACTGGCGCAGCCCAAAGGGAGGTAAAATCATGGCCCACTGAGGAGAAAAGGACTTTGAAGGGTATTCTGGCCCGGCTGCGGGGTACCTTTGACACACGTACCTCCGCTGAGATTAAAATGAGGTTCTATGGATGTAAGCAGCGGGCACAGGACAGCATCAGAGACTATGCCCTAAATCTGCAGGAAGCCTTGAGGGCTATTCAACAAACTGACCCTGGCAGTGTGCAGGAAACGGATAAGCTGCTAACAGAACAATTCATAGAGGGTCTGCTGTCCAGCGCCCACAGGGCCCAACTGCGCCTCATGTTCTTTCAGAACCCCGACCTGACCTTTGCCCAATTTAAGGACAGGGCCATAAGGGTGCTCCGTGAATCTGCAACCAGTGGCGCTATAAACCCCCGGCGCCCTGCTCTCACCTACCACCAGGAGGCGGCGCCCTCCTCTATGGACCCCATGGGGGCTGATGCACAGGCCCTGAACCAAGCCCCGTCGAAAGACCTGCACCACCAAGTCCAGGAGCTGACCAGGAGCGTCGCGGCGTTGACCAGGACCGTCCAGGCGTTGCAAGTGGACCCGGCAAGACCCATCGAGCTGGCTTCAAGTCCAGAGGATGTCCCGTGGCATCGACAGAGGAGGATCCCGTCGTTCCGAGGGAGGCCAACAGACCGCTACGCAGAGGAAGGACAGCCCATTTGCCGTCGATGCAACCAGCCCGGACACATTTCCAGGTACTGTAATTTAAACGGGTCCAACCTGGGGCAGAGGGCCAACCCCCAGGCATAAGATCACCAGGCCCTTATAATTGGCGTGATAAGTACGTTGGGGGGCGCCCGGTTTTACCCGTGGTGCTGGACGGTATCCCCATGAGCGCCTTGCTGGATACTGGGTCACAAGTAACCACTATCCCTTATGTACTTTTTAAGCAGTATTGGACTGATGCTGATATCACACGGTATCCAGACAGTAACTTGAGCATCATCGCCAGTAATGGCTTACCCGTGCCGCAGATGGGGTTCAAGGAGATGACCATTAAAATTGGTAAAGTTGAACTGCCGGCACAGGGAGTAATTATTGTGGACATTGACCGTCGTGAAAGTCACCCTAAAATAACTGTGGGTACTAACGTGATTGAAAATTGTCTTTCAGAGGTAAATGTAATTCTACAACAGGTGGCGGTGAATGCTAGTTCCAGCCAACAGAGAGTCCTCAACAAGGAGATAAAAGCCCTGATGAGACGGCAGCAGGTAGAACTGTCTGGTGGTGAGATCAGTAGCGTAAGACTGAGTGACCCATTCCCCATCTCCATGCCTCCCAAAAGTGAAATGATGATCTGGTGTCGGACTGCAATCGGGTTGAGAGGTAGAGACTACCAAGTCATGGTAGAACCCGTGTACTCAGACAGCAGGCCCACCATTTTGACAGTCCGGGGGGTGGTTGATGTCCGTCATGGGAGGGTGCCCGTCCGCATTCTCAACATTGGGGAGAGAGAAGTACACTTACCCAGGTACGCTACACTCGCCAAACTGTTTGTTGTCGAACACAAAGCTATCAGGGCCGTGGAACCCTTGCCTCCATCTCCTCAGGCGGAGGGTAATGGCTCCCAGAAACAAAAGGAGGACTGGTGCCAGAAACTCCATGTGGGTGCTGACTCCACTCCCCTGCACCAAAAACAAGGAGTCTACCGGGTGGTACAGGAGTACGAGAGAGTCTTTAGTAAGCACCCGCTAGACTTCGGCAGAGTAAAGGGGATAGAACACCACATCCCCACAGGGAGCCACCCACCGATAAAAGAAAGACACTGACCTATACCCCCTGCACATTATCAGAACGCAAAGAGCATGCTAAGAGAAATGAAAGAAGCTGGGGTCATTAGAGACAGCTGTAGCCCCTGGGCAGCCCCCTTGGTTCTGGTGAAAAAGAAAGACGGCACCATGAGAATGTGCGTGGACTATAGACAAATCAACCGTATCACCCACAAAGACGCATATCCGCTGCCTAGAATAGAGGAGTCTTTAGCCGCACTAAAATCAGCTAACTTCTTTTCTACTTTGGACCTTACTAGTGGGTACTGGCAGGTTCCTGTGGCAGAGGCTGACAAGGAGAAGACCGCCTTCACCACCCCGATGGGACTGAGTGAATTCAACTGTATGCCTTTCGGGCTCTGCAACGCACCCGGGACCTTCCAGCGGCTGATGGAATGCTGTCTAGGGCACCGAAACTTCGAGACGGTCCTCCTTTACCTGGACGACGTGATCGTCTATTCGAAGACCTAGGAGGACCATCTCAAACACCTGGCTGAGGTGTTCGAAGCCCTGGCAGGCTATGGCCTGAAGGTGAAACCATCGAAGTGTCACCTGCTGAAACCAAAGGTCCAGTACCTGGGGCACGTGGTAAGCGCGGAAGGAGTGGCCCCCGACCCTGACAAGGTCACGGCAATCAAGAGCTGGCCAAGCCCCTCGAACATCAAAGAGGTGAGACAGTTTCTCGGGTTGGTAGGCTACTACCGAAGGTTCATCCCCGGGTTCACCAAGATGGCAGCTCCTATGCAGGACCTCCTGATCGGACAGTCTAAGTCCAGAAGTCAAAAGCCACCCTTCAAGTGGGATAGACCGGAAGAGGAGTCCTTCCGCCAGCTAAAGATGGCCCTCACGGGGGATGAGATCCTGGCCTACCCTGATTATGGCCAGCCTTTTATCCTTCACACAGACGCCAGTAATGTGGGACTGGGAGCCGTACTGTCCCAAAACCAACAGGGCAGAGAAAGGGTGATCGCGTACGCCAGCCGGAAGCTGAGACCCACCGAGAGGAACCTGGAGAATTACAGCTCCTTCAAGCTAGAATTCTTGGCAGTGGTGTGGGCCGTGACAGAACGCTTCAAGCATTACCTGGCCTCCGCAAAGTTCACCGTGTACACGGACAACAACCCGTTGACACACCTGGACAATGCAAGACTGGGTGCCCTGGAACAGCGGTGGATGGCCCGTCTCTCCAACTATGACTTCGTGATCAAGTACCGGGCAGGCAAAACCAATGCCAACGCGGACGCCCTATCAAGAATGCCTCACTTACCTGAAGGTGACGAAGACCCTGAAGAGCTGGAGGAGGTAGAACTCCCCGCGTTTCACCGGTATGGAGCCGCTCAATACTCCCACCGCGTGAAGGAGGAGGATCTAACAACCGTGATTATAAATCTCCTACCTCACCACAGCTGGGCCGAGACCCAAGATAGTGACCCTGCCATCCGCCTGGTGAAAGATCTGCTGACCCAGGAAGATGCCCGCATAGATCCGGATGCTCCAGAGGAAGCCAAGCAGCTATGGAAAGAGAAGAGCAAGCTGTTCCTCTACGAAGGCAAGTTGTGCAGAAGGATTGTCAACCACCGGACACACGAGCTGACCTGGCAAGTCGTGGTTCCAAGGCGGGATGCAGCTATGGTCCTGGGGGCTTACCATGACAGAGCGGGGCACTTCGGTTGGAAGAAACTGGAGTTCCTGCTAAGAGGAAGGTTCTTTTGGGTCGGCATGAGAGG
This sequence comes from Phyllobates terribilis, assembly GCF_046119375.1. Classification (NCBI taxonomy): domain Eukaryota; kingdom Metazoa; phylum Chordata; class Amphibia; order Anura; family Dendrobatidae; genus Phyllobates; species Phyllobates terribilis. The sequence continues at coordinate 664,609,065 of NW_027362763.1, forward strand.
AGCTGTAGAAAAGTGGTGCAGAGACTGTGGCCCTTGTCACCTGAGGAGGAAGGACCGCACCAGCCAGAAGACACCCTTGAGGCCCATCGTCACCACGCAGCCTCTTGAGCTGGTAGCTCTGGACCATGTCAAATTGGCTCCAAGCCGGTCAGGATACATCTATGCCCTGACAATCGTGGACCACTATTCCCATTTTCTAGTGGTGGTCCCGGTAAAAGACTTGACAGCCCAAACAGCGGCTAGAGCCTTCCAGCAATACTTCTGTCGTCCACACGGGTATCCGGAACAGGTCCAGACAGACCAGGGTCCAGCGTTCGAGGCTGAAATCTTCCAGGAGTTCTGCAACCTCTATGGCTGTAAGAAGATTCGGACAACGCCTTACCACCCCCAAACCAACGGGATGTGTGAGAAAATGAACAATATAGTCATTGATCTCCTGAAGACGTTGCCCCTGGAAGAACGCAGCCTGTGGCCAGAAAAACTGCCGGACCTGATAGACCTATACAACAATATCCCGGTGAATGCTACAAACTGCACCCCGGCTTACCTGATGCGAGCCAGACCAGGTAAGCTGCCCGTAGACCTGGAGATGGGAGTCCTAATACCTGAGGACACCTCCCCAGATGCGGACTGGGATACGGAAAGGCAACTGCAGTACAAGAAGGTACAGGAGAGTGTGGAGAAGAGCCTGGCCCAGGCGAGAGAGAGGCAAGAAAAACTCTTCAACCAACACGCCCCTGCTGGTCCCCTAGAACCTGGTGAGCAGGTCCTGAAGCGGAAGAGAAGACTGCATAAGTTGGACGACCAGTGGGAAAGGGAACCCTACACCGTACTGCAGTCTGACCACGACAACCCAAAGGTGTGCGTAATCACCAAGGACGGAGGAGAAACCACTAGTGTCGTCTCCAGAGACCACCTCAAAAGGTCCCCCGAGCAACTCCGTAGTGCAGAAGAGGATCAGAGTGACCTTGAACCCGCAGAGGACAAGGAAGAAATGATCAGCACCGTTCTCGGAGAGTTCCCTCAGTCCTGGGCTCGCATAAATGATGCCATAGTGGTACCTGTCCTGCATTTCCTGCAACCGGCACCTCAACAACCAACACCAGAGCCGGAAGGTGAAGAGGAGCAAGCGGTTCCAGAGGCAGAAGAGCCTGTACCAGCAGCCCAGGAGAGTCAATCCTCTGCTGACAGTGAGCCTGCCATGCCTGCGGTAAGCCAAAGAACCCGCAGACAGCTGCCTGCCCTACCTGTACACCCAGCTGGTAGCTGCACCCCTAACGCTAGTGGGGAAAGCCAGGTTGGTCCACCACCAGACAGTGGGTTAAGGAGGTCAACCAGGAGCACAAAGGGGCAGATACCCACTCGCTGGAGAATATAGAGTGTATTAAAATTGTAAATGACCCTGTTGCCAAATGTTGAATTGTTTGCCAAGTTACATGCGAGATTAGTAATTGTGTGTTTCAGTTCCTTACAGTTGCCGTACAGACTCGAAGGTTATGGACTTTTAATAACCGGGACCTTGTATGGACTGCGTTCGGAGCCTAACCCAGGAATGAACTAAGACTGTAAAGGACTTGGGGTAGGACAGACCCCCACCTGGTTAAGGCTCCCCGTTGTGCTGGTGATATGGACACCCGGTCACAGGCCACACTGTGACCTTAAGAACTCAATCTGTGCGTCGTCTGTCTGTTATTGTTTTATGGTTATGCATATTGTCTTTGTTTACTGTTTAGTCCCGGAGTACTAAATTTCACTAGGGGGGAATGTGTCACCCTGGCCTGGATGCCACAAAATGTAATAAAGCTGTGTCTGAGAGCAAGGGGGAGGATCTCTAGTCAGGGGAACATTAGCATGCAATGCCTCCTGTCTCAGGCCAGTAGGGGGAGCTGGCTGCCCCTATAAAAGCTGGTACTGGGGGCAGGGTTAGAGAGAACTTGAAGGCCTGTCTCAGGACTGAGACTTGTCCCAGAGCAGAGCAGGGACAGACAGTTGTATTGCACCTAAGAGGAAGTGTGGCAGGAGGAGAGCCACAAGCCAGAGACAAGAGGCGAAGCAAGCCTGTCTTGGCAGATAAAAGACTTACTTTACCAGACTTTGGTGTCTGAGGCTGGGAGGATTCCACATCCCCCAGCAGAGAACCAGTCCGCAAGGGACTGTATATTCCTTGGCCTAAGAAGCCTGGAGGCCCTGCCACAACCGAAGGGACCAGTAAAGCCGTACAAGGCTGGGAGCAGAAAGGAACCCACGTCGCAGGCCATACAAGCGAGAATACACGGAAAGCTCGGAAATGTGGGCTGCTACCCTATAACGAGGAGATAGCCAGAAGAAGCACAGAAAGCACGGTAGGCCTACACCCTCACCCTGACCAGGGCCAATTTCCCCGTTGCTCTCAGACATCCAGGTCCCCTCCTAGCCGGGACTGTTTATGGGTCAGTTTACCTGTTTTAGTAAAGACCCTGGACTGCAACTTGTTGTCTGTGTGCTCCTTGCTCCTCCAGCACTATCAGCACCGGGACTCTCACTACCATCACTCCCACCATCCACTACACTGCCCTGGGGCCGCACTCTTCCCGTGGGGAGTCACACCATCCCAGCTGCATATATCATCAGCCCCAGCGGTCTGCCCTGCAGCGGCGGTTCTTGATGACCGTAAATCCACGGGTGGCGAAGTTGGACAAAACCAACAGCACAAAACGGACTACCACTGGCCTGACCACCATGAGCCACGAAACCGGGTTGCCACTACTACTCCCATCGTTCCCCCTATTGCCCGGATCCGAGTGCCCCACGGCCCAGGGGGCGAGTCAGATGCCAGGTCCTCAACCCCGACGATCGCCTGCGGAGCCGCGGCCTACAGAAGAAAAGCAACGGAAGGTAGGCCACGGTTGACTAGGGGGGAAGAGGATGACGGAAGCAGAGGGAACTGTCACCGCCAGCGCGGCCGCTGCCGCAGTAATGCCGTTCACGATGCCTTATATCCCCGGAGCGGCCTGGTTGCCCCAGTACTCAGGGGAGTCACATACCATGAGCGACTTTAAAGAGAGACTATATAGCCTATTCAAGGTGTACCCCCTGACGGAGGAACAAAAAGTGACCATACTGATAGGCCAGTTAACCGGCGCGGCCCAACGAGAAGTAAAGTCCTGGTCAGTCAGGGACAAGGGGACCGTGAAGGAGATTTTATCCCATCTAAAGGACACTTTTGATACCCGCACCTCAGCAGAGATCAAAATGAGATTTTATGGGTGCAAGCAGCGGGCCCAAGACAGTATCAGAGACTATGCTTTGAATTTGCAAGAGACCCTGAGAGCCATCAAGCAGGCAGACCCTGACAGTGTGAGGAATGCAGATGAACTGCTGACTGAACAATTCATTGAGGGTCTGCTGTCCAGCGCCCACCGAACCCAGTTACGCCTGATGGCCCTGCAGAACCCTGGGTTAGACTTTGCACAGTTTAAGGACAGAGCCATCCGGGTACTCCAAGAACCCGCACCCGGTGGCGTTGCGGCCTCCAGGCGCCCTGCTATTACTTATCACCAAGAGGCGGCGCCCGAGTCTACAGAATCTGCAGGAGCCAAAGCACAGAATAGTACCCCGTCTACAGACCTGCATCATCAGGTCCATGAACTGACTAAAAGCGTTGCCGCACTAACCAGGACTGTGCAGTCGTTGCAGGTATCCTCTTCAGGAAAGATCCAGCTGGCTACCGGGAAGGAAGTAAAAGGAGATAAAAGCCCTGATGAAGCGGCAACAGGTAGAACTGTCTGATGGTGAGATTGGTAGCGTTAGGATGAGTGACCCGTTCCCTATCGCCATGCCCCCAAAAAGTGAAATGATGATCTGGTGCCGGACTGCAATCGGGTTGAGAGGAAGAGACTACCAAGCCATGGTAGAACCCGTTTACTCAGACAGTAGGCCCACCATTTTGACAGCACGGGGGGTGGTTGATGTCCGCCATGGGAGGGTACCAGTCCGCATCCTAAATATTGGGGAAAGTGAAGTACACTTGCCCCGGCATGCCACTCTAGCCAAATTGTTCATCATTAACCAAAACTCTGTAAAGGCCGTGGAACCCTTGCCTCCATCTCAACCAGAGGAGGGTAACGGCTCCAAGAAACAAATGGAGGACTGGTGTCAGAAACTGCATGTGGGCACCGACTCCACTCCCTCACACCAAAAACAGGGAGTCTACTGGGTGGTTCAGGAGTACGAAAGAGTCTTTAGTAAGCACCCGCTAGACTTTGGGCAAGTAAAGGGGGTAGAACACCAAATCCCCACAGGAGACCATCCACCCATGAAAGAGAGATACCGGCCTGTACCCCCTGCACACTATCAGAATGCCAAGGGTATGTTACGAGAGATGAAGGAGGCTGGGGTGATCAGGGATAGCTGTAGCCCATGGGCAGCTCCTCTAGTTCTTGTAAAAAAGAAGGATGGCACGATGAGGATGTGTGTAGATTATAGAAAGATCAACAGAATAACACACAAAGATGCGTACCCGTTGCCTAGGATAGAGGAGTCTTTGGCTGCATTAAAATCTGCTTACTTCTTCTCTACTTTGGATCTCACTAGCGGGTACTGGCAGGCTCCTGTAGCAGAGTCGGACAAGGAGAAGACCACCTTCACCACCCCGATGGGTCTCAGTGAATTCAACTGTATGCCGTTTGGACTCTGCAACGCACCAGGGACCTTCCAGACAATGATGGAGTGCTGTCTGGGGCACAGAAATTTCGAGACGGTCCTACTCTACCTGGACGATGTCATCGTATATTCCAAGACCTATGAGGACCATCTAAAGCACCTGGCAGAGGTGTTCGATGCCCTGGCAGGCTTCGGCCTAAAGGTGAAACCCTCCAAGTGTCATCTACTGAAGCCAAAAGTACAGTACCTAGGACACGTGGTGAGTGCTGACGGAGTAGCCCCAGACCCTGACAAGATCACGGTGATTAAGTACTGGCCAAGACCCTCCAGCATAAAGGAAGTGCGGCAGTTCCTCGGGTTGGTAGGCTACTACCGAAGATTCATCTCCGGATTCACCAAAATGGCAGCCCCTATGCAGGACCTCCTGTTAGGTCAGTCAAAGACTAGAAGTCAGAAGCCGCCCTTTAAGTGGGACAAGCTGGAGGAGGAGTCTTTCCGCCAGCTGAAGATGGCCCTCACGGAGGATGAGATCCTGGCCTACCCTGATTACGGCCAGCCTTTTATCCTCCACACCGACGCCAGTAACGTGGGGCTAGGAGCCGTACTGTCCCAGATCCAGCAGGGCAGAGAACGGGTAATTGCTTATGCTAGCAGAAAGCTGAGACCCACAGAGAGAAACCCCGAGAATTATAGCTCCTTCAAGCTAGAGTTCCTGGCAGTGGTGTGGGCAGTCACCGAACGCTTCAAGCATTACCTGGCTTCTTCTAAGTTCACTGTGTACACGGACAAAAACCCATTGACACACCTGGACACTGCAAGACTTGGTGCCCTAGAGCAGAGATGGATGGCCCGGCTGTCCAATTATGAATTTACCATCAAATACCGGACAGGGCGCGCAAATGCCAACGCAGATGCATTTTCCAGAATGCCTCACCTGCAGGACGAGGGAGAGGATCCAGAGGAACTGGAAGAAATTGAGCTCCCTGCATTCCACCGTCATGGGGTCACCCAGTGTTCCCACTGCGTAAAGGAGAGGTGCTCTGCCACTGCTATGTTCAATCCCTTACCCCACCACGGCTGGGCAGAGACACAAGATAGTGACCCCGCAGTCCGCCTGGTAGAAGAGATGCTGACCCAGGCTGATGCCCACCTTGATCCGGATGCGCCGGAAGAGGCCAAACAGCTGTGGAAGGAGAGGAGCAAGCTGTTTCTCTATGAGGGGAGGCTGTGCCGCAGGACCGTCAACTCTCGAACGCACGAGCTGATCTGGCAGGTAGTGGTCCCAAGGCGGGATGCGGCTATGGTCCTAGAAGCATACCATAACAGAGCAGGGCGCTTTGGATGGAAGAAGCTGGAGTTCCTGTTGTGTGAGCGGTTCTTCTGGGTAGGCATGAGAGGGGCTATAGAGAGATGGTGCAGAGACTGTGGCCCATGCAACCTAAGGAGGAAGGACCGCGCCAGCCACAAGACTCCGCTGCAGCCCATCATCACAAAGCAGCCCCTTGAGCTGGTGGCCCTGGACCACGTAAAGCTGGCTCCAAGCAGATCGGGATACGTCTACGCCCTCACAATCGTAGATCACTACTCCCGGTTCCTGGTGGTGGTCCCTGTCAAAGACTTAACAGCTCAGACGGCCGCCAGAGCCTTTCAGCAGCATTTCTGCCGCCCACACGGGTATCCAGAGCAAGTGTTGACTGATCAAGGTCCAGCGTTCGAGGCTGAAGTCTTCCAGGAATTCTGCAACCTGTATGGCTGCAAGAAGATAAGGACAACGCCTTACCACCCCCAAACCAAGGGGATGTGTGAGAAAATGATTCAGGTAGTAATAGACCTGCTCAAGACGTTGCCCCTGGAGGAACACAGCCTGTGGCCTGAGAAACTGCCGGATCTGGTGGACTTGTATAACCATATCCCAGTGGGTTCTACCAACTGCACCCCGGCTTACCTAATGAGGGCAAGACCTGGTAAGCTGCCAATTGACCTGGAGATGAGAGTCCTGACACCCGAGGACACCTCACCAGAAGCAGACTGGGACACCGAACGACAGCAGCGGTACCGGAAAGTACAGGAGAGCGTGGAGAGAAGTCTGTCTCAAACCAAGGCAAGAGAGGGATTACAACCAGCATGCTCCAGCTGCTCCCCTGGAACCTGAAGAGCAGGTCTTGAAGAGGAAGAGACGGCTCCACAAGTTGGGAGAAAGACCCGTACACCGTACTGCCGTCAAGCCATGAGAACCCAAAAGTGTGTGTTATCAGTAAGGATGGAGGAGAGACCACAGCTACTGTCTCTAGAGACCACCTGAAGAAGTGTCCCGAGCAGCTGCAAAGCGCTGATGAAGACCAAGATAGCCCTCAACCCGCAGAGGAAAGGGAAGAAATGGTCAGTACAGTGCTCGGAGACTTTCCCCGGTCCTGGACACAAATCAAGAACGCTATAGTGGTACCCGTCCTTACCTTTCTCCAGCCAGCCCCTCAAGCGCCTGCAGAAGAGCAAGTAGTGTTGGAAGAGCCAGTGGCCCCGGAGGCAGAAGAGTCCATACCAGCAGCTCAGGAGAATCAACCCTCTGCTAGTAGTGAACCTGCCATGCCCGTGGTGAGTCAAAGAGTACGCAGAAAGCTGCCCAGCCTACCCTTAACATCTGAAAACACCTCTAGTGCAGCCACTAGCACACCCAGTGCACAGGGGGTGTAAACAGGGGATCCAAATAGAGTACCACCAGACAGTGGGTTACGTAGGTCCACCAGGAGCACTAAAGGTCTAATGCCCGCTCGCTGGAGAATCTAAATGCAAAGTATATATCTACCTGTATATTGCAAATGTTTTATGTTTGTTACCTGGTTATTAATAATGTTTTTCTAGTCTTTCTAGTCAATGGACTAACAGGTTATGGAAGCTGAATAACCGGAACTGTCTTGTAGATAGTTGCACCTGGTGCCCTCTTTCGAAGATGGCCACGGAAGAAAAACCTGTCCGGCGTGGCCTCCTTGTGGTCCAAAGTAGTTAGCTTTTACCTTGCCGCCACGCCCAAGGCCAGGAACTTGGGGTTTATAAGGACAGGTCCCCACACAGTGGAAAACTTCACCTTGTTGGGTGACATGGACACCCGGTCACGGAAGCGCCGTGACCTTAAGGACAAAATGTACTTGTATATATGTTTATGTTATTGCTTTTACCCTGTATTTGTGTTTCCTAAAAATGTGTTTAGTCCTGGAGTACTAAATTTCACTAGGGGGGAATGTGGCACCCCGAGGTCTGGTTGCCACAGTGGCAGCAATCTCATGTCTGAGAGCAGGTGGGAGGTTCCCTGGTTGGGGACAATTAGCATGCAGCACCTCCTGTCTCAATCCAGGGAGGGGAGAAACCTGCCCTTTATAAACTGGATCTGGGGCGGGGTTAGGGAGTCGAGACCAGCCAGAGAACAGTCAGAGTCCAGCCAGAGACAGGTTCCAGACAAGTTGCATAGGGACAGGTCAGCAGCAGGCTGAGGAGTCCCTGTAGGCAAAGGAGGAACACGAGGCCAGGAGGCGAGCTAGAAGAGCTCACCCTGGCTAGAGACTTGTAAAGCCGGACACTGGAGTCCGAGGCTGTGAGGGTTATAAGCCCAGCAGCAGAAAACCACCACACAGGGGACTTCAAGTCCTTTGGCCCAAGGAAGCCCGGAGGCTCAGCCACACGAGAGGGACCACTACTGCCCTGAAGGGGTGAGAGGTACGGAAGGCCCGAGTCGCCAGTCATACGGGTGAGAACAACACGGTACACACAGAGACGTAGGCTACCACTACACTACAGCGGGATAACCAAGAAAGAGTGAAGTCAGCACGGTAGGCCTACAAACTCCCCCTGACCAGCGGGATTTCCCAGTTGCTCTCAGACTGAACAGGCCTCCATTGTTAACCTGTATTCCGGAAGGGTCCTTTAATACCACCAACAGTAAAGACCCTGACTTGCATGACAGACTCTGTGTGGTTACTGCTGCTCCCGCGCACCATCACCACCAACATCCCCATTTACTGCCCTGAGGCTATACTGTTCCCGTGGGGAGTTATACTACCCTCAGCTGCACCCACAACACCAGCCTCAGCGGTCTGCCCCGCAGCGGCGGTTCACACTGACCGCAATCCACGGGTGGCATAGTCGGACATTCAGCTTATAGACTGCCATTTGGTTTGACCACCCTGAGCGATGGACCGGGTCACCGCCACGCGGAGACTACAACCCCCAGCATCCCACAAAAGGCCCGGTTCCGGGTTCCCCACACGGCCCAGGGGGCACATCAGACTCATTTCCTCTCTATGCCAATTCATACATTTTTGTGACAAAAGCCTCAACAAGTTGCAATTCACATCGCAACCACTAGGTGGCCACATACAGGCACATGTAGCACACACATCTGACAGAGTGTCCCAAAATCATGTTTTTTTAAAGATCACGACAGTCATCTTGGATTATGTCCAGTCAAGAGAAGACGTGAGGAAGGACACATTCGTAGGTCTGGAACAATTACAGATTTTGTGTATTGTCCACCTCTACTTGTCCCTTTCTGCAGTGGAAAACTTTAAGACGACATCTACGATTCCATAGAGGCAAAGACTTGAAATCACTTTTACTTTTGGCTTCTACAGGCTTTGTGTTTTCCTGCACATTGCTGGCTGTAGAATGAGATGACTTAGAATCTGTCAGTGAGCTCGTTCTAATGGGGAGTTTGTAGATCTTTTATCTATATATCTCAGCTGATATATGACCACATCAAAGTTCAGCTCAAGATTGTTATGGTCTTTGGTCATAAATCAGCTGAGAGAAGAAGAAAGACAGAGAAAAGCGATGCACATTTCTCATCAGAATGAGCTCACTGATGGATTCTAAGTTATCTCAATCTGCAGACAGCAATGTGCCGGGAAACAACATGTAAAAGCCAACATGATAAGTCAAATCAAACTGCTAATATTATTTTTAGCCTTAAATACATGCATGTAGTAATATAGCCCATAGGATAGTGGGTAATTTTTTGGCCTCTGGGGGTCTGACTACTGGGGGAACAAGGCTCTTGGAACTAGGCTCTGCAGATCCCTGTCTGAAAGGAGCGGTGGTGTGCATGCTCGATCTCCACTCCATTCATTGTTTATGGGGCACCTAGGAGATTCAGCAATGCTGCCCCTATCAGGTCACCAATCCCTGCTCCTATGAGGTCACCAATCCCTGCTCCTATGAGGTCACCAATCCCTGCTCCTATGAGGTCACCATTCTCTGTCCCAATGAGGTCAACAATCCTGTCCCTATGAAGTCACCAATCCCTGCCCCTATGAGGTCACCAATCCCTGCCCCCATGAGGTCAACAATCCCTGCCCCTATGAGGTCAACAATCCCTGCCCCTATGAGGTCTCAGATCCATGCTCTTATGAGGTTACTGGTCCCTGCTCCTATGAGGTCACCATTCTCTGTCCCAATGAGGTCAACAATCCTGTCCCTATGAAGTCACCAATCCCTGCCCCTATGAGGTCATCAATCCCTGCCCCCATGAGGTCAACAATCCCTGCCCCTATGAGGTCAACAATCCCTGCCCCTATGAAGTCTCAGATCCATGCTCTTATGAGGTTACTGGTCCCTGACCCTATGAGGTCACCAATCCCTGCTCCTATGAGGTCACCATTCTCTGTCCCAATGAGGTCAACAATCCTGTCCCTATGAGGTCACTGGTGACTGACCTATCTCTGTCCCATCATGTCACTGATCCCTGTCTCTATGAGGTCACTGGTCCCTGACCTATCTCTGCCCCATCATGTCACTGATCCCTGTCTCTATGAGGTCACTGGTCCCTGACCTATCTCTGCCCCATCATGTCACTGATCCCAGTCTCTATGAGGTCCCCAGTCCTGACCTATCTCAGCCCCATCATGTCACCAGTCCCTGTCTCTATGAGGTCCCCGGTCCTAACCTATCTCTGCCCCTTCATGTCACCGGTCCCTGTCTCTATGAGGTCCCCTTTCCTGACCTATCTCTGCCCCATCATGTCACCGGTCTCTGTCTCTATGAGGTCCCCAGTCCTGACCTATCTCAGCCCCATCATGTCACCAGTCCCTGTCTCTATGAGGTCCCTGTTCCTGACCTATCTCTGCCCCATCATGTCACCGGTCCCTGTCTCTATGAGGTCCCCGGTCCTGACCTATCTCTGCCCCATCATGTCACCGGTCCTGACCTATCTCTGCCCCATCATGTCACCAGTCCCTGACCTATCTCTGCCCCATTATGTCACCGGTCCCTGTCTCTATGAGGTCCCCGGTCCTGACCTATCTCTGCCCCATCATGTCACCAGTCCCTGACCTATCTCTGCCCCATTATGTCACCGGTCCCTGTCTCTATGAGGTCCCCGGTCCTGACCTATCTCTGCCCCATCATGTCACCAGTCCCTGACCTATCTCTGCCCCATCATGTCACCGGTCCCTGTCTCTATGAGGTCCCCGGTCCTGACCTATCTCTGCCCCATCATGTCACCGGTCCTGACCTATCTCTGCCCCATCATGTCACCAGTCCCTGACCTATCTCTGCCCCATTATGTCACCGGTCCCTGTCTCTATGAGGTCCCCGGTCCTGACCTATCTCTGCCCCATCATGTCACCAGTCCCTGACCTATCTCTGCCCCATTATGTCACCGGTCCCTGTCTCTATGAGGTCCCCGGTCCTGACCTATCTCTGCCCCATCATGTCACCGGTCCCTGTCTCTATGAGGTCCCCGGTCCTGACCTATCTCTGCCCCATCATGTCACCGGTCCTGACCTATCTCTGCCCCATCATGTCACCAGTCCCTGACCTATCTCTGCCCCATTATGTCACCGGTCCCTGTCTCTATGAGGTCCCCGGTCCTGACCTATCTCTGCCCCATCATGTCACCGGTCCCTGTCTCTATGAGGTCCCCGGTCCTGACCTATCTCTGCCCCATCATGTCACCGGTCCCTGTCTCTATGAGGTCCCCGGTCCTGACCTATCTCTGCCCCATCATGTCACCGGTCCCTGTCTCTATGAGGTCCCTGGTCCTGACCTATCTCAGCCCCATCATGTCACCGGTCCCTGTCTCTGTGACTGTTGGGTTCACGCTGATGACGGACGCTGAGTGTAATGAGGTTGATGTGATCGTTCCTGTTAGATGATGGATTGACGTTATAATAATGGAGGATTCACGTCTTGTAATATTTAAGCTTCTTGGAATTAAAAAAAAAAAGTGAGTGTTGAGTCTCCGTCATAAATTAACAGAAGAGTCTGCTGAGAGCAGCAGAAATACGAGCTTTGAAGTCCCTCGTTCACACAGCAGACGAGGAATCTGCAGCAGACGACGACGCGAGGCGACGCTGCGCCTGAGTTTGGGACATTTGAATAAAATCTGCTGCCGCTTGTTTCACATCACAATTACCGCGCTCTCCGCGTCGCCTCCGGCCTCTCTCTACATTTACTATCTGACTGCCTTAAACATCCACTAATGCTCTGCTGTGATATTAACATAAAAGGCAGACGCCGTTAGCTCAGGAAAAAGCTCCATTTTGTGGCTAATTTAAAGGTAAGATTCACCATTGAACAGAATTCTGCCTCATATCTTGTGTTGTAGCTACATCAAGTCTCACAAACGTTCCACATCCAGAGCAGCATTCATAATTCAGTTTGTGAAAACGTTTGTTATTGTCCTTCCTGTGGGAGAAGTAATAAAATGTAGTCTGAGATAATGATTATATTATATGCATCATATATCAGGTTATTGCTTCCTTCCTCCCTACATTCCATTATGTCATCCTTTCTTCCATATTTCCTCCCTCTGTTTCCCTTTGTTCAATCTTCACATCATTCTCCCCCTTTATTCCTTTTTTCTCTCTTTCTTTTTTCTCTCTTTCTTTCATTCCTTCCTCTGTCACTTACTTCCTCCCTTCCATCTTCCCTTTTTCACACTCCCCTTCCTTCTTCCCATCCTCCCTCCCTCCTTTCACTTATTCCTTATTTTCTTCCTCCCTTATTTCCTTCCTTCCTCCCTTCCTTTCTCTCTCCCTCCCTTTCATCCTTCCTTTTTTCCTTCCTTCCTCCCTTCTATCTTCACTTTTCCACACTTCCCTTCCTTTTTCCATTCCTCCCTCCCTCCTTCCTGCCCTTCTTCTTTCTCTCCTTATTTCCTTCCTGCTTTCCTTTCTTTTTCTTTCTTTTTTCCTTCTTTCTTTTTTTCCTAGCTTCCTCCCTTCTATCTTGCCTTTTCCACACCTCCCTTCCTTCTTACCTTCCACAATCCCGCCTGCGCTCCCTTATTCCTTCCTTCCTTCCTTCCTTCCTTCCTTCCTTTCTTTCTGTCTTTTTTTCTTTCTCCCTCACTCCTACCTACCCCCCTACCTTCCTTCCTACCTCCCACCCACCCTCTAACCATCCCTCCTTTTCCTCACTTCCCTTCCTATTTCCATTCCTCCCTCCCTCCTTCCTTCCCTTCTTCTTTCTCTCCTTTTTCCCTTCCTGTTTTCCATTCTTTCTTCCTTCTTTCCTTTTTTCCCTCCCTTCCTTTCTTCTATCTTCACTTTTCCACACTTTCCTTCCTTACTCCATCCTTTCTTCTTCCCTTCTATCTTCACTTTTCCACACATCCCTTCCTTCTTCCCTTCCTCACTCCATCCTGCCCTCCCTTTTTCTTTCCTTTCTCTCTCTTTCTTTCTTCCTTTCGTTCTCTCTCCCTCACTCCTCCCAACCTCCCTACCTTCCTTCCTACCTTCCACCCTCTCTCCATCCCTCCCCTCTTCCTCACTTTCCTTTTCACTTCCTTCCTCCACTCTTCCCTCTCTTCCCTACCTCTCTTCTACCCCACCCTTCCTCCTTTCCTGTATTTCTCCATCTCTATGACTACATCCCACTCTATATCATCACGGATGTCTCTGTAATCAGCAAATAAGACAAATAAAAAACTAATAAAACCTTGAAGTAGTGAAGATTCTCAGAAAAATGAAATATAAAAAGTAAATAGTCCTGTACGGTGCGGCAGCTCCGGGATTATTTGTGAGCCGAGTCCTCTATATCTCACAGGTTTCATCACCACTCGATGGTAATCCAGAAAACCCAGCGAAAACGATTTTATTTTTCATTCTCTTCAGAATCTTGAAGAAGAGATTTATGTCACAATGTTTCTTTCAGAGTCAATAATCAAAGGAAACTGTTCCCAGAAAGAAGACTAAAATAGAAGAAAAAAATGTTTACTTACATCAGTTTCTCTGTGTGACCGACCGATGGATTTTGCTTTAAAGATTTTTTTTCTTTTATGCACTTTTTTTAGTATTTTTTTTTATTTTACCCACTGATTTGTTTTACGTGGTGACTTTACATCACAGATCTCAACCAAAATTCACAAATTTCCTTTAAAGTTTATTTTTTAAGTATTAAAAACAAAAAAAAAAAAGTTATAAAATGTGAGTAATCACACATATAAAATGACTAAAAGAAGTGGCAAACTATACATTATTTATACACAGTGGCCCACATTTATATAAGATGCGAGTAACAGTGAAGAGAGCAGTAGGTGAGACTTGCATCTCATTTGTTACAAGGTGTTTATAAACTTGGCGCCTTTTCAACTTTTTAGACGAAAAAAAAAGTTTCCCGACTATTCGCAGATGCAGAATTACATGAAACGATTCAGCCTCAGCAAAGTCTTTTGATGTCATAGACCTTTATTTTTTAATTTCGCAAATGAGAAAAAATACTGAGACGTTTCACACTTTTTCCACAACAGATTCCATACAACTTTTAAAAAACAGCATTTGCTTAGCTCCATGTTCGAATATGGGTCATGCCCTTTTGAATATTTGACATTTTTTGTAGATCACATACTTTTCAGCAGTATGCGCCATCCTTTTTTGGGTTCCCATATCAAACCCAACAATTCCACCCCATCCATAGGAAGAAAATCATCACTAAACTGCCAAAAAAGGAGTAAATGTACCTGTTACCTCTCTTAATTCCAGCTGAATATCACCTTAATGTTCATGCAGAATGCTGGGTACCATATGTGCAGATTATAGGCACCTCCTCACAAAGTCTTCTGCACTCTCGGATCTGCTATACCTGTCTGCCAACTTAGCTCTGCTGTTTGATGGTGCTTCTGTTTCACCAATGTACCTGTCTACATATCTTGCAACACTGTTCCACGCTGTTTCACGTGACAGCTAGAAACTCCACACTTTCAAGCTGCTCCAGGTGCCGGGCTGCACACCCAGCGTTCGGCCAGGCCTGTATTATAATTCAAACTTGGCCGGTGGTGACAGAGAATATTAATAATTGGGCTATCGTGAAGCTGACAGTGACCGTACGGAGGGCTTTAAACACGGATTCCAGGCTTTGGAACCCAGGGGTGTTACGCCATACGCTCACTGGTCGCTTGCCAATACCTACGTAGCGAGTAGTCTGGATCGCGTGCTCGTGATTCCGGATGAAATACTGACAGCGTGACGGCACGGTGAGATATCGCGTGATCTCCCCGGTGTCGTCCCTCTGTGTGTGTTGGAATCCCTAACCCTATTTGTAAGATATTTAAACAGAATTGTACTTATCTGTGTTAAGTAAATTCTGATAAGTTGCTGAGGAAGGGTTGAGTAAATGGAGAATTAGGCCGGTTTCCGAAAAATTCCCTTCGTGATTTATGCTTGGCTCATGTGGATCTGGGTCTTGCATCTATATCACAGATACTAAAGTATCAATTACTAAAAATAATTTATTAAAAATCATTAGCAGAAAGATTTACTTGTAATACCACACGTGGCCAGATTGCGTGCTATTGAGCAGTAACAGGTCTATGATCAACACTTAGTAAGAAGAACCTTTCAAACAACACACGCTTAAATCTGTAGAGTGACACCTAGTGGTAGATATAAGTAATGCAATGACTTCTTGATACATTTGTAATATTATGTTTTTTTTTATACATTGTTGTAAATATTAGTTCTTAAAAGAGTTCTGGGTAATTATTTTAGAAACATGAAGTCAAGTGCATAAAAATACGCATAAACAAGGTCTGGATAGTTGATATCCAATGGCTAGGGAAATCGTAGCACACAAAGAACTGGGCCAGAACTGCTCATTATAGTGATGATACTGAGACATTGTAACATGTCCCCGGTGTAATTTATGCTGTTTACTCTCCAGAGGAGAAGTACGCTGTAATTCTTGTCATTCCCCCCATGGTCCCCGCTGCCTTAAGGGAATTTTAAAAGATCACAGATGCATATTATGTTTCCTCTCTGCACAGATATGTATAGTGCTGCACTGAATATGCATGACATGGTGTATACCGCAAAGCTGATTACTAATTAATATATTCTACGAGGCGAGGAACATTATTTTTAGACGCTGTTTCCATCTCAAAAAAAAGAAAAAAAGAGTTTTCACTTTTTTTCTCTTTGCTTTGCTTACTGTGATGAAATGTAAGAAAGTAGGAATTTCAGATATATTGTCCGGACGCTTCGACTTTATTGGTTATCTTTTATAGAATGTGTTAGAATCGCAGATGATTCAAATGCACTTTGAATTTCCTAAAAAGAAAAAAAAATTGGATTCACCAGAACCGGAAACATTTTGCAAACTTTCACACTTGAAACAAGTAAACAAAGCGGCGTTATCGCTGCAAGTTTGGTTGTTTCTTTGTATGGCATTGAAGGTGTTAAAAAAGAAAAGATTTATACTTTCTTCACTCATCGCATACCACGGCGCCGCGGCTCTCCGCCCCGATCCTCAATTGGATCACTTCCTTCCTCCAAGATCCCATTTTCTCTTCCATCTTCACTCTTCAGCGCTTTGGGTATTTATTAAGTCTCAAGTGACGCCATGATGTTGCCGGTCAATGCCAGTGTTGCCAAACTGTGGAGATGGAAGAGAAGACCAGATCCGGAAGGGAAAAGCGAGCAGGCTGAGGACCGGGTTAGAGCGCTGCAACACCCAGACAGGTGAGCGTTTTTTATTTTTTGACTCCTTCATTCGTTTATTATACTCTGAGATCTGGAGAAATCTCAGGACAATTTACAAATCAAACTTCCCAGCCGAACTTGAAAGCTTGCATCTAGAGATAAGGAGCGGTTGCTCGCATCAGCTACAACTTTATTTTTCAATACTTTGTAACAATAAAAGAAAAAAAATATAACATAGAGAGTATTCTACATGGACGGATGTGAACTTGTTGGCTGGTGTCTTGGAGTCTTGCTTTAGTACGACTGAAAAGATAAGTAACAAGTAACCCTGCAGTCACTTGCTACTTATCATTATTCGGCTCACACGAGTCTCATGACTTCCACTTACAGTAAAACCATCACAGCAAAGATATCTCTAATATTTGACTTCAAGAATAGCGCTACTGAATAATGTCCGAAGAACGCGCTCTAGCCGTTAATGAGTAATCTCTGCAGAGATGGAAAGTTCTGCAACTTTCTAATAGACTTTGTGCATTTGTTCTTTATCATTCTCACAGTATTTGCTTTCTGGCAGTGATTGAGAATCTTCCAGTTGACATTCAGAGGCAGCAATCCTGTCCGAGATACAATGTATCAGTCTACCAATGTGAACGCCAGACTAATACATTGTAGCAAACCAGCAGAGAGATTGCTGCAGCTGCTGTGCATTCTCCACATTGATACATTGTATCCACTTCTTTGCTGAGAGCTATTAAGAATTTGCTGAAATTTCTTGTAGGCAGATTCGCATCATTTCGGCCTGGAGATTTGATTTACATCCACTGTTTTGGTTTTAACCAAATGTGCATTTTTATGCTCGAAGGTCTTCAGATCGCAGAACATACAGGTTCCTCGCTCCAGTCTGGTGGTTATCTCCTGCCCAATGCAATCTCTGCTTCTGTCTCATTTAGGGTTTTCAGATCCCAGAACATACAGGTTCCTCGCTCCAGTCTGGTGGTCTTCTCCTGCCCAATGTAATCTCTAATTCTGTCTGGTATAGGGTCCTCAGATCCCAGAATATGCAGGTTCCTTGCTCCGGTCTGGTGGTCTTCTCCTGCCCAATGCAATTTCTGCTTCTATCTGGTTTAGGGTCCTCAGATCCCAGAACATGCAGGTACCTCGCTCCAGTCTAGTGGTCTTCTCCTGCCCAATGCAATCTCTAATTCTGTCTGGTAAAGGGTCCACAGATCCCAGAACATGCAGGTACCTCGCTCCGGTCTGGTGGTCTTCTCCTGCCCAATGCAATCTCTACTTCTGTCTGGTTTAGGGTCCTCAGATACCAGAATATGCATGTTCCTTGCTCCGGTCTGGTGGTCTTCTCCTGCCCAATGCAATTTCTGCTCCTGTCTGGTTTAGGGTCTTCCTCCATCTCTTTAAATCTCTGGTGCTGAATAGATCCTGATGTCCTGATAGATATAATGTCGTCCCTAGATGATTGAGGATGTCCCAGGACTGCTCCTGTCTGGTTCATAGTCTGTCCTACATCATGATGATGAGGGACCTATTCAGGAACCAGAGGGAGACACCGCATCGAACCGGATGAAAACTACTGGACCGGAGCTGGACTGTGTGACAGGAAAGGTGAGAACGGGATTAAATATCCTTTATTTTATTTTTTTAACCCTTCCCCGGTCCTATATAATTCAGTGTACAAAGTGAATTGCAGAAAAATCGAATTTGGGGAAATTACATTTTTTTTATCTGCTCATTTGAACTATCACAGTAAAGGGTTTTCTGCCTCTCATTCGCTGACAGCAAGCACAGATCCTGAAAATGATGAAGAGCTGAAGCAAAAAGTAAATTAGAAAGTGGCAGAACCTTCTGTCCAGTTATAATGTTTGTTAGAGATTCCAACACACACAGAGGGACGACACTGGGGAGATCACGCGATATCTCACCGTGCCGTCACGCTGTCAGTATTTCATCCGGAATCACGAGCACGCGATCCAGACTACTCCCTACATAGGTATCGGCAAGCGACCAGTGAGCGTATGGCTTAACACCCTGGGTTCCAAAGCCGGGAATCCGTGTTTAACGCCCTCCGTACGGTCACTGTCAGCTTCACGATAGCCCAATTATTAATATTCTCTGTCGCCACCGGCCGAGTTTGAATTATAGTACAGGCCTGGCCGAACTCCTGCGTTTTGGAAGCGGGTATGGCTTCGGGGAAGGGAACGATTACAGAACAAAAGAAACACGACTATTAAATTTTATATTTAATCCAAAAAGGAGGCAGTGTTTAAGAAAAAATATATACAAGGATGTTACACAGGAGACATTAAAATTACCCAAGCAGTTACATAAAAAAAACTGGATAAAAGAAGATAACTTACACTATACGATCGCTGAGACAATTTAATATAGGTGGAGGGGAGAAGCTCCGTTTACTGTTATCGAACAGGGTCCTCCATTATGATAGACATATACTCCTGGGCAAAGAACACTGCTTCAGCCTCAACAAACTATTTTATGCTGAATGGAGAGACCCCCTGTGATGACATCACAGGGGCTGGGCTCCACCCTTCAGATTTGTATTAAAAACCTGGCTTTTGGGATAACTCATCGCGCATCAATCCCAGAAGCCCAAAAGTAATAATATATTTTCTATTATGATTTTACCTTCACGTAGAGACCATATATAGCATAGTTGCAGTCTGCTATTCTGGTGTTTTTGTGTTACAGCCTCCTGATTTTGCTTACAGCCCTGGAAAACTACATATACATTCCTAGGCCGATTTGGTCACTAAACATATGGGTCCCGTTACTGTCAGACGTATGGAACTCACAATATTTCATATTTCATTTCAGAGTCAGCCTGGCTACGGCTGGTGGCCGGGAATTGTTTGTGAGTGCCTTTGAACTTAACGAACCATTTCCTCTTTCCTCCAAACTCTGGCCTGGGAGAAGGTGTCAATCTATCTCAGGTCTGGGTTAAGAGGAAATACATTTGCATTTTAGTTAGCTTGTACAGTTCTTGGCTGACATTGTTTGTGTAAGGCCTCCCTCATGACTGTGCTAATTGGAGCTTTTGTGCTGAGCAGAAGGGGAATAAGGGAGGGGGGTGAACATCTATGTCAGGCAGATATGGAAAAACATTTTCCTGACATTAATATTTCCCTGACAATGTTGGATACAATAAATATATGGAAGCAACCAAGATAAAATAAGGTTTGACTGATGGAAAACTTTGCCCAGAATGCATCAAGGCGCTCAGGTGGACTTTGCTCCATCGTTGTCCTCGTGGGGGGTGTAACTTTAGGGGGTGAGATGGTAACAGTCACACCCAGGACCTGGTGCATATGGAATACAGGAGCTTGAGGATATATATACCATGGAGCGCACTAATCCAAGTATATCTAATGCTCCCAGAGAAGCCCAGCTCTGGAGCACAAACTGCAGCTCTAACAAGTATAATAAAGAGCTCAATAATAATAATAGACAAACTCATTCTGTTATTTTGTAGATGAACCTGAATATATTTATTCTATAAACCAATACGTGATCGCCGATCCCTCCACCCACGAGCTGGAATATACGTTCTATAAACCAGTATAAGAGAGCGTCAGACCAGTGCACCCAGTATAATACACCACAACTCACCAGAACCATCCCGAGCTCCAGGACAAGCCGCTGTCAATGACAGGTAATAAATGCTGTCAGCCTAATGCTATAGCCACAGATAATAAATAGTTAACGAGCGCGTCGCTGAGAGTGCGCCCCACCATCATGGAGCACTTATCGCATGGTAATAAATGATCGTCTTGTTTAGATCTGTCATGGCTGGAAGGAAATTACCACTAAAATCTACTTAGCGCTAATGGAAGCGAAGCTTGTGGCCGGAGAAAGGTCAATTACCAAGTATTTGATACAATAGAAAAACAGAACTTAATATTTGGTCCAGAAACCTTTGTTAAAATTACAGAGGTCAGACGTTTCCTGTAGTTCTTGACCAGGTTTGCACACACTGCCGCAGGGATTTTGGCCCCCTCCTCCATACAAATCTTCTCCAGATCTTTCATGTTTCGGGGGTGTCGCTGGGTAACATTGAGTTTCAGTGTTATGATCTGCAACAAGTTCTAAGGAAAGATAGGGGAAAGCTGTCCCTACAGTAAGACTAAGCTGAATCCCTACAATGTAGCGGGCTGCCTGTTCCTAGGGAACAGACCCGCCTTCATCCTTGGCTAGTCTGAACGAAGACCTATAGAATTAAGGGAGGGGTCCCTAAAAGAACTAAGGACTGGGACAAAAATGGGGCACCTCCTAAACAGAAGTTGTTGTAGAACACAAAAGACAAACTGACAAAAAGTACTAGAGGTCCCAAAGGACCAAGCGAACTGACAGAGATAGGCACCGAAGCACCAGGCTAGAGAGACAGTCAAACAACACTGAAGTCCAGCAAAGCCAGAAGGTCAGAGCTGGAATATAAAGGCAGATGGTCACGTGACCGCAAAACACAAGATAGCAAAAACTAACAGGAGGGTTCTAACATTACCCCCTCTTTTATGAGGATCCTCCGGATCCTCCAGGCCCAGGCCTATCCGTAAACCTCCTGTGGAAAGCTTTAACAAGCCTAGGAGCAGAGACATCATTCGTCCTTACCCAGGAGTTATCTACGGGACCGAAACCCTTCCAGGAGACAAGATACTGTAATCTCCCTCTATGCCATCTAGAATTCAAGATACGAGAAATCTCAAATTCGCCGTCTTCCACCACAGGAGGAACTGTGACAGTGGCGTCCCTATCTGACACATCAGCCTTTTTCAACAAGGAAACATGAAACACAGATTAATCTTCCAGGAAGTAGGGATATCCAACCTAACCGCAGACGGGTTAACAACCTGAAGCACTTTAAATGGACCCACAAACTTAGGACCCAGTTTTTTAGAGGGAATCCTCAACCGCAGGTTCTTCGAGGACAACCAAACCATGTCACCCACAGTAAACAAAACCTCTTTACGTTTCCTGTCAAAATACTTCTTGGATTTCTTGTTAGCCTCTTGAAGGTTACAACGTACATCAGTCCAAACTCTCTCCAAATCACCGGAAAAATTCTCTTTCTCCGGCACCGCCGACCCCAATTTGGAGAACGAACCAAAAAACGGATGTCTCCCAGTACAACAAAAAAAAGGAGAACACCCAGCAGAGGAGGATGTATGATTGTTAAGAGCAAATTCTGCGAGAGGCAGAAACTCAGACAACACCTCTTGATTGTCAGCCACAAAACAACGTAAAAACTGTTCAACATCGTGGTTCTTTCTTTCTGTCTGTCCATTAGACTCAGGATGATAACCAGACGAAAATGACAAATGGACTCCCAACCTGTCACAAAAAGCATGCCAAAAGCGACCCACAAACTGAGGTCCTCTATCAGAAACAATATCCGTGGGAACGCCATGGAGCTTGACAATCTCCTTAACAAATGCCTTAGCGAGAGTCTTGGCGCAGGGCAACTTAATGAATGGAACCAAATGACACATCTTACTAAAACGGTCCACGACCACCCAGATGACAGTAAAACCCTCGGACACAGGAAGATCAGTAATAAAATCAATTGTGAGATGCGTCCAAGGTGCACTAGGAACCTCCAGAGGGCAAAGCAACCCCACAGCAGGAGCATGTGAAGCCTTTGACCTAGCACCCACAGTACATTGATGCACCCACTTGATGACTTCCTTCTGCCATCCAGGCCACCAAAAACTGCGACTGATAAGTCTCTTAGTCTCCGAAATTCCTGGATGACCTGCCAACCGAGACTCATGACACTCCACAAACAAATCTCTCCTAAAGGCTCTAGGCACGAACAACCTCCCATGGGGAGTGTTAGATGGAGCCTCATCTTGAGCTTTCAGAATCCCATTCTCCAAATCGAAGTCCAAAGCCGCCACCACAAGTCCTTTCTGTAAAATGCTCTCCTCCTCCTCGGCACCGACCGTAGGAGAGAAACTGCGAGATAAAGCATCGGCTTTAACATTCTTAGTACCAGGGATATAGGTAACAGAAAAATGAAACCGAGAAAAAAAAAGTGCCCACTTAGCTGGACGGGCATTCAAGCGCTTGGCAGCATCCAGATAGATCAAATTCTTATGATCTGTGAAAACCTGAATAGGAAATCTAGCGCCTTCCAAAAAATGACGCCAATGTTCAAACGCGAGTTTAATAGCCAGCAACTCCCGATTTCCAACATCATAATTCAGTTCGGTTTCTGAAAATTTCCTCAAAGAGAAGGCACAAGGATGTACTCCACCCTTGTTCTCCTGAGGCAAAACAGCTCCGACCCCCACCGATGAAGCATCGACCTTGACCAAAAAAGGCTTGGTCTCATCAGGCTGCATAAGGATGGGGGCAGAGCTGAACCTCTCCTTGAGATACTCAAACGCTTCAATGGCCTCAGTAGTCCACTGGACCATATTCGCACCTTTCCTGGTGAGATCGGTCAGAGGTTTAACAATTACAGAAAAATTCTTAATGAATTTCCTGTAATAATTGGCAAAACCCAAAAATCTCTGTATCGATTTCAAACCAATAGGCCTAGGCCATTCCTGCACAGCCTGAACCTTCACCGGGTCCATCTCAAAGCCCTCGCTGGAGACAATGTAGCCCAAAAAACTAATTTTCTGCCCAGCGAACTCACATTTCTCCAGTTTAGCAAAGAGTGAATTATCACTCAATAACTGCAAAACTTCACGAACACTCTGCCAATGGGACTCTAGATCTGATGAATAAATCAAAATGTCATCCAAATACACAACCACATTCTTACCGATCAAAGGTCTCAGGATGTCATTAATAAGGTTCTGAAAAAACGTGGGTGCATTGGTAAGACCAAAAGGCATCACCAGATTCTCAAAATGACCTACTGGAGTGTTAAAAGCAGTTTTCCATTCATCACCCTCCTTCACACGTAACAAATTGTATGCCCCCCGGAGATCAATTTTGGAGAACCACTTGGCCCCCACTAACTGGTTAAACAAGTCAGGAATTAACGGCAATGGGTAGGAATTGCGTACGGTAATCTTATTAATTTCACGAAAATCCAGACATGGACGTAAACCGCCGTCCTTTTTTTTAACAAAGAAGAATCCAACTGCCACAGGCGACTTAGAAGGTCTAATGTGACCAGCAGCCAGGTTAGTCTCTATGTACTCCTCCAAGGCCTTTCTCTCAGGGATAGTCAGATTAAACAAGCAACTTTTGGGAAGAGTCACTCCAGGAACAAACTCAATGGCGCAATCATAATCCCTATGAGGAGGCAAAACTTGTGACTCCTCCTCCGAAAAAACCCTCCAAAAATCTTGAATAGGTACCGGTAATTCCCCTTTTACCACAGCCGCAATGCCACCATTACAACATTTATCAAAGCACTTCGGACTCCAAGACTTAATCACATTAGTAGACCAGTCCAATAAAGGATTGTGCAGTTTTAACCAAGGCAAACCTAGAACAACTGGAGAAGGCAAATTATCCAAAACAACCAAGTCGAAAATTTCTTGGTGACCTCCATTGATAGTGAGAGGAAATGCAGCAGTCTTGTGAGTAATACATTTCAAAGGAGTGTTATCAATTGCAACCACAGAAATAGGTGATGACAAAGGTTTGGATTTCAATTTAAGTTTTTCCAAAACACCTTTATCAATCACATTAAGTGTTGAACCACAATCCACAAATACCTGAAATTCAATCAAATCTCCCTGCAGAGTAGTACACTCAGAAAGGAATACTCCTGCAGAGCGTAAACAAGCTATACGGGCGTAACTGACCTTTTTTTTCTCTTTACTTAAACGACGCTCACAATACTTAATCAAATGGTCAGCTTTACCACAATAAAGACACAAACCCTTGGCGAATCTCCGGTCTCTTTCCTGAGAGCGGAGTGACATTGCCCCCACCTCCATTAGTTCTCCGTTGTCAGAGCAGATTTTCTGGGAATTAGGACCTGACGTTACAGGAGTTTTTACATCATTCACCCTGGACCTCAGTCTCCTGTCCACACGAACAGCTAACTGGATAGCCTCCTGCAGTGTCTTAGGTGCAGGGAATGCAATTAGCAAATCCTTAACCCTTTCACTCAGACCAGCAAGAAATAAACATCTCAGCGCAGGATCATTCCGTTGAACTTCTGAGGCCCATCTCCTGAAGTGTGTGCAATAATTTTCAACATCATCTGACCCCTGATTCAAACGTCTAAGTTCTGATTCAGCAGATGAGATTCGATCAGGATCGTCATATAATAGCCCCATAGCAGAAAAAAATTCCTCAACAGACCCCAAACACGGATCATTAGGCTGGAGAGAAAAGGCCCACCCTTGTGGTTCATTGCGCAAAAGTGACATAATAAAACCAATGCGCTGTAATTCATTCCCAGAGGATCTTGGTCTCAAACGAAAATATAACAAACAAGCATTTTTAAAGGAAAAAAAATCTTGCTGTTTACCACAAAAAAACATCAGGCAGTCCTACCTTGGGTTCGACAAAATGCGCTCCAGAACATCTACTCACGTGTTGCTGGAGCTCGGCCACCTCCAGAGACAATCCCTGCAAGTGTTGAACCAACTCCGAGATGGAAACCATACTGATCCCCGAATTTCTTTCCTTTAAGTTTTTTTGGGCTGGACTTACTGTTATGATCTGCAACAAGAACTAAGGAAAGATAGGGGAAAGCTGTCCCTACAGTAAGACTAAGCTGAATCCCTACGATGTAGCGGGCTGCCTGTTCCTAGTGAACAGACCTGCCTTCGTCCTCGGCTAGTCTGAACGAAGACCTATAGAATTAAGGGAGGGGTCCCTAAAAGAACTAAGGACTGGGACAAAAATGGGGCACCTCCTAAACAGAAGTTGTTGTAGAACACAAAAGACAAACTGACAAAAAGTACTAGAGGTCCCAGAGGACCAAGCGAACTGACAGAGATAGGCACCGAAGCACCAGGCTAGCAAGACGGTCAAACAACACTGAAGTCCAGCAAAGCCAGAAGGGCGGAGCTGAAATATATAGGCAGATGGTCACGTGACCGCAAAACACAAGATAGAAAAAACTAACAGGAGGGTTCTAACATTCAGCTCCCTCCAAAGATTTTCTATTTGGTCCAGGTCTGGAGACTGTCTGGGCCACTCCAGGACCTTGAAATGCTTCTTACAGAGTCACTCCTTAGTTGCCCTGGCTGTGTGTTTCGGGTCATTGTCATGCTGGAAGAACCAGCCATGGATCATCTTCAATACTCTTACTGAGGGAAGGCGGTTATTGACCAAAATCTTGCAATACATGACCCTATCCATCCTCCCTTCAATACTGTGCAGTCGTTGTGTCCCCTTTGCAGAAAAGCACCCTCAAAGTATGATGTATCCCCCACCATGCTTCACGGTTGGGATGGTGTTCTTGGGGTTGTACTCACCCTTCTTCTTCCTCCAAACACGGTGAGTGGAGTTGACATCAAAAAGTTCTATTTTGGTCTCATCTGACCACATGACCTTCTCCCATGCCTCCTCTGGATCATCCAGATGGTCATTAGTGAACTTGAAAAGGGGCCTGGACATATGCAGGTGTGAGCAGGGGGACCTTGCGTGCCCTGCAGGATTTTACTCCATGACGGTGCAGTGTATTACTAATGGTAATGTTTGAGACTGTGGCCCCAGCTCTCTTCTGGTCACTGACCAGGTCCTCCCGGGTAGTTCTGGGCTGATTCCTGACCATCCTCAGAATCATCCTTACCCCACGAGGCAAGATCCTGCATTGAGCCTCAGACCGAGGAAGATTGACAGTCATCTTGTGTTTCTTCCATGTTCTATATACTAGTGCCAACAGTTGTTACCTTCTCACCAAGCTGCTTGCCTATTGTCCTGTAGCTCATCTCTGCCTTATGTAGGTCTACAATTTTGTCCTTGGTGTCCTTAGACAGCTCTTTGGTCTTGGCCATGGTGGAGAGGTTGGAGTGTGATTGATTGATTGTGTGGACAGGTGTCTTTTATACAGGTAACAAGTTCAAACAGGTGCAATTACTAGAGGTAATGAGTGCAGAGTAGGAGGGCTTCTTAAAGAAAAACTAACAGGTCTGTGAGAGGCAGAATTCTTGCTGGTTGGTCGGTGATCAAATACTTACTTTATGCAATAAAATGCAATTTAATTATTTAAAAATCCTACAATGTGATTTTTTGGATTTATTATTAAATTCTATCTCTCACAGGTGAAGTGACCTACGATACAAATTACAGACCTCTCCATCCTTTGTAGGCCGGAAAACTTGCAAAATCGGCAGCGTATCAAATACTTATTTTCTCCACTGTATGTTGCTGGTATTTGAGCACTACATGGCGATATAGATTTATATGATGTATGGATGGCACTGCTACTACAGAACTATTTGGGCAATTCATGGCACTGTTATTGCATTACTATACTTTATGTATAGAGCTGTTATATGGTCACTATATGTTGTATTATTTCAGCACTGCATGGCGGTGTAGATTTATATAAAGCACGGTGCTGCTACTACACCGCTATTTGGGAAATTCATGATACTGTTATAAAATTACTATACTCTGACTATGAGTATTACATTACTATACTTTATAGAGCTGTTATGTGGTCACTATATGTTGCTATTATACTGTATGACGG
Organism: Phyllobates terribilis; assembly: GCF_046119375.1. Taxonomy (NCBI): domain Eukaryota; kingdom Metazoa; phylum Chordata; class Amphibia; order Anura; family Dendrobatidae; genus Phyllobates; species Phyllobates terribilis. Next base: position 664,636,260 of record NW_027362763.1, read on the forward strand.
TATACATTTAGATATTGTGTAGCACTGCTGCTTCGGGAGTTATTTGGCCAATTTATCTCACACTTATTAGATTACTATTCTTTATGTAGAAATCTGTTAATTGGTCGCTTTATGTTGGTATTATTTGAGAGCTGTATGGCGGTGTAGATTTTGGTATTGTGCAGCACTGCTGCTTAAAATGTTATTTGGCCAATTTATCACACTCCTCTTTGTGTATGGAGCTGTTATCTTGGTGCTATATGTCGGTATTATTTGAGCGCTGTATGGCGGCATATTTTTAGATAATATGTGGCACTGTTACAGAGCTATTTGCTAATTGATGGCACTGTTATTAGATTACTGTACTTTTTTTCGGGGGGGGCTATTGTTTGCTAACTGCATGTTGGTATTACTTGAGCACAGTATGGCGGCATATATTTAGATACGGTATTGCGCGGTTGGGGAGGTGGGAAAACCTCGTAATTTGAAGTCGGGAAGAGAGATTATTTTTAGAGTAATTGCCCATAAGGACTCGGAAACTCTCTTTAATGATCTCTCCGCTGATACCGTCTTATTTTGATAGTTTTTAATGAGAAACTAAAACTTTCTGCAGTAATTCAGACTTCCGTGCCCAGCGAGTGCCCGGAGCAGGAACGTCGCTCCTGTAAGTCCTTGGCGCTGCTCTTGGCATCACATTAAGCTGGTAATGCGCTGTGGATAAGCTCTGATAATGGCGCCGGCTGAATTTCCCTTTTCCGTCGCCCGCGGTCTGATTTTCACTCTCCCGTCAGGTGCCTTTTGTTTCGGGGTTTTTGGCCTTGTTGACAACCTCTGACATTGTCGCGCCCCGCATGCCCGCTGCTGCCAGGATTTGCAGCTGCTTTTTTTTTTTTATTACCATAAGTCTATCTTAAACTCAGACATTAAATCTGACTCCCCCTCGTTGTGTGATATTGTTCAGCGTCCTCTTCAAAAGGCAAAATAGATGGAAAACAGCAATTACCTGAGCATTAAGTACACGCTAAATGGTGGGTAATAACCACCACGAATCCTCCGCGCTCCCAACAGAATAACAACAAAAAAAAGAGCTCATGGCCGAAGCCTTCACTTCAGTAATAATGATCCCGAGGAAGCCTTGTACTTAATGACTGCCGCGGTTTCTATTGTTTTTCTCATGGATTTCTCTTGTGCTGCACCCAGGTCCTCGAATGCGCTACCTGATAGATCTCCTGCTGACACCATTTCCCAAACATAGATAGATAAATAATGATAGAATAGATAGATGATAGATAAATATGTAGATGATAGATAAATAGATAATAGATAGATAGATAAATAATGATAGATAGATAATAGATAGATAGATAGATAGATAATAGATAGATAATAGATAGATGATAGATAGATAGATAGATATATAGATAGATAGATAGATAGATAGATAGATAGAATAAATAGATGATAGATAAATAGATAATAGATGATAGATAAATAATGATGGATAATAGATAATAGATAGATAATAGATAGATAATAGATAGATGATATATAATAGATAAATAATAGATAGATGATAGATAATAGATAATAGATATATTGATAGATAAATAATAGATGATAGCTAGATACTGTTGAAACCAGAAGTTTCCATCCACTATATATAAAGACACATCTGCAGGTTTTTCTCAATATCTGACATGAAATCAGAATAAACCTTTCCCGTTTTAGGACAATTAGGATTTTACCATCATTTTTCATATTTACCAAATGCCAGAATAATGAGAGAGAGAATGTTTTAAGGCATTTTTATTACTTACTGCAAAGCCCAAAGTTTACATACAGTAAGATTACTATGCCTTTAAAGAATTCCGGACGGCCCATATGATGATGTCATGTGTTTGGAAGGTTTTTTGGCAACATCTGAGTTAATTAGAGACACACCTGTGGATGTATTTTAATGCACACCTGAAACACACCGCTTCTTTGTGCAGCATCATGGGAAAGTCTAAAGAAATCAGCCACAATATCAGGAAGAGAATTGTGGACTTGCACAAGTCTGGCTCATCCTTGGGTACAATTTCTGGATCCCTGAAGGTGCCTCATTCATCTGTACAAACAATTATACGCAAGTACAGACAAGATGGGAATGTCCAGCCATCATAACCCTCTGAAAGGAGATGGGTTCTGTGTCCCAGAGATGAATGTGATTTGGTCTGACATGTGCATATCAACCCAAGGACAAAAGCAAAAGACCTTGTGAAGATGATGACGGAAGCTGGTAAGATTGTATCAATATCCACAGTGAAAGGAGTATTATATAAACATGGGCTGAAAGGCGACTCTGCCAAGAAGAAGACATTACTCCAAAAGAAACAGAAAAAAGCCAGATATATGTTTCCAAATGCACACAGGAACAAAAATATTAATTTTTGTAGACATGTCCTGTTGTCTGTTGAAACTAAAATTGAACTTTTTGGGCATAATGATCATCATTACGTTTGGAGGAAAAAGGGAGAAACTTGGAAGCCTAAGAACACCATCCCAACTGTGAAACACGGGGGTGGCAGCATCATGTTGTGGGGTTGTTTTGCTGCAGGAGAGACGGGTGCACTTCACAAAATAGATGACGTCATGAGAAAAGAAGATTATGTGGCAATACTGAAGCAACATCTCAAGACATCAGCCAGGAAGTTAAAGCTTGGGTGGAAATGGGTCTTCCAAATGGACACTGACCCGAAGCATACTGCCAAAATGGTAACAAAGTGGCTTAAGGATAGCAAAATCAATGTTTTGGAGCGGCCATCACAAAGCCCTGATCTCAATCCTATTGAAAATTTATGGGCAAAGCTGAAAAGGCTGCGAGCGCCGAGCAAGACGACCTACAAACCTGGATCAGTTACACCAGTTTTGTCAGCAGGAATCAGCCCAAATTCCGACCAACTATTGTGAGAAGCTTGTGGAAGGATATCCCAAACGTCTCACCCAAGTCATTCAGGTTAAGGGCAATGGCACCAAATACTAATGAACTGGATGGAAACTTCTGACTTTGCAGTAAGTAATAAAAATGCCTTAATACATTCTCTGTCTCATTATTCTGGCATTTGGCAAATATTAAAAATGATGGTAAAATCCTAATTGTCCTAAAACGGGAAAGGTTTATTCTGATTTCATGTCAGATACTGAGAAGAACATGGAGATGTGTCTTTTATATATAGTGGATGGAAACTTCTGGTTTCAACTGTATATGGATAGATAATAGATAATAGTTGTAGGAAGTGTTAGATTCCCCCGTATAACAGCAGTAAGTGCCATCATCTCTCCGGTATTAATCTGTGATGTTGTTTTCAGTCTTTTCTTCTCTCTTTATCTGTGAGTCATTAGTGCCTGATACACTAGCCCATACATGGGGGGGGGGAAACACTCTGTGAGGACTGAGCTGCATTGTGTGCCCATACTGGTCACCTTGTTGTAGCAATGTCTCTAGCCTGGTCACCTTGTTGTAATAATGTCCCCATCCTGGTCACCTTGTTGTAGCAATGTCTCTAGCCTGGTCACCTTGTTGTAATAATGTCCCCATCCTGGTTACCTTGTTGTAGCAATGTCTCTATCCTGGTCACCTTGTTGTAGTAATGTCCCCATCCTGGTCACCTTATTGTAGTAATGTCCCCATCCTAGTCACCTTGTTGTAGTAATGTCTCTATCCTGGTCACCTTGTTGTAGTAATGTTCCCATAATGGTCACTTATCGTAGCAATGTCTCTATCCTGGTAACCTTGTTGCAGTAATGTCCCCTTCCTGGTCGCCTTGTTGTAGTAATGTCGCCATCCTGGTCACCTTGTTGTAGTAATGTCTCTGTCCTGGTCACCTTGTTGTAGTAATGTCCTCATCCTGGTCAACTTGTTGTAGCAATTTCCCCATCGTGGTCACCTTGTTGTAGCAATATCTTTATCCTGATCACCTTGTTGTAGCAATGTCTCTATCCTGGTCATCTTGTAGCAATATCTCTATCCTGGTCACCTTGTTGTAGTTATGTCCCCATCCTGGTCATCTTGTTGTATTCATCTTCGAGTCGTTGACAAGGTCTCGGGCGGTAAAAAAGGGGTAACGTTGTAACATCATGATGTGCACCGTCACGTCAGAGGTCTCCTCGGCTCTGGATGCTGCCGGCTGAAGAGGATGTCGCGAGACTGGTGAAGGTAGAAAGAAGAGTCTGGACGGTGAGGACAAGTAAGCGTCGAGGTGGGTATTATCTATCTTTTTATTTACACCCTACGTTTCTTATATTCTCGGATCTGGAGTGACCCGGGAGCATAAGAAGGAACATTCAATTCACGTAAAATAATTTAGATGCAAATCGAATTTCACCAGAAAATTTGTGATTTCCACAATTTGAAACTTGGTGGATTCGATATTCTCTAATTACAATGTATAGCGAGGAAGGGTGGGAATCATCACCGATGGATCCAAAGAACGCCAACCCAACAATGTCTGTAACTAACGGGAGACATAGATTTGCAGAAGAGCTGTAGACTCAAAACAGAAGGAGACTTATAAAATTCTGAATTTTTTTTTTAATTTTATTCCTTATTATTTTAGAAGGTAGAATAAAAAAAAACCTGTCTGGGAAAAAAACTGCACATGTTCAAGGAAACCTTCATCGTGTGACATTTCCATCGGTGGCCCACTTGTAGGACACTACCGATCCATTTTATCAATTCCTACTCTGAATTACGTCCTGTGATGAATCATCTGCAATCATTATTCACTATGGGTGGAGCATAGTTATCATATTACTATGCGCAAATGACAAAATAGCATAAAAGGGCGGAGCTTGACAAAGTAATACGGAATCACTCACAATCTGATACAATGTAGAACAAGCCCAGAGCATATGAGCACAAATCCTTAAATGTTACAAATCCATACAAAACACAATGGAAAAAGAGCCTAGAGGAGCTCACGTATTTTAATTTTTAAAGGGGATTTCTTTAAAAGGGATATTGTCCCAGAAAAGTAATGAAGCTTGATACTAAGGGGGAGAAGTTTGATTTTAAACTAATTGAATTAGTGAATTATAATTACTCAAAATTCTTAGATTCTAGTGAATGCTCATTTTTAAGGAATTTGAATTTGCGCAAATTCAGCAAAATGATGGCCTTGCAGTCCATCATTTTGCTGTATTTATATGGTTCAAGAAGGGGTTATCAAGCAAAACAAATATTCGCCTTGCCCCTCACGTGTCGCTCCCGCAGTTCTCTTTCGGGAACCGGGTTTCCTCTCCATATTTTGCTGAAGCTTTCGATGCTGGCTTATATGATTCATGTTCTGGAGACCACCGCTGGAGAAGAGTGGAAGCCTAGGAAGCCAGCAGAGGACTATCATGGAGCCACGGTGGCAGGGACACATGATGGGCAAGGTGAGTATGAATTTTTATTGTTTTTTTAACACCTACTCAATCCTATCCATTTAGTGTGTTTTGGGGTCGAGAGACCACGCAAAATAATGAATGTTTTTGTTTAGGGCAAATTTAGGGTCCATTAGAGTCACCTTGAATTAATTAAATGCAAAGCAAGTGCCACTGTAGACGTCACTCACACAGAGTGGGGAGTCCTGACGGAAGCCCCTTCATTGGTGTCCGTAAGTCCTAGTTAAACCAATATGTTTGTCCACAAGTCTGGGGATTAATGGTCATGGGCTCTTTTCCAAACCCTATAGCTGTAGTATGGTAATGGCTGTGCCCTCCTTCTGGCTGGCGGATTGTATGCCAACACATCCAACTATGACACTACCTCTTTAAGCACTAAGCAGATTGTAACTTAGACCGTGATTTCTTGCTCCGCAGGTTCAAAGTCATCTCTAAATCCCAGCTTTTCTGTGTTCCCTCTATGACTTGCTTCACTACTGTTCTGTTCAATGCACAAAACCCTCCTGTGATCAGCACAGACCCCCCGCAGGACTCCGACACAATATCCGCCATTGTTCTATAGAGAAGCAGAGATGACCTCTCTGTGATCAGCGTCCGCACCCTTCACTCTAATTAGGGAGCAGCAATACATCGCAAGCCGCCTGGACCGCAGCTCTGATCTCTCTGTGTCATTTCCATTTAATGGAATTAAAGGCCAAGGTTACTTTTTCTAATGATATCATACTGGTAAAATGTATCTGTCTGGAGGCGTTAATAGGGATTCTTCCCCTTCAGCTAGAGATCATTTGCGAGGTCAGACCCTGATGTTGGGGGAAATCCAGGCTCACAATCTCCATTGTTGGATGGGGTTGAGTTCTGGGCTCTGTGCGGCCGCTCATGTTCTCCTCCATGTCTGTATGGGGCTCTGTGCAGCCGCTCATGTTCTCCCTCCATGTCTGTATGGGGCTCTGTGCGGCCGCTCATGTTCTCCTCCATGTCTGTATGGGGCTCTGTGCGGCCGCTCATGTTCTCCTCCATGTCTGTATGGGGCTCTGTGCGGCCGCTCATGTTCCCCTCCATGTCTGTATGGGGCTCTGTGCAGCCGCTCATGTTCTCCCTCCATGTCTGTATGGGGCTCTGTGCAGCCGCTCATGTTCTCCTCCATGTCTGTATGGGGCTCTGTGCAGCCGCTCATGTTCTCCTCCATGTCTGTATGGGGCTCTGTGCAGCCGCTCATGTTCTCCTCCATGTCTGTATGGGGCTCTGTGCAGCCGCTCATGTTCTCCTCCATGTCTGTATGGGGCTCTGTGTGGCCGCTCATGTTCTCCTCCATGTCTGTATGGGGCTCTGTGCAGCCGCTCATGTTCTCCTCCATGTCTGTATGGGGCTCTGTGCAGCCGCTCATGTTCTCCTCCATGTCTGTATGGGGCTCTGTGCAGCCGCTCATGTTCTCCTCCATGTCTGTATGGGGCTCTGTGCAGCCGCTCATGTTCTCCTCCATGTCTGTATGGGGCTCTGTGCAGCCGCTCATGTTCTCCTCCATGTCTGTATGGGGCTCTGTGCAGCCGCTCATGTTCTCCTCCATGTCTGTATGGGGCTCTGTGCAGCCGCTCATGTTCTCCTCCATGTCTGTATGGGGCTCTGTGCGGTCGCTCATGTTCTCCTCCATGTCTGTATGGGGCTCTGTGCGGCCGCTCATGTTCTCCTCCATGTCTGTATGGGGCTCTGTGCAGCCGCTCATGTTCTCCTCCATGTCTGTATGGGGCTCTGTGCGGTCGCTCATGTTCTCCTCCATGTCTGTATGGGGCTCTGTGCGGCCGCTCATGTTCTCTCCTCCATGTCTGTATGGGGCTCTGTGCGGCCGCTCATGTTCTCCCTCCATGTCTGTATGGGGCTCTGTGCGGCCGCTCATGTTCTCCTCCATGTCTGTATGGGGTTCTGTGCGGCCGCTCATGTTCTCCTCCATGTCTGTATGGGGCTCTGTGCGGCCGCTCATGTTCTCCTCCATGTCTGTATGGGGCTCTGTGCGGCCGCTCATGTTCTCCTCCATGTCTGTATGGGGCTCTGTGCGGCCGCTCATCTTCTCCTCCATGTCTGTATGGGGTTCTGTGCGGCCGCTCATGTTCTCCTCCATGTCTGTATGGGGTTCTGTGCGGCCGCTCATGTTCTCCTCCATGTCTGTATGGGGCTCTGTGCGGCCGCTCATGTTCTCCTCCATGTCTGTATGGGGTTCTGTGCGGCCGCTCATGTTCTCCTCCATGTCTGTATGGGGCTCTGTGCGGCCGCTCATGTTCTCCTCCATGTCTGTATGGGGCTCTGTGCGGCCGCTCATGTTCTCCTGCATGTCTGTATGGGGCTCTGTGCGGCCGCTCATGTTCTCCTCCATGTCTGTATGGGGCTCTGTGCGGCCGCTCATGTTCTCCTCCATGTCTGTATGGGGCTCTGTACGGCCGCTCATGTTCTCCTCCATGTCTGTATGGGGCTCTGTGCGGCCGCTCATGTTCTCCTCCATGTCTGTATGGGGCTCTGTGTGGCCGCTCATGTTCTCCTCCATGTCTGTATGGGGCTCTGTGCGGCCGCTCATGTTCTCCCTCCATGTCTGTATGGGGCTCTGTGTGGCCGCTCATGTTCTCCTCCATGTCTGTATGGGACTCTGTGCGGCCGCTCATGTTCTCCTCCATGTCTGTATGGGGCTCTGTGCGGCCGCTCATGTTCTCCCCCCATGTCTGTAAGGACCTTGTGCACTGGGCACAGTCATGGGGGACAGATAAGGGTCTTCCGCAAACTGTTCCCACAAAGCTGAAGCTACAATATCTTGTGCTGAAAATGAAAATTTCCCATCACTGGAGCTAAGGGTCCGCAGCCGCCCCCTGATAACAGCCCAGGGCATTATTCTCCTCCACCATCTTTACAGTGGCACAATGCAGTCAGGGGGTAACGTCCTCCTGGAATCAGCAAACCCAGACTCCTCCATCAGACGCAGGTGGAGAAGTGCGATCCGACACTGCACAGAGCACGTCTCCTCCAGAGTCCAGTAATGGCGACTTTACACCACTCCATCCGGCGCTCGGCATTGTGCTTGGTGATGTACGGCCATGAAGCTCCCGGTGGGGGCACAGTGCTTGTGCTGATGTTTACTAGTGATAAGCGAGCACTAAAATGCTCGAGTACTCGTTGCTCAAGTCAAACAAATTGGACTGCTCGAGTGCTCGACCGGAGCAAACTCAAGCATTTTTCAGGGGGCTCCCCCCGGCGGTCTGCAGAGGGCCTAAAAATTGCCCAAATCGATGGAAACAGTGCTCAAGTGACATGGAAACAGCATGGGGAGCCCCCTGAAAGCATCTCTGACTCCCAGGTCACTGCCTAAAACTGTGGTCATCAGACGTGATCCTATATTACTGCTGTAATAATACAGACATTTTTGGCAACGTGACAAATATTAAACTCCATTTAAAATGGGCAAGGTGTGTGGCAAGGGACGTGAATTGAATGTTTTGGCGATGGTGATAGTGATAGTGCACGCAGAGGCCGTGGGCAAGATGAAACTGTGCATGCTGAAGGAGAACAATAAACACCCACGTCACGTCAAACTACCTTCCTGTCCCAATTTCTAGGGGACATTATTAATAACCACATTATTATTATTACTTTCGCGCCATATATTCCATGGCGCTTTACATGTGAAAATGGGGTATACCTCGCAAAAACAATTACAATAATCTTGAACAAAAATGTGACAGCGACTGGTCCAGGAGGAGCGAAGACCCTGCCCGTGAGGGCTCAGTCTACAAGGGATGGGTGAGGATACAGTAGGTGAGAATAGAGCGGATCGTGCAGCGGTATGGTGGAGCAAGGGTTACTGCAGGTTGTAGGCTTGTCGGAAGAGGTGGGTCTTCAGGCTCTTTTTAAAGGTTTCAACAGTAGGTGAGAGTCAGAAATGTTGGGGTAGAGAGTTCCAGAGTAGGGGGGATGCACGGGAGAAATCTTGTATGGGATTGTGGGAAGAGGAGATAAGAGGGGAGTAGAGAAGGAGATCTTGTGAGGATCGGAGGTTGCGTGCAGGTATGTACCGGGAGACTAGGTCACAGATGTATGGGGGAGACAGGTTGTGGATGGCTTTGTATGCCATGGTTAGGGTTTTGAACTGGAGTCTCTGGGCAATGGGGAGCCAGTGAAGGGATTGACAGAGAGGAGAGGCCGGGAAATAGCGGGGGGACAGGTGGATTAGTCGGGCAGCAGAGTTTAGGATGGATTGGAGGGTGAGAGAGTGTTAGAAGGGAGGCCACAGAGCAGGAGGTTGCAGTAGTCGAGACAGGAGATGATGAGGGCATGCACTAGTGTTTTTGTAGATTCGTGGTTGAGGAATGTGCGGATCCAGGAGTTTTTTTTACTTGGAGTCGGCATCTTCCTCACCCTGATTCTCCTTCCTCCCACCATTCCAAGTGCCCTGAGGCAACTGATCCCACACTTGGACACTCCAAAGAGATGTTCACTTTTCCATTTATAGATTCTGGCCTCTCACTCGGTCCGCTCGGATGTGGAAAGAGCTTGGATATGTGGTTTTAAGGAGAGATTAGAGTCCATGGTTACCCCAAGAGCTGTTCACTTTTCCATTTATAGATTCGGGCCTCTCACCCGGTCAGCTTCAAGCAGGGCAACAGAAGATCAAATGTAGCAATTTGGGCAGCCACGGTCACCCGAATGTGATGGTGGGAAAGTGCAATTAGTGTCGCAAAAGGTGGATGACGATGAGACACAATGGACAGAAAGTCAGGAGGAGGACCAGGGAGTGGAAGTGGAAGACGAAGCGGTGGACGATGAAGTCACTGACCCAACCTGGCAAGGAGACATGCAGAGCAAGGACACCAGCACACAGGGGTAGGGAGGCGTAGCACCACAACAGGCAAGAACAATCAGTGTGGTGGCTACAGACAAAAGGCGGACAACTGTTTCCCGGAACACCAACACGACGGAAGTTGCCAGTACAACTGTTAGGTCTTCCAGAGTCTGGTTCTTTTTTAAGACTGTTCAGATAACCTCAAAAAGGCCATTTGCAACATCTGCCAGGCCAGCATCAGCAAGAGCACCAAAACTACCAGCCTGACCACCACCAGCATGCGCAGGCACATGACAGCAAAGCACCCGACTAGCTGGGCCGAACGCCAAGGTCCAGAAACAGTATCAGCGAGTGACACCACTGCCTCTTCCGTTGCTGTGTGTGCACGCCAATCCCCTGTCCATGGCGCATGTGAAGATGCCTCCCGCCCTGCATCTGTCGTTGCAGACTTGCAGCAATCACCGTCCACGTCCTTGTCCCAGCGAAGCGTTCAGTTGTCCCTACCCCAGTACTTGAAATGCAAGCGCAAGTATGCAGCCAGCCACCCACTCACCCACAGGCCGCAATACTAAACTGCCACATTTCTGGACTGCATGCACTAGAAATTTTGCCTTTTAGGCTCGTGGAGGCGGAAGTGTGGCGCCCCTGTGGGTTCAGTCGCCACAGAGGTACTGCATCTCACCCAGAGGTGTGGTATCTCACTCTCAGGTAAGGAAGGAGTACTGCCTGGGACCCTAACACCTGCATCCAACACTACACTACTCCAGACCAGCAGGAGGGGCAAGATGCATCGCTTCTCTGCTGAGCCCTGTCCCTGGCTGGAGTGGGGGGAACCAAAGTAGGGGGAACCATGTAGTGGGTGTGGGTGGAGGAAGTAAATCAGGGGAGTACTTGTTAGGAATAGTATAAAGAGGGAAGCCATCTTGGGTGCGAGAGAAGTTCAGTCAGAGGAGGACAATGATAGGAGCAGGAGCTCTGTAGGAGCTTTGCTCAGGAGGAGGGCCTAGCCAGAGAGGCCCAGGACAGACTGAGGAGGAGAGGAGCAGGAGAAAGGCTCCAGGAACGTGGAAGAGACCCCAGGGGTATAGGTAGTGCTGGAGGCCATCCGTACGCCGCATCTGCCAGGAGGTGAAGGGGTCAGGTCGCACAGAGGGGACCGGTACCTAAACTAGCAGAGTTCTTTAAGCCTCAACTAGGAAACCGGAGGCTGCAGTATTTCAGGTACTATTTCTCCTCGTGTAGTCCCCGCCTTACACAAGAACGGGTCCCAGAACATTACCCATACCCAGCGCAGTTAGTGGGAAGGACCGCCTAACCACAAACACGTGAACAAGAGAATGTGGCCAGGGAAAGTACAGCTCACTGATGCATTTCACTGGGTTAATATTGTGGAAGCCGGGACCAAGTGCGACCCTGGGATGGAACACATCTTCCCGATGCATAGGATTGTGGGCCCTGGGTCAATCAAGCTTCAACACAATATTCACAAGGTAGACAGCACCAGTATTCGGTCTCCTAGTCAACGAGCAAATTATTCATGATGATAGAGGCCACAATCTCCTTAGCTTGCTGCTGGTACTTTTCTGTGGGAATCAGCTTGGCTCCAACCATCTTGGAATATTTCCAGTGAACTATGGTACGACGCCATGGTATTAGCACTGCCCCCAGTACCAGTAGCGAAGCCATCCACAATTTCCTTCTCAGGAATTCTATTTGGTAGACTGAACGGCTGCCCAAATACATTAGTTTCTCACAAAGGAGCTGAAGACACTGAGTGGCAGTAGGTGCAGTTTCTCCAGCATGTTAGACCGGAGATTACGTAAGGGAATATATCGGGAGAGATTAGTTTAGAGATGTACGGAGGAGAAAAGTTATGGATGGCTTTGTATGTCAGTGTTAGTAGTTTGAACGGGATACGCTGGGCAATTAGGAGCCAGTGAAGGGATCTTATAGATTGCAATCTTATAGATTGCTGGAGCCAGTCTTCAGTAAAAAAAAAAGCAGCCATAGACTGTCCAGGAACCTTCCGACACACTTTTCTTAGCCAGGTCTGATTCTCAGCAGGGTTGGACAGGCCCACCAGAGAACTGGACTGGCTTCTCCATCAGGAGAGTTCATACCGCAAACTTTGCAGCTATGGGACTCTTGAGCGGAGGAGAAAGGTGAGCCCTCAGAATCAAATCCACTGGTGGGCCCAATGTTTTTCAGTCTGACACTGCTTCTTGGTGACATCTGTATTTCACCACAGCCATATTCTTTAGCTCGGTAAAAGGACTGGCATAGAGGGAAATCGCATCTACTCCGGCTGTCATTTCTCCACCACCAGGTTCCGCCCATTGTCACACACGGCCATGCCTGGCTGTAGGTTCAGCGGTGTGAGCCACAGATCTGCCTGCTCTTTCAGAGCTGTCCACAACTCTTCAGCAATGTGTGGTTTGTCACCTAAGCATATTAGCTTCAGCACAGCCTGTTGCCGCTTGGCTGAGGCAGTGCTGCAGTGCTTCCAGCTTGCGACTGATGTGGTCATTTTGGAGATGGATGCTGAAGAGGAGGAGGAGGTACAGAAGCTGTAGAATGTGAGGGCAACCCTGATTGACCCAGTGCCCGCAATCCTCGGTGTCAGGAGGACGTGTTCCTTCCCAAGGTCGGACTTGGTCCCTGTCATTTCTCCACCACCAGGTTCCAGACATTGTCACACACAATCATGCATGGCTGTATGTTCAGCGGTGAGAGCCACAGATCTGCCTGAATTGTTACAGCTTTCAACAACTCTGCAGCGCTGGGTGGTTTGTCACCTAAGCATTAAGCATGTTATCTTCAGCAAAGCCTGTTGCCACTTGGCCAAGGCAGTGCTGCAGTGCTTCCAGCTTGTGACTGATGTGGTCATTTCGGAGATGGAGGCTGAACAGGAGGAGGTTCAGGAGCAGAACAATGTGATTATTTTGAGGTTACATTGGCGAGTCTGGTTTTTATACTAAAGAAAGATCCTACTGTGTTTTTATTTATTTTTTTTTTTTTTACGCTTCTTTAAGTGTGTATTGGAGTGCGTCCTAATTTTTGGCAGCCCTTAATCTGGCTGTATTCTGCTAACAAACAAATGGAGCAGTAAAATGGTGTACTCTGGATTGCATTTTAAGCAAATAATCAGGATTAAGTTAAAAAAAAAAGATTCCTTGCCCCTGATATCTGGGGCTATGTCTACGGATATCTGTAACAGCAGGAGCAGACAGGGTGTTCAATGGACCCTTATGCATTATATGCACTGCAGTTTGCCACATACCCTGCCTAACTCCTGCTATAACCACTGAATAAATGCAGCTGGATTAGTCCTCAGAAGGACTGTAAGTTCAGATGGATATATACATACTCCTGGAGTACCACTACCTATATGTAACTATTACACCGCAAATTCTGTCCCTGACTCAGCAGCACTTCTCCCTACTCTGTCTGATTCTGGGGTAGATTGTGACGAGCATGGCGGCACCAGGTCTGATATAGACCTGATGACACTGTGCGGCCAGCCAATCACTGTAATGCCCACAACCAACATGGCTACGACATTACAGTGAGTGGCAGGCAATCCCTACATGTTGATTGGCTCTCTAAAGAGCACCAAACATAAAGGGAGGGGACCCGAGCTCCCGTCGAGCAACCCAAAAATACTCGGCGAGCACCGAGCAGTAGCGATCATGCGCGCTCATCAATACTCATAATATAAAGATTTTTATATTTTAAATACATTTTTTACATTTTTCCAAGGATCACATATAAGTGCGCAGAAAATACTGCCATTTCTGGCCTCCATTGAAATTTTGTTCCAGTGTCAGTGAAGTTATTGACACGAGGTCGCTGTTAAAAATACTTACCTACAGGCCAGCTATTTAAAACTGTGGTTTTTCGTCACACGTATCACATATCACTGCGGTTCAAATCCAGCCATTTGTAGTGAACGTGGAAAATATTGTCCTCCATTTAATATGGGCAAGACGCATGGCAAGAGACGGGGAAGTGGACGTGATGGTGATGATGGTGCATGCAGAGGACGAGGCCGAGGGCTAGCTGAATTGTACCACAACAAACACCCACATCTTCTTGCTCGACTTTCCTGTCCCAATTAATAGGGGACCGCAGAACACCACTATTGAACACAGAGCAGTGTGAAAAGGTTATTGGTTGGATAGCAGATAATGCTTCCAGTCACTTAGCCACCACCACCACCACCCTGTCTTCCACACGGTCAAGTCTCAGTAGCGGTAAGTCTGGACCGCATATTCCTCACCCTGATCCTCCTTCCTCCCACCATGCCGAGTGCCCGGAGACAACTGATTCCACACTTGGACACTCTGAAGAGCTGTTCACTTTTCCATTTATAGATTCAGGTCACTTGCCCAGTCCACTTGAAGCGAGGGAAGAGGAGATCGCATGTAGCGATGCTCAAATATTTGAGTAGCCACGATCACACGAAGGTGACGGTGGGAAAGTGTCACAAGAGGTGGACGATGATGAGACACAAGTGCCAGAAAGTCAGGAGGAGGACCAGGGTGCAGAAGTGGAAGACGAGGTGGTGGATGATATAGTACCTGACCCAACCTGGCAGGGGGACATACAGAACAAAGACAGCAGCACACAGGGGGAGGGAGGCATAGCACCACCTGCCAGGCCATCATCAGCAGGGGTAGCAAAACTAACGGCCTGACCACCACCAGCATGATCAGGCACATGGCAGCAAAGCACCCGACTTTGTGGGCCGAACCCCAGGGTCCAGGAACAGTGTCTACGGGTGGCACCATTGCTTCTTCCGCTGTTGTGCATGCAAGCCAATCCCCTGTCCATGGTGCATGCGAAGATGCCTCCTGCCATGCACCTGTCGTTGCACACTCTCAACTAGCACCACTAGCAAGCACGTCCACGTCCTTGTCCCAGCGCAGTGTTCAGTTGTCCCTATCCCAGTCCTTGGAACGCAAGCGCAAATACGCAGCCAACGCTCCACAGGCCACACTACTAAATTTCCACATTTCACAACTGCTTGCGCTCGAAATGTTGCCTTTTAGGCTCGTGGAGATGGAAGCATTCCGCAACGTGATGGCGGCGGCCGTCCCTCGGTACTCGGTCCCTAGCCGCTACTATTACTCCCGGTGTGCCGTCCCCGCATTACACAAGCACATGTCCCACAACATTAGCCGTGCCCTCAACAACACAGTTACTGGGAAAGTCCACCAACCAAGGACACGTGGACAAGTGCTTGTGGGCAGGGACGGTACATCTCGCTGACGGCACACTGGGTTAACCCCTTTACAACCCAAGGTGGTTTGCACGTTAATGACCAGGCCAATTTTTACAATTGTGACCACTGTCACTTTATGAGGTAATTACTCTGGAGCGCTTCAACGGATCACCCTGATTCTGAGAATGTTTTTTCATGACATATTGTACTTCATGATAGTGGTAACATTTCTTCGATATCACTTGCATTTATTTGTGAAAAAATGGAAATTTGGCGAAATTTTGAAAATTTTGCAATTTTTAAAATTTGAATTTTTATGCCCTTAAATCAGAGAGATATGTCACACAAAATAGTTAATAAATAACATTTCCCACATGTCTACTTTACATCAGCACAATTTTGGAACCAAAATTTTTTTTTTATTAGGGAGCTATAAGAGTTAAAAGTTGACCAGCGATTTCTCATTTTTCCAACAAAATTTACAAAACCATTTTTTTAGGGACCACATCACATTTGAAGTGACTTTGAGGGGTCTTTATGACAGAAAATACCCCAAAGTGACACCATTCTAAAAACTGCACCCATCAAGGTGCTCAAAACCACATTCAAGAACTTCATTAACCCTTCAGGTGCTTCACAGGAATTTTTGGAATGTGGAAGAAAAAAATGAACATTTAACTTTTTTCACAAAAATGTTACTTTAGACCCAATTTTTTTTATTTTCGCAGGGGTAACAGGAAAAAATAGACGCCAAAATTTGTTGTGCAATTTCCCCTGGGCATGCAGATACCCCATATGTGGGGAAAAAACACTGTTTGGGCGCACGGCAGTGTTCGGAAGGGAAGGAGCGCCATTTGACTTTTTGAATGTAAAATTTGCTTGAATAATTAGCGGACGCCATGTTGCATTTGGGGAGCCCCTGATGTGCCTAAACAGTGGAAACCACCCACAAGTGACACCATTTTGGAAACTAGACCCCTCAGGGAACTTATCTAGATGTGTGGTGAGCACCTTGAACCCTCAGGTGCTTCACAGAAGTTTATAACATTAAGCCGTAAAAATACAATTTTCATATTTTTCCCACAAAAATGTTTTTCAACCCCCACTTTTGCATTTTCATAAGGGTAACAGGAGAAATTGCACCATGCAGATTGTTTTGCAATTTCTCCTGAGCAAGCAGATACCCCATATGTGGGGGAAAACCACTGCTTCGGCGCACGGCAGGGTTTGGAAGGGAAGGAGCGCCATTTGATTTTTTGATTGTAAAATTTGCTTGAATAATTAGCAGACGCCATGTTGCGTTTGGAGAGCCCCTGATATGCCTAAACAGTGGAAACCCCCCACAAGTGACACCATTTTGGAAACTAGACCCCTCAGGGAACTTATATAGATGTGTGGTGAGCACCTTGAACCCCCAGGTGCTTCACAGAAGTTTATAACATTGAGCAGAAAAAATAAAATGTTCACATTTTTCCCGCAAAAATGTTTTTCAGCCCCCAATTTTGCATTTTCATAAGGGTAACAGGAGAAATTGCACCATGCAGATTGTTTTGCAATTTTTCCTGAGTAAGCAGATACCCCATATGTGGGGGGAAAACCACTGTTTGGGTGCACGGCAGGGTTCGGAAGGAAAGACGAGCCATTTGACTCCTTGATTGTAAAATTTGCTTGAATAGTTAGCGGACGCCATGTTGCATTTGGAGAGCCCCTGATGTGCCTAAACAGTGGAAACCACCCACAAGTGACACCATTTTGGAAACTAGACCCCCTCAGGGTACTTATATAGATGTGTGGTGAGCACCTTGAACCCCCAGGTGCTTCACAGAAGTTTAGAACATTGAGCAGTAAAAATAAAATGTTCACATTTTTCCTGCAAAAATGTTTTATAAGCCCCCAATTTTGCATTTTCATAAGGGTAACAGGAGAAGTTGCACCATTCAATTTGTAGTGCAATTTCTCCTAAGTAAGAAGATACCCCATATAAGGGGGAAAACCACTGCTTGGGCATACGGCAGGGTTCGGAAGGGAAGGAGCACCATTTGACTTTTTGAATGTAAAATTTGCTTGAATAATTAGCGGATGTGCCCCTGATGTGCCTAAACAGTGGATACTCCCCACAAGTGACACCATTTTGGAAACTAGACCACGGGAACTTATCTAGATGTGTTTAGAGCACCCTGAACCCCCAAGTCCTTTACAGAAGTTTATAACATGGAGCCGTGAAAATAAAAGAATCAAACTTTTTCCATAAAAATGATGTTTTAGCCCCAATTTTTTTATTTTCACAAGGGTAAGAGGAGAAAATGGACCCCAAAAACTTTTGTGCAATTTCTCCTGAGTACGCCAATACCCCATATGTGGGATGTGGCGAAAATACAGTGTTTGGGCGCACAGCAGAGTTCAGAAGGGAAGGAGCACTGTGTGACTTTTTGAGCGCAAAATTGTCTGGAATCGAGAGCGGACGCCATGTCGCGTTTGGAGAGCCCCTGATGTGCCTAAATAGTGGAAACCCCCCACAAGTGACCTCATTTTGGAAACTACACCCCTCAAGGATTTTATCAAGGCGTATAGTGAACATTTTGAACCCAGAGGTACGACACAGAATTTGATAACATTAGGTCATCATACTGAGTAAGTTGTCATTAGTCTTGAGCGCAAGTGCTCGCTACTTGAGTTTGCATCGGGTACTCAGGTATGCACCATGTATCATGGGTGCTCAAGTGACATGCTCGAGTCCCTGCCCACAAGTTTCATGGTTATTAGACACCCAAGAAAAAACATGCGGGGATTGCTCGTGCATGGCAGGCAATCCCCGCAAGGCTTTTTTGGGCGCGAAGCATATGGGGCAGAGACTCGAGCACCCGCGATACACAATGCATACCCGAGCACCCGATGCAAACTCAAGTAGCGAGCACTTGCACTCAACACTAGTTGACATATCATCATCTTTTTTTTTTACTTTTGAAAAAAATCCCAACCCTAGCCCTAGCCCAACCCTAACCCCAACCCTAACCCTAACCCTAGCACAACCCTAACCCGAGAGTTTATTTTTTACGCCGTTTCTCATGCGGTATAAGTGATTAGACGACTTTATTATTCGGGTCGGTGCGACAACAGAGATACCAGAATCATATCGGGTTTTTATGATTGACAGCTGTCACACACTAAAAGACGCATTTTTTTGTAAAATCTAGTTTTTACATCGCCATATTTTGAGAGCTTTAATTTTTCCATATTTTAGCAGACAGAGTCATGTCACGGCTTGTTTTTTATGCGGGATGAGTTGACGTTTTTATTGGTGCCATTTTCAGGCACGTGACATTTTTTGATCGCTTTCTATTCCGATTTTTGGGAGGCAGAATAAACAAAAACCAACAATTCAGGAATTGTTTTTTTTTATTATTTTTTTATTCTGCTCCACGTGTGGTAAAATTGATAAGGCAGCTTTATTCTTCGGGTCAGTACGTTTACAGCGGTACCACATTTATATCGTTTTTCTATGTTTTGCCGCTTTTACATAATAAAAGCAATTTTATAGAAAAAAATATTTTTTTGCATCGCTTTCTTCTGAGAGCTATAACTTTTATATTTTTCGGCTGATGGAGCTGTATGGCGGCTTGTTTTTTGTGGGACGAGATTATGTTTTCAGCAGTACTATTTTTATTTATATTTGCCATTTTGATCACGTGTTATTCCATTTTTTGTTTGGCGATATGATGATAAAGCATTGTTTTTTGCTTCTTTTTTATTTTTTATTTTTACCGTGTTCACTGAAGGGGTTAACTAGTGGGACAGTTTTATAGGTCTGGTCGTTCCAGACGCGGCGATACCAAATATGTGTACTTTTATTGTTTTTGTTTTTTTTTCATAATAATAATAATATTTATTGATGGGTACATTATATTTTTCTTTTTGGTGGATTTTTTTTTTTTATATATTTTTACTATTTTTTTTTTTTTTTTACTTTGTCCCAGTATGGGACTTTCACGTTTTTTATTCTGATCGCCTGTGTAGCATAGGGATGGAGCACCATCCCTGTGCTATGCAGGCTGTCAGCACTGCACAGGGAGAAGATAGTTTGGTCATGCACTGTGCATGACCAAAATATCTTACTGCTGTCTGACAACATCTGGGAAGCTGCGGCAGACAGCACTGGAGGCCAGAAGAGGAGGTGAGTATTGCAATCACCTCCCCTTGTCACTGCAATGCTGTGATCGACTTTGATCGCAGCATTGCGGGGGTTAATGTACCGAGAGCGGTGCGGGACCGCTCCCTGCACATAGTACCGGGTGTCTGACACCCGACGGCGATCTCACCCGCACAGCCTGTGTGCGGGCGCAATCGCAAAGACGTACTATTACTTATCAGGCTCTTAAAGCCCAGGGCGCAGATACGTATTAATACGTCTTGGGCTTTAAAGGGGTTAACATAGTGGGAAGGAACACGTCCTCCTGAGCCCGAGGATTGCGGGCACTGGGTCAATCAGGGTGGCCCCCACATTCTACAACTCCTGTACCTCCTCCTCCTCTTCAGCATCCATCTCTGAAATGACCACATCAGTCGCAAGCTGGAAGCACTGCAGCACTGCCTCGACCAAGCAGCAACAGGCTGTGCTGAAGCTAATATGCTTAGGTGACAAACCACACATTGCTGAAGAGTTGTGGACAGCTCTGAAAGAGCAGGCAGATCTGTGGCTGACACCGCTGAACCTACAGCCAGGCATCGTCATGTGTGACAATGGCCAGAAGCTGGTAGCATCTCTGAGGCGAGGCGAGCTCAAACAAATACCATGCCTGGCCCATGTGCTTAACCTCGTGTTTCAGTGGTTTCTCAAAACCTACCCGGAGATGCTGGATCAGCTTGTCAAAATACGCTGCCTGTGTGCCCATTTTAGAAAGTCACCTACAGCTTCCGCCGCCCTTGCGGAGTTTCAGCAGTGTTTGCAGCTTCCGGCTCACAGACTGGTATGTGATGTCCCCACACGTTGGAACTCTACACTGCAGGTGTTGAGAAGGATTTGTGAGCAGAAGAGGGCAGTTGTTGACTACCAGCATCAACAACCTGAAAAATGCTCGAGTTTCCATAGACTTACATTGGGCTCGTTGCTCGGGTCGAGCACCCGAGTATTCCAATGTGCTCGACCCAAGCAACGAGCACCCGAGCATTTTAATGCTCGCCCATCACTAATAATGAAACTTCATATAAAATAATGAATTTCTTTCAAACACGAAGCTAATGTTAATTTAGGAGTCACCTTCCTCACCCGGTTATTGGACTGGACTTTCCCCAAAGTTTGGTGACTTTTTATAAAGTTGCATGTCATAAGTGTGCCTAAAAACATCTGGCAGAGCAAAGCCAGGCAACTTTCACTGACAGAACCTTAAACTGCTTAAGAAAACAATGTAAAGTTTAGCGGAAGTCAGGAAAGTGCACTGAAAATGATGAAATTGCTCCAAAACTAATGAACTAAATGACATAGTAAAGACATATACTGTTTATGCCTGAAAATCCTTCCTGATCTCTGTCCCTCATAGATGCAATTTATATCCACAGCACACCCTGTGGTCAGAGGTGGTATTGTAAGTTTATCGCTCATCAACCAGGAAAAGATGGAAGTGCCGATGACGAATCACAGCAGAAAATGCTTCTTTTATGGAAGGCTCAGCCATGTTTCCATATATTTTACATGTGGGTCACAGACTCCAACAATCAGCTCTCCGCTATCACCTCATTATTTTCTATTGAACTGGATTACACCGTCCTAGAGTTGTTTTCTCCTCTTCGGGTCCAATTAATTAAATTCTGAAACTTTTTAGTGGCCTTTTATCTGACTATTCATTTTTGCACAAAGTCAACTTTTTCCTTTTTTAATATATATATTTTTTTTCATTTCTTTCCTTAAATTATTAATTACATTTTTTTATACAGGCTAAAGAAAGTTTTCTGTGCGTATTTGGGTGTATTGTGCAAATAGGGTAGACGGATTTTCCTAATTGCTCCTCCGTCCAAAAGATGTAATACAACCCTGATCTTCCACCAGTTTCTCTCCAACTTATCCAGTGGCTGTTAGAACATGTTGGGAGAAACTTTCCACAAGTTGGGTATCGGTGTAATGGGGTCATATGGACACCTTTGGCAACCCCCTTATTATGGCAGGGACTGGAGATGCATTTTTAAGACTTCTTCAGTGCCTTTCAATTGGGCACCAGTGTATTGGGGCAAATGTACACCATATACCCTTACTAACCCTCCCTATTACCATATATTTAAGCCAACATGCCCAGAAGGGACTTGTCCCACCCCTGCTGTGCCATTTGTGAATTGCTTTCCCATTATGTCCTTTCCTCTGTACTTTATATTGTACTTTGCAATGGATGAGTGAAAAGCTACTTGAAATATGTGGCAATGTTACGGTGGCCACTAGATAGCCCAGGAGCAGTACAGTTATACATAGAGGCTGCAGAAAGAAGTAATGTGTGTGTGTGGCTGAGAGCCATGTGTCGTGAAGGGGTTAAGAGCGAGGAGTCCTGGGGGTGATGATCTGGAGCCCTGATCTCACATCATCCCATCTGTCTGGGATCACATGAAGAGACAAAAGGATCCACACAAGCCTCATACACAGAAGATCTGGGGTCAGTTCTCCAAGATGTTTGGAACAACCACCTGCCGAGCTCCTTCATAACCTGTATACAAGTGACGAGAAGAAGTGATGGAGGAGACGGGTGGTCACCGGATACTGATGATGTACTTTTGCACAATAGTCTATTGCACCTTAAAACTTGTAAGTGACAAATGTTATGATCTGCAACATGAACTAAGGAAAGATTAGGAAGGCTGTTCCTACAGTAAGACTAAGCTGAATCCCTACGATGTAGTGGGCTGCCTGTTCCTAGCGAACAGACCCGCCTTAGTCCTCGGCTAGTCTGAACGAAGACCTATAGCGTAAAGGGAGGGGTCCCTAAAAGAACTAAGGACTGGGACAAAAATGGGACACCTCCTAAACATAGAAGTAGTTGCAGAACACAAAAAGATAAACTGACAAAAAGTACTAGAGGTCCCAGAGGACCAAGCGAACTGACAGAGAAAGGCACAGAAGCACCTGGCTAGAGAAACAGTCAAACACTGAAGTCCAGCACAGCCAAAAGGGCGGAGCTAGAATATAAAGGCAGATGGTCATGTGACCGCAAAACACAAGATGGAAAAAACAAACAGGAGGGTTCTAACAACAAACTTTCAACTCTGTGTTAGAATTTTGGGAAGCCCCTACTTATTTAAAGTTCCTAAACTTGGATATTGGATTTGTAATCTTCGTAAAGTACAGGCAGTCCTCAACTTATGAACATCCGACTTACGTATGGTTCAAAAAAAAAATAAAAATGCCTCACTGCGGACCTCTTTGGCTGCTATCCGGTTCTCTTCTTTCCACTGTCCCGCACCTCATTTCTGGCCGGAGCTCACTGACAATCATTTTGTCATCCTTATGATGTGCAGTGACTCCGAGGCCTGGACGTGGCAGGAAGTCCTGACCTACAGTGAAGATGCGATGTGCGACAGTGAAAAGAAGAAGAGCGTATGGCAGACAGCGGGCATCAGGGCGACCAGAGTGGTCAGCGGTAAGGTAGTACTATTTTTTTTCCTTGCCCAGTTACTATTCACATGTATATCCGGGTCGCGATCAAAGCTACAGAACGCATCTACTGGACCATACGGAGCATTTGTTTTCCCCCCAAATTTGGGAGGAAAATGGGGGGTGCGTTTTATGGTCCAAACGTAGCTTACCGGGGAGTTGTGATGATGGTGGAGCGGGATCGCAGAAAGTAGAGTCCCTCCCTCCTTCAGGAACTTGACGGCAGCAGCAGAAGTGGTGAGATGCTGTGGGGCCGGTGTTGACCCACGGCTTTAGGAAGATGGCCGCCGTGATCACAGTTTGCGCATGCGCCGGCTCGGGCGGCCATTTCACTGTGCATCATGGTTTCAGGAAGCTAGCTGTGGCCGCCGAAAAAGCAATACACGCCGCCCTGCCTGACTGCCGACACCGGCCCTGCAGCATCTCACCGTTTCTGCTGACACCGCTGGGTTCCTGAGGGAGGGACCCTGCTTCCAGCAATCCCTCTTGACCACTACTGCAACTACCCGCAGCTGGGGCACCTCCTTCTCTCACCCCGGTCCTGCAGCACTCAGCACTGCTCCACTTCTGCCGCCATCAGCTTCCTAAGAGGCCTGTGACCCCCGCTCCACCGGCCCCCAGGAAAGATACCTATTTGGTATTTTTGGCAGGTATGGAGAAGTATGACCCAGAAGCCGCTCTTCCAGTAATAAGCCCCAGATCTTCCTTCTCTCTACAAAGCAGCAGACCCCATAAAGTGTTTCTGTACAGGTGTTATACGGAGGTGTTATACGGAGGTGTGCAAGCCGGCCATGGAGGGTCAGAGCTGTCACAAGGGTAGATGACTCGAGTGAGTCTGCTAATGGGACCTGCGGAGAGCACTGGAGCCACAACTTAATCCCTAGTTATCTGACAAACACTTTCTTAGCAATGTGTGAAGAGACGTACATATTTACATCAAAAACCTCCAAATCACATGCACGAGACCCTCCGGAGAGCCCAACATGCAGGATGTATGGTAAGAAAATCCAGAGGGAAAATGGACAATTTGCTCCAGTCATCATCAGAAGTCGTCACCGCCAGCTCTAATGTGGGACCTTCTAGTTTCGGGAGCGGGACTGGTTTAAGCTTTTACCACTCAGACTGTCTCCTCTATAATAAAACCCTGGGGTCACTTTATTGCCAGTCAGTGGAGCGTAACACTCGTCTTATACAATCACATTAGTTGTGGCCTTTTGCTTCTGCGAGCAATTGTACATTAGAGTAAATTATTGGGATTGAAGCCTTCATGTGTGGTAAACGCTCTACTGATGTGCACAAATAATGCTGTGACAATTGTTTGAAGGCTCAGACAGAAAATAATATTGCTCTGTCAATTTTTGGCTTGACGCCCGATGGGACTTCTTCCAGGTTTTCAGCCAACATCTAATTTGAGAGTCATTGGCGAGAAGACCTTTGCAACTAGAGATGGTGGTTGGGCAATCATGCAGAACTTATCAGCCTGGGAGATGGAGAAGCCAACAATGGGGAGTACAGATGTCTCCCTCCAAGTCTTTCCTCTTGGCTCTACATGTCCCAAGATGTGGGACACAAAATCACCAGTTTTGTAACAAAACATGTTTTTCTGATACTCATCAAGAGATGTTTATAACATATGTATCTATATGTGGTCGTCCAGAGTTTGTGATGAGACCAATAATGTATTAAATTTGGAGCATAAGAAACTGGAGTTATCAATGGGAAGGGTAAAGGCGGAGAGTGGACACCAATGATGAGTGAATCTGAAAGACATTTGATTTTGGCCAGTAAATTCGATTCATATTCTCTTCACACCCCAGAGTATAATAAATGTCAGGTGAAAAAGTAAAGAAACAATACTCACCTCTGCCCGACCATCAACTTGACCATGCAGCCCCAGGCTTGGACATGCTGGCCCGTTTTTCACAGGCCACTGGTTTTCTTCTCTCTATGGGTTCTATCTAGTCTTCGGCACCAACGATGCACATCATGACGCAATATGAAGCCTAGACTGGATTAGGCTTTACTTGATGTCAGCACAAGATGTTTCAAGGTAAAGTGGATGCTGGAGGCAACAAAGACCCAAGATGACCCACGGAGTGCAGATCAGACGGGATCGGATGGGAAGCTGTGTCAAGATGAGGGCCGTGGAGAAGCCAATGCTAATTTTGTTACACTTTTTAAACCCTTCCCGTCAATTTTGAACCCAGCAAACCCCTCATTCTTGTTGGGTTTTGTGTTAATCGAATGGCAAAAAAAGTTTACATTTTGGCAAATCAGAATATTTTTTTGTGAAATTTTCATGTGAATTTGATAGACTTCGAAGCGATTTGCTTATCTGTGAATAAATCCGTAACTTCAGCGTCACAAAGTTGTATAGCCTCATAATTGTTTCCAGTTTTCAAAAATTTTTACTCTTTTCACGAGGTCCAAGCATCCTAATTATATTTTACATATTTTGCTCACCAATGGCTAGAAACTGGAATAAATGCAACATAATGCCTAATATCCTCCACTGTTCATATATAACAAGAGAAGTAAAAAGTTGCCAATTTTAGTGCAAATGTGACTCTCAAATTCTGCATCATTCCCTCCATGAATTCTTTGCACAGTAAGGTATAATGACCATCAGAGTCAGCGTGACCGGCCAGAGGAGTGAAGAGTCCTCCAGTGAGTGCAGGGTCTTAACTAGTAACATAATTTGACATTTGTGGTCAAAAAGGTCTTTTGGGGGCATTATTGCACCAATAATCTATTAATCAATATTTTCCATGACAGTCGTGCATAGGTTCATTCCTATATGAAGTCTATATTACCCTCCAAATGATTTTTTTTTGGAGGGGTAATATAACCCTTTAAAAGTCAAATTCTCAACATTATTGATGGCCACAGGTGATACAATTTTCACAAATGAACTCATCGCTACCCACAGGTCGCCTGCTAAGATCATCATCCACTCTTCAATCCATTATGTCCTCAGGGGATGATTATTTTTTTTTTGGAAAGAAAGGTCTATGCTGGTTATCTGTAGACTGGAAGACTTTGATAGATCTTCAAAGACGATCATTGATGAGTTCAGGATGATCTGAGGCTGATGAGCAGAGTCAGGATTTGGGAGCAAGGTACAAAGCAGCACAGCAGACGTCCATTGGAAGGGTTTTGCTTGTTTCGATAGCCGTTGGGTTTCGCAGCACGCTGAGAGTTGTAGTATTGAATTCTCCTGCAAGTCAATCGTTGGTGATCAATATACTTAAGTTCTCCTTTGGTCTGGTCGTGGTTTTCTCTATAGATAACAACAGGTCACTGGGAGTGAGAAAAAATGTTCATAAAAGTATCTTAAACTTTTGAGTTTTTTGAATCTGAGTCTTTGGTGTTTTTCCTGAGTTTTTTTTCTCCAAATCACTTTCACATCTTGTATCGGGCTAATACGGTTCCTCATATCCAGTTTGTTATTTGATCATTTTAAGTCTGATTTCCACAATATTAAAATTATTATTAATTATTATTATAGCGTCATTTATTCCATGGCGCTTTACATGTGAAAAGGGGTATATATAATAAAAACAATTACAATAATCTTAAACAATAGAAGTCACCGACTTTTACAGAAGAAGAGAGGACCTTGCCTGCGAGGGCTCACGGTCTACAAATCTGCCTTTATAAGTTACCAATGCACTTCTCAGCATCAGTTCTCAATGTCACTTCATATTGACATTTCTTCTTAATCACCAAAATTGGAACTTTGATTTCTTTATTCCAGGCCGGGCACCCATTTCTGTTGGCTAGGCCCAGCCATGTTTCTGTGCATCAGGATGCTGCGGCAACCTGATGCAATTCAGTGAGACCATCCTTCTGGAGTATTCAAGTTGTTAGTTTGCATCCTTTCGCTGCTTAATGTTGTTCCTCCTTTCTCTTACTCCGTTATTCCATTGTTCCAGCACTGCTACATCAAGCTCCACTATAAAACTCTGATTTTCTGTTGGTTCCAACACTGTCACAATATGGTAGCCATTATGCTGCTTTACAGGTATGATCTGCTACACCGCTCATCGCAGATACAGTTCTGCTTCATCCAGCATTGCAAATTAATTTTGGCATCTTCTATACATTTCTCTCCTCTGTTCTGTTGCACCACCGCAACTTAGGAACTGCTCTTCGTGATCAGAGACTTCAAGGATTTACATCATCAAACTGAGATATAACAAATACTCTGTGCTGAGCAATGACAATCACCATCTTAAAAGAAAGTGGTACAGATCCCTATTCCCTCCACTAGTATCCCTGTTAGAAAGTCACAGAGATTTTTTGAAACAAAAATGAGGCAGTTACTGAATGTGGAACACAATTGTATCAGTCACAGACTCTCGATCAAGTGCAATGTTTGGCAGTTAATCTTATACTTGTGAATAGACAAACACTAAAACAGCTGCAGTAAATCCTGCAAACACTAAAACAGCTGCAGTAAATCCTGCTAACACTAAAACAGCTGCGGTAAATCCTGCTAACACTAAAACAGCTGCGGTAAATCCTGCAAACACTAAAACAGCTGCGGTAAATCCTGCAAACACTAAAACAGCTGCGGTAAATCCTGCAAACACTAAAACAGCTGCAGTAAATCCAGCTAACACTAAAACAGCTGCAGTAAATCCTGCAAACACTAAAACAGCTGCAGTAAATCCTGCAAACACTAAAACAGCTGCAGTAAATCCTGCAAACACTAAAACAGCTGCGGTAAATCCTGCTAACACTAAAACAGCTGCAGTAAATCCTGCTAACACTAAAACAGCTGCAGTAAATCCTGCTAACACTAAAACAGCTGCGGTAAATCCTGCAAACACTAAAACAGCTGCGGTAAATCCTGCAAACACTAAAACAGCTGCAGTAAATCCTGCAAACACTAAAACAGCTGCAGTAAATCCTGCTAACACTAAAACAGCTGCGGTAAATCCTGCAAACAAACACTAAAACAGCTGCGGTAAATCCTGCTAACACTAAAACAGCTGCGGTAAATCCTGCAAACACTAAAACAGCTGCGGTAAACCCTGCTAACACTAAAACAACTGCGGTAAATCCTGCAAACACTAAAACAGCTGCAGTAAATCCTGCTAACACTAAAACAACTGCGGTAAATCCTGCAAACACTAAAACAGCTGCAGTAAATCCTGCTAACACTAAAACAGCTGCGGTAAGTCCTGCTAACACTAAAACAGCTGCAGCAAATCCTGCTAACACTAAAACAGCTGCAGTAAATCCTGCTAACACTAAAACAGCTGCAGTAAATCCTGCTAACAATAAAACAGCTGCGGTAAATCCTGCTAACACTAAAACAGCTGCAGTAAATCCTGCTAACACTAAAACAGCTGCGGTAAGTCCTGCTAACACTAAAACAGCTGCAGCAAATCCTGCTAACACTAAAACAGCTGCAGTAAATCCTGCTAACACTAAAACAGCTGCAGTAAATCCTGCTAACACTAAAACAGCTGCAGTAAATCCTGCTAACACTAAAACAGCTGCGGTAAGTCCTGCTAACACTAAAACAGCTGCAGCAAATCCTGCTAACACTAAAACAGCTGCAGTAAATCCTGCTAACACTAAAACAGCTGCAGTAAATCCTGCTAACACTAAAACAGCTGCGGTAAATCCTGCTAACACTAAAACAGCTGCAGTAAATCCTGCTTACACTAAAACAGCTGCGGTAAACCCTGCTAACACTAAAACAGCTGCAGTAAATCCTGCTTACACTAAAACAGCTGCAGTAAATCCTGCAAACACTAAAACAGTTGCAGTAAATCCTGCTAACACTAAAACAGCTGCAGTAAATCCTGCTAACACTAAAACAGCTGCGGTAAGTCCTGCTAACACTAAAACAGCTGCAGCAAATCCTGCTAACACTAAAACAGCTGCAGTAAATCCTGCTAACACTAAAACAGCTGCAGTAAATCCTGCTTACACTAAAACAGCTGCAGTAAATCCTGCAAACACTAAAACAGTTGCAGTAAATCCTGCTAACACTAAAACAGCTGCAGTAAATCCTGCTTACACTAAAACAGCTGCAGCAAATCCTGCTAACACTAAAACAGCTGCAGTAAATCCTGCTAACACTAAAACAGCTGCAGTAAATCCTGCTAACACTAAAACAGCTGCAGTAAATCCTGCTAACACTAAAACAGCTGCGGTAAGTCCTGCTAACACTAAAACAGCTGCAGCAAATCCTGCTAACACTAAAACAGCTGCAGTAAATCCTGCTAACACTAAAACAGCTGCAGTAAATCCTGCTAACACTAAAACAGCTGCGGTAAATCCTGCTAACACTAAAACAGCTGCAGTAAATCCTGCTTACACTAAAACAGCTGCGGTAAACCCTGCTAACACTAAAACAGCTGCAGTAAATCCTGCTTACACTAAAACAGCTGCAGTAAATCCTGCAAACACTAAAACAGTTGCAGTAAATCCTGCTAACACTAAAACAGCTGCAGTAAATCCTGCTAACACTAAAACAGCTGCGGTAAGTCCTGCTAACACTAAAACAGCTGCAGCAAATCCTGCTAACACTAAAACAGCTGCAGTAAATCCTGCTAACACTAAAACAGCTGCAGTAAATCCTGCTAACACTAAAACAGCTGCGGTAAATCCTGCTAACACTAAAACAGCTGGAGTAAATCCTGCTTACACTAAAACAGCTGCAGTAAATCCTGCAAACACTAAAACAGTTGCAGTAAATCCTGCTAACACTAAAACAGCTGCAGTAAATCCTGCTTACACTAAAACAGCTGCAGTAAATCCTGCAAACACTAAAACAGCTGCAGTAAATCCTGCTCAGCCTCTCTTTGAGGCCCGAGGTGAATCGGTTGCAGTCGCAGAGGGTGTGACTGGGATTTAGCCGGAGGAGGGGGGCCCGCCGGTGCCAGAACCTAATTCAGCTGAAGTGTATTGTTGTGCAGGGACCAACGGGCTCCCTGCACTGCAATACACGAAGCCGGCCAATCAGAGATCAGCAGCTTATGCTGGCGTGCCAGTCATGAACAGTGCATGATAGTGACGTCATGTGCTGCCCATGCACTGAAGTCGGCTGTCAGTAACAGAAGAAAATGCCGCACAACGTGGGAAAGGAGGAAGAGTGGCAGAACATTATACTAGAACATTATAACAGGAAGAGGCTCAGGATGGGGAGCATTATACAAGGAAGGGAACCAGGGTGGAGGACATTATGCCAGGAAGGGGCCCAGGATAGGGGTCACTATACTAGAAAACAACCCCCAGGATGGGGGGAATTATTATTGGAAGGGGCTCAGTAGGAGGACATTATACTAGGAACAGGCCCATAATGGGAGACATTATACCTGTAAGGAGGACATTATATCAGGAAGGGGCCCAGGATGGGCAACATTATAACAGGAAAGAGGCTCAGGATAGGGGATATTATAACATGAAAGGGGGAAAGCATGGGGGACATTATACCAGGAAGGGGCCTAGGATGAGAGACAATATTACAAGATGGGGGCCAAGATGGGGGATATAATTATAGGAAACAGCCAGGACAAGAGACATTATTACATGGGGGAAGCAAACACATGCCTTTATAGGATCTAGAATAGTACAAGGGCCCATACATCTGACCAACATGCAGGTGGGGGCCCAGGTACAATTTTTGCATCAGGGCCCATCGGATTCTAGTTACGCCACTGTTGTGGCCGGTTGGTCAGGTGGCATTCTAAATGACTCTTTCCAACCCTACGTGCCACCATGGATCTTACTTACCAAGGCTATCTCTTTCCATAGCATACAGCACCCACCTCAACATTATGTGTCAGCATCCTCAGATCCTGAGCCTATTCAAATTTTCATTTGAAGAAAAAATTCTGGGGGTCAATGATGGAAACATTGGATACTTTTCGAAGAAATTTTAGTACTGTCGTAAATTTAGTCCCATAATGGAGCAAAAAGGCAGAAATGAAATGTAACCGATGTGAGTTTAAAAATTCTCTGTAATCTCGGCGGGGGGGGGGGGGGGCTCTGAAATGGCCATGGAGTCTCGAGAATCACCACTGACCATAGAAGTCCACAGAGTCCACAGTCTTTTAACGAGGTGCTATCCCAGTTTGGTGTTCCACCGTAACAGCTCACAGCTCAGATCGGCAATAGCTTCACTCCATAAACCTCTAAGGATGATGCCTTCAGTAACCCCCTGGGTCTTGTCACCTGCAGACATGTTGTCTTTTGCATCTAGCAGGATAATGGGTGGTAGCATTCATTGAATCCCACCTTGTGTCCGCCGTCTCTACTCCTCTGCCTCAACAAATAAGGGGAGGAGGATGAACAGTGGCAAATGGTTCTTGGACAAGTGGACACGTTGGACAAGAGAAACTGGAAATCTTGGAGAAATTAAGCTCAGGGATCTCCATAAGATACATTTCCAATGCAAATATGTAGCGAATGGGGAGAGATTACAAAGGATTTTGCGGTAGAACAAGGCGTGGATTATTTTTCAATGTTTTTCTTTTGTGCATCAAGGACACCGGGAACAACTGTTCCCTCTCACCGATCATTAAGGCGTTAGACGATACATTAATAAGGTTAGAGGATATTGGTTAATGCAACCAATGCAGAGATTGATTGATCGATTGATTTAATTGTAATGATGATGATGATGAGATGAGATTATGAATCATTTTCATTGTCAGTGATGATGAGCATCATAATTGATGATGTCGATTGATACTAATTATTGTAATGACTGATAATAGTTAATGGCAATCATGTTTCAATTGATTAGAACTGACAGATATAACATCGCACCAGCAGAAAATCATCGGTTAAATCATGTTGTTTTTTTTTATTGTTAAATGCATTGTTAAAAAAAAATTTAGCTTTTTTTTTTAACTCTTTTATCTCTATCTATGTTCAAATCATCCTGAAATCTTGCAGTTTTCACATCTGACCGCTGAGCCTCATTTTAGGAGGAAACTTTGTGTTCTGTCGAGATCTCTTCTTCGCAATCGTGTCATTATTATCATAGACAGGAATCACTTATACAGCGATAACACAGGATCAATCATTCCCAATTGGTGATGTCACAGCTCACCTCCTCCCCCTCCCCGAACTATTACATTTAAACAGGTCGCAGAGCATGCTCACAACACTCTCCCAAAGAAGATATTAGGCGATGTTACAATTCACCTCCACCTACCCCCTGCACAGTAACCTATGCATAGATCACAGAGCATGCCCACTATTCTCATAGGTGATGGATGCAGCTCACTGCCTCCCTCTCTATGCACAAAGACCACACCACACTCTCATATAGAAAATAATAGGTGATGTCATGGCTCTTCTCCTTCCCCTCCATGCATAATGACCTCTATGCATTGTGGCCACAAAGCTCTCCTATCGAAGGAATTAGTTGATGTCACAGCTCACCTACTCCCCCATATGCATATTGACTTGTGCACTCATCACAGTGAATGTCCACAACACTCTTTCATGGAATATAATAAGAGGTATTTCAGCCCACCTCCTCTCCCTTCCAGCAAGATGATCTCTGTACAGCTCACAGAGCACAACACTCTCCCCTGGAATATAATAAGTGGTATCTCAGCCCACCTCCTCTCCCTCCCAGCAAGATGACCTCTGTACAGCTCACAGAGCACAACACTCTCCCCTGGAATATAATAAGTGGTATCTCAGCCCACCTCCTCTGCCTCCCAGCAAGATGATCTCTGTACAGCTCACAGAGCACAACACTCTCCCCTGGAATATAATAAGTGGTATCTCAGCCCACCTCCTCTCCCTCCCAGCAAGATGATCTCTGTACAGCTCACAGAGCACAACACTCTCCCCTGGAATATAATAAGTGGTATCTCAGCCCACCTCCTCTCACTCCCAGCAAGATGACCTCTGTACAGCTCACAGAGCACAACACTCTCCCCTGGAATATAATAAGTGGTATCTCAGCCCACCTCCTCTGCCTCCCAGCAAGATGATCTCTGTACAGCTCACAGAGCACAACACTCTCCCCTGGAATATAATAAGTGGTATCTCAGCCCACCTCCTCTCCCTCCCAGCAAGATGATCTCTGTACAGCTCACAGAGCACAACACTCTCCCCTGGAATATAATAAGTGGTATCTCAGCCCACCTCCTCTCCCTCCCAGCAAGATGACCTCTGTACAGCTCACAGAGCACAACACTCTCCCCTGGAATATAATAAGTGGTATCTCAGCCCACCTCCTCTGCCTCCCAGCAAGATGATCTCTGTACAGCTCACAGAGCACAACACTCTCCCCTGGAATATAATAAGTGGTATCTCAGCCCACCTCCTCTCCCTCCCAGCAAGATGACCTCTGTACAGCTCACAGAGCACAACACTCTCCCCTGGAATATAATAAGTGGTATCTCAGCCCACCTCCTCTGCCTCCCAGCAAGATGATCTCTGTACAGCTCACAGAGCACAACACTCTCCCCTGGAATATAATAAGTGGTATCTCAGCCCACCTCCTCTCCCTCCCAGCAAGATGACCTCTGTACAGCTCACGGAGCATGCTCACAACACTCTCCCCTGGAATATAGACTCTGCTGTGTGCGTGGAGCTTAACTGTGACAGATCAGTAAATGCTTTCCCACTATTAAATTACTCAGCCATTGGCAGGTTGTTCCCGCTATTCCTATGATAGGCGACGCCTGCTGTCATCTCATGTTACTCAGGTCACTGGAAATAGCTCAGTGGTGTCTTCCCTTCGGCTTTCTCGGAAGTTTACATTCACCCTCGGAAGCCTTCTTTTCATCTTTTGCTCCTTTCTCTTTAATTAGAGTTATTTTTGTCCATTTAATGGCTGTTAAACTATTAATCTCTAAAGACTGTAATTTACAAAATCACCGCTCACCTACAGTGACAATGAGGTAAACACAAGTCAAGTGACGCTCACGCCGTGTGGCCGCTATTCAGCAATGTCCCTGTACGATAAGTGCTGCCATTTCCTTTGCAAAACACAAACCTTCCAGAAGTGAGATTACAGCGGGTTATTTCTAAGAATCAAGAACAATACAAAAATATATATATACAAAAATGTATATACTCCAGTCTGTAGGACACATCTTATTTAATAGCTAATGATATGCAATAGAATGTTAACAGCTCTTCCTCAACTGTGTACAATTAGTACTATACTGGCGTAGTACAGCTGGAAACCAGTGGCCGAAGGAACACGAGCAGGAACAGCCAGCGATAGTAGAAGTTCTTGGAGTTCAGCAAAGGAGTTGCAGGGAACAATCCATAGATAGGTGAGAACAGTCTGGGTAAGAATGTTCAGAGCTGGAGACTGAACTAGGCTAGCAGCTAGACACAATACACAAGCAATGAGTGAGAGATCCACGTGACTTTAAGTAGGCCCAAATAGGAAACAAGATGGATCCCAAGGGTTAAGAATCCGCCATCGTAGTAAAGGGCAATTGCAGAACACAACAGCAGCCTCCAGTGGTAAGGAGTGGGATTGCAGCACAATTATTAAGGTGAACAATAGCAGTTACTAGCGGTCAACCTGTACAAGGACAACAGGAATTCTGACAGCAATATGCAAAACTGTATATACAGTGGTGGCCCAAAGTATTGGCACCCCTGCAATTCTGTCAGATAATACTCAATTTCTTCCTGAAAATGATTGCAATCACAAATTCTTTGGTATTATTATCTTCATTTAATTTGTCTTCAATGAAAAAACACAAAAAGAATAGTCCTAAAGCCAAATTGGATATAATTCCACACCAAGCCTAAAAAAGGGGGTGGACATAAGTATCGGCACCCTTTGAAAAATCATGTGATGCTTCTCTAATTGGTGTAATTAACAGCACCTGTAACTTACCTGTGGCAGCTAACAGGTGTTGGCAATAAGTAAATCACACTTGCAGCCAGTTAACATGGATTAAAGTTGACTCGACCTCTGTCCTGTGTCCTTGTGTGCACCACATTGAGCATGGAGAAAAGAAAGAAGACCAAAGAACTGTCTGAGGACTTGAGAAACCAAACTGTGAGGAAGCATGAGCAATCTCAAGGCTACAAGTCCATCTCCAAAGACCTGAATGTTCCTGTGTCTTCCGTGCGCAGTGTCATCAAGAAATTTAAAGCCCATGGCACTGTGGCTAACCTCCCTAGATGTGGACAGAAAAGAAAAATTGACGAGAGATTTCAACGCAAGATTGTGCGGATGGTGGATAAAGAACCTCGACTAACATCCAAACAAGTTCAAGCTGCCCTGCAGTCCAAGGGTACAACAGTGTCAACCTGTACTATCCGTCGGCGTCTGAATGAAAAGGGACTGTATGGTAGGATACCCAGGAAGACCCCACTTCTTACACCGAGACATAAAAAAGCCAGGCTGGAGTTTGCCAAAACTTACCTGAGAAAGCCTAAAACGTTTTGGAAGAATGTTCTCTGTTCAGATGAGATAAAAGTAGAGTTTTTTTGGGAAAAAGCATCAACATAGAGTGTACAGGAAAAAAAAAGAGGCATTCAAAGAAAAGAACACGGTCCCTACAGTCAAACATGGCGGAGGTTCCCTGATGTTTTGGGGTTGCTTTGCTGCCTCTGGCACTGGACTGCTTGACCGTGTTCATGGCATTATGAAGTCTGAAGACTACCAACAAATTTTGCAGCATAATGTAGGGCCCAGTGTGAGAAAGCTGGGTCTCCCTCAGAGGTCATGGGTCTTCCAGCAGGACAATGACCCAAAACACACTTCCAAAAGCACTATAAAATGGTTTGAGAGAAAGCGCTGAAGACTTCTAAGGTGGCCAGCATTGAGTCCAGACCTGAATCCCATAGAACACCTGTGGAGAGATCTCAAAATGGCAGTTTGGAGAAGGCATCCTTCAAATATCAGGGACCTGGAGCAGTTTGCCAAAGAAGAATGGTCTACAATTCCAGCAGAGCATTGTAAGAAACTCATTGATGGTTACCGGAAGCGGTTGTTCGCAGTTATTTTGGCTAAAGGTTGTGCAACCAAGTATTAGGCTGAGGGTGCCAATACTTTTGTCCGGCCCTTTTTTGGAGTTTTGTGTGAAATGATCAATGATTTGATTTTTGCTTCATTCTCTTTTGTGTTTTTTCCTTCCAGGCAAATTAAATGAAGATAATAAGACCAAAGAATTTGTGATTGCAATCATTTTCAGGAAGAAACTGAGTATTATCTGATAGAATTGCATGGGTGCCAATACTTTTGGCCACCACTGTACAGACATCAGGAAGGCAGAGATGGTAATAAATCATCGCTGCCTTCTCTATGGGAAGTCCGGCTGTGTCTGTCTGACAAGCTGACTCCCAATTCCTGCACAACCTCCATGCCGCTGCTGACTTTGCAATGCCTTTTTCAAAATGTCACTACATAGAGAATTACATACTGATTGTCTGACATTTTAATTAGTTGGATGTTACACAAGTAGTTAATGTATAAAATCGCTTGTTTGCTCTAACGAAATAACCTACGGGATATGTGGTGAGGACCTCACAGGTAACAAGATCTGTGGGCTACTGTGAATACTTAGCAATATTAATGTTGGATAAAGATGGTCAAATCTTTTTATTTGGAATCACGCTGCTATGTGCCAAACACTGATTCACGCTGACAGTGTCACTGTCAGAGGTAACATCATCCTGCTGTGACTGAGATGGTTGATGTGCTATATATTCCATAACACCCTCTCATTCCTATCCACCAATGCACTTGCCAGAGGCAAAGGAGGCCAATTGAAAATTGAGTTGGGAAATACTACTGTCCAGCTGGTTCCAGTAGTGGGGGAGGTGCTCTTTCTGCTGTTAGTGGCTCTCACATTTTAGCCATGGTTTGCTTTTTTCTCTTTTACACTAACTTTCCCTTCCACTGCCATTTATTAATTTACCATGTAAAACTTTTATTAAGTTTTGACAATCTTTTCAACACCAGTTATTCAACCCTCCCCAAAAAGAACATAACAAGACGCACAGAAAGCAAAATATGGCAGCACACCCCGGTATACAATAGATGTGACTTAGGACTCAGAATGAAAGCTTTGAAATGGAGCAAAACAGAAGAAGCGGAACAAGCAGAGAAGGTTGAGTGGACGGCTTATGAACAGGCAAGGAAAGGGGAGGATAATGTATTTTTTTATTCCCTTCTTCTCCTTATCAATTCATTACAACTGAATCAAATCTCCCTGTCGAAAATGAGCAAATCTGTTAGAATCTTATTTCAGGATATTTGTTCATCTCTAGTCATAGTTATTTGTTCATTATACCATCATTTATAAAGAAAAAATTAATATTAAAGTGATTGGTCGAAAAGTCAACTCTAAATAGGGTGGTCTTGTGCTGGACTCTTGGGGTCCATTGTAGAGTCAGAACCTGTATCCTCCAGGACTCTAAGGGGCTCATCTGCCCAAAATCATGCCAAGCACTTATAGTATACGGCATGAAATTGTGCAAATAATTATTATACAATGTGTAACTATGTATCTATATATAACTTTATTATATGTAACTATTATAAAACTAAGTATCTAAATGTATCCATTATACATAACTTACATGTAACTATGTATCTGTATGTAACTTCATTATATGTAACTATGTATCTAAATGTATCCATTATACATAACTTACATGTAACTATGTATCTGTATGTAACTTTATTATATGTAACTATCATAAAACTAAGTATCTAAATGTATCCATTATACAGTACAGACCAAAAGTTTGGACACACTTTCTCATTTAAAGATTTTTCTGTATTTTCATGACTATGAAAATTGTACATTCACACTGAAGGCATCAAAACTATGAATTACCACAGGTGGAATTATAGACTTAACAAAAAAGTGTGAAACAACTGAAAATATGTCTTATATTCTAGGTTCTTCACAG
Organism: Phyllobates terribilis; assembly: GCF_046119375.1. NCBI lineage: Eukaryota > Metazoa > Chordata > Amphibia > Anura > Dendrobatidae > Phyllobates > Phyllobates terribilis. The sequence continues at coordinate 664,674,213 of NW_027362763.1, forward strand.
TAGCCACCTTTTGCTTTGATGACTGCTTTGCACACTCTTGGCATTCTCTTGATGAGCTTCAAGAGGTAGTCACCGGAAATGGTCTTCACTTCACAGGTGTGCCCTGTCAGGTTTAATAAGTGGGATTTCTTGCCTTATAAATGGGGTTAGGACCATCAGTTGTGTTGTGCAGAAGTCAGGTGGATACACAGCTGATAGTCCTACTGAATAGACTGTTAGAATTTGTATTATGGCAAGAAAAAAGCAGCTAAGTAAAGAAAATCGAGTGGCCATCATTACTGTAAGAAATGAAGGTCAGTCAGTCCGAAAAATTGGGAAAACTTTGAAAGTCTCCCCAAGTGCAGTTGCAAAAACCATCAAGCGCTACAAAGAAACTGGCTCACATGAGGACCGCCCCAGGAAAGGAAGACCAAGAGTCACCTCTGCTTCTGAGGATAAGTTTATCCGAGTCACCAGCCTTAGAAATCGCAGGTTAACAGCAGCTCAGATTAGAGATCAGGTCAATGCCACACAGAGTTCTAGCAGCAGACACATCTCTACAACAACTGTTAAGAGGAGACTTTGTGCAGCAGGCCTTCATGGTATAATATGGTAGCTGCTAGGAAACCACTGCTAAGGACAGGCAACAAGCAGAAGAGACTTGTTTGGGATAAAGAACACAAGGAATGGACATTAGACCAGTGGAAATCTGTGCTTTGGTCTGATGAGTCCAAATTTGAGATCTCTGGTTCCAACCACAGTGTCTTTGTGCGACGCAGAAAAGGTGAACGGATGGACTCTACATGCCTGGTTCCCACCATGAAGCATGGAGGAGGAGGTGTGATGGTGTGGGGGTGCTTTGCTGGTGACACTGTTGGGGATTTATTCAAAATTGAAGGCATACTGAACCAGCATGGCTACCACAGCATCTTGCAGCGGCATGCTATTCCATCCGGTTTGCGTTTAGTTCGACCATCATTTATTTTTCAACAGGACAATGACCCCAAACACACCCCCAGGCTGTGTAAGGGCTATTTGACCAAGAAGGAGAGTTATGGGGTGCTACGTCAGATGACCTGGCCTCCACAGTCACCAGACCTGAACCCAACCGAGATGGTTTGGGGTGAGCTGGACCGCAGAGTGAAGGCAAAAGGGCCAACAAGTGCTAAGCATCTCTGGGATCTCCTTCAAGATTGTTGGAAGACCATTTTCGGTGACTACCTCTTGAAGCTCATCAAGAGAATGCCAAGAGTGTGCAAAGCAGTCATCAAAGCCAAAGGTGGCTACTTTGAAGAACCTAGAATATAAGACATATTTTCAGTTGTTTCACACTTTTTTGTTAAGTCTATAATTCCACATGTGGTAATTCATAGTTTTGATGCCTTCAGTGTGAATGTACAATTTTCATAGTCATGAAAATACAGAAAAATCTTTAAATGAGAAGGTGTGTCCAAACTTGTGGTCTGTACTGTACATAACTTACATGTAGCTAAGTGTCTATATGTAACTTTATTATATGTAACTATTATAAAACTAAGTATCTAAATGTATCCGTTATACACAACTTACATATAACTATGTATCTGTATGTAACTTTATTATATGTAACTATGTATCTATATATAACTTTATTATATGTAACTATCATAAAACTAAGTATCTAAATGTATCCGTTATACACAAGTTACATGTAACTGTATCTATATGTAACTTTATTATATGTAACTATGTATCTAAATGTATCCATTATACATAACTTACATGTAACTATGTATCTGTATGTAACTTTATTATATGTAACTATCATAAAACTAAGTATCTAAATGTATCCATTATACATAACTTACATGTAGCTAAGTATCTATATGTAACTTTATTATATGTAACTATTATAAAACTAAGTATCTAAATGTATCCGTTATACACAACTTACATATAACTATGTATCTGTATGTAACTTTATTATATGTAACTATCATAAAACTAAGTATCTAAATGTATCCATTATACACAAGTTACATGTAACTGTATCTATATGTAACTTTATTATATGTAACTATGTATATATAACTTTATTATATGTCACTATGTATCTAAATGTATCCATTATACATAACTTATATGTAACTATGTATCTTGCTTAAAATATGCATAAAAATTAGAAAAATACCTGATTAATGTCTAGTTTTAAAGTCACAATAAAATATAGCATAAAACCTTATATGTTAAAGTATCTATTGTGGCATCTGCAGCCGGGTGTAGAGGCGGCGGCTCATTTCTATTGAAGAATATAACATATTAAATGACTTTATAATTTGGACTGTGAGGGAATACTTAATGTCGGACAGACTCTGTCTCGTTACCAACTTCAATTCCATCTATTTTCTGCCGCGCTTTCAAGTTTTCTTCAGTAGAAATGGGTGAATAATTTGCATACTAATATGAACGAGCCGAGGAGAGGGGAGAAAATCCTGTCTCATATATATATATTTTTTTATTGGATTCGACTTAATCTTTCCACAGGGGAGCGTTACCCGTTTTGTCTGCAGCTGAAAGAAAAATCACAGGATTAAACTCAGACTCGCAAAAAAATGGAGAATCAAATATCTCTGCAATAAATGCAGGATTCATGGGGGGGGTAAGGACAACCCCTTCTTATAATGTTGGCGCCCTAGAGTATCATCGGGGCTTCTCTCATCCCAAATATTTAGCTGCATGCAAAACAATGAAAATAGCAGATGGTGCCCATTCAATCCATCAGGGCGGCTCCGCATGGGCGGGAATAAAGGGACATCATGTGCCATGCGGCCTCTGTCTCATGAGAATCTTCATTGTAGTTATTGCCTTTCCACAGGTTTTAGTGCACGTATATTGATTTGGAGATATCCCAAGCAAAACTGTTCAGTATTTAAAATTTAAGACTTAAAGGGGTAGTCCAATTTAAGAAAAACATGGCTGATTTCCTACAAAACACCTGTTCATGGGTCATAGCTAGCATTGCATAAGGTGAATAGCACAACCAGTAGACAGGTCTGGAGCTGGTTTTGGCTGAAAGCAGCCATGTTTTTTCTCATCTTGTTAAATCACTCTAAATCCAAATATGTGTTCACAGAAGAGTGATCTCAGCGATTACTCCAGATGGCGTCATTAGTGGTCGCTATAGATTGTAATATTTACTGCTGTATCCCATCATTCTCTGCACATTTCATTTGGTTTGGCAGTAAACGTTTCCCAGCAGGTGTAATATATTGCATACAGTAAGCGGGGGCGGATTAAAGGTACTTCAAGTTAAAAGTTTGCTTACAGTAAGCGGGGGCGGCTCAGGAGCTTCAAAGTAAATGTTTACTAATGGTAAAGGGGGGCAGGTCTCAGAAGCTTCAAGGCAAACCTTTTCTTATAGAAAGCAGGAGTGGGGCTCAGGAGCTTCAAGGCAAACCTTTGCTTACAGTAAGCAGGGGCAGGGCCCAGAAGCTTCAAGGTAAACCTTTGCTTTTAGTAAGCAGGGGCGAGTCTCAGGAGCTTCAAGGTAAACCTTTGCTTTTAGTAAGCAGGGGCGGGTCTCAGGAGCTTCAAGGTAAACCTTTGCTTTAAGTAAGCAGGGGCAGGTCTCAGGAGCTTCAGGGTAAACCTTTGCTTTTAGTAAGCAGGGGCAGGTCTCAGGAGCTTCAAGGTAAACCTTTGCTTTTAGTAAGCAGGGGCGGGTCTCAGGAGCTTCAAGGTAAACCTTTGCTTTTAGTAAGCAGAGGCGAGGCTCAGGAGCTTCAAGGTAAACCTTTGCTTTTAGTAAGCAGGGGCAGGTCTCAGGAGCTTCAAGGTAAACCCTTGCTTTGCTGTCACCTGCTGGAATGATAAAATATGTGTTTTATAAGCATTCATGAACTTGGAAGCTTCATTCATTTTTGAGAACTCTCTTCCTATTCTTCTCCCAATGTGGATTGCTTTGAAATACACTGGAAAAATAGATGAATCAGACAAGCTGCATGGAAGGAGCAGCAGTCACAAATGGCAATTACAACCATTTTATTCCCAATCTGAGCTGTCAGGATGTCGATTTCTATAGTGTAGACCACATAAAGTGAGAAACACCAGAGAGTTAACAGCAAATCAGCAGAGCTATCACTGCAGTATTTGATGGGATCAGGGCTTAATGGTGGTGCAAAATTAACCTACAAAAACGGCACCAAAATACTTTCCATATTTATGTAAATTTCACTCAGTGCATTTGTGGCGCCCCTGAGGGTTCGGTCGCCACAGAGGTATTGCATCTCACCCAGAGTTGTGGTATCTCACTCTCAGGTAAGGAAGGAGTATGGCTCAGGACCCTAACACCTGCATTCACTACACCACATTTCCGGGGGACAGGGCGAGATTGCTCCTATGGGAGAGCACAGTCCCTGGTCCCTGGCTGGAGTGGGGAGGAACCACCTAGAGAGGGGGAACTATGTAGTGGATGGGGTGGAGGACGTAGATCCTGGGAGCACATGTGTAGGAGCTATAAAAACAAGGAACCATCTTAGATCAGTGTGGAGTTCCAGTCAGACAGACTGAGGAGAAGTCAGGGAGCAGAGGCTCTGTATGAGCTCTGCTCCACAGGCGGGCCAAGTCAGGAGGCCTGAGCCTGAGAGAGAGGAGAGGGAGCAGGACGGCTCCAGGAATAAGGAGAGAAGGGACCCTAGGGGTACGGGCCGTGCAGAAGGCCACCCGTACGCCCGTTGCTACCAGGAGGTAGAGGGGTCAGGCCAGAACAAGGAACCGGGTCCCTCAACTAGTGGAGAAACAGCAAATGCTTAACTAGGAACCGGAGGCTGCAGTGTTTCAAGTGCTGTAGCCACAAGTCCACACCAGCCGCACTAAGAAGGTAGCCACATAGGACCCAGGGGACGGAACAAACGTCACCCGCCAAGGCCCGAGGGTACCAGATAGAAGTGGCGCTGGGTTTGAGGTGCAGGAAGAGGCCAGAGGAAGGTACACAGAACGGGGTCCTGATAAGTGCTCTGGAAATACCTGAGGGTGGACGGAACCCCTCACTGAGTACGCACAGCACAACGGGGGAAGATTGCTCTGGTACCTGTAATCTGAACTACAACAACAGTGAGTAAAGACCCTGGGACTGCACTATCTTGTCTCTGTGTTCCTTGCGGCGCCAGCACTCACAGCACTAGAACGCCCTGCACAATCACCACCATCATCCAGTCGCGCTGCCCTGAAGCTACACTCCTCCTATGGGGAGTCACATCACCTTGCTGCACATACCACCAGCTTCAGCGGACTGCTCCGCAGCGGCGGTTACCAATAACCGCATTCCACAGGTGGCGTAGTCGGACATTAACATTTGTACACATAGACTACCCCCTTGGTTTGACCGCACTGGGTCATGGACCGGGTCGCCGCCACGGTGACTACAACCCCCAGCATCTACAGGCCCGGCTCCGGGTACCCCACGGCCCAGGGGGCGCGTCACATTGCAGACAGATCAGGGTGCAGACTTGATGGACAAGGTGCATTTCTAGAATCTGCGGCAGGTGATTTCCGCTGTTGCTTTCTGCATCAGTGAGAATTATGCAAGTAAAATTCCGTATCATGTGCACAGGCTGCATGAATTAAAATCAGATCCACATCGGACATTGCCCCCTTTTATAAATAACCGTTCAAGTTTGTCATTGGGTACCAATCCCTTGCAATCAGCTTTATATCAGGGACTCTTAAAATGGATCATCCAGCTATAAAAATGGCTGCAAACTGGAGTCACAATGTATCTCTCGGGCAGAGGTGTATCTAGGGAGGAGCAGGCGGGACATCTACCCTGGGCGCAGCCGGCAGGGAGGCGCTGTCTGGCCGCCTAATACACGCCAGCTCCCAGTGACCAATTGTACTCCTGTCTGTCAGAGGCGAGTACAATTCAAGCTCTGACCACTGGGTCAGGATGACATCAGCAGTGTGATCAGGTCATGTGATCACGCTGCTGACGTCATTCACCAGCGCTGCAGAGGTGCGCATTGGTGGTAAGTGCGCCTGTGGAGCTGAAGACACCAAAGATTTAGTGTAACGGAGGGGAGGTTTAGTGTGCGAAGAGATTTAGTGTGAGGAGAAATTTAGTGTGGGGATAAGGGTGGGAGAGATTTAGTGTAACGGGAGTGAGGAAGATTTGGGATCACAAGTTTGGTGAGCAAGGAAGGGACCGGTCCAAACACAATATGGGGAGTAGGACAAATTTCAAGGCACAGTATGAGGAGCAAGGGGGGAGATGGGGTAATGTATGAGAAAACAGTATGGGAGGATGAGTGTAGATACAGTATGATGAGTGGAGGGGTGGGTGCGGACACAGTATGATGAGTGGGGGGTGGGTGCGGACGCAGTATGATGAGTGGGGGGTGGGTGCGGACACAGTATTAGAAGCAAGGGGGGAAGGTATGAGAGGGATGAGTGCAAACACAGTATGATGAGCGGGGGGAGTGGTGTGGACCTAGAATGGGGACGATGGGTGTATATGCAATATGGGGAGCAAAAAAGGGAAATGTATGCGGACACAGTAAGGGGATCGACTGGGGGAAGAGAGCAGACACAGTATGGTGAGTGGAGGGATGGGTGCAGACACAGTATGAGTAGTGAAGGTAAAAATGTATGCATGTTGGGATGTGCTGCACAAGATCGGAGAAGACGGAAGTCTGCAGAGACGGCTGTGGATGAGAAAAGTCATCATGGGGTCTGGACAAGATGAAGAAGGAAAGAAAGAGAACGACTCCAATCAGAAGCGTCAGCTATCAGGTACCTGGATGTAAATGTTGTTTTGCGTTAATAACTAATTCTAATATTTTTATTTATATTAGGAGCATTAAAGGGGTTGTTCTAGTTTGTGATGAGTCTTCAGTCATTCTATGTGACTGCAGACTTCTGACTTCTCGCAGCGCACTGCAAGCTGTCAGGATTCTCTGGTGCCGGCGATTTGCATACATGCGGTCACATGCCAACTAGACATGCATGGACTCACTCAATGACAATGAATTGAGCGAGGCCGGACACGTCTAGTCGGAATGTGGCCAGAAGTATACAAATCACATACTTGTGCTGACATGACTGACCACTCTTGCTGCTGCCATGGGAGAATCCTAAATGTGTGCAGTGAAGGCGCTGTGAGAATCCAGAAGCATTAAGTGACATAGAGTGACTGCAGACTTTCATCTCAAACCTGGACGAGCCCTTTAATTATAAAATGACGCCCTGCAGCCGATCCTAACAGCGTGTAATATCCTCACTGTCAGGATTCAGCTCTGCTTGGCTGGCTCCAGCAGTCATCACATGGATACTTCACTCATATGCGATTTTCATATTTACGGTGACGTGACATCGAGCTTCTCTTCTGCTTCTCGCAGTTTTTCACTGAACATTGAGACAATTAGGGAGAGCAGCTCGTCGACACGGGACTAAGTGTGCAAATCGCTAATGTGCTTGGGGGGCACCAAACTGAATTTTTGCCCCAGGTGCAAGAAAACCTGGATACACCTCTGCTCTCTGGTGTGAGCGCCATTACCCGATGTTGAATCCCCTTTATCTCAGTAAGCCAAGAAGTCTTCAATATAATATAAAAGTGTGTCACGCGGTGTCACAGGCGAGCGCGGGGACCCTTCATCTCGGCACAGCGAAGTTAAGCTGCTTCACTTCACAGGTTATCAGATTCAGCAGAGACCTGGGAACAATCTGAGGACGGATCAGTCCGGGCCGCGCTATCAGTGGCTGCAAAGGATCTGACAACCGAGAAAAATTACCGGCACCAGAAACTAAGTCACCGCTCCGAGCTGCGCTGCCGGGTTTTTTTGTTTTCTACCAGCTCGGATGCGTAAAGTGTCCAGAGACGGCGTGTTGTGCGATGTCCCGGATTAGGGATATTTATCCCGCTCGCCGCTCTGCAGTTAATCTCATTTGCAAAAGAAAGAAATCACAAGGAATATTGGCAGGAAATAAGATAGAGAAGCCGCTCCGCGTAGAGCGAGGTCTCCCGCGTTCACAGACTCTTCTCTGGAGACCGCCTGCCGCGGTGTGGAAGAAACTCGAGAAAAGTTTTGTAAAGAAAGAAGTTTGGAATCAGAATGATAAAGAATCCTGAGAGATCACAGGGAGGCAGGGGACATACAGCAAAGGATGGAGAAAAGAAACAAAAGAAAAAAAGAAAGAAAGAAAGAAAGAAAGAAAGAAGGAAAGAAGGAAAGAAGGAAAGAAGGAAGAAAGAAAGAAAGAAAGAAAGAGTATCAGGTAGTTAGATCAAAAATAATTAGCTAGAGAGATACAGTACATCTGAAATAGATAAATAAAGAAAAAGAAAGAAACAATGTAGAAGCATCACCAGCATTATATACACAAATGAATCAATTATCTATGATCTATCATCTATCTATCATCTATCTATTATCTATCTATCATCTATATATTATCTATTATCTATCTATTATCTATCTATTATCTATCTATCATCTATATATTATCTATTATCTATCTATTATCTATCATTTATCTATCATCTATCTATCATCTATCTATTATCTATCATCTATCTATCATCTATCTATTATCAATTATCTATCTATTATCTATCTATTATCTATCATCTATGTATTATCTATCTATTATCTATCATCTATCTATTATCTATCTATTATCTATCATCTATCTATTATCTATCATCTATCTATTATCTATATATTATCTATCTATTATCTATCATCTATCTATTATCTATCTATCTATTGTCTATCTATTATCTATAATCTATCTATTATCTATTATCTATCTATATCTATCTATCTATTATATATGTATCTATTATCTATTTATCTATCTATCTATCTATCATCTATCTATTATCTATCATCTATCTATCTATTATCTATCTATCTATCTATCTATCTATTATCTATCTATCATCTATCTATTATCTATCATCTATCTATTATCTATAATCTATCTATTATCTATCTATTATCTATCTATTATCTATCTGTCTATCTATCATCTATCTATCTATTATCTATCTATTATCTATCTATTATCTATCTATCTATCTATTGTCTATCTATTATCTATAATCTATTATCTATTATCTATCTATATCTATCTATCTATTATATATGTATCTATTATCTATTATCTATCTATCTATTATCTATCATCTATCTATCTATTATCTATCTATCTATCTATCATCTATCTATCTATTATCTATCTATCATCTATCTATTATCTATCTGTCTATCTATCTATCTATCTATCTATTATCTATCTATCATCTATCTATTATCTATCTATCTATCTATTATCTATCTATTATCTATCTGTCTATCTATCTATCTATCTAATGATAAATGTTGTGATTATTATGACACAATATGAAGTTTCAGTGATTCATCCGGATATTCCTTCTCGGCGGGTGGGATTCTGCAGACGGGTATTGTCGTTCCTGACAGCAGACACATGTTGTGTCATTGTTCACATGTCGTTATTTATTCTGTGTGTCAGACAAACAATCTGCTGCTCGTTACTCCAACATTTCTATCTTATATCATAAATATAATTACAGGAGAAGGAGCGGCGCTCACGTTCCACCTGCGCTGCGTCAGACGATTAATCCTATTCTTTGTTATTGTGATGAGCGGCACTGAATGTACAGGTGACCCAGGGGAACGTCAGGGCTGCTGAGGGGAGCACATATCCACCACACTCAGGACTGTATCATATGACTTTTTATTCATCCAATTTTACTGATATATGCTCTGTGAGATATAACAAGAATATGGTTATTTATGGCATTATGTGTCTTATATGTGTGATATGATACATGTAGTCCACATCTTCCGGCTGGGACATGGACTCCTCATAGAGATATATGTGACGTTAAAATCCTGTAAATACTTTATATACACCAGACGTGCACTTGTAATTTATGTTATATGCTTTTGGTGTGTCTGGGTCACCGCCGTTGCTGTGGACTTGTTAATCATATACATTTTTGTTTATTTTACTCTTGCTATATGTATATGATGCGTCTGACATTCTGTGTTCTCACTTTCATTCATGTGTATTAGGAATATACACTGCTCAAAAAAATAAAGGGAACACTGAAATAACACATCCTAGATCTGAATGAATGAAATCTTCTCATTGAATACTTTGTTCTGTACAAAGGTGAACGTGCTGACAACAAAATCACACAAAAATCATCAATGGAAATCACATTTATTAACCAATGGAGGCCTGGATTTGGAGTCCCCCCCAAAATTAAAGTGGAAAAACACACTACAGGCTGATCCAACTTTGATGTAGTGTCCTTAAAACAAGTCACAATGAGGCAAAGTATTGTATGTGGCCTCCACGTGCCTGTATGACCTCCCTACAACGCCTGGGCATGCTCCTGATGAGGCTCAGTATTGTGTGTGGCCTCCACGTGCCTGTATGACCTCCCTACAACGCCTGGGCATGCTCCTGATGAGGCTGAGTATTGTGAGTGGCCTCCACGTGCCTGTATGACCTCCCTACAACGCCTGGGCATGCTCCTGATGAAGCTGAGTATTGTGTGTGGCCTCCACGTGCCTGTATGACCTCCCTACAACGCCTCGGCATGCTCCTGATGAGGCTGAGTATTGTGTGCGGCCTCCACGTGCCTGTATGACCTCCCTACAACGCCTGGGCATGCTCCTGATGAGGCTGAGTATTGTGTGTGGCCTCCACGTGCCTGTATGACCTCCCTACAACGCCTGGGCATGCTCCTGATGAGGCTGAGTATTGTGTGTGGCCTCCACGTGCCTGTATGACCTCCCTACAACGCCTGGGCATGCTCCTGATGAGGCTGAGTATTGTGTGTGGCCTCCACGTGCCTGTATGACCTCCCTACAATGCCTGGGCATGCTCCTGATGAGGCTGAGTATTGTGTGTGGCCTCCACGTGCCTGTATGACCTCCCTACAACGCCTGGGCATGCTCCTGATGAGGCTGAGTATTGTGTGTGGCCTCCACGTGCCTGTATGACCTCCCTACAACGCCTGGGCATGCTCCTGATGAGGCTCAGTATTGTGTGTGGCCTCCACGTGCCTGTATGACCTCCCTACAACGCCTGGGCATGCTCCTGATGAGGCTGAGTATTGTGTGTGGCCTCCACGTGCCTGTATGACCTCCCTACAACACCTGGGCATGCTCCTGATGAGGCTGAGTATTGTGTGTGGCCTCCACGTGCCTGTATGACCTCCCTACAACGCCTGGGCATGCTCCTGATGAGGCAGAGTATTGTGTGTGGCCTCCACGTGCCTGTATGACCTCCCTATAACGCCTGGGCATGCTCCTGATGAGGCTCAGTATTGTGTGTGGCCTCCACGTACCTGTATGACCTCCCTACAACGCCTGGGCATGCTCCTGATGAGGTTGCGGATGGTCTCCTGTGGGATCTCCTCCCAGACCTGGACTAAAGCATCCGCCAACTCCTGGACAGTCTGTGGTGCAACGTGACGTTGGTGGATGGAGCGAGACATGATGTCCCAGATGTGCTCAATCGGATTCAGGTCTGGGGAACGGGCGGCCAGTCCATAGCTTCAATGCCTTCATCTTGCAGGAACTGCTGACACACTCCAGCCACATGAGGTTTGGCATTGTCCTGCATTAGGAGGAACCCAGGGCCAACCGCACCAGCATATGGTCTCACAAGGGGTCTGAGGATCTCATCTCGGTACCTAATGGCAGTCAGGCTACCTCTGGCGAGCACATGGAGGGCTGTGCGGCCCTCCAAAGAGATGCCACCCCACACCATTACTGACCCACTGCCAAACCTGTCATGCTGCAGGATGTTGCAGGCAGCAGATCGCTCTCCACGGAGTCTCCAGACTCTGTCACGTCTGTCACATGTGCTCAGTGTGAACCTGCTTTCATCTGTGAAGAGCACTGGGCACCAGTGGCGACTTGGCCAATCCTGGTGTTCTGTGGCAAATGCCAAGCGTCCTGCACAGTGTGGGGCTGTGAGCGCAACCCCCATCTGTGGACGTCAGGCCCTCATACCACCCTCATGGAGTAGGTTTCTAACCGTTTGTGCAGACACATGCACATTTGTGGCCTGCTGGAGGTCATTTTGCAGGGCTCTGGCAGTGCTCCTCCTGTTCCTCCTTGCACAAAGGCGGAGGTAGCGGTCCTGCTGCTGGGTTGTTGCCATCCTACGGCCCCCTCCACGTCTCCTGGTGTACTGGCCTGTCTCCTGGTATCGCCTCCAGCCTCTGGACACTACGCTGACAGACATAGCAAACCTTCTTGCCACAGCTCAAATTAATGTGCCATCCTGGATGAGCTGCACTACCTGAGCAACTTCTGTGGGTTGTAGAGTCCGTCTCATGCTACCATGAGTGTGAAAGCACAACCAACATTCAAAAGTGACCAAAACATCAGCCAGAAAGCATTGGTACTGAGATGTGGTCTGTGGTGCCCACCTGCAGAACCACTCCTTTATTGAGGGTGTCTTGATAATTGCCAATAATTTCCATCTATTGTCTATTCCATTTGCACAACAGCATGTGAAATTGATGGTCAATCAGTGTCGCTTCCTAAGTGGACAGTTTGATTTCACAGAAGTTTGATTTACTTGGAGTTATATTCTGTTGTTTAAGTGTTCCCTTAAATTTTTTTGAGCAGTGTATATATTTGGTATGAGAAAACTTATTGACATATGACGACAAGGACATAGTATTATAAGGTTACGCTGAGTACATCTCCTCTGATGCAAGTAGCCAAGCCTGTACACATGCGTGCCATGGTCCCTGCACGCCCACCGGCCCTCGGCATCTTACTGTGCTGACTGACGTTGGGTCACATGATCCATGTGGCCCTGACGTAACTCGGCACATGATGGCAACGCCACCGGGCATTCTGGTTACCATGGCGCCACACGCGTCACTTCCGGTGGATGCTGTGGCATCATTGGGCCAAAGCCGGCAGGCATTCTGGTTACCATGGCGCTGCATCTGTCACTTCCTGTGGACGCTGAGGCATCATTGGTCCGTGGCCTCTTTTTAAACTCACCTCCCCCACCATTCACTGCCCCTTGACAAAGCTTGTGCTGAAACGCGCGTCGGGGTAGATGCACGGTCACACAGAGATTCTACTGCCTTTCCTCTGCCTTTATTTATTAAGGTATACTTCTTTGTTGCTTATATTTTATTGTTTTCTTATTATGATTTCTGTACTGACATGATACGGATAATGACTTAGGCCATATGGGTTGTGCAATATTAGATTATAAGCGGCACTTCCTCTATTTACACTAACATTGTGCTTGCACTACTATGGGCTAAATTTCAGTAGTTGATCCCTGCACGTGTGCCCATTGTTTACATGTGTGTATTGTTCTTCCTTCCCCCTTTCCTTGTATCTGATCACTTTGAATATAGATTTTGCAATTTTTTTAATATTGGGATGTTGGATCATTTCTTTTCTCTTGGTCTAGACATGATGGCAGTTGTAGTTTAACAACAGATGTAGGGCTGTAGGTTGGAAATGTCTTCCCTAGAGGATATTAGAAATAACTATTTAAGCATCAAAGTATTTTAAGAAGTCTCTAACCCATAAGAAAAAAATATAATAAAAAATAATATTCTTATTTCGAGCCCTCTGGGGCTGATTATCAAGTCAACATTTTGTAGGAAACATGTAATATTCACCTTCCACCAATTGTATTTTTTCCTTCATCTTGTAAAGTTAAAAATGAATCATTTCCTCTGCTACAAGCGTCACCTCCTGACCATTAGGAAACCATCTCAGACATAAATCTTAGTTAAGAAGATTATGTAAGATGGGAAAAGCTGCCCTTAGTTCTTTCCACCGAATGCGGATGTGCATGTAAAGAAGAAAAGTGTATATAGCTACGATTTACCCATGTAAGGGCGAAAGTAATTCAGTGGTGGCATCTGGCAATGATCAACTTCTTGTATGTCCTCACTTCCTCAAGAAAGAGACATAGACGCTCCCCCATTTGTCTGTGGAGAGAAAAAGACCTGCCCCACTTCCTGTAGAGAAACACTTGCCCACTTCCTGTAAAGGGATGAAGTCCTGTCCCTATTTCCTTTAAAGAGACAAAGATGCAGCTCCACTTCCTGCAGAGAGATGAAGACCCACCCCCATTTCTTATATTGTGACACACACAGGCTCCCACTTCCTGTAAAGACAGAGACTCACCTCTACTTTTTGTAGATAGATAAAGACCTTCCACCTCCTCCTGTAGAGACAAAAACCTACTCCAATCTACTGTGGAGACAAAGACCTCCACTCTGTAGAGACACAAAGAGACATCCTCACTTCCTATAGAGAGACAAAGACCTGCCTCCATTTCCTGTAGAGAGAAAAACACTTGACTCCACTTCTTGTAGAGATCAAGTCCCACTTCCTGATGAGACAAAACAAGGACCCTTGTGCACTTCCTCTAAAGTGATGAAGTCCTGCCCATTTCATTTAAAGAGACAGATCGACCTTCACTTCCTGCAGAAACAAGGACCCACCCCCATTTCTTACAGAAAGACACATCAGCTCCCACTTCCTGCAAAGAAAAAGCCTTGCCCCCACTTCCTGTAAAGACTAAAAAACGCCCCATCTACTGTAGAGAGATAAAGAACCACCACCATTTCCTGTAGAGACAAAGACCTGTGCTCACTTACTGTAGAAACAAAAACTCACTCCCATTTCCTGCAGAGAAACAAAGTCTCACCCCACTTGCTATGTAATGAAACAGACACTCTTCCATTTCTCGTAGAAAGATAAAGACCTCCCCAACTTCCTGTAGAGAGCGAAAAACCCTCTTCCACTTCCTGTAGAAAGATAAAGACCCTCTCCCACTGCCTGTAGAAAGATAAAGACTTGCCCCCACTTCAGTAAAAAGATAAAGACCTGCCCCCACTTCCTGTAGAAAGATAAAAACCAGCCTCCATTTCCTATAGAAAGATAAAGACCTGCCCCCACTTCCTGTAGAAAGATAAAGACCTGCCCCCATTTCCTGTAGAAATTTAAAGACCTGCCCCCACTTCCTGTAAAAAAAGATAAAGACCTGCCCCCACTTCCTATAAAGATGCAAAGACCTGCCCCCACTTCCTGTAAACCACCTCAGTGTTTCTGTGCTGCAGGCACTAGACAGGCAGCAGACAGTAGACAGTCTGCACATACCACACAAGCTGCAGACACTACACAGGCTGCAGACACCACACAGGCTGCAGACACCACACAGGCTGCAGACACCACACAGGCTACAGACACTACACAAGCTGCTGACACTACACAGGCTGCAGACACCACACAGGCTGCAGACACCACACAGGCTGCAGACACCACACAGGCTGCACACACCACAAAGGCTGCAGACACTACACAGGCTGCAGACACCACACAGTCTACAGACACCACACAGGCTGCTGACACTACACAGGCTGCAGACACAACACAGGCTGCAGACACCACACAGGCTGCAGACACCACACAGGCTGCAGACACCACACAGGCTGCAGATGTGGCACCCCAGGGGTCTTGTCTCCACAGTAATAGCAATGTTATGTCTGAGAGCAGGTGGGAGGTCTCTTGGTCAGGAATCCTATGCATGCCACACCTCCTGCCCAGTCCTGGGAGGGGAAGAACTTCCCCTATATAAAGCTTGGGCTGAGGCAGGGTTAGGGAGAAGAAGAGTTGAGAAGAAGAGAAGCAGCTATAGGAAAGAGAGATCAGGAGCTCTGTGGGAGCAGTGCAAAAAGGAATCAGGGGCTGGCAGCTGAAGAGCTCGCCCTGATTGAAGAGTTACCACCGGACCCGGAGTCCGAGGCTGTGGGGATTAACCCAGACCCAGCAGCAGAAACCGCCCGGCAGGGGATTTCAGGTCCTCTGGCCAAGAAACCCGAAGGCACGGTCACACGCGTGGGACCAGCACCGCCGTCGTGGAGCGGAAGCCACTAGAAGGCCCCGAGTCACCGGCCATACGGGTGAGCACCACACGGTACACTCAGGGACGTGGGCTACCTTTACCCGCCTCTAGCAAGGAAGCCAGAAGAGTACAATTAGTTGGGGAGGCCTACAACTCCGCCTGGCCAAGGGGAATCCCATCTGCTCAAGGACTGACCAGGCCCCGACCGCTAGCCAGTACTCCGGGAGGGTCTATCTTTGTCACCAGTAAAGACCCTGAACTACACCGCATCGTCTCTGAGTGGTTCCTGCTACCCCCATCATCCACGTCGGCTGCCCTGAGGCCATACCCCTCCCGTTGGGGGTTATACCATCTACGCTGCACTATCCTACCACCGGCCTCAGCGGTCTGCCCTGCAGCGGCAGCTCCATAGCTGCATTCAACGGGTGGCGTAGTCGTCCTACATCTACTGCTAATATACAGCCCCTCAGTTTGACTCCCTGGGCACGGACCGGGTCACCGCCACGAGACTACTACCCCTATCTGATCCGGCTCCGGGTAAGCCCCCGTGCTTGCGATGCCGCACGACACAGCAGGCCCAGGGGCGCGTCAACTTTTGGCGTAGTCGGCAGGATTACGTGCCCGCAACCACCGGGTACTGCGTGCCTGAAAAAGACTGTTCAAACTTACCAGTAGTGAAGATTCCCGCCATCCGTGGAGGTTTCCCGCCACCCGGCGCCATCTTCTACCTTCTTCCCGCCATCCGCGAAGTTTTCCCGCCATCCGGCGCCATCTTCTGCCTTCTTCCCGCCTTCCGTGGAGTTTTCCCGCCGTTGGACGCCATCTTGAAGACGCCGCGCGGGGAGAAGAGGGGCGTGGACTCCGAAAGCGCGCGAGAACTGAAGCCCCGCCTCACGTCCAGACGTCGCGTAAGGTCCTGGAAGGAGCCCAGCAGACGCTGACGTCACAGGAGCGCGACGGAAGGTCCTCAACCCTGACGATCCACTGCGGAGCCGCGGCCTACGGAAGAGGATCATCGCAAGGTAGGCCACGGTCCACTAGGGGGGGAGAAAGATGTCGGATACGGAGGAGAGCTTCACTGCCTCAACCCCCGCCAGCGCCAGCGCTGCTGCAGTCATGCCTTTTACCATGCCCTATATCCCGGGAGCAGCCTGGCTACCCCAATACTCAGGGGAGTCACATACCCTGAATGACTTTAGAGAAAAGCTGGATAGCCTCTTCCAGGTGTACCCCCTCACAGAAGAGCAAAAAGTGAGCATCCTGGTGGCCCAACTAACCGGGGCAGCCCAAAGGGAGGTAAAGTCCTGGCCACCTGGGAGGAGGACTGTCGCAGGGATACTAACCCGGCTGAGGGACGCCTTTGACACCCGCACCTCAGCCGAGATTAAGCTTAAATTCTATGGGTGCAAGCAGCGAGCACATGAGAGTATAAGGGACTATGCACTAAACCTACAAGAGGCCCTGAGAGCCATTAAGCAGACCGACCCCGACAGCGTGGGAAACGAGGACAGGCTGTTGACCGAACAATTTATAGAGGGACTATATTGCAATGTCCACCGAACCCAGTTGCGGGCCATAGCCTTACAGGATCCTCATCTGGACTTTGCACAGTTCAAGGACAGAGCCATCCGGGTGCTCCGAGAACCGGCACCGGGTGGCGTTGTGACCCACAGGCGCCCAGATATCACTTACCACCAGGAGGCGGCGCCCTTGTCGGCAGGGCCTGTGGGGGCTGATGCGCAGGCTTTGAACAATGACCCGGCTCCAGACCTGCACCATCAGGTCCAAGAGCTAGCTAAAAGCGTTGCTGCGCTAACCCGAACTGTGCAGTCTTTACAGGTTTCCACTCCAGGGAAGATCCAGCTGGCATCCGGACCGGAGGACATCCCGTGGCGTCGACCAAGGAGGACCCCACCGGCCAGAGGAAGACCCAGCGACCGATACAACGAGGACGGACAACCCATCTGCCGCCGCTGCAATCAACCCGGACATATGGCAAGGTACTGTCCTTTAAACTGGCACAACCTGGGGTAGAGGGCCAACCCCCAGGAAAAAGATCACCAGGCCCATCGAGCTGGCGCGAGAAATATGTGGGAGGACGTCCAGTCTTGCCTGTGGTACTGGATGGCATCCCTATGAGTGCCCTACTGGACACCGGGTCACAGGTCACCACCATCCCGTACGTGCTCTTCAAGCAGTACTGGAATGACTCGGATATAACCCGCTACCCTGACGACGACTTGAGTATCATCGCCAGCAATGGTCAACCCGTGCCACAGATCGGATTCAAAGAGATGACCATTAAAATCGGTAGAGTCGAACTGGCAGCACAGGGACTGATCATTGTGGACATTGACAAGCGCGAGAGTCACCCAAAGATAACTCTAGGAACTAATGTGATTGAAAATTGTCTTGCAGAGGTGATTTTCATTTTACAGCAGGTTGCCAAGAACGCCAGCTCCGGCCAGCAGCGAGTGCTCCAGAAAGAGATCCGGGCACTGATGCGACGGCAACAAGTGGAACTCTCCGGTGGTGAGATTGGTAGCGTAAGAATGTGTGACCCTTTCCCTATTGCCATGCCCCCGAAAAGTGAAATGATGATTTGGTGCCGGGCAGCTATTGGTCTGAGAGGTAGAGATTACCAGGCCATGGTAGAACCAGTCTACTCAGACAGTAGGCCCACCATTTTGACAGCATGGGGGGTAGTTGATGTACGCCATGGGAGGGTACCCGTTCGCATAATAAATATTGGGAAAAGGGAAGTATACCTGCCCCGGTATGCTACGCTAGCCAAATTATATACTATCAACCAAAATTCTATACAGTCTGTGGAACCCTTGCCTCCATCTCACCCGGAGGAAGGTAACGGCTCTACGAAAATAATGGAGGATTGGTGTCAGCAACTACATTTGGGTACTGACTCCACTCCCTCCCACCAGAAACAGGGAGTCTACCGGGTGGTTCAAGAGTACGAGAGAGTGTTTAGTAAACACCCGTTAGACTTCGGGCGAGTCAAGGGGGTAGAACACCACATCCCCACGGGAGACCATCCTCCCATAAAAGAGAGGTATCGGCCCGTACCCCCTGCACACTACCAACTCGCCAAGGGGATGCTTAGAGACATGAAGGAGGCTGGGGTAATCAGGGATAGCTGTAGCCCCTGGGCAGCTCCACTAGTCTTGGTCAAAAAGAAAGACAACACCATGAGAATGTGTGTAGATTACCGGAAAATTAACCGTATCACACACAAAGATGCGTACCCCTTACCAAGAATAGAGGAGTCTTTGGCTGCTTTAAAATCTGCTAACTTCTTCTCCACCTTGGATCTCACTAGCGGGTACTGGCAGGTTCCTGTAGCAGAGGCGGATCGGGAGAAGACCGCATTCACCACCCCGATGGGACTTAGCGAGTTTACCTGCATGCCGTTTGGACTCTGCAACGCACCAGGAACCTTCCAGCGATTGATGGAGTGCTGTCTGGGACACCGGAACTTTGAGACGGTCCTGTTATACCTGGACGATGTCATCGTCTACTCCAGGACCTACGAGGACCACCTGAAGCACCTGGCGGAAGTGTTTGAAGCTCTGGCAAGTTACGGCCTAAAGGTGAAACCTTCCAAGTGTCACCTCCTGAAGCCAAAGGTGCAGTACCTGGGACACGTGGTGAGTGCTGACGGAGTGGCTCCCGACCCTGATAAGATCACCGCAATTAAGGAATGGCCAAGCCCCTCCAGCGTAAAGGAAGTGAGGCAGTTCCTCGGGTTGGTAGGCTACTACCGAAGGTTCATTCCCGGTTTCACCAAAAAGGCAGCTCCTATGCAGGACCTCCTGATAGGCCAGTCCAGGAAGGCCAAGAACCAGAAGCCACCCTTCAGATGGGAGAAGCTGGAAGAAGAGTCCTTCCGCCAGCTGAAGATGGCCCTCACGGGGGATGAAATCCTGGCGTACCCTGATTATAGCCAGCCCTTTATCCTCTACACCGACGCCAGTAACATCGGGCTAGGAGCCGTACTGTCCCAGATCCAGCAAGGGAAGGAACGGGTAATTGCTTACGCCAGCCGAAAACTGCGACCCACCGAAAGAAACCCTGAGAATTACAGCTCATTTAAGCTAGAGTTCCTGGCAGTGGTGTGGGCAGTCACCGAACGCTTTAAGCACTACCTCGCTGCTTCCCAGTTCACCGTGTACACGGATAACAACCCGTTGACACACCTGGACACTGCAAGACTCGGTGCCCTAGAGCAGAGATGGATGGCCCGCTTGTCCAACTATGAGTTTACAATCAAATACCGGGCAGGACGCTCCAATACCAACGCAGACGCCCTGTCCAGGATGCCAAACCTACCAGACGTAGGGGAAGATTCAGAAGAACTGGAAGAAGTTGAGCTCCCCGCGTTCCACCGTCATGGGACTATCCAGTATTCCCACCGTGTAAGAAGTAAGCAAACCGCTACGTTCAATCCCTTACCTCATTACAACTGGGTGGAGACGCAAGACAGTGACCCTGCCGTCCGTCTGGTAAAGGAGATGCTGGCTCGGCCAGATGCACGCCTTGACCCAGACGCTCTGGAGGAAACCAAGCAACTGTGGGCTGAGAAGAGTCGACTGTTCCTTTATAAGGGAAAGTTGTGCCGCAGAATGGTTAACTCCCAGACGCATGAACTAATCTGGCAAGTAGTGGTGCCAAGAAGAGACGCAGCTATGGTGATGGAGGCATACCACGACGGAGCTGGGCATTTCGGATGGAAGAAGCTGGAGTTTCTGCTGCGCGGGCGGTTCCATTGGGTAGGCATGAGAGGAACCATCGAGAGGTGGTGCAGAGACTGTGGCCCATGCAACTTAAGAAGGAGGGACCGTGCCAGCCAGAAGACTCCCCTGCGGTCCATCATCACCAGACAGCCGTTGGAACTGGTAGCCTTGGATCATGTAAAGCTGACCCCAAGCAGAAGTGGCTACGTCTACGCGTTAACCATCGTGGATCACTACTCCCGGTTCTTGGTTGTCGTCCCCGTCAAGGACTTAACGGCTCAAACAGCAGCTAGAGCCTTCCAGAAGCACTTCTGCCGTCCGCACGGATACCCGGAGCAGGTGCTGACGGACCAGGGGCCTGCCTTTGAAGCGGAAGTCTTCCAGGAGTTCTGCACCCTGTATGGCTGCCGGAAGATTAGAACAACACCCTATCACCCGCAAACTAATGGACTTTGTGAGAAAATGAACCAGGTGGTGATTGATCTTCTGAAAACATTGCCCCTGGAAGAACGTAGTCTGTGGCCTGAAAAGCTGCCCGACCTGGTGGACCTATACAACCACATCCCTGTAGGTTCCACCAACTGTACCCCGGCTTACCTAATGAGGGCAAGACCTGGTAAGCTTCCTGTTGATCTGGAGATGGGAGTCCTGACACCCGAGGACACTTCACCAGAAGCAGACTGGGACACAGAGAGGCAGCAGCAGTACCGGAAAGTACAGGAGAGCATGGAGCGAAGTCTCTGTCAAGCTAGGGAAAGACAAGAGAAAACTTACAACCAGTATGCTCCCGCTGTTCCCCTGGTGCCCGGAGAGCAGGTCTTGAAGAGGAAAAGACGGCTCCACAAGTTGGACGACCAGTGGGAGAAGGACCCGTACACCGTACTGCCCTCAAGCCACGCCAACCCAAAGATCTGTACAATCAGTAAAGACGGAGGGGAAACCACAGCCATTGTATCCCGGGATCACCTGAAGAAGTGTCCTGAACAGCTACGGAACCCTGAAGAGGAACAAGAAGACCCTCGACCCGTAGAGGAAAGGGAAGATATGGTTAGTACTGTGCTCGGAGACTTCCCTCGGTCTTGGACTCAAGTCAATGGTGCTGTTGTGGTACCCGTCCTCACGTTCCTCCAACCAGCATCCCAAGGACCTACGGAGACACAGGTGGAGCTGGAAGAACAGCCGGTCCAGGAGGCAGAAGACCCCACACAAGCAGACCAGGAGAATCAACCCTCTGCTTATAGTGAGCCTGCCATACCCCTAGTGAGCCAAAGAGTCCGTAGACGGCTGCCCAGTTTACCCTTGACAGCTCCTATACCCTGTAGCTCAGGACCAGTCAGCCAGCTCCGTAGGTCCACTAGGGTCACTAGAGGCCAGCTGCCCATACGGTGGAGGATCTAAATGTTCAAGTTATTTTATTAATGTTTACCTGTTATTGTTGCTTGTGTAAAATTATGTGTTTCTAGTTATTTATAGGAGTCTTTGGTGGATTTACCGGGAATCCTTTGTGTATATAGTTGGAGCGTAACCCAGGACGGACTGAAAGACTGTTAAGGACTCGGGGCAGGACAGACCCCTACCTGGTTACGTCTCCCTGTGTTGGTGAAATGGACACCCTTGTTTTCCTCAAAAGTTACACCCGGTTGCGGACACGCCGTGACCATCCTAATGTTTTTCTTTATTGCGTTGTTTCTGTTTGTAATTTGTTATGTTACAAAAATATGTTTAGTCCCGGAGTACTAACTTTCACTAGGGGGGAATGTGGCACCCCAGGGGTCTGGTCTCCACAGTAATAGCAATGTTATGTCTTAGAGCAGGTGGGAGGTCTCTTGGTTAGGAATCCTATGCATGCCACACCTCCTGCCCAGTCCTGGGAGGGGAAGAACTTCCCCTATATAAAGCTGGGGCTGAGGCAGGGTTAGGGAGAAGAAGAGTTGAGAAGAAGAGAAGCAGCTATAGAAAAGAGAGATCAGGAGCTCTGTGGGAGCAGTGCAAAAAGGAATCAGGGGCTGGCAGCTGAAGAGCTCGCCCTGATTGAAGAGTTACCACCGGACCCGGAGTCCGAGGCTGTGGGGATTAACCCAGACCCAGCAGCAGAAACCGCCCGGCAGGGGATTTCAGGTCCTCTGGCCAAGAAACCCGAAGGCACGGTCACACGCGTGGGACCAGCACCGCCGTCGTGGAGCGGAAGCCACTAGAAGGCCGCGAGTCACCGGCCATACGGGTGAGCACCACACGGTACACTCAGGGACGTGGGCTACCTTTACCCGCCTCTAGCAAGGAAGCCAGAAGAGTACAATTAGTTGGGGAGGCCTACAACTCCGCCTGGCCAAGGGGAATCCCATCTGCTCAAGGACTGACCAGGCCCCGACCGCTAGCCAGTACTCCGGGAGGGTCTATCTTTGTCACCAGTAAAGACCCTGAACTACACCGCATCGTC
The DNA here is from genome assembly GCF_046119375.1 of Phyllobates terribilis. Classification (NCBI taxonomy): domain Eukaryota; kingdom Metazoa; phylum Chordata; class Amphibia; order Anura; family Dendrobatidae; genus Phyllobates; species Phyllobates terribilis. The sequence goes on from NW_027362763.1 coordinate 664,697,292, forward strand.
TCTGAGTGGTTCCTGCTACCCCCATCATCCACGTCGGCTGCCCTGAGGCCATACCCCTCCCGTTGGGGGTTATACCATCTACGCTGCACTATCCTACCACCGGCCTCAGCGGTCTGCCCTGCAGCGGCAGCTCCATAGCTGCATTCAACGGGTGGCGTAGTCGTCCTACATCTACTGCTAATATACAGCCCCTCAGTTTGACTCCCTGGGCACGGACCGGGTCACCGCCACGAGACTACTACCCCTATCTGATCCGGCTCCGGGTAAGTCCCCGTGCGCGCGATGCCGCACGACACAGCAGGCCAAGGGGCGCGTCACAGACACCACACAGGCTGCAGACACCACACAGGCTGCAGACACCACACAGGCTACAGACACTACACAGGCTGCAGACACCACACAGACTGCAGACACCACACAGGCTACAGACACCACACAGGCTACAGACACCACACAGGCTGCAGACACCACACAGGCTGCAGACACCACACAGGCTGCAGACACCACACAGGCTGCAGACACCACACAGGCTACAGACACCACACAGGCTGCAGACACCACACAGGCTGCAGACACTACACAGGCTGCAGACACTACACAGGCTACAGACACCACAGAGGCTGCAGACACCACACAGGCTGCAGACACTACACAGGCTGCAGACACCACACAGGCTGCAGACACCACACAGGCTGCAGACACCACACAGGCTACAGACACCACACAGGCTGCAGACACCACACAGGCTGCAGACACTACATAGGCTGTAGACACCACACAGGCTGCAGACACTACACAGGCTACAGACACCACACAGGCTGCAGACACCACACAGGCTGCAGACACCACACAGGCTGCAGACACCACACAGGCTGCAGACACCACACAGGCTACAGACACCACACAGGCTACAGACACCACACAGGCTGCAGACACCACACAGGCTGCAGACACCATACAGGCTGCAGACACCACACAGGCTGCAGGCACCACACAGGCTGCAGACACCACACAAGCTACAGACACCACACAGTCTACAGACACCACACAGGCTGCAGACACTACACAGGCTGCAGACACTACACAGGCTGCAGACACTACACAGGCTGCAGACACCACACAGGCTACAGACACTACACAGGCTGCAGACACCACACAGGCTGCAGACACCACACAGGCTGCAGACACCACACAGGCTACAGACACTACACAGGCTACAGACACCACACAGGCTGCAGACACTACACAGGCTGCAGACACCACACAGGCTGCAGACACTACACAGGCTGCAGACACTACACAGGCTACAGACACTACACAGGCTGCAGACACTACACAGGCTGCAGACACCACACAGGCTGCAGACACCACACAGGCTGCAGACACTACACAGGCTACAGACACCACACAGGCTGCAGACACTACACAGGCTGCAGACACCACACAGGCTACAGACACCACACAGGCTGCAGACACTACACAGGCTGCAGACACTACACAGGCTACAGACACTACACAGGCTGCAGACACCACACAGGCTGCATACACCACACAGGCTGCAGACACTACACAGGCTGCAGACACCACACAGGCTGCAGACACCACACAGGCTGCAGACACTACACAGACTGCAGACACTACACAGACTGCAGACACTATACAGACTGCAGACACCACACAGGCTACAGACACTACACAGGCTGCAGACACCACGCAGGCTGCGGACACCACGCAGGCTGCGGACACCACGCAGGCTACGGACACCACGCAGGCTGCGGACACCACGCAGGCTGCAGACACCACACAGGCTGCAGGCACCACACAGGCTGCAGACACCACACAGGCTGCAGACACCACACAGGCTGCAGACACTACACAGGCTGCAGACACTACACAGGCTGCAGACACCACACAGGCTGCAGACACTACACAGGCTGCAGACACCACACAGGCTGCAGACACTACACAGGCTGTAGGCACTACACAGGCTGCAGACACCACACAGGCTGCAGGCACCACACAGGCTGCAGACACCACACAGGCTACAGACACCACACAGGCTACAGACACCACACAGGCTACAGACACTACACAGGCTACAGACACTACACAGGCTGCAGGCACTACACAGGCTGCAGACACTACACAGGCCGCAGACACTACACAGGCTGCAGACACTACACAGGCCGCAGACACCACACAGGCTGCAGACACCACACAGGCTACAGACACCACACAGGCTGCAGACACTACACAGGCTGCAGACACCACACAGGCTACAGACACCACACAGGCTGCAGACACCACACAGGCTGCAGACACCACACAGGCTACAGACACCACACAGGCTGCAGACACTACACAGGCCGCAGACACTACACAGGCCGCAGACACCACACAGGCTGCAGACACCACACAGGCTACAGACACTACACAGGCTACAGACACTACACAGGCTGCAGACACTACACAGGCTGCAGACACTACACAGACTGCAGATGCAGCGCCCCAAGGGTTCGGTTGCTACAAGATATTGCATCTCACCCAGAGGTGTGATATCTCACTCTCAGGTAAGGATGGAGTATGGCTCAGGATCCTAACACCCACATGCATTACACCACATTTCCGGGGGACAGGGCGACAATGCTCCCAAGAGTGAACACAACTGTCCCTGATCCCTGGCTGGAGTGGGGGGAGGGAACACCTAGAAAGGGGGAACCCGGTAGTGTGTGGGTGGAGAGAGTAGATCCTGGGTGCACTGAGTAGGAGCATATAAAAGGGAGAAGCCATCTTAGGTTCGGTGGTCAGTCTGAGGAGAAGTGACAGGGAGCGGGGGCTCTGCATGAGCTCTGCTCCAGAGGCGGGCCTAGTAAGGAGGCCTGAGCCTGTAGGAGAAGTAGGAGAGCAGGAAAGGCTCCAGGAGTGGAGTGAAGGGACCCCAGGCGTGCGGACCGGCCAGTCGCCACCGTACACCCGCCGCTACCAGAGTAGGGGGATCAGGCCAAGAAAGGGAACCGGATCCCTCATCTAGTGGAGGAGAGAAACTACCCTCAGCTAGTAACCGGAGGCCGTGGCATTGCACGTGCATGGCCCCTCACTATAACCGTTAGGAAGGCACCACATAGGACCCAGGGAAACGGAACATACGTTTGCCCGCCAAGGCCCAAGGCAGCTGGACAGAAACGTGATCACTTGTGGGGTATGACAGGCCAGTGAAAGGACACACGAAGGGGGTCCTGAAAAGCATTCCAAAGATACCTGGGAGTTGGCCGAGCCCCTCACCTGGTGAGCACAGTACGACGTGGGCAACCATTACCTGCGCAGAAGTGGCTTGGAGTGTAAAACTGTGAGTAAAGACCCTGGACTGCATCACTGGACTCTGAGTCATTACTGTTGCTCCTGTGTACCATCACCCCCATCATCTGCACTCACTGCACTGATGCTATTCTCCTCCAGTGGGGAGTTATACTACCCTCTGCTGCGCACACAACACCAGCCTCAGTGGTCTGCCCTGCAGCGGCGGTTCCCAGTGAACGCAATCCACGGGTGGCGTAGTCGGACATTCAACATATAGACTATCCCTTTGGTTTGACTGCCCTGGGCACGGGACCGGGTCACCGCCACGGAGTCTACAACCCCCAGCATTTCACAGAGGCCCGGCTCCGGGTATTCCCCTACACACACGGCCCAGGGGGTGAGTCAACTTTGGCGTAGTCGGCAGGATTTCGTGCCTGCAACCACCGGGTACAGCGTGCCTGAAAAGAGACTGTGGTGGATGTGGCGCCCGCCCCACCAGAACGGACGCCATTATGTGCGCGCCAAAAGACAACAAGAAGCCACCTCCCATTTTGGGCCAGGTCCCAGAATGGCGCCAAAGAAGGCGCCCACCCCCAACAGCCATAAGTGCGGCTATAGAGATGTCCATCAACGTGGGGGGGCGGCCCCTGAAAGTGATTGCCAGCGGGTTGCCACAGGACCACCCCCAACAGGGGCAGAGGGGAAAGAAAACGGAGGGGCAGGGTGTGGTTTGGATCAGTCTTGGCAGACCACACCCGGAGATGGCGAGCAGCACCAGCCCCAGTACCCGTACAAGAGGCCTAATGCAGGCCGAAGCAGCTCTGTACAGCCTCGCGGAGCTGATGGCCCAGCTCCCCGGAGAGGACCCTGAATTCCTCCGAGCTGCGCTGGAGGATCTGGACCGGCGGATGGTCCGGGCGCAACGGGAGGCTATCGCGGGATTGCGAGAGGACATGGACCGGCGGGTCGCGACCCGGCAGCATGTGGCACTGCCACCAGCAGGCAGCGTGCCTGCCCCCGAGGACGGAGAAAGACGGCCGGAGGCCGAGAGCGATGCTGCTAAGGAAGCAAGTAAGGGGGACACCCCTGCCACAAGCTCTGAAGCCATTAGCCTGCCCCTGGAACCCGTCGCGGAGCAGATAGTCCCGGGAGTCGCTGCACCTTCCCTGCTCCTGCTGCCTACACCTAGGCCCCAAGCTCCGAGCGCAGCCACCGGACCACGCCCCACGCCATGCCCCTTGAACCCGGGTGCGGCCGGGAGCGGCCCGCTCCAGGCCTGGTTGCAAGGTCTGATGCCCCCAGGTGCCTTCCATCAACTGGCGCCCCTGGTCCCAATGTTACCACCCCTGGGCACGGACCTGTACAGCCAGATCACCGGCCCTGATGGGGAGCCGCTTTCCCTTCTGCGCGGATGGGTTCCCCCTTGCCATCGGAGGGATCCGTCCGCTGAGGCCTTAGTCCCACTTCCTCCGCTCACTCCAGCTTCACAGCCAAACACCGTCCTCCAGCTCCCGGATGAAGAGGTCCAGTTTGAGTGGGACCAGACTGGGGAGGACCTGATTGGGTTCTCTCAGGAGACAAGGGTGGACGCAGCCCGCAGGCGAGAGTTCTGCCGCCGGGAGTCGGTGCAGCTGGAAAGAGAGGGGCAGGCGCGGCGCCAGAGGCAGGAACAGCTGCAGGCCCGGAGCGCGGAAGAAAAGACCTGGACCCGCCGAGACCCCCAGGCTGCACGCGGTCCCACCGTTACCGGGATCGTGGTCAGGTTGCACCAGGAGAAGGGGTGGGGGTTCATTCGGGACCCGACAACCGACACAGACCTTTTTGTTAATAGAAGGGATGTGGAGAGTCGCCTGCCCGCGGGTAACCCGAAACGGGATCTGTTCCCGAGGGATCGGGTGTCCTACACCAGACACAGAGGCCTGCGGGGGTGGTACGCCCTCAATGTCCAGCGGGTAGAGGAAGAACACTACCCTGAACACTACTACCTAGAGGACCCGGACAGATCTGAAGAGTATGAGGAGGAGGAACGTCCACCAGGGGGACACCGCTATTAAAGAAAATAGCTTGAACTGTAAATAGTTACCCGTCAGGGTAAGAAGAAAAATGAAAAAAGTTGATAAAAAGTTCACCCCGGTTGGGGATTAGTGCCTGTTTGTTAAAGCTAACCGAAAAGGGTCCGTCTATTTGAACTATCCGGCTGAGGACTGGGAGCAGCCAACCCTTGTAAATAGTTGAACTTCTTAAAGTGCCCCCTATTGGTTTTATAAGAATTTACAACAACCGATCTCAGAACAAAAACCCGTTTGGCGTGGCGGAAGACGGGGGTCCAACAGCAGGATCACAAATGCTCTGCAGCCACGCCCAGGGCCTACGTTGAGGGTTTACGGACGGGTCCCTCCTGTTAAATGTTTGAAAGTTTACACCTTAAAAGAATGGACACCTGGTCGCGGAATGAACTGTGACCTGTTGAGAAGAGACTTCGCCGTTGTTATGCTGCTGATGATGTTTTATATATTTTCTACTGGAAAGGATGTTTTATATGCATAAGAAGTGTTTGTGTATGCGAAGGAAGTGGTATAATGTGGAAAAAGAAAACAAGTCTCCCATAAAGGGAAAAGAATTCATTGTTGATAGTTTTATATGTGAACGCATTCTAAAAAAAAAAAAATTGTTGCATGTCTGTAGAATTGTCTGTTACTCTGTTCCAGCCCGCGGACGTGCTGTGATTTACCAGGGGGGAATGTAGCGCCCCCAGGGTTCGGTTGCTACAGAGGTATTGCATCTCACCCAGAGGTGTGATATCTCACTCTCAGGTAAGGATGGAGTATGGCTCAGGACCCTAACACCCACATGCATTACACCACATTTCCGGGGGACAGGGCGACAATGCTCACAAGAGTGAGCACAACTGTCCCTGATCCCTAGCTGGAGTGGGGGGAGGGAACACCTAGAAAGGGGGAACCCGGTAGTGTGTGGGTGGGGAGAGTAGATCCTGGGTGCACCGAGTAGGAGCATATAAAAGGGAGGAGCCATCTTAGGTTCGGTGGTCAGTCTGAGGAGAAGTGACAGGGAGCGGGGGCTCTGCATGAGCTCTGCTCCAGAGGCGGGCCTAGTAAGGAGGCCTGAGCCTGGAGGAGAAGAAGGAGAGCAGGAAAGGCTCCAGGAGTGGAGTGAAGGGACCCCAGGGGTGCGGACCGGCCAGCTGCCACCGCACACCCGCTGCTACCAGAGTAGGGGGGTCAGGCCAAGAAAGGGAATCGGATCCCTCATCTAGTGGAGGAGAGCAACTACCCTCAGCTACTAACCGGAGGCCGTGGCATTGCACATGCACGGCCCCTCATTATACCCGTTAGGAAGGCACCAAATAGGACCCAGGGAAACGGAACATACGTTTGCCCGCCAAGGCAGCTGGACAGAAACGTGGTCACTTGTGGGGTATGACAGGCCAGAGAAAGGACACACGAAGGGGGTCCTGAAAAGCATTCCAAAGATATCTGGGAGTTGGCCGAGCCCCTCACCTGGTGAGCACAGTACGACGTGGGCAGCCATTACCTGCGCAGAAGTGGCTTGGAGTGTAAAACTGTGAGTAAAGACCCTGGACTGCATCACTGGACTCTGAGTCGTTACTGTTGCTCCCGCGCACCATCACCCCAACCATCTGCACTCAGTGCCCTGAGGCTATACTCCTCCCGTGGGGAATTATACTACCCTCTGCTGCGCACACAACACCAGCCTCAGCGGTCTGCCCCTCAGCGGCGGTTCCCAGTGACTGCAATCCACGGGTGGCGTAGTCGGACATTCAACATACAACATATAGACTATCCCTTAGGTTTGACCGCCCTGGGCACGGGACGGGGTCGCCGCCACGGAGACTACAACCCCCAGCATTGCACAGAGGTCTGGCTCCAGGTATTCCCCTACACACACGGCCCAGGGGGCGCATCACAGACACTACACAGGCTGCAGACACTACACAGGCTGCAGACACTACACAGGCTGCAGACACTACACAGGCTGCAGACACTACACAGGCTGCAGACACTACACAGGCTGCAGACACCACACAGGATGCAGACACTACACAGGCTGCAGACACTACACAGGCTACAGACACCACACAGGCTGCAGACACCACACAGGCTGCAGACACCACACAGGTTACCGACACCACACAGGCTGCAGACACCACACAGGCTACAGACACTACACAGGCTACAGACACTACACAGGCTGCAGACACCCCACAGGATGCAGACACTACACAGGCTACAGACACTACACAGGCTACAGACACTACACAGGCTGCAGACACTACACAGGCTGCAGACACTACACAGGCTGCAGACACCACACAGGCTGCAGACACCACACAGGATGCAGACACTACACAGGCTGCAGACACTACACAGGCTAAAGACACCACACAGGCTGCAGACACCACACAGGATGCAGACACCACACAGGCTGCAGACACCACACAGGCTGCAGACACCACACAGGCTGCAGACACCACACAGGCTGCAGACACCACACAGGCTGCAGACACTACACAGGCTGCAGACACCACACAGGCTGCAGACACCACACAGGCTGCAGACACCACACAGGCTGCAGACACTACACAGGCTGCAGGCACTACACAGGCTGCAGACACTACAGAGGCAGCAGACACTACACAGGCTGCAGACAATACACAGGCTGCAGGCACTACAGAGGCTGCAGACACTACAAAGGCTGCAGACACTACACAGGCTGCAGACAATACACAGGCTGCAGACACTACACAGGCTGCAGACACTACACAGGCTGCAGAAACTACACAGGCTGCAGACAATACACAGGCTGCAGACACCACACAGGCTGCAGACACCACACAGGCTGCAGACACCACACAGGCTGCAGACACCACACAGGTTGCAGATACTACACAGGCGGCAGGCACTACACAGGCGGCAGGCACTACACAGGCTGCAGACACCACACAGGCTGCAGATACCACACAGGCTACAGACACCACACAGGCTGCAGATACCACACAGGCTACAGACACCACACAGGCTGCAGACACCACACAGGCTACAGACACCACACAGGCTGCAGACACCACACAGGCTGCACACACCACAAAGGCTGCAGACACCACACAGGCTACAGACACCACACAGGCTACAGACACCATACAGGCTACAGACACCAGGCTGCAGGCACCACACAGGCTGCAAGCACCACACAGGCTGCAGACACTACACAGGCTGCAGACACCACACGGGCTGCAGACACCACACAGGCTGCAGACACCACACAGGCTGCAGACACCACACAGGCTGCAGACACCACACAGGTTACAGACACCACACAGGCTGCAGGCACCACACAGGCTGCAGACACTACACAGGCTGCAGACACCACACAGGCTGCAGACACTACACAGGCTGCAGACACCACACAGGCTACAGACACCACGCAGGCTGCGGACACCACGCAGGCTGCGGACACTACACAGGCTACAGACACTACACAGGCTACAGACACTACACAGGCTACAGACACTACACAGGCTGCAGACACCACACAGGCTGCAGACACCACACAGGCTGCAGACACTACACAGGCTACAGACACTACACAGGCTACAGACACTACACAGGCTGCAGACACCACACAGGCTGCAGACACCACACAGGCTGCAGACACTACACAGGCTACAGACACCACACAGGCTGCAGACACCACACAGGCTACAGACACCACGCAGGCTGCGGACACCACGCAGGCTGCAGACACTACACAGTCTACAGACACTACACAGGCTACAGACACCACACAGGCTGCAGACACCACACAGGCTACAGACACTACACAGGCTACAGACACTACACAGTCTACAGACACTACACAGGCTACAGACACCACACAGGCTGCAGACACCACACAGGCTGCAGACACCACACAGGCTGCAGACACTACACAGGCTGCAGACACTACACAGGCTGCAGACACCACACGGGCTACAGACACTACACAGGCTGCAGACACCACACAGGCTGCAGACACTACACAGGCTGCAGACACCACACAGGCTACAGACACCACACAGGCTGCAGACACTACACAGGCTGCAGACACCACACAGGCTGCAGACACCACACAGGCTACAGACACCACACAGGCTGCAGACACCACACAGACTGCAGACACCACACAGGCTGCAGACACCACACAGGCTGCAGACACCACACAGGCTACAGTCACTTCACAGACTGCAGACACCACACAGACTGCAGACACCACACAGGCTGCAGACACCACACAGGCTGCAGACACCACACAGGCTTCAGACACCACACAGGCTGCAGACACTACACAGGCTGCAGACACTACACAGGCTGCAGACACCACACAGGCTACAGACACCACACAGACTGCAGACACCACACAGGCTGCAGACACCACACAGGCTGCAGACACCACACAGGCTACAGACACCACACAGACTGCAGACACCACACAGACTGCAGACACCACACAGGCTGCAGACACCACACAGGCTGCAGACACCACACAGGCTGCAGACACTACACAGGCTGCAGACACTACACAGGCTACAGACACTACACAGGCTGCAGACACTACACAGGCTACAGACACCACACAGGCTGCAGACACTACACAGGCTACAGACACCACACAGGCTGCAGACACCACACAGGCTACAGACACCACACAGGCTGCAGACACCACACAGGCTGCAGATACTACACAGGCTACAGACACCACACAGGCTGCAGACACCACACAGGCTGCAGACACCACAGAGGCTGCAGACACTACACAGGCTGGAGACACCACACAGGCTGCAGACACCACACAGGCTGCTGATGTAGCACCCTGAGGACTCGGCTGCTACAGGGGTATTGCACCTCACTCCAGAGGTGTGGTATTCCACTCCCGGGTAAGGATGGAGTGTGGGACTGAGCTCAGTAGGCTGCATGCACTACATACATCCCATTTCCGGGGGACAGAACTACGGTACTCCCACCAAGTAAATGTGCAGGTACGACAGTGTCTGTCCCTGGCTGGAGTGGGAGGGGGGTGGAACATCCCAGTAGTGTAGGGGCAGATAGGGGGAGTACTCTGGGTAAAGCTAGGAGCCCATTGGGTGCTGGTCACCTGGGCTCACACATAGAGGGAGTATATAAGGTGGGCACCATCTAGAGACAGGGTCTTTTTAGTCAAGTTCAGCCTGAGGAGAAGCAGAGCAGAGGAGCTCAGCCAGGAGGGCTGACAGGGAGCTGTGGCTCCAGCTGGGCCCAGCTCCAGGGCCAAGCATGAAGAAAGAGGAGGAAGAAGGACCCAGAGAGGCAGAGCCAGAGGGAACCCTAAGATCCCAGAATCAGACCAAAAAGGGTGAAGGGTTGGCAGAAAAGGGCACCGGATCCCAAGCTGGCGGAGGCAAAAGTAACCCTTAGCCAGGAACCGGAGGTCGTGGGCAAGCTTTGCCACGACCCTCACCACATCCACCAGGAAGGTACACCAAGAGTAGTGTCAGGAAAGCCAGAGAAGGTTTTGCCATCAGAAGGCCCAAGGGAACTGGACAAAGGTGGATCCCTGGTGGGGACGGCCAGCAGAAAGAGAGAGAGAGAGGGGAGCTCAGGACCACGCTCCGGAACTGCCTGGGGGTTAGCCGAGCCCCGCACCTGGTGGACGCAGCACGGCTCGGGTGGTCACTCAAGGCCAGAGTGACTAAAGCAACATCAGTGAGTAAAAACCCTGAAACTGCATCCCACGACTCTGTGCCTCCTTACCGCACCATGACAACTTCCATCATCTACTCCTGCTGCCCTGAGGCCATACCCCTCCCGTTGGGGGTTATACCATCCCTGCTGCACCCATACCACCGGCCTCAGCGGACTGTTTTGCAGCGGCGGCCTTGTGACCGCAAATCAACGGGTGGCGTAGTCGACATACATTCTAACATCTACTGCTAATAGACTCGCCACTTAGTTTGACTCCCTGGGCACGGACCGGGTCACCGCCACGAGACTACTACCCCCATCTGATCCGGCTCCGGGTAAGCCCCCGTGCGCGCGATGCCGCACGACACAGAAGGCCCAGGGGCGCGTCACTGACACCACACAGGCTACAGACACTACACAGGCTACAGACACCACACAGGCTGCAGACACCACACAGGCTGCAGACACCACACAGGCTGCAGACACCACACAGGCTGCAGACATTACACAGGCTGCAGACACTACACAGGCTACAGACACCACACAGGCTGCAGACACCACACAGGCTGCAGACACCACACAGGCTACAGACACCACACAGGCTGCAGACACCACACAGGCTGCAGACACCACACAGGCTGCAGACACTACACAGGCTGCAGACACCACACAGGCTGCAGACACCACACAGGCTACAGACACCACACAGGCTGCAGACACCACACAGGCTACAGACACCACACAGGCTGCAGACACCACACAGGCTACAGACACCACACAGGCTGCAGACACTACACAGGCTACAGACACCACACAGGCTGCAGACACCACACAGGCTGCAGACGCCACACAGGCTACAGACACCACACAGGCTGCAGACACCACACAGGCTGCAGACACCACACAGGCTGCAGACACCACACAGGCTACAGACACCACACAGGCTGCAGACACCACACAGGCTACAGACACCACACAGTCAGTAACCATCAAAACTCACAAAAGTGGAGAGAGTCTTAAAGTAAAGCTGAGAGATGATACATGATGCCCGATGATACATGTATCAGACAGTCGCTGCAGGAGTCCAGCCATATATATTTAAGTCTGTAACACTGCGGCGTTTCAGAAAAATACTGGGGTCCGAACCGCACTGTAGACTAGTTGGATAGGTGAGAATGAGCGAGTCTCTATGGGGAACAGAATATGTAAAAAATAACAGTGTTAGGTAACCCTCTTAAATATATTGTATCAATTGGATCTATAAGAGAACAATCCTGAGCGGACATTGTATCTTTCCTGGGTTAATACTTCTGTACAGTTGCCCCCGAGGCTCGTCCTACTTGTCATCCCCAGCCGGCTCGTGCTGCTCGGTCAGATCACTGTTCGCTACGTCCCAGTCATCAAGATAAAGGTTCTGGCGGAGTTACTGAACATCAGAGGATACATATGTGCCGGATAATGAAACTAATTACTTCTTGTTAAATTACAAGCATTCTATTTTGCTCTGATTTACTCCAGAGTCACCGACGCTGTTTGGTTTCCATCCATCCGACGCCGACCTATTAAGCTCAGAGTCGCTGAATATTCAGCAATTATAATCAGTGGAAATGAGCGGAAAAAACACTAAAGAACTTACAGCAACAGATAGAGAACTCCAAGGAATTCAGGCAGCGTGTAACAATCCACAAGGGCGGCCATGTCTATGACATCATACACGGTGATGTCATCGAAGACAAGGTGAAAAAGTCCGATCAGAACCGTCCTGATGAGAACTAGCAATGATACAGAACTGTCTGCTGATGGCAGCTTTGGATTTGGGTGGTTAATAAATATACTTAAAGGAGAAGTCCAGACCACCACAGACTCCAACAGGCAGAAGCCCTGGAGTCATAGACGATGGCTGAGCCATGATAGAGAAGAGTCTCAATATCTCTAGTCTGAACTTTTTTTCTTACCCCATTATTTCCTAATATGTGAGGCCCATGACGATAAGATTATAAGAAAAATAATGTCACTCTGATAGGAGATGTTTATACTATGTGTGTCTCTTAATGTTGCGATCGTGCAATTGCCGTCTGACAAGAGTTTTGTTAGCATGTTGGGGTATTGTATTCAATTTGTATTGTCAGAGATTGGAGTTCTTAATAAAATATATGGAAAGATAATTCTGTAGCCCGTCTCCAGATCAGCGTATTCACCTGTGAGATGAGATGAGAACATTTAGAAAAAATAGTTTGGGGTTCAATTCGGGTAAAAAAATTCTATTTGAACCAAATCGATTAATCACAAATAAAAAGTGTCCGCAAAAGATACTTATTATCCTCTGTGATCCTTCCAGACCCCAAAAGGGAAAAAAGAGTTTAAAGAGAATGCGTCAGCAGGTTTTTGCTGTAAACAGCATGATGTAGGGGCAGAGAGTCTGATTCCAGCAATGTACCACTTATTGGGCTGCTTGCTGCAGTTTTGATAGAATCCCTGTTTTCTCTTTTGTAGATGTAGCATTGCTCAGAATGCTGAGCTGGGCATAATCCCGCCCAAACTCCTGATTGGTCGCTTCCTGTGTACAGTGTCAGCAAGCGGCCAATCAGAGGTGAGGGCGGGGTTACACAGATTAGCTGGACTGTCAGGCACATGACACCTAGTCCTGCAGTTATAATCTCCTGCTGATAAAACATTGATTATATTAAAAAATACAGCAAGCTGCAGAGCAAGTGACACATCCCTGGAATCAGGCTCTCTGCCTCTGCATCATGCTGCTCTTAGATTAAATAGCAAAATCCTGACATATTATTCCCTTTAAGAAGCAATAAAAGATAATAGTCACCTGTCTTTTGTCTGCCCCTCACCTGTTCTGCAGCATTGGCTCGCCGCTCAGCCCCCCAGTCTTCATTGTCAATCTTTCATTCACCGGTCTACTGGTCCCAAGATTTTTCCTCTTCTGTCACTGACTAGACCTCAATTCACTGACTAAGGCCTGATGATCCTACAAGGGGCCTAGTCGGCGTCAGAAGACCCAAAGACTAGAGACCAGAAGATCTTAAGATCAAAGGCCGTGAGACCTGAAACGAAGCCAGGACTACCATGCAGAGAGCTGCACTGGATGTACGGGTGAGGGCTAGGCCTAGGACAGGTCATTATTATCTTTTCCTGTTGTCCAGCTCTCCATTTTGCTGGATTCGGGCAAATCGAATCACCAAAAAAATAGATTTTTTTTTAAATTTTGCACAAATTCAGTTTTCTACAAATCGATTCACTCATCTCTAACCAGGTGCAACTTTTTTCTAGAGAAGAACAGAACATCCTAAGAATTTAAGTCTGAGCTGATGATCGGAAATTAACAATCATTATTGAGACAATCATTTTGTTAAAATCCTCCAGTCTTTGGAAATCTTTGGAAATTCGAATTCGCTGAGTATTTCCAAAATATTCGATTCAAAACCCAAAAATCTGCAAAGTGTTCAATTCATTGCTCTGAATAGTCATGTATGGTGCTCCGAGGTCTCCTAGGACTATAGTCACCCCCTTTTGAGCTCTTTAATGCAAACACTAGCTTAGTAGTGACCTTGATACATCCGGATAGGAGTAATCGGTGGTTAACTGGTGGCAACTAGGGATGAGCGGACCCGTAGAAATTTAATAGTTGAAATCAATAAGGACCCTCTATTTCTCTCTCTCCCTCCTCCCGTACTTCCCCCCAGAATTCCGAACATTGAAACAGACTTCCGGTTAAAGTCCGTGTTCAGAGTTTAGCACCGGGTATGAACCCTGAAATTTCAAGTTTGGGTTTGTGCATCTTTAGGCTGTTACTCACACACTAATCTTTGTCACTGCTGAGCTTTCACACACTATCTGTATAGTTTCTTCAGTGGTTTATGGCTTTCGTTATCAGTATTCTGTGCTATGACGTCCCCTCACTATCCAGATTCACTCTATAAAGGCTGCTGCATTCCCTGCCTCAGCTTTTTTTTACAGGCTATGGTAGTCGCTCTTGATTGGTCGTGCTATATCACATGATCTGTTTGTGGCAAAGCATTATGGGCCATGTGAGCCTTCCCTGGTTGATACAATCATTTGCAATATGTAAAATAATGATGGCAAGTAATTTAGATGATTTGCGTCCAAATTTGCCAAATTCGGCAAATTCTTAAAATTCCACAAAAAAATTGATTCCCTTTGAATTGTTATGCTAATCTCTTCTCCACTCTCTAACATTGAGTTTGGAAATATAAAGACCATCTCCAAAAAATGCACGCGTCCTTCTTGGCGTTCCTTGGAATAATGATTAGCTTATCGCCGAACTTTTAGTTTTAATTTCCTCTCTACACATGAAAGAAGATAAAGCTCGGCTGGCAGCAGCGCGAGCCTCCGCCGCTCAGACAATGACGTCCTGGCCCATTTTCCTTCCCTTGAGCATATTAACCAGAGTTCAGCATTGATCTAGCTCAGGTGAGGCTCCGGGTCCTATGGAAACAGCATCTTACAGATTACAGTCATATCCATTTAAATGAATCGCATTTATCTCTCACTGATGTGAGTTTTCAATTATAAGCGAAACATCAAAGAGCAAAAGATTAATTAAACAACTAACGGGAAAATAAAACTTACATTTCCCAAAGGAAAATGTTTAGCAATTAGTCCAAACCTTGCCGCAGATTGGTGCTGTAATTAAAAGCTGACCCAGCCCTCTCAGAATAAACTTTCCTGGTAGCACGAAGGATCGTGATACTCCGAGTCTTTCCGTTTTACGCGGTGCTGCTCCATATTGTCATAATATAAATTAGCATCTGAATAAATACACCCATTAAGCAGCGTTTCGCCGGGAGATAAAACGCCGCGGCTTCGATTGTTGCTGGCAACATAATGCAAAATCAAAATTTTAATTGAGTGATTTATTATCTTGGCCTGAAAACTTGATTAACGGGAAAGACATAAATTTAAAATGCGATTTGAATGAGCAGCAGAAATACCAATACGCCGCCTGTCAATCATCTGCTTCTTGTGACGCGTGACTTCTGGTAACGGTGCAGTTCCTGCATTTAAATTCCCCAAGTTACAATCTTGAAAACTTAGTTTATCTAAATTAAAAGGTTAAGCAAAAATATAGAAAATTAGATCTTCAAGGAATAAGTTACAAAACTTGCGAGTTTAGTTTTATCAGCTCAGTTTCCTCCGTCCACTGATTCCTACTTCATCCTAGGTTTCGGCACCATTTTCTTAGAGTTCTTACTACAAGACAGTTTTCCCTGTGCCATCAAGTGACTGGAGAAGTGAGTAAAGGGGGCTGACTGACTGCTTTTTTTAATAGAATAGGGCCTTTTTCTGTCTATACATTGAAGAAGGAGGCTGGCTTGTCTATGGGAATACGTAGTTAGTCAGCCCCAGCCCCATATAAACACAGCTCAGGTCAATAGATTCCAGTAGAAAAGCTAAACTGTGTAGAGCAAAGGAAAGGAGGAAAGGGCACCTGGACAAGAAATGGTGCAACTATTGCAAAAATGGGCCACCTGAGCTCTAAAGATTGCATTAGGAACTTACTTCTTCTTATTATTATTTTTTTTAGCTGATGCATAGAAAACAATTATTGAAGAAGAAAGCTGAAAGTGATGAGGATAGGGTTCTCCTTGCGACTATCAGCCAAAGATCTGTGGAAAGGGCACCATGACTCATAATGGAGCTGCAAATGGCATTTGGACTAAAGGAATTCTACTTACTGATTATATTATTACACCACATTCCAAATTATTATGCAAATTAGATTTAAGGGTTATAAAGATGTAATTTTTTTGGACTTTTTTTGTCACAGGGTTTTTGGATCACTGACATCAATCTTAGACACCTGTGACAATTTGTTGGCAGGTGCCCAATTAAAGGAAATCTTAAGAAGGATATTCCACAGTATTAAGGCAGGTTTCAAGCAATATGGGAAAGAAAAAGGATCTCTGCTGTCAAAAAGCGTCACATAGTGCAAAGCCACGGACAAGTTATGAAAATATTAGATATTTCATGAAAGCGTAAGCGCGATCATCGTACTGTGAAAAGAATTGTGGCTGATATGGAGCACAAATGGGTTTGTGCCGATAAAGGCAGAATGAGGAAGGTTCATGCAGATAAAGGCATGATGAGGAAGGATTCTACCAGATAAATTTATCGGATTAAGGGAACAGCTGTTAAGTCCCATTACAAAGCAGCAGAAAGGTTTTTGAAGCTGCTGGAGCCTCTGGAGTCCTGCGAACTTCAAGGTGTATTATCCTTTGGAGGAAGCAGTTTTCTGCATAACTCTACTATTCAGCCTCCCTTAAATAACGCTCAAAAGCAGAAATGGAAGCAGAGGCCTAGACAGACATGAAGACTCAGTATAAAACAGCCATGTTTACTGATGATGCCGTGCAACGCTGGATCATCTAGATGCATGGACACCATGTCCCAACAAGGTTGTGACGTCAGCAAGGAGACGGCAGAGTCAGGTTTTGGGCAGGATTCATGGAGAAAGAGCAGCTAGACCCTATAGGGTCCCAGAATGTGTGAAAATGATCTCGGCAAAGTATATTGTGTTTCTTACTGACCACTTTCTTCCATGGTACAAAAAGAAGAACTGCGACGTCCGTAGCAAAATCATCTCCATGCTGACAATGTCCCATCACATGCTACAAAGAGACCTCCGAGCCATCGGCTGCTATGGAGATAAAAGAAGAGAAAACCAAGGGGCGGCCACCACCCTCCCCTGACCACAACCCTACTGAGAAGCTTTGAGAAAATAGCTTTGAGAAAATAACATTTGTGTAATAATTTAGAACGCGATGTACTAATATTATTATGGAAACCCTTTTATTGTAGGGACGGCAGGTAGGTAGGGACTGAGTACTCTTAGATACAGCCCTGATAATGCCTGCAATGTCCCCCCCCCCCTCCCCTTCCATATTGTATGTGCTACAACTCCATGTTATAAGAAGAGATAAAATATAATTATTGTCAGGGTTAGTGCACATTAGAAAAACTAACTTTGTTCCTGCAAAACCAACCTAAACTGAGTTTTCTTTTGTGCCGTTTTATGTTTCACCTCCCTACATATGTCAGGCAGCGAAGTATAAATTCAGCAAATCACGGTTTCGGCTTTCGGAGCTTTTCACCTTGAAAAATCTCGTTCACAATAGATGATATTTTCCTACAACAATAGTAATGACTCTTTCTAAATACAAATATCTTTTCTGATACATTCAGCTACAGTTTCCCCTAAAACAAAGCCAGAGCCATTTCTATAAAGCTATATGAAGCCGTATTTCTGTAGTTAGGAGAGTTCCTTCTTTAGCTACACAATAAATATCTGTAATAAAATCTGAAAATATTTCTTC
This sequence comes from Phyllobates terribilis, assembly GCF_046119375.1. Taxonomy (NCBI): domain Eukaryota; kingdom Metazoa; phylum Chordata; class Amphibia; order Anura; family Dendrobatidae; genus Phyllobates; species Phyllobates terribilis. The sequence continues at coordinate 664,715,674 of NW_027362763.1, forward strand.
TGGTATCTTCTTTTTTTTCATTATCAAATCCATGATTTTTGCAAATGACCTTCGCCATTTTTTACATATGAAGTACTGGATGTAAATATGTTGGGGGCTTGTCCGGGAGCACATCAAAATTGATCCAGTTTAACTTAAGCCCTGTTTAGATGGAGCTTTTTTTCAGTGCATTTTGGGGAGTTTTGTCTGAATTCCTCTAAAAACAGGAATCATATGGGATTCAGCCTAACCCCCGATGTGGCCATAGACTGCAGTGACACAAACAGAGGTCAAATATTCTCCGTTTGTGAAGTTTTTATGAACATGTCCCTTAGTTCCGATGGGCAAAGATGTGTAGCAGACTATGTTTCTCTACCTGGCTGAACAAACAGACACATTCATAAAAAAAAACATGTTGGAGATTTCTCTGAGGCCTGTCTAAGTCCCATTTTAGAGGGATTCAGATGGAACCTTGCAAAAAGCGCACTTTCACTCTTTGTTTCATTGCAGCCATTTGGTAAATTCTAAAAAGTTCATTTTTTTCTCATTAAAGTCCACTCTGTCCCCATCTGGACTGAAAAAAAACAGAAATGTAGAAATTTTTGCAAATTTGTTAAAAAAGAAAAACTGAAATATCACATGGTCATAAGTCTTCACACCCATTGCTCAGACACTCATATTTAAGTCACATGCTGTCCATTTCCTTGTGATCCTCCTTGAGATGGTTCTACTCCTTCATTGGAGTCCAGCTGTGTTTAATTAAACTGATAGGACTTGATTTGGAAAGGCACACAGCTGTCTATGTAAGACCTCACAGCTCACAGTGCATGTCAGACCAAATGAGAATCATGAGCTCAAAGGAACTTCCCAAGGAGCTCAGAGACAGAATTGTGGCAAGGCACAGATCTGGCCAAGGTTACAAAAGAATTTCTACATTACTCAAGGTTCCTAAGAGCACAGTAGCCTCCATAATCCTTAAATGGAAGATGTTTGGGACCACCAGAAGTCTTCCTAGACCTGGCCGTCCTGCCAAACTGAGCAATCATGGGAGAAGAGCCTTGGTGAGAGAGGTAAAGACGAACCCCAAGATCACTGTGGCTGAGCTCCAGAGATGCAGTAGGGAAATGGGAGAGAGTTCCACAAAGTCAACTATCACTGCAGCCCTCCACCAGTCGGGCCTTTATGGCAGAGTGGCCCGACGGAAGCCTCTCCTCAATGCAAGACATATGAAAGCCCGCATAGACTTTGCTCAAAAACACATGAAGGACTCCCAGACTATGAGAAATAAGATTCTCTGGTCTGATGAGACGAAAATAGAACTTTTTGGTGATAATTCTAAGCGGTATGTGTGGAGAAAACAAGCCACTGCTCATCACCTGCCCAATACAATCCCAACAGTGAAACATGGTGGTGGCAGCATCATGCTATGGGGGTGTTTTTCAGCTGCAGGGACAGGACGACTGGTTGCAATTGAAGAAAACATGAATGCGGTCAAGTACAGAGATATCCTAGATGAAAACCTCTTCCAGAGTGCTCTGGACCTCAGACTTGGCTGAAGGTTCACCTTCCAACAAGACAATGACCCTAAGCACACAGCTAAAATAACAAAGGAGTGGCTTCAGAACAACTCTGTGACCATTCTTGACTGGCCCAGCCAGAGCCCTGACCTAAACCCAATTGAGCATCTCTGGAGAGACCTGAAAATGGCTGTCCACCAACGTTCACCATCCAACCTGATGGAACTGGAGAGGATCTGCAAGGAAGAATGGCAGAGGATCCCCAAATCCAGGTGTGAAAACTTGTTACATCATTCCCAAGAAGACTCATGGCTGTACTAGCTCACAAGGGTGCATCTACTCAATACTGAGCAAAGGGTCTGAATACTTATGACCATGTGATATTTCAGTTTTTCTTTTTTAATAAATTTGCAAAAATGTCTACATTTCTGTTTTTTTTTCAGTCAAGATGGGGTGCAGAGTGTACTTTAATGAGAAAAAAATGAACTTTTTAGAATTTACCAAATGGCTGCAATGAAACAAAGAGTGAAAAATGTAAAGGGGTCTGAATACTTTCCGTACCCACTGTATAATTGGGTATCATCAGCATAGAGATGGTGCTGAAAACTGAATCTACTGATGTTTTTTCAACTAGAGAGGAGGGGACCTAGAACTGAACCCTGAGGAACCCCTACAGTAAGTGGAAGATGAGGGGAAGAAGAGCCACCAAAGGATACAGAGAAGAAGCAGTCAGAGAGGTAGGAGAAGAACCAGGAGAGAGCGGTGTCCTTGAGACACTAGTCTATACTACATCTGTGATCGGGAAGCAGGCTGGCTAGACAAATAAACTGAGCAGCTGGCTAGCTTATGTAACTTGCATACCTTAAGTATACTAATAAGTTGCATAACTGACATAGTGCCTATAACTTCAGGTAAATACAAGGAGAAATGCAAAGTCCTACATCTGGGCAAGAAAAATGAAAAAAGCATATACAGAATAGGAGGAATAGGGCCAAGCAACAGCACGTGTGAAAAAAGACTTAGGTATACTAATAGATCACAGGCTGCACATGAGTCAACAGTGTGATGCAGCAGCAAAAAAGGTAAACACAGTTCTGGGATCTATTAAGAGAAGCATAGACTCTAGATCACGTGAAATAACTATCCCCCTCTGCTCTTCTTTGGTCAGACCTCATCTGGAATACTGTGTCCAGTTCTGGGCACCACATCTTAAAAGAAACATGAAGAAACTGGAGCAAGTTCAGAGAAGAGCGACCAGGATGGTGACCGGTCTGGAAACAATGTCCTATGAGGAACGGTTAGAAGGTTTGGGAATGTTTAGCTTGCAAAAGAGAAGAGAAAAGAGGTTCCGGCTTTTTTTTTGTGTAGCATTTGTTCAGAGATAACAGTAGTGTATAGGACATTATATGGCGGTACAAAGCAGAGTAGCTGTAAATCCAGCTCTGGGGTGAGATAAATAATTACAAGAAAGCAGTAATTGCAACGGAGGACACGAATCCTTTAAAGGAAAATTCCAAGTATTGAACGTTAATAGTTATCAAATATTCAGCAAGTCTGAGATCAGAGCTATGCAGAGCCCCCTTTTTTAATAGAGAGGAGGTGTTCGTGCTGGACCTCTCACTCCATTCAGTGTCTACAGTAGCCATCTACAGTGCACAGTTATTTCTGGCAGAATCATATACAGTAAATGGAGCGAGAAGTTGGGCATCTGCGACTCCATACCCTTCAAGGATCCCTGTAGATCCCAGTGGTCACACCCTTCGAGGGTCAGTTAGTTATCCCCTATCCATAACTTTCAATCTTGGGAATACCGTAAAGCTTTCCCCATATGCGCATCTCCATCTCTAGCGCCAGCAGCTACTTTTCTGGCCGTCACATCTGTGGCACGGTTGACCCTTAGTGCTGACACATCATCATCTCGGACACATTGTAATCATATGATCACGGATGTCATTTCCTTCAGCCGCTCTTTAGAAACATTTTTAAGGCAGATTCAGCGTAGAAAGGATTCCGACGCGCCTCGGTCTCATCTTTTTTTTTCGTTCTCAATCTAGAATACATTGTTGACTTATGAATAAACCATAATTTTAACGATGTAACGATGTTTGAGCCGACCGCAGGTTACGTACTGATTATAAATGATAAACCCAGATTGGGAAAGCAAGAACATTGCATACTTTAAAATTATATCATTTGTAGCCAAATGGAAATGAGTCACCTTCCCACCCTCGCAAACCCGCGATATCACAGCTCCGATGCAACGTTACTATTGGAACCAGACCATAACATTGCAAAACTTACAGCAAAATCATGAAATAAAGGCATTCTGGGGGGGTAAAATGGAAAATTAGTCTGTAATTATTGTTTTTTTTTGTTGTTGCATAATTTCTATTATTTTTTTTGTTTTATTGTTCCTGTATCCAGATAGTTTGAAGAAAGAATAATGATTTACAATATGCAATTCAAAAAAATGCTACTTGCAATGCCCTGTCTGGCCACAAGGTGCGCTGCAGGGGAAACATTTATGAGGTACAGAACCATAGAGATCTCTCCTTAATGGTACGATTTCTTCCGGCTCCTTCTCCTGTTCGGAGAGTAAAAATCAGCGATTGTCAGTCCTATCAAGACGTATTCGCTTCGTCAAACTCATTGTGATAAAGTGAAACATATATTTTGAGGCCGATGGCTGGGATTAATATCTAATTTCACATTATTACACAAGTAGCATAATCCTCTTCAGTCATTTAATTAACCTGAGAGCTCAGCGTCTGACCTGTACTTGAAGCAGACTTAATTCTAAGCTTCTGTTATATACGAAAATGTCCTTAACTACTAAAGTAACTAATTACTGGGACGTGCGGTTATATAGATACCGATACAATGCTTCATCCACAGTCTGCATAAAGATCTACAACTAATACCAGCTGTACATATAGAATTATATACAGGAGATGCCCAGGTTATACCAGCTGTACATATATAATTATATACAGGAGATGCCCAGGTTATACCAGCTGTACATATATAATTATATACAGGAGATGCCCAGGTTATACCAGCTGTACATATATAATTATATACAGGAGATGCCCAGGTTATACCAGCTGTACATATATAATTATATACAGGAGATGCCCAGGTTATACCGGCTGTACAGATATAATTATATACAGGAGATGCCCAGGTTATACCAGCTGTACATATATAATTATATACTGGAGATACCCAGGTTATACCAGCTGTACATATATAATTAAATACAGGAGATGCCCAGGTTATACCAGCTGTACATATATAATTATATACTGAAGATACCCAGGTTATACCAGCTGTACATATATAATTATATACAGGAGATGCCCAGGTTATACCAGCTGTACATATATAATTATATACTGGAGATACCCAGGTTATACCAGCTGTACATATAGAATTATATGCAGGAGATGCCCAGGTTATACCAGCTGTACATATATAATTATATACTGGAGATACCCAGGTTATACCAGCTGTACATATATAATTATATACAGGAGATGCCCAGGTTATACCAGCTGTACATATAGAATTATATACAGGAGATGCCCAGGTTATACCAGCTGTACATATATAATTATATACTGGAGATACCCAGGTTATACCAGCTGTACATTTATAATTATATACAGGAGATGCCCAGGTTATACCAGCTGTACATATATAATTATATACAAGAGATGCCCAGGTTATACCATCTGTACATATATAATTATATACAGGGGATGTCCAGGTTATACCAGCTGTACATATATAATTATATACAAGAGATGCCCAGGTTATACCAGCTGTACATATATAATTATATACAAGAGATGCCCAGGTTATACCAGCTGGACATATATAATTATATACAGGAGATGCCCAGGTTATACCAGCTGTACATATAGAATTATATATAAGAGATGCCCAGGTTATACCAGCTGTACATATATAATTATATACAGGAGATGACCAGGTTATACCAGCTGTACATATATATTTATATACAAGAGATGCCCAGGTTATACCAGCTGTACATATATAATTATATACAAGAGATGCCCAGGTTATATCAGCTGTACATATATAATTATATACAGGAGATGACCAGGTTATACCAGCTGTACATATATAATTATATACAGGAGATGCCCAGGTTATACCAGCTGTACATATATAATTATATACAGGAGATGACCAGGTTATACCAGCTGTACATATATAATTATATACAGGAGATGCCCAGGTTATACCAGCTGTACATATATAATTATATACTGGAGATACCCAGGTTATACCAGCTGTACATATATAATTAAATACAGGAGATGCCCAGGTTATACCAGCTGTACATATATAATTATATACTGAAGATACCCAGGTTATACCAGCTGTACATATATAATTATATACAGGAGATGCCAAGGTTATACCAGCTGTACATATATAATTATATACAAGAGATGCCCAGGTTATACCAGCTGTACATATATAATTATATACTGGAGATACCCAGGTTATACCAGCTGTACATATAGAATTATATGCAGGAGATGCCCAGGTTATACCAGCTGTACATATATAATTATATACTGGAGATGCCCAGGTTATACCAGCTGTACATATATAATTATATACAGGAGATGCCCAGGTTATACCAGCTGTACATATAGAATTATATACAGGAGATGCCCAGGTTATACCAGCTGTACATATATAATTATATACTGGAGATACCCAGGTTATACCAGCTGTACATTTATAATTATATACAGGAGATGCCCAGGTTATACCAGCTGTACATATATAATTATATACAAGAGATGCTCAGGTTATACCATCTGTACATATATAATTATATACAAGAGATGCCCAGGTTATACCAGCTGGACATATATAATTATATACAGGAGATGCCCAGGTTATACCAGCTGTACATATATAATTATATACAAGAGATGCCCAGGTTATACCAGCTGTACATATATAATTATATACAGGAGATGACCAGGTTATACCAGCTGTACATATATAATTATATACAAGAGATGCCCAGGTTATACCAGCTGTACATATATAATTATATACAGGAGATGACCAGGTTATACCAGCTGTACATATATAATTATATACAAGAGATGCCCAGGTTATATCAGCTGTACATATATAATTATATACAGGAGATGACCAGGTTATACCAGCTGTACATATAAAATTATATACAGGAGATGCCCAGGTTATACCAGCTGTACATATATAATTATATACAGGAGATGACCAGGTTATACCAGCTGTACATATATAATTATATACAGGAGATGCCCAGGTTATACCAGCTGTACATATATAATTATATACAAGAGATGCCCAGGTTATATCAGCTGTACATATATAATTATATACAGGAGATGACCAGGTTATACCAGCTGTACATATATAATTATATACAAGAGATGCCCAGGTTATACCAGCTGTACATATATAATTATATACAGGAGATGCCCAGGTTATACCAGCTGTACATATATAATTATATACAAGAGATGCCCAGGTTATATCAGCTGTACATATATAATTATATACAGGAGATGACCAGGTTATACCAGCTGTACATATATAATTATATACAAGAGATGCCCAGGTTATACCAGCTGTACATATATAATTATATACAGGAGATGCCCAGGTTATACCAGCTGTACATATATAATTATATACAAGAGATGCCCAGGTTATATCAGCTGTACATATATAATTATATACAGGAGATGACCAGGTTATACCAGCTGTACATATATAATTATATACAGGAGATGCCCAGGTTATACCAGCTGTACATATATAATTATATACAGGAGATGCCCAGGTTATACCAGCTGTACATATATAATTATATACAGGAGATGCCCGGGTTATACCAGCTATACATATATAATTATATACAGGAGAGGCCCAGGTTATACCAGCTGTACATATATAATTATATACAGGAGATACCCAGGTTATACCAGCTGTACATATATAATTATATGCAGGAGATGCCCAGGTTATAACAGCTGTACATATATAATTATATACAGGAGATGCCCAGGTTGTACCAGCTGTACATATATAATTATATACAGGAGATGCCCAGGTTATACCAGCTGTACATATAGAATTATATACAGGAGATGCCCAGGTTATACCAGCTGTACATATATAATTATATACTGGAGATACCCAGGTTATACCAGCTGTACATTTATAATTATATACAGGAGATGCCCAGGTTATACCAGCTGTACATATATAATTATATACAAGAGATGCCCAGGTTATACCATCTGTACATATATAATTATATACAAGAGATGCCCAGGTTATACCAGCTGGACATATATAATTATATACAGGAGATGCCCAGGTTATACCAGCTGTACATATATAATTATATACAAGAGATGCCCAGGTTATACCAGCTGTACATATATAATTATATACAGGAGATGACCAGGTTATACCAGCTGTACATATATAATTATATACAAGAGATGCCCAGGTTATACCAGCTGTACATATATAATTATATACAAGAGATGCCCAGGTTATATCAGCTGTACATATATAATTATATACAGGAGATGACCAGGTTATACCAGCTGTACATATAAAATTATATACAGGAGATGCCCAGGTTATACCAGCTGTACATATATAATTATATACAGGAGATGACCAGGTTATACCAGCTGTACATATATAATTATATACAGGAGATGCCCAGGTTATACCAGCTGTACATATATAATTATATACAAGAGATGCCCAGGTTATATCAGCTGTACATATATAATTATATACAGGAGATGACCAGGTTATACCAGCTGTACATATATAATTATATACAAGAGATGCCCAGGTTATACCAGCTGTACATATATAATTATATACAGGAGATGCCCAGGTTATACCAGCTGTACATATATAATTATATACAAGAGATGCCCAGGTTATATCAGCTGTACATATATAATTATATACAGGAGATGACCAGGTTATACCAGCTGTACATATATAATTATATACAGGAGATGCCCAGGTTATACCAGCTGTACATATATAATTATATACAAGAGATGCCCAGGTTATATCAGCTGTACATATATAATTATATACAGGAGATGATCAGGTTATACCAGCTGTACATATATAATTATATACAGGAGATGCCCAGGTTATACCAGCTGTACATATATAATTATATACAGGAGATGCCCAGGTTATACCAGCTGTACATATATAATTATATACAAGAGATGCCCAGGTTATATCAGCTGTACATATATAATTATATACAGGAGATGATCAGGTTATACCAGCTGTACATATATAATTATATACAGGAGATGCCCAGGTTATACCAGCTGTACATATATAATTATATACAGGAGATGCCCAGGTTATACCAGCTGTACATATATAATTATATACAGGAGATGCCCGGGTTATACCAGCTATACATATATAATTATATACAGGAGAGGCCCAGGTTATACCAGCTGTACATATATAATTATATACAGGAGATACCCAGGTTATACCAGCTATACATATATAATTATATGCAGGAGATGCCCAGGTTATAACAGCTGTACATATATAATTATATACAGGAGATGCCCAGGTTGTACCAGCTGTACATATATAATTATATACAGGAGATGCCCAGGTTATACCAGCTATACATATATAATTATATACAGGAGATGCCCAGGTTATACCAGCTGTACATATATAATTATATACAGGAGATACCCAGGTTATACCAGCTGTACATATACAATTATATGCAGGAGATGCCCAGGTTATACCAGCTGTACATATATAATTATATACAGGAGATGCCCAGGTTGTACCAGCTGTGCATATATAATTATATACAGGAGATGCCCAGGTTATACCAGCTGTACATATATAATTATATACAGGAGATGCCCAGGTTATACCAGCTGTACATATATAATTATATACAGGAGATGATCAGGTTATACCAGCTGTACATATATAATTATATACAGGAGATGCCCAGGTTATACCAGCTGTACATATATAATTATATACAGGAGATGCCCAGGTTATACCATCTGTACATATATAATTATATACAGGACATGCCCAGGTTATACCACCTGTACATGTATAATTATATACTGGAGATGCCCAGGTTATACCACCTGTACATATATAGTTATATAGAGGAGATGCCCAGGTTATACCAGCTGTACATACAGTACAGACCAAAAGTTTGGACACACCTTCTCATTTAAAGATTTTTCTGTATTTTCATGACTATGAGAATTGTACATTCACACTGAAGGCATCAAAACTATGAATTACCACATGTGGAATTATATACTTAACAAAAAAGTGTGAAACAACTGAAAATATGTCTTATATTCTAGGTTCTTCAAAGTAGCCACCTTTTGCTTTGATGACTGCTTTCCACACTCTTGGCATTCTCTTGATGAGCTTCAAGAGGTAGTCACCGGAAATGGTTTTCCCTTCACAGGTGTGCCCTGTCAGGTTTAATAAGTGGGATTTCTTGCCTTATAAATGGGGTTGGGACCATCAGTTGTGTTGTGCAGAAGTCAGGTGGATACACAGCTGATAGTCCTACTGAATAGACTGTTAGAATTTGTATTATGGCAAGAAAAAAGCAGCTAAGTAAAGAAAAACGAGTGGCCATCAGTACTTTAAGAAATGAAGGTCAGTTAGTGCGAAAAATTGGGAAAACTTTGAAAGTGTCCCCAAGTGCAGTTGCAAAAACCATCAAGCGCTACAAAGAAACTGGCTCACATGAGGACCGCCCCAGGAAAGGAAGACCAAGAGTCACCTCTGCTTCTGAGGATAAGTTTATCCGAGTCACCAGCCTCAGAAATCGCAGGTTAACAGCAGCTCAGATTAGAGACCAGGTCAATGCCACACAGAGTTCTAGCAGCAGACACATCTCTACAACAACTGTTAAGAGGAGACTTTGTGCAGCAGGCCTTCATGGTAAAATAGCTGCTAGGAAACCACTGCTAAGGACAGGCAACAAGCAGAAGAGACTTGTTTGTGCTAAAGAACACAAGGAATGGACATTAGACCAGTGGAAATCTGTGCTTTGGTCTGATGAGTCCAAATTTGAGATCTTTGGTTCCAACCACCGTGTCTTTGTGCGACGCAGAAAAGGTGAACGGATGGACTCTACATGCCTGGTTCCCACCGTGAAGCATGGAGGAGGAGGTGTGATGGTGTGGGGGGGCTTTGCTGGTGACACTGTTGGGGATTTATTCAAAATTGAAGGCATACTGAACCAGCATGGCTACCACAGCATCTTGCAGCGGCATGCTATTCCATCCGGTTTGCGTTTAGTTGGACCATCATTTATTTTTCAACAGGACAATGACCCCAAACACCTCCAGGCTGTGTAAGGGCTATTTGACCAAGAAGGAGAGTGATGGGGGGCTACGCCAGATGACCTGGCCTCCACAGTCACCAGACCTGAACCCAATCGAGATGGTTTGGGGTGAGCTGGACCGCAGAGTGAAGGCAAAAGGGCCAACAAGTGCTAAGCATCTCTGGGAACTCCTTCAAGATTGTTGGAAGACCATTTCCGGTGACTACCTCTTGAAGCTCATCAAGAGAATGCCAAGAGTGTGCAAAGCAGTCATCAAAGCAAAAGGTGGCTACTGTGAAGAACCTAGAATATAAGATATATTTTCAGTTGTTTCACACTTTTTTGTTAAGTATATAATTCCACATGTGGTAATTCATAGTTTTGATGCCTTCAGTGTGAATGTACAATTTTCAAAGTCATGAAAATACAGAAAAATCTTTAAATGAGAAGGTGTGTACAAACTTTTGGTCTGTACTGTATATAATTATATACAGGACATTCCCAGGTTATACCAGCTGTACATATATAATTATATAAAGGAGATGTCCAGGTTATACCACCTGTACATGTATAATTATATACAGGACATTCCCAGGTTATACCAGCTGTACATATACAATTATATACAGGAGATGACCAGGTTATACCACCTGTACATGTGTAAGTATATACAGGAGAAGCCCAGGTTATACCAGCTGTACATATATAATTATATACAGGAGATACCCAGGTTATACCAGCTGTACATATATAATTATATACAGGAGAAGCCCAGGTTATACCAGCTGTACATATATAATTATATACAGGAGAAGCCCAGGTTATACCAGCTGTACATATATAATTATATAAAGGAGATGTCCAGGTTATACCACCTGTACATGTATAATTATATACAGGACATTCCCAGGTTATACCAGCTGTACATATACAATTATATACAGGAGATGACCAGGTTATACCACCTGTACATGTGTAAGTATATACAGGAGAAGCCCAGGTTATACCAGCTGTACATATATAATTATATACAGGAGATACCCAGGTTATACCAGCTGTACATATATAATTATATACAGGAGAAGCCCAGGTTATACCAGCTGTACATATATAATTATATACAGGAGAAGCCCAGGTTATACCAGCTGTACATATATAATTATATAAAGGAGATGTCCAGGTTATACCACCTGTACATGTATAATTATATACAGGACATTCCCAGGTTATACCAGCTGTACATATACAATTATATACAGGAGATGACCAGGTTATACCACCTGTACATGTGTAAGTATATACAGGAGAAGCCCAGGTTATACCAGCTGTACATATATAATTATATACAGGAGATACCCAGGTTATACCAGCTGTACATATATAATTATATACAGGAGATGCCCAGGTTATATCAGCTGTACATATATAATTATATACAGGAGATGCCCAGGTTATACCAGCTGTACATATATAATTATATACAGGATATTCCCAGGTTTTACCACCTGTACATATATAATTATATACAGGAGATGATCAGGTTATACCACCTGTACATGTATAATTATATACTGGAGAAGCCCAGGTTATACCAGCTGTACATATATAATTATATACAGGAGATGCCCAGGTCATAACAGCTATACATATATAATTATATACAGGAGATGACCGGGTTATACCAGCTGTACATATACAATTATATACAGGAGATGACCAGGTTATACCACCTGTACATGTGTAAGTATATACAGGAGAAGCCCAGGTTATACCAGCTGTACATATATAATTATATACAGGAGATACCCAGGTTATACCAGCTGTACATATATAATTATATACAGGAGAAGCCCAGGTTATACCAGCTGTACATATATAATTATATACAGGAGAAGCCCAGGTTATACCAGCTGTACATATATAATTATATAAAGCAGATGTCCAGGTTATACCACCTGTACATGTATAATTATATACAGGACATTCCCAGGTTATACCAGCTGTACATATACAATTATATACAGGAGATGACCAGGTTATACCACCTGTACATGTGTAAGTATATACAGGAGAAGCCCAGGTTATACCAGCTGTACATATATAATTATATACAGGAGATACCCAGGTTATACCAGCTGTACATATATAATTATATACAGGAGATGCCCAGGTTATATCAGCTGTACATATATAATTATATACAGGAGATGCCCAGGTTATACCAGCTGTACATATATAATTATATACAGGATATTCCCAGGTTTTACCACCTGTACATATATAATTATATACAGGAGATGATCAGGTTATACCACCTGTACATGTATAATTATATACTGGAGAAGCCCAGGTTATACCAGCTGTACATATATAATTATATACAGGAGATGCCCAGGTCATAACAGCTACACATATATAATTATATACAGGAGATGACCAGGTTATACCAGCTGTACATATATAATTATATACAGGACATTCCCAGGTTATACCAGCTGTACATATATAATTATATACAGGAGATGACCAGGTTATACCACCTGTACATGTATAATTATATACAGGAGAAGCCCAGGTTATACCAGCTGTACATATATAATTATATACAGGAAATACCCAGGTTATACCAGCAGTACATACATAATTATTTACAGGAGATGGCCAGGTTATACCACCTGTACATGTATAATTATATACAGGAGAAGCCCAGGTTATACCACCTGTACATGTATAATTATATACAGGAGAAGCCCAGGTTATACCAGCTGTACATATATAATTATATACAGGAGAAGCCCAGGTTATACAAGCTGTACATATATAATTATATAAAGGAGATGTCCAGGTTATACCAGCTGTACATATATAATTATATACAGGAGATGACCAGGTTATACCAGCTGTACATATATAATTATATACAGGAGAAGCCCAGGTTATACCAGCTGTACATATATAATTATATAAAGGAGATGTCCAGGTTATACCACCTGTACATGTATAATTATATACAGGACATTCCCAGGTTATACCAGCTGTACATATATAATTATATACAGGAGATGACCAGGTTATACCGCCTGTACATGGATAATTATATACAGGAGAAACCCAGGTTATACCAGCTGTACATATATAATTATATACAGGAGATACCCAGGTTATACCAGCTGTACATATATAATTATTTACAGGAGATGCCCAGGTTATATCAGCTGTACATATATAATTATATACAGGAGATGCCCAGGTTATACCAGCTGTACATATATAATTATATACAGGACATTCCCAGGTTATACCAGCTGTACATATATAATTATATACAGGAGATGACCTGGTTATACCACCTGTACATGTATAATTATATACAGGAGAAGCCCAGGTTATACGAGCTGTACATATATAATTATATACAGGAGATACCCAGGTTATACCACCTGTACATATATAATTATATACAGGAGATGCCCAGGTTATACCAGCTGTACATACATAATTATATACAGGACATTCCCAGGTTATACCAGCTGTACATATATAATTATATACAGGAGATGACCAGGTTATACCACCTGTACATGTATAATTATATACAGGAGAAGCCCAGGTTATACCAGCTGTACATATATAATTATATACAGGAAATACCCAGGTTATACCAGCTGTACATACATAATTATATACAGGAGATGGCCAGGTTATACCACCTGTACATGTATAATTATATACAGGAGAAGCCCAGGTTATACCACCTGTACATATATAATTATATACAGGAGATGACCAGGTTATACCACCTGTACATATATAATTATATACAGGAGATGACCAGGTTATACCAGCTGTACATATATAATTATATACAGGGCATTCCCAGGTTATACCAGCTGTACATATATAATTATATACAGGAGATGACCAGGTTATACCATCTGTACATGTATAATTATATACAGGAGAAGCCCAGGTTATACCAGCTGTACATATATAATTATATACAGGAAATACCCAGGTTATACCAGCTGTACATACATAATTATATACAGGAGATGGCCAGGTTATACCACCTGTACATGTATAATTATATACAGGAGAAGCCCAGGTTATACCACCTGTACATGTATAATTATATACAGGAGAAGCCCAGGTTATACCAGCTGTACATATATAATTATATACAGGAGAAGCCCAGGTTATACAAGCTGTACATATATAATTATATAAAGGAGATGTCCAGGTTATACCAGCTGTACATATATAATTATATACAGGAGATGACCAGGTTATACCAGCTGTACATATATAATTATATACAGGAGAAGCCCAGGTTATACCAGCTGTACATATATAATTATATAAAGGAGATGTCCAGGTTATACCACCTGTACATGTATAATTATATACAGGACATTCCCAGGTTATACCAGCTGTACATATATAATTATATACAGGAGATGACCAGGTTATACCGCCTGTACATGTATAATTATATACAGGAGAAACCCAGGTTATACCAGCTGTACATATATAATTATATACAGGAGATACCCAGGTTATACCAGCTGTACATATATAATTATTTACAGGAGATGCCCAGGTTATATCAGCTGTACATATATAATTATATACAGGAGATGCCCAGGTTATACCAGCTGTACATATATAATTATATACAGGACATTCCCAGGTTATACCAGCTGTACATATATAATAATATACAGGAGATGACCTAGTTATACCACCTGTACATGTATAATTATATACAGGAGAAGCCCAGGTTATACCAGCTGTACATATATAATTATATACAGGAGATACCCAGGTTATACCAGCTGTACATATATAATTATATACAGGAGATGCCCAGGTTATACCAGCTGTACATATATAATTATATACAGGACATTCCCAGGTTATACCAGCTGTACATATATAATTATATACAGGAGATGACCAGGTTATACCACCTGTACATGTATAATTATATACAGGAGAAGCCCAGGTTATACCAGCTGTACATATATAATTATATACAGGAGATACCCAGGTTATACCAGCTGTACATATATAATTATATACAGGAGATGCCCAGGTTATACCAGCTGTACATGGATAATTATATACAGGAGAAGCCCAGGTTATACCACCTGTACATGTATAATTATATACAGGAGAAGCCCAGGTTATACCAGCTGTACATATATAATTATATACAAGAGAAGCCCAGGTTATACAAGCTGTACATATATAATTATATAAAGGAGATGTCCAGGTTATACCAGCTGTACATATATAATTATATACAGGAGATGCCCAGGTTATACCACCTGTACATGTATAATTATATACAGGAGAAGCCCAGGTTATACCAGCTGTACATATATAATTATATACAGGAGATGCCCAGGTTATACCAGCTGTACATATATAATTATATACAGGAGATGCCCCGGTTATACCAGCTGTACATATATAATTATATACAGGAGATTCCCAGGTTATAACAGCTGTACATATATAATTATATACAGGCGATACCCAGGTTATACCAGCTGTACATATAGAAATATATACAGGAGAAGCCCACGTTATACCAGCAGTACATATATAATTATATACAGGAGAAGCCCAGGTTATACCAGCTGTACATATATAATTATATACAGGAGATGCCCAGGTTATACCAGCTGTACATATATAATTATATACAGGAGATGCCCAGGTTATACCAGCTGTACATATATAATTATATACAGGAGATGCCCAGGTTATACCAGCTGTACATATATAATTATATGCAGGAGATGCCCAGGTTATACCAGCTGTACATATATAATTATATACAGGAGAAGCCCAGGTTATACCAGCTGTACATATATAATTATATACAGGAGATACACAAGTTATACCAGCTGTACATGTATAATTATATACAGGAGATTCCCAGGTTATAACAGCTGTACATATATAATTATATGCAGGAGATGCCCAGGTTATAACAGCTGTACATATATAATTATATACAGGAGATACACAGGTTATACCAGCTGTACATATATAATTATATACAGGAGAAGTCCAGGTTATACCAGCTGTACATATATAATTATATACAGGAGATGCCCAGGTTATACCACCTGTACATGTATAATTATATACAGGAGAAGCCCAGGTTATACCAGCTGTACATATATAATTATATACAGGAGATACACAGGTTATACCAGCTGTACATATATAATTATATACAGGAGAAGCCCAGGTTATACCAGCTGTACATATATAATTATATACAGGAGAAGCCCAGGTTATACAAGCTGTACATATATAATTATATAAAGGAGATGTCCAGGTTATACCAGCTGTACATATATAATTATATACAGGAGATGCCCAGGTTATACCACCTGTACATGTATAATTATATACAGGAGAAGCCCAGGTTATACCAGCTGTACATATATAATTATATACAGGAGATGCCCAGGTTATACCAGCTGTACATATATAATTATATACAGGAGATGCCCCGGTTATACCAGCTGTACATATATAATTATATACAGGAGATTCCCAGGTTATAACAGCTGAACATATATAATTATATACAGGAGATACCCAGGTTATACCAGCTGTACATATAGAAATATATACAGGAGAAGCCCACGTTATACCAGCAGTACATATATAATTATATACAGGAGAAGCCCAGGTTATACCAGCTGTACATATATAATTATATACAGGAGATGCCCAGGTTATACCAGCTGTACATATATAATTATATACAGGAGATGCCCAGGTTATACCAGCTGTACATATATAATTATATACAGGAGATGCCCAGGTTATACCAGCTGTACATATATAATTATATGCAGGAGATGCCCAGGTTATACCAGCTGTACATATATAATTATATACAGGAGAAGCCCAGGTTATACCAGCTGTACATATATAATTATATACAGGAGATACACAAGTTATACCAGCTGTACATGTATAATTATATACAGGAGATTCCCAGGTTATAACAGCTGTACATATATAATTATATGCAGGAGATGCCCAGGTTATAACAGCTGTACATATATAATTATATACAGGAGATACACAGGTTATACCAGCTGTACATATATAATTATATACAGGAGAAGTCCAGGTTATACCAGCTGTACATATATAATTATATACAGGAGATGCCCAGGTTATACCGGCTGTACATATATAATTATATACAGGAGATGCCCAGGTTATACCAGCTGTACATATATAATTATATAGAGAAGATGCTCTGGTTATACCAGCTGTACATATATAAATATATACAGGAGATGCCCAGATTATACCGTCTGTACATATATAATTATATACAGGAGAAGCTCACGTTATACCAGCTGCACATTTATAATTATATACAGGAGATGCCCAGGTTATACCAGCTGTACACATATAATTATATACAGGAGATGCCCAAGTTTTACCAGCTGTACATATATAATTATATACAGGAGATGCCCAAGTTATACCAGCTGTACATATATAATTATATACAGGAGATGCCCAGGTTATACCGACTATACATATAGAATTATATACAGGAGATGCGCAGGTTATACCAGCTGTACATATATAATTAAATACAGGAGATGCCCAGGTTATACCAGCTGTACTTATATAATTATATACAGGAGATGCCCAGGTTATACCAGCTGTATTTATATAATTATATACAGGAGATGCCCAGGTTATACCAGTTGTACATATATAATTATATAGAGAAGATACCCAGATTATTCCAGCTGTACATATATATTTATATATAGGAGAAGTCCAGGTTATACCAGCTGTACATATATAATTAGATACAGGAGATGCCCAGGTTATACCAGCTGTACATATATAATTATACGCAGGAGATGCCCAGGTTATATCAGATGTACATATATGATTATATACAGGAGATGCCCAGGTTAAACCAGCTGTACATATACAGCGGGTGCAAAAAGTATTCAGACCCCCTTTAAATTTTTCACTGTTTGTTCCATTGCAGCCATTTGGTAAATTCTAAAAAGTTCATTTTTTTCTCATTAAAGTACACTCTGCACCCCATCTTGACTTAAAAAAAACAGAAATGTAGAAATTTTTGCAAATTTATTAAAAAAGAAAAATGTAAACATCATATGGTCATCAGTATCCAGATCCTTTGCTCAGTATTGAGTAGAAGCTCCCTTTTGAGTTGTCCTATCCCTGCAGCTGAAAAACACCCCCATAGCATGATGCTGCCACCACCATGTTTCACTGTTGGGATTGTATTGGGCAGGTGATGAGCAGTGGCTTGTTTTCTCCACACATACCGCTTAGAATTATCACCAAAAAGTTCTATTTTCGTCTCATCAGACCAGAGAATCTTATTTCTCATAGTCTGGGAGTCCTTCATGTGTTTTTGAGTAAACTCTATGCGGGCTTTCATATATCTTGCACTGAGGAGAGGCTTCTGTCGGGCCACTCTGCCATAAAGGCCTGACTGGTGGAGGGCTGCAGTGATAGCTGACTTTGTGGAACTTTCTCCCATCTCCCTACTGCATCTCTGGAGCTCAGCCACAGTGATCTTGGGGCTCTTCTTTACTTCTCTCACCAAGGCTCTTCTCCCACGATTGCTCAGTTTGGCAGGACGGCCAGGTCTAGGAAGGCTTCTGATGGTCCCAAACTTCTTCCATTTAAGGATTATGGAGGCCACTGTGCTCTTAGGAACCTTGAGTAATGCAGAAATTCTTTTGTAACCTTGGCCAGATCTGTGCCTTGCCACAATTCTGTCTCTGAGCTTCTTGGGCAGTTCCTTTGAGCTCATGATTCTCATTTGGTCTGACATGCACTGTGAGCTGTGAGGTCTTATATAGAGAGGTGTGTGCCTTTCCTATCAGTTTAATTAAACACAGCTGGACTCCAATGAAGGAGTAGAACCATCTCAAGGAGGATCACAAGGAAATGGACAGCATGTGACTAAAATATGAGTGTCTGAGCAATGAGTCTGAATACTTATGACCATGTGATATTTCAGTTTTTCTTTTTTAATAAATTTGCAAAAATTTCTACATTTCTGTTTTTTTCAGTCCAGATGGGGTGCAGAGTGGACTTTAATGAGAACAAAAATGAACTTTTTAGAATTTACCAAATGGCTGCAACGAAACAAAGAGTGAAAAATGTAAAGGGGTCTGAATACTTTCCGTACCCACTGCATAATTATACACTTCTCAAAAAAATAAAGGGAACACTTAAACAACACAATGTAACTCCAAGTCAATAACACTTCTGTGAAATCTTCCTGTCCAGTTATGAAGCGACACTGATTGTGAATCAATGTCTCCTGCTGTTGTGCAAATGGAACAAACAACTGGTAGAAATGATCGGCAATAAGCAGATACCTCGTATAAAGGAGAGGTTCTGCAGGTGGTGACCACAGACCATTTCTCTGTTCTCATCCTTTTTGGCTGTTGTTTTGGTCATTTTTTCATTTTGCCATTGCTCTCACCCCTATAGGTACAGTAGCATGAGGTGGTGTCTACAGTACAACCCACAGAAGTTGCTCAGGTAGTGCAGCTCATCCAGGATGGCACATCAGTGCGAGCTGTGGCAAGAAGGGTAGCTGTGTCTGTCAGCACAGTGTCCAGAGCATGGAGCATATATCAGGAGATGTGGATGGAGCCATAGGAGGGCAACAACCCAGTTGCTGGATGGTTACCTCCTCCTTTGTGCAAGGAGGAACAGGAGGAGTACTGCCAGAGCCCTGCAAAATGACCTCCAACAGGCCACAAATGTGCATGTGTCTGCACAAACAGTTAGAAACCGACTCCATGAGGGTGGTATGAGGGCCCGACGTCCACAGATGGGGGTTGTGCTCACAGCTCAACACCGTGCAGGACGCTTGGCATTTGCCACAGAATACCAGGATTGGCAAAGTCGCCACTGGCGCCCTGTGCTCTTCACAGATGAAAGCAGGTTCACACTGAGCACATGTGACAGACGTGACAGAGTCTGGAGACACTGTGGAGAGTGATCTGCTGGCTGCAACATCCTTCAGCATGACAGGTTTGGCAGTGGGTCAGTAATGGTGTGGGGTGGCATTTCTTTGGAGGGCCGCACAGCCCTCCATGTGCTCGCCAGAGGTAGCCTGACTGCCATTAGGTACCGAGATGAGATCCTCAGACCCCTTGTGAGACCATATGCTGGTGCGGTTGGCCCTGGGTTCCTCCTGATGCAGAACAATGCCAGACCTCATGTGGCTGGAGTGTGTCAGCAGTTCCTGCAAGATGAAGGCATTGAAGCTATGGACTGGCCCGCCCGTTCCCCAGACCGGAATCCGATTGAGCACATCTGGGACATCATGTCTCGCTCCGTCCACCAACGTCACGTTGCACAACAGACTGTCCAGGAGTTGGCGGATGCTTTAGTCCAGGTCTGGGAGGAGATCCCACAGGAGACCATCCGCAACCTCATCAGGAGCATGCCCAGGCGTTGTAGGGAGGTCATACAGGCACGTGGAGGCCACACACAATACTCAGCCTCATCAGGAGCATGCCCAGGCGTTGTAGGGAGGTCATACAGGCACGTGGAGGCCACACACAATACTCAGCCTCATCAGGAGCATGCCCAGGCGTTGTAGGGAGGTCATATAGGTACGTGGAGGCCGCACACAATACTCAGCCTCATCAGGAGCATGCCCAGGCGTTGTAGGGAGGTCATACAGGCATGTGGAGGCCACACACAATACTCATCCTCATCAGGAGCATGCCCTGGCGTTGTAAGGAGGTCATACAGACACGTGGAGACCACACACAATACTGAGCCTCATCAGGAGCATGGCCAGGCATTGTAGGGAGGTCATACAGGCAGGTGGAGGCCACACACAATACTGAGCCTCATCAGGAGCATGCCCAGGCGTTGTAGGGAGGTCATACAGGCACGTGGAGGCCACACACAATACTCAGCTTCATTTTGACTTGTTTTAAGGACATTACATCAAAGTTGGATCAGCCTGTGGCATGGAGGGATCAGCCTGTGACATGGAGGGATCAGCCTGTGGTCCTGCTCAGGGGTTATGGAAGCCCAGGTGGCTTTGATAGCCACCTTCAGCTCGTCTGCATTGTTGGGTCTGGGGTCTCTCATCTTCCTCTTGACAATACCCCATAGATTCTCTATAATAGATTCTCTATGGGGTTAAGGTCAGGCGAGTTTGCTGCCAATCAAGCACAGTGATCCTGTTGTGTGTAAACCAGGTATTGGTACTTTTGGCCGTGTGGGCCAAGTCCTGCTGGAGAATGACATTTCCATCTCCATAAAGCTTGTCGGCAGAGGGAAGCATGAAGGGCTCTAAAATGTCCTGGTAGACGGCGGCGCTGACTTTGGTCTTGATAAAACACAGTGGACCTCCACCAGCAGATGACATGGCCCCCAAACCATCACTGATTGTGGAGACTTCACACTAGACCTCCGGCAGCTTGGATTGTGGCCTCTCCACTCTTCCTCCAGACTCTGGGACCTTGATTTCCAAATGAAATGCAAAATTTACTTTCATCTGAAAACAACACCTTGGACCACTGAGAACAGTCCAGGTCTTCTTCTCCTTGGCCCAGGTAAGACGCTTCTGGCGTTGTCTATTGGTCATGAGTGGTCTGACACAAGGAATGTGACACTTGCAGCCCATGTCCTGGATACGTCTGTGTGTGGTGGCTCTTGAAGCAATGACTCCAGCAGCAGTCCACTCCTTGTGAATCTCCCCCAAATTTTTGAATGGCCTTTTCTTAACAATCCTTTCCAGGCTGCGGTTATCCCGGTTGCTTCTGCACCTTTTCCTACCACAGTTTTTCCTTCCACTCAACTTTCCATTAATATGCTTGGATACAGCACTCTGTGAACAGTCAGCTTCTTTAGCTATGACCTTTTGTGGCTTACCCTCCTTGTGGAGTGTGTCAATGACTGCCTTCTGGACATCTGTCAAGTCAGCAGTCTTCCCCATGATTGTGGAGCCTACTGAAACAGACTAAGGGACCTTTTTTAAACGCTTCGGAAGTCTTTGCAGGTGTTTTTTGTTAATTAATTCTAATTTACTGAGATAATGACTTTTGTGTTTTCATTGGCTGTAAGCCATAATCATCAACATTAACAGAAATAATCACGTGAAATAGATCACTCTGTGTGTAATGACTCTATATAATAGATCCCTCTGTGTGTAATGACTATATATAATAGATCGCTCTGCGTGTAATGACTCAATATAATAGATCCCTCTGTGTGTATTGACTCTATATAATAGATCCCTCTGTGTGTAATGACTCTATATAATAGATCCCTCTGTGTGTAATGACTCTATATAATAGATCCCTCTGTGTGTAACGACTCTATATAATAGATCCCTCTGTGTGTAATGACTCCATATCATAGATCCCTCTGTGTGTAATGACTCTATATAATAGATCCCTCTGTGTGTAATGACTCTATATCATAGATCCCTCTGTGTGTAATGACTATATAATAGATCCCTCTGTGTGTAATGACTCTATATCATAGATCCCTCTGTGTGTAATGACTCTATATAATAGATGCCTCTGTGTATAATGACTCTATATAATAGATCACTCTGTGTGTAATGACTCTATATAATAGATCCCTCTGTGTGTAATGACTCTATATAATAGATCCCTCTGTGTCTAATGACTCTATATAATAGATCCCTCTGCGTGTAATGACTCTATATAATAGATCCCTCTGTGTGTAATGACTCTATATAATAGATCCCTCTGTGTGTAATGACTCTATATCATAGATCCCTCTGTGTGTAATGACTCTATATAATAGATCCCTCTGTGTGTAATGACTCTATATAATAGATCCCTCTGTGTGTAATGACTCTATATAATATAGGAGCTTCCCTTTTGGATTGAAGAACTGAAATAAATTAACTTTTTGATGATATTCTAATTTTGTGAGATGAACCTGTATACTGTATATACTATATGTGTCGCCTGTTATTAACCCTGCGCTGATCCTCTGCACATCTCTCGGCCTCTCTGTGCAGATGCAGCTGGCGCACGATGGGTAGAAAATGCAAATCTTTAATATGCGACATGTAAGGTCAGATGAATTAATCCCTGCAGATCCTCGGTGGCTTTATGCGCCCTCTGAGCCCGGCTATTAACATAACGCTATAAACTACGTTACTTAGTCATGAAAGAAATGTTTAATTTATCAGCGGATTCCAGAAGACATGAATTATTTACTCCGGTACAACGTGTCGAACTTCTGCAGCAAACGGGGAACACTCCTAATCTCCGAGCATCATTCCACCAAACCTATAATTAAAGTGACAGGCGCCATAAATCACTTTCACTTATGTATTAATTTAAAATCTTTACATCATTAATTTCATTACTTACTGGACAAGAAATACTTTGTCGGGACTTGATTACGCTATACGTCTTTATACCACAGTGGGAATTTACACAGGACATTCAGCGTAACGATTCCACGGGAGCAGGATTGTGGGGTGCTAATGAGTTGTATGGGCAACCAGGGGCTCCAGAGACGTTATGTACAAGAGCCTATTGGGCCTGACAGACGAAAAAAAAAAATTGCATGTCTGCTTTCAGGAATAATAAATATTGTAAAAAATGGATAAAAAAATAAAGAATGTTTAGAAGTAAATAAATGGAACAAAAAGAAATCACAAAAATAATTATGAAAGAAAAAAAAAAGAAAAAAAATAACTATAAAACAAGCAGATTCATAATGGTCGCTATTATAAAAGAATGACTTTACTTACAGCGCTCAATGAAAAAAATAAACGAAGACGTTAGAATAAAACTATAAAAGTGATTTAAAAGTCTCATAATATTGAATCAATCAAAACCACAAGGTGAAAAATCACATCACAATAGCAAAACAAACAAAAAAACAAAACAATGGCTGAATGGCCAATAAAAAGATACATTTTGGCTTTGTTCACATTAGCCATTTTTTGAGCATTGTTCTGCAGCGAAACCTGATCTCTTGGCAGGAAAGAAGATGCGTCAAAAACAGGTGCATTGTTTGGTGCGTTTTTCAGGATCCCAAAGTCCACCACAGAAGCATGAACACAGGTCACCAATGCAAGACATATGTGAAGCCATATTCACCAGAATTTCAAATGTAACAGTGGGGGGAGGTGAATTTTTCAGGAATAGTTTAGACACCGGCAGTGTATTGAGTTCATAGGACACTATTTACTTTCACACTATGGTTTGCCATTGAGTTGCTCAGAGATTGTTCAGTTTTACACCTCCCTGGGCCACAGGTATTGTTCAATCTCACACCTAGCTCAGCCAATGTTTACTCCCTACACATCACTAATTTAATTAAACTGTCCTAATCTAAACTACCATCTCAGTGACCAAGACATGATGGTAAATCACAAAAATAAATGACTTTCACATACTGCTGTACTTGCTTTTTTTTCACAAAAAACGCTGCAAAACCTGATAGCTAAGTTCACACTAACCGTTTTTTCAGATGCATTTCGCCCCACCAAAAATAAGACAAGTTGTTAAAAGACTAAATGAAAAAAGAGAAAAAAAATAACCTCTTAAGGGGTGATTCCATTTTATTAAGTTGTTACATTATTACTTTCACCATTATTTGCCTTTTAGGCTTCTCTGGAGGCTTTACACCATTCTGCAGTCGGAAGACCAGACTTGACCGTCTTTTTGGAAGTTCTCCTATATTTATCTGCAGGAGTTTCGCCGGTGGAGGCGTCCGTATTTCTAATGACAGTCATTCTCTGTAATTTACTGAAAAAAAAAAATTGCTGAGTTCTTTGCAGGGAAGGTTATGATACCTTTATATGTAGGAAGGTGTAAATGAGCCGACATTAGCAGCAGCTTAACAAAGTGAGCCGACATCTTCTGGTGGTCTGCGGGGTCAACCTGACAATTTTGTTAGAGAACAGATATATCTGTTATAAAGAACATTTCCATCTCGTAGATTTTATATATCTAAATGAGGAATAAAATCTGACATTTACTACCGGCGCTTCCTGGACAGTCATATATTTTACTTTGTTTAAAAAAAAAAAAAAGGACATTTCTCCCGTTAACACCAAGTTCTGTGCTGATCATCTCACAATATATATGGCTGCTGATCAGACTGCAGATTTTTAAATACAGAGCATACCAAAAGACTTATATGAAAATTCTATCTGCCTTTAGCCACCACTAGAGGGAGCTTTGGTACTTACAGTATGGAGTAAGCTCCTCAGCTCCATCTAGTGGTGGCAGCAGTCAGAAATAAAAATATTATTTAATGGAATTTTAGGTATTTTAAAAATAAATGTCTTAAAAAAATGAAATAGTTTACACCTGGCTCCATTTCTACCAATCATATCTGATGTTTTATTTACTTCCTTGTGGGATGATTTATTATATCTACGTAACATTCACAAAAGTATTGTGTTGTAGCCACAGGAATCAGTGCTAAGGGCAAGTGATTGGATGCTGCTTCCACAGTATATGGCACATAGTCATTGTAGGAAATTAAAGAAAGTCTAGCCGGAAATGCCAGAGTAGCAGAGCTGGATTGTCAGGGGATAGAACGGGTGAATATTGGTAACTTATAGGGATTTATAGAAGCTAAAGTAAACTAGGGAGTAATAGACCTCCCTCAAGGACGACTCAATGTTACTGTATGACTGGGAAAGCACATTCACAAAGGTATCGTACAAACCAGGAAGGAAACCACCTGAACCAGACAGGTCCCTGTTCACACTAGGAAAAAGCCCTTCTCTGACGATGATCTGTGCCTGCCTGACCACGGAGGTTGGCACCCTAAGGTAACGCAATGGTGCCCCCACTCAATGGCGGCTTACCCCCAATCTCCTTAGCAGCTTCTAGGATCGCTAGAGTAGCGGTTCCCTAAGGAATAAAGGAATCACATACAAAACAACTGCAACCAACACAAACTACAGGAAAGTGAATGAAACCAACAAAGTATATAACCAACAGGAAACACCAGTAGAGAAAGATATTTAAAGCTGCACCCAAAAGGTGATAGGCCAAACAAACAAAGTAAATGAAAATCACCTGTTACCCAAAACTGACAGAAACAAAGATAACAGATCTAAAACACCCAAAGAAAAGGTGTATCTGCTGTGGTTCAGCGGAAAGAGACGCCGACTACAGAAAACTAGAGCCAAGGGTTCGAATCCAGAAGCCTGACACTCGTGCAGTCAACCAACCTGTGTCCTACTCTAGATTTATCCCAAAACAGCGGTCTACAGATGGAGCTCTTTTCCTTTTGTTTGAGACTTTAGTTTGGCTAAATATTATACATATTTTGAAAGGGCATTGACTGATAGGATAATATTTTACAATAGGTGGCACTAGAGAGCTAGCATTCCACCCCTGAAGAAGAGCTAATTTGCATTCCATTTTCCCAGGGAGCATTGCTGGGTCTACTAGTTTCCCTATGCCAGCTAGTCATCTCCACAAGGGGATCAGATTATCCTCCAATAGGTGGCACTAGAGAGCTAGCATTCCGCCCCTGAAGAAGAGCTAATTTGCATTCCATTTTCCCAGGGAGCATTGCTGGGTCTACTAGTTTCCCTATGCCAGCTAGTTATCTCCACAAGGGGAATCAGTTTATCCTCCAATAGGTGGCACTAGAGAGCTAGCATTCTACCCCTGAAGAAGAGTTAATTTGCATTCCATTTTCCCAGGGAGCATTCCTGGGTCTACTAGTTTCCCTATGCCAGCTAGTCATCTCCACAAGGGGAATCAGATTATCCTCCAATAGGTGGCACTAGAGAGCTACAATTCCACCTTTGAAGAAGAGCTAATTTGCATTCCATTTTCCCAGGGAGCATTGCTGGGTCTACTAGTTTCCCTATGCCAGCTAGTCATCTCCACAAGGGAAATCAGATTATCCTCCAATAGGTGGCACTAGAGAGCTAGCATTCCGCCCCTGAAGAAGAGCTAATTTGCATTCCATTTTCCCAGGGAGCATTGCTGGGTCTACTAGTTTCCCTATGCCAGCTAGTTATCTCCACAAGGGGAATCAGTTTATCCTCCAATAGGTGGCACTAGAGAGCTAGCATTCTACCCCTGAAGAAGAGCTAATTTGCATTCCATTTTCCCAGGGAGCATTCCTGGGTCTACTAGTTTCCCTATGCCAGCTAGTCATCTCCACAAGGGGAATCAGATTATCCTCCAATAGGTGGCACTAGAGAGCTACAATTCCACCTTTGAAGAAGAGCTAATTTGCATTCCATTTTCCCAGGGAGCATTGCTGGGTCTACTAGTTTCCCTATGCCAGCTAGTCATCTCCACAAGGGGAATCAGATTATCCTCCAATAGGTGGCACTAGAGAGCTAGCATTCCACCCTTGAAGAAGAGCTAATTTGCATTCCATTTTCCCAGGGAGCATTGCTGGGTCTACTTGTTTCCCTACACCAGCTGATCATCTCCACAAGGGAAATCAGTACTCTCTAAAGCAGAAATACCAGATGGAATGAGGGAAAGTGTTCCAGAAAAGGAGAAAACACGTCTTCTTAGCAAGAGTGTAAAATATGATGTGTGCACTCAGTGGCGTAACTTGAAGATTGTGGGCCCCAATGCAAAATCTCCAATGGGGCCCCTAACTAACACAGGTCTTTACTAGTAATAGTCATGTAGGGCAAAGGGACCTTTGGGGCCCCATAGTCTCCAGGGCCCGGGTGCGATTGTAACTAGTTATTTCTACGCCCTTGTGTGCACTGATCTGAGGATTATAGAAGTGTAAATGTAGCTATTAGGGGAACATGTTCACGGATTTCGCAATCTACAACCAGTGATCGGCGGCTTCTCACGAGACATGAATTGTTCTGCAAGTTGTTTCACATGTTCCCACCAAAAATCTGCATCAACTCCCCCATCTCTGAACGTGAGGCCTCTCGAAAAAAAAAAAAAACAATTTCCTAGTATGAAGTTTGCTTTGTCCTGGACCTTATTTCAAGCCTCTTTGCTCTCCCTTTTTGCTCGCCACTTTTCCATACACGACTGTTTTTAGGACAAGGGTCAGATGTAAATCTAATTTAGAGGTAGTGGAGCGGAAACGGTTGTTCTCTGGGCAGCAAATGGAACACGCGGAGCGAGGTTTACGCAGGCAAAATTGGAGTTTGCTTGTAAATACTTATATTGTTTGCTGTACGTAGATAATGTCTGAAGATTTCTAGTGTTGGTGTTTAACTCGTTAGTGACCACCGATATCTGTTTTTACAAGTCAAACCTTAGAGTATTGTGCTGTGTGGATGTTTCATGACCTTCAGGTTTCTGAATTCCTAGTATGGACCTTTGCAATGTCTTTGTTATGTTCTGCTACCAGAGCTAAGGAAAGAGAGGAGATCTGTCCCTACGATAGAACTCAGCTTAATCCCTACGATGTAACAGGGGACCTGATCCTGCGATCAGACCTGCTAAAGTCCTAAGCTAGTCTGTACGGAGACCTATAGATGTGGGGAAGGAATCCCTACAAGTACTAAGGACTGGGAGGAAAATGGGACACCTCCTAACAGAAATAGTAGCAGACAGACGAACAAACAAAATATATAGAACATAGAGGTCCGAAGACCAAGCAAACTAACAGAGTTAGATACAGAGCACAGGCTAGCTAGAAACTAGTTATACAATGAAGTCCAGCAAAGCCAGAAGGGTGGAGCAGGATTAAATAGGCCAACAAGGTCATGTGACCAGCAAAGGAAAAAACCTAAGAGCAAGGTTCTAACAGTCTTGATAATCACTTTTGACTTTTACCTGCCTAATTGTCATGCTAGGCATAGGAAGAACCCAGAATATGATGAAGGGAAAAGCAACTAGGGAAAGGGGGAGTGGAGACCCCTAAGCAGGTCTAACAACACCCTGACTCCCCTATCGTCCCTAAATAGGTTCCGCACCTATCACCAAGCAGGATACCTAATCCCTGACTGACCCTAGAGCTAGGCTCTAGGTAAGGAGGGGTGAGCACTAGTCAGCCCCCACTGCAACTAAGGACAAACCAGGGATAACAGATAAGGGGATACACTTAGTTTGAGAAGACACCAGAGAGATAAGGACTACAATCCACAAAAGAACTCCAAGAAGAATGTAGCCGACTGCTAGAATTCCAGATGTGAACAGAGGAATTAACTCTATAACTCTATCACCAGCAACTCTCTGGAGAAACTGAGTGTATTTAAAGATCCAGCAAGGGTGTGTCAATTAGCAGCAGAAGGTGGAGATCACCGCTGGGTCCTAGAGAGGGAGGGATGATGAAAGGATCAAGAAGGTGTCTGCAAGGCCAAGCGCAGCGACCTTCTACAGCCGGATCCAGAATTACTGTCTGTCAAACCTGACACAGCCGTGACACTGATACAACCTAAAAATGTATCAGCTGCCAACTTTAAGGCTACACGTGCTTGTTTGCTGCGTTTTTGTTTTTTTTTTCAGTGCAGATTTGTCACGAAGTCTGAAAGGTTTCCTGATTCCAGGAAAATGAATGAGAATCCTGAAGTCTGGTGCACACGTTGCTTATATGTGACTTGCAGATTTGGTGAAATTACTTTGAACTGTATCTGCATCAATGATGCAGATGCAGTTGAAAGTGCAATGCTGGACTAGGAGGGGGGGGAGAGGCGGTGGCACCAGAGCCGGGGCCCCCCGACTCATGGGCCCCATTGTGGCAGCGTGGTATGCCACTAACCATGGCTCCTTCTTTTTGATTTCTCTTCTCCTGGGCACTTCTACATGGCTCTGACCACATTCGTGCCAACAACGTGTCCTAACATTTTCAGCCAACAATCGGTTGCCAGTCAGTGGCTAACCGGGAAATGGAGGGAAAGTATCTCACAAGCCCGAATCAAGGGATTGTTTACTCTTCTCTTTCCATAAACTTTGCCGATTCCTATTTCCATCAGTGCAGATTTGATACATTATCACACAGACACATATAGCATAAACAATGCCTGACACATGTACACATTCCGTTTTCAAAGTGCTTATGTTGTGCAACTTTATCATGTGCCACTCATCTCGAAATATCTCAAGTTCAAAGAAAATATAAGGAAGAATAGAAAAGTCTAAACCAGTTACAATACCCGAGATTGTAGGAAAGGAGGTAGACGAGGGAAGATCGATCATTGTAGCCATATTTTTTGCTAGAAATGTTTTTCTAAGATTTAGCAGAAAAGGGGTCACTTGGGAAGACTGAGACATTGAGGATTGATGATCCTCCTTTCTCATCATTTTTGCGGGTTAGAAGACGTCCCCGTGATCTGTCGAATAACAAACAGCCGCACATTAGAAGTAGATGATGGAATTCTGTGGTTTGTCCTCATCAGATTCTTCTTCATTTGTCTCTGCGTGTACATATTATAATAGAAGTGATCAATGACATTATTAAGAATAATATGAGGAGAACAAATCATTCCAGAGAACGATACTTATGTGCGGAAGGTAATAAATACATTAATCAACAAAATGATCAACATTCAGATCATAATTCCTATAAAGAATCCAGAAGGTTTTCCGAGAGACTTCATTTATCTCATTGTCAGATTCGCTGAGATACAATTTTGCTTTCCATTTATAAACTTCGGTGTAAGGAATAATTATCTTCAGAGACGCAAATAAATCTATAGTAAAGTGAACGAGCTGCAAAAAAAAAAAGAGAAAATCACCGGCAGGTCCTCTGAAAAATATTAATTCAGGAACGGTAAAGAAGTTGTCTGGGGTTGAAATCCCACATGTATATCCAAAAGAAACTGAAGAGGTCTTCATATTGGACAAAGACAACGATATATAGAAGAAAAACTGAAATGATAAACAGAAATTATAAATGACCAGTGTGAACAAACACCAACGCGGAGAGAAAGTAAAAGTAGATGGAACACTATCAAAGCTATGGCTATGTTCACACGTTGCGTTTTTGCAGTGTTTCTTTGCTGCAGAAAAAAAAAGCAGCAAAAAGTTAACATGTGAACACAGTCTTACGCTCTGTGAAAGTCCACAGTTTTGGAGTATAATGGAAACAAGAATGAGTCCAAAGACCTGACGTAAATTAGTCCAAGCTGGAAATGTGGTGAATTCAAGGTGGCGCCCACTTGGATAACAAAGTTATCTGGACTCTATTTTATAGAGAATCTAATTACTGCAACTCCGACAAGGGGAAAATTGTAACAAAGAATCCTCATAGAGGTGATAAATGTGCGGGTCATTTATAAGTTCTCGGCTCTGTGAGTTTACGACGAGGTCACCTGCAGATTGAAGCCTCTGCGCTGGACATGATGGTAGACCCAGGAATATCTCAGCGCAGGAGGGATATAACTCTGGGTTATGAGCTGCTGTTACATGGGACTGCTGTTAGCTCTCTCCATTCTCGGGTCACCGCTCTCTAGGTCTCACCTCTAATAAGAGCTGTTGCTTCCATTCAATTGATTTTCTAATTACCCAATTACAGGTAGATGATGTCGGTGTATAGAAGTGATCTGTGTCCGGGGCAGCGCGGAAAGCGCAGAGATAATGAGCGGCCGAGCGTAAAATCACTCCCATTATATTATTATTGCTCAGTGGAAACACTAGAGTTCCTCATTGCTTCCTTTACAGTCTATTGATTCCCACAGTGTTCACAAGAGGCAGATGGACACCGACGTCATCCTGTGGGCGCAACCACCATCGAGGCCTCACCAGCCAAGAGTTTGGGGTAATAACAAGCACTTATTTTATTTCTATTTCTATGTTTCGCTGTATACGAGGCAGCTGGGTGGCTACTTATTTAGGAAATAAAAGGTAACATTTATTTGCATCTGTTTTTTTTATCATTCAGCTCACAAAGTCCAGCGCCCAAACAACAGAGAGCCCAGCGCAACAGCCACAATGGCCTCCAGGCAAAAATCGTGCAGGGATTACAGGGATTGTTAATCATTTACAGAAACCTTAACACTTGCAGATTTATTTTTCACTTTTATTCTTATAAATCCATGATAACCTAAATAAACACTGGGGACATCTGTGACTCCATCTGCAATGAAATCTTCCTTCGTGACGACAGAACCTGGAATATTATTCAGATAATTCGCTCAGTAAGTCTCCAATTAAAGCGATAGTATAGATATTAATAGATAAACCAATGAGTGTAAAAAGAAGAAGAAATCTGCAGCCGCTGTCACTTAGTACATTTTTTTTTTTAACTTATATTACTATTTTAACCCTTTAAATACTTTTTTCTTTTTTTGAAACTCTATTACTTATTCTCCAATACTGTAAAAATGTCTGCAACTGAGTTATCTTTCCTTAGTGGGATAAAGAACTTATATATATATATATACAGTACAGCCCAAAAGTTTGGACACACCTTCTCATTTAAAGATTTTTCTGTATTTTCATGACTTTGAACATTGTACATTCACACTGAAGGCATCAAAACTATGAATTAACACATGTGGAATTATATACTTAACAAAAAAGTGTGAAACAACTGAAAATATGTCTTATATTCTAGGTTCTTCAAAGTAGCCACCTTTTGCTTTGATGACGGCTTTGCACACTCTTGGCATTCTCTTCATGAGCTTCAAGAGGTAGTCACCAGAAATGGTCTTCACTTCACAGGTGTGCCCTGTCAAGGTTTAATAAGTGGGATTTCTTGCCTTATAAATGGGGTTTGGACCATCAGTTGTGTTGTGCAGAAGTCAGCTGGATACACAGCTGATAGTCCTACTGAATAGACTGTTAGAATTTGTATTATGGCAAGAAAAAAGCAGCTAAGTAAAGAAAAACGAGTGGCCATCATTACTTTAAGAAATGAAGGTCAGTCAGTGCGAAAAATTGGGAAAACTTTGAAAGTGTCCCCAAGTGCAGTAGCAAAAACCATCAAGCGCTACAAAGAAACTGGCTCACATGAGGACTGCCCCAGGAAAGGAAGACCAAGAGTCACCTTTGCTTCTGAGGATAAGTTTATCCGAGTCACCAGCCTCAGAAATCGCAGGTTAACAGCAGCTCAGATTAGAGACCAGGTCAATGCCACACAGAGTTCTAGCAGCAGACACATCTCTTCAACAACTGTTAAGAGGAGACTTTGTGCAGCAGGCCTTCATGGTAAAATAGCTGCTAGGAAACCACTGCTAAGGACAGGCAACAAGCAGAAGAGACTTGTTTGGGCCAAAGAACACAAGGAATGGACATTAGACCAGTGGAAATCTGTGCTTTGGTCTGATGAGTCCAAATTTGAGATCTTTGGTTCCAACCACCGTGTCTTTGTGCGACGCAGAAAAGGTGAACGGATGGACTCTACATGCCTGGTTCCCACCGTGAAGCATGGAGGAGGAGGTGTGATGGTGTGGGGGGGCTTTGCTGGTGACACTGTTGGGAATTTATTCAAAATTGAAGGCATACTGAACCAGCATGGCTACCACAGCATCTTGCAGCGGCATGCTATTCCATCCGGTTTGCGTTTAGTTGGACCATCATTTATTTTTCAACAGGACAATGACCCCAAACACACCTCCAGGCTGTGTAAGGGCTATTTGACCAAGAAGGAGAGTGATGGGGTGCTACGCCAGATGACCTGGCCTCCACAGTCACCAGACCTGAACCCAATCGATATGGTTTGTGGTGAGCTGGACCGCAGAGTGAAGGCAAAAGGGCCAACAAGTGCTAAGCATCTCTGGGAACTCCTTCAAGATTGTTGGAAGACCATTTCCGGTGACTACCTCTTGAAGCTCATCAAGAAAATGCCAAGAGTGTGCAAAGCAGTCATCAAAGCAAAAGGTGGCTACTTTGAAGAACCTAGAATATAAGACATATTTTCAGTTGTTTCACACTTTTTTGTTAAGTATATAATTCCACATGTGGTAATTCATAGTTTTGATGCCTTCAGTGTGAATGTACAATTTTCAAAGTCATGAAAATACTGAAAAATCTTTAAATGAGAATGTGTGTCCAAACTTTTGGTCTGTACTGTATATATATATATATATATAAATATACATATATATATATATATATATAAATTAAAAAATATATATACACACACATGTATCTACCGGGATGTTCACAGATCCCTATGTTATTGTTTTAAGGGGAGGTCATAAAGTTGGAAATAGATAATTTGATTTGTTACAAATTAATTAGTTCAAGAATTAGAATTTGTTAAAAAACTGTAGATTCATCGGAACCCAAAATTTTGGGGATCTACTTGGCACAAATCCAGCAAAATCACGGCTACTCAGGTGTCATTTTGGTTGATTATTTTAGTTGCCGGGAAAGGAATAAAATAAGACACATCCATCTACCACTTCTGCAGGTGAAGTTTCTTGGTGTTCTGTTCTTGTATCGCTCGATGCCAGTCTGGTGTCTCGGTGCCGAAATGGAGCGACAGAAGAAGAGAAGATCGGGGGACAGGTAAGGAAGGGTGTGTAATTTTTTTTTTTTATTATTATTATTTTTTAACCCCTTACCCTCCTTCATAGTAATAGGATTTATTTGGACCAAATGAAATCTGTCTACTGGACTTGAATGAATGTGCCCCAATCACATTTTGGCATCTTTGCTCATCTCTAAGAAAAACATTTTTCCCTATTTTTTTCCCAAGGGCTGAGGTTAGCATTACCACCACTTATCACTAATAAAGTGAATACATCTAAACTGTAATACCAGATACAACCAATGAACATGCGTGGCACTGTTGCCTTAAAAATAATGGCTACCCTAATTCCATACATTGCCTTTAAGGAGGTGTCCATGTAGACATTGTCCCTGGTCAGGTTAATACCAGAGTCCGCAGAACTACAAGGCACAGTCCACGCTGCCCATAGAAACATATGTTTACTATTATTTATGGCTTTATATTAGAAATAAATATAAGTTTATACATAAATAGAAGTTGATGAATAAATAAAACTTTCAATATAAATAGAACTTCATGCATAAATAAAGCTTATTACATTATGCAGAGATTTTCTTTTTTTATTTAAACATTAAAGAGACTTTTTTTTTCTCTTCATCAGTTTAAAAAGATAAAATAAAAGTCTAATTAAATCCACCGCGATTCAGTGTTATACAAAATGTAAAACATGAAAGATTCTCGGGTTTGTACTTGGACTTCCTGCTGCGAGGGGGGGAAGAAGAGCTGCTCCTTTCACGCCTTTAACTGTAAACTGTGATCGTCTGCTGTGAAATATCAGCACATTTAAGTAAAATCTGATCATTTGGGGCACTGAAATTTGTGTTTTTTGAGGCATGGGACAGTGTTTGTTTTTATACCGTTTTTGGTCACTTATAAACCTGTTATCCAGACTCCGAAAAATAGAAAAAGATAAAAAGTTTCAGAATGGTGTGAAATAATAAAATAAGTTATACTAATCCAAAAGATCCTCTACCGCTCCAGTTCTAACCCTTTTGCATCTCCCTTGTTTCTGTACTTCCTGTTCAGTCTAGTGTGACAATGTGACCTCTGCAACCAATCATTGGTTATAGCAATCGTGCTCTGGTTCATGCTGTTGTCACAGATCAACTGTAGTGGACATATGTGTGACTAGATATAAAATAAATTACAAAGAGCAGTTCTCTATTTCCTGCTGGGTCCAGAAGGACATGTGACCGCTGCCACCAATCAATAACTACAATGGAGACACAAAGTGCAACACTTTGGTCAGCGTCGGAGAGGCAGAAGACCACTGCGTACAGAAAAGAGGACACGAAACCTTTATTATATCTAGCATCGTCCTTTAGTACATATTGCCCTCCTTTGTTATGTATAGGGCTGTCCCTTATTACATAATGTTCCTTCTTATGTATAACACTGTCCCTTATCACATAGCATACCCTCTTGTAATGTATAACCCTGCCTTTTATTATATACCGTCTTTTCTTGGTATAAATAGTGTCATCCCTTATTACAAAGCATTTCCTATTGTTATGTATAGCGCCATCCCTTATTACATAGTAACCCCTCTTGCTATGTATAGTGCTGTCCCTTATTACACAGCATCCCCTTTTGTTATGTACAGCATGGTACTTTATTTTATAGCATCCCCTCTAGTTATGAATAGCACTGTCCCTTGTCATACAACATTCCCTCTTGTTATATATAGTGCTGTCCCTTATTACATAGCATTTTCTCTGGTCATGTATAGTGTAGTCCATTGTTATATAGCATCTCTTTTATTATGTACAGCATTGAACATTATTTTATAGAAAAAATGGGGACGTTTGTGATCCAGCACCAGATAGATAAAAAATCCAACTTTATTTAGAACATCATTTAAAATACATGGAGTTAAAATCAGAGTATAAGGCATGTAACACCTTATGCGTTTTGGACATTAATTTCCTTACTCATAGGCACGTTATTTTATAGCATCCCCTTTAGTTATGCATAGCTCTGTCCCTTATTACACAATATTCCCTTTTGTTTTATATAGCGCTGTCGCTAATTACATAGCATTTATTCTTGTTATATAAAGCACTTGTTATGACTTAGCCTACACACTCACACAGGTAACATACAGACCAGGTGAGAAGCAATACTCAGTAGGTCCCTGTTCAGACTAGGAAAGTCCCTGATCTGACCCTGATTTGTCCCTGCTTGACAATCTTGGCACCATAAGATTACGAAATGTCCTCCCACTCAACGTTGACTGACCCTGAATGTTCTTAACAGTACCCTCACTATAGACAACGTCTAACACCAAAGCAATAATTATAGAAAGAAATCCACATAAAACTAAGTATGAGGTACAGGGCTATGAACGTGTTCACACAGTGACACAGGAAAGAAGGAGAAAAATAGGCAGAACCAAAAAACAAAAGGAAGACGTGGAAACCTCTGAGAACCAAAACGAAGGAGATGGGAAAGGGTGCTAGGGAGGAAGACATACAAACAAACCATAGGAAAGCAACTGAGATTACTAAAACAAAATAATCCCTAACTGAGGAGCTGGAACTCCAAACACCATCAACCTTGAAATATATACAAGCAAATAAGGCAGGTGCAAGGTGAGTATATATAGTCCCTCCCAAGATGTGATAGGACAGAATCAAATAGGGAAATGAGAGACACCTGAATAGAAGAAAACCAAAGAAAGGAAAGAAAAGAAAACAGAACCGTCAGCAGTTGGACAGAGAACAAACAGGCTGTGGCTCAGCTGAAAAGCAAACCAACCACATGGCAAGAGGTCACCGGATCAAGTCCCAGAACCGAGCCATGACAGCACTTATTGTATAACATTTCCTCTTATGTATACCACTGTCCTTTATTACATATCATCCCCTCTAGTTATATATAATGCCATCCCTTATAACATTGTAATCTCTCTTGTTATGTATAGTGCTGTCCCTTATTACATAGTATCCCTTTTTGTTATGTACAGCGCTGTACTTTCTTTCATAGCATCCCCTCTTGTTATATATAGCTCTGTCCATTATTACACAGTGTTCCCTTTTATTATATACTGTATAATGCTGTCCCTTATTACATAGAATTTCTTCTAGTTATGCATAGTGCTGTCCTTTAATACATAGCATTGCCTTCTGTTATGTATAGCACTGTCCCATATTATATAGCATCCCTTCTTATTATACAGCATATAGGACCATCCCTTATAAAATAACATTCTCTCTTGTTATATATAGTGCTGTCCCTTATTACATAGTATATCAATGAATAATAGCAGCAACAGAATAATGTTCTATGCTTTGTTTTGTTTTCAATAAAAATAGGAATTCAAATATGTAAAAGAATTGGTTCCCTAGCTTAAAAAAAAGTCTCATTAGTTTGATTTTGTTATTTGTCTCAATATCACTAAGGAGACTGGTCAGTAAGAGCCAAATTATGTTGTGCATTAAGGTTTAACCATGTCACACGTACAGTAGATTCTTAGAAATGTCTTTGCATCATTATTGACAATTACTGTGGATAATCTGCCAGAAATGAGCCTCGGAGGGTTTGAAAGTGTTTTGGCTGAAAACCTGAAGCTTGTACAATAAAATTGATGATGTTGCATCAATAAGCCAAACAGATTCTCTGCCTCTCGTAGAACGCAGCCGTGGTAAGGTAACGTACAAGCAAGGAACGCGAGAGCCGTAAATCTACAGGAATTCCATCAAACAGTCAAAAGGAGGTGAAATATCCAGAATATTCAGATTCATCTTAATTACTGTGTGGTCTCCATATAACCTAAGCTCAGCAGATCGATCCCACTCCATAAGATATAAAAAAAAAATAAAAAATATCCATTAAAAATGAATAACATCGAGAACCTAATATTGGATAAAAGATAAAAAGTCTGGTTATGATTATATCAGTGGTTATTCTGTTTAATGAACCCTGAGAACTGATTCCATATGTTCAGTAATTCTACAGAGAGGATGGACTGGAAAAAGAGAGGAGAGACATGACAAAGAAACCTTGTTAATGTGATAAAGGGATTTGATAATTATGATATAACCCCCCCACACACACACACACAAAACTTTAATATGTACCGTAACTGTATTGTATAAGGAGCAAAGTATTATAGTAGTTATATTCTTGTACATACAAGCAGTATTATAGTAGTTATATTCTTGCACATAGGGGGCAGTATTATAGTAGTTATATTCTTGTACATAGGAGCAGTATTATAGTAGTTATATTCTTGCACATAGGGGGCAGTATTATAGTAGTTATATTCTTGCACATAGGGGGCAG
The DNA here is from genome assembly GCF_046119375.1 of Phyllobates terribilis. Taxonomy (NCBI): domain Eukaryota; kingdom Metazoa; phylum Chordata; class Amphibia; order Anura; family Dendrobatidae; genus Phyllobates; species Phyllobates terribilis. The sequence continues at coordinate 664,755,334 of NW_027362763.1, forward strand.
TATTATAGTAGTTATATTCTTGTACATAGGAGCAGTATTATAGTAGTTATATTCTTGCACATAGGGGGCAGTATTATAGTAGTTATATTCTTGCACATAGGGGGCAGTATTATAGTAGTTATATTCTTGTACATAGGGGCAGTATTATAGTAGTTATATTCTTGTACATAGGAGCAGTATTATAGTAGTTATATTCTTGTACATAAGGGGCAGTATTATAGTAGTTATATTCTTGCACATAGGGGGCAGTATTATAGTAGTTATATTCTTGTACATAGGGGGCAGTATTATAGTAGTTATATTCTTACACATAGGGGGCAGTATTATAGTAGTAATATTCTTGTACATAGGTGCAGTATTATAGTAGTTATATTCTTGTACATAGGGAGCAGTATTATAGTAGTTATATTCTTGCACATAGGGGGCAGTATTATAGTAGTTATATTCTTGTACATAGGGGGCAGTATTATAGTAGTTATATTCTTGCACATAGGGGGCAGTATTATAGTAGTTATATTCTTGTACATAGGGGGCAGTATTATAGTAGTTATATTCTTACACATAGGGGGCAGTATTATAGTAGTTATATTCTTGTACATAGGTGCAGTATTATAGTAGTTATATTCTTGTACATAGGGAGCAGTATTATAGTAGTTATATTCTTGCACATAGGGGGCAGTATTATAGTAGTTATATTCTTGTACATAGGGAGCAGTATTATAGTAGTTATATTCTTGTACATAGGGGGCAGTATTATAGTAGTTATATTCTTGCACATAGGGGGCAGTATTATAGTAGTTATATTCTTGTACATAGGGAGCAGTATTATAGTAGTTATATACTTGTACATAGGGGCAGTATTATAGTAGATATATTCTTGTACATAGGAGCAGTATTACAGTAGTTATGCTCTTGTACATAGGGGCAGTATTATAGTAGTTATATTCTTGTACATAGGAGCAGTATTATAGTAGTTATATTCTTGTACATAGGGGGCAGTATTATAGTAGTTATATTCTTGTACATAGGAGCAGTATTATAGTAGTTATATTCTTGTACATAGGAGCAGTATTATAGTAGTTATATTCTTGTACATATGGGCAGTATTATAGTAGTTATATTCTTGTACATAGGGGCAGTATTATAGTAGTTATATTCTTGTACATAAGGGGCAGTATTATAGTAGTTATATTCTTGTACATAGGAGCAGTATTATAGTAGTTATATTCTTGTACATAGGGAGCAGTATTATAGTAGTTATATTCTTGTACATAGGAGCAGTATTATAGTAGTTATATTCTTGTACATAGGGGGCAGTATTATAGTAGTTATATTCTTGTACATAGGAGCAGTATTATAGTAGTTATATTCTTGTACATATGGGCAGTATTATAGTAGTTATATTCTTGTACATAAGGGGCAGTATTATAGTAGTTATATTCTTGCACATAGGGGGCAGTATTATAGTAGTTATATTCTTGTACATAGGGGGCAGTATTACAGTAGTTATGCTCTTGTACATAGGGGGCAGTATTATAGTAGTTATATTCTTGTACATAAGGGGCAGTATTATAGTAGTTATATTCTTGCACATAGGGGGCAGTATTATAGTAGTTATATTCTTGTACATAGGGGGCAGTATTATAGTAGTTATATTCTTACACATAGGGGGCAGTATTATAGTAGTTATATTCTTGTACATAGGTGCAGTATTATAGTAGTTATATTCTTGTACATAGGGGGCAGTATTATAGTAGTTATATTCTTGCACATAGGGGGCAGTATTATAGTAGTTATATTCTTGTACATAGGGAGCAGTATTATAGTAGTTATATACTTGTACATAGGGGCAGTATTATAGTAGATATATTCTTGTACATAGGGGGCAGTATTATAGTAGTTATATTCTTACACATAGGGGGCAGTATTATAGTAGTTATATTCTTGTACATAGGTGCAGTATTATAGTAGTTATATTCTTGTACATAGGGAGCAGTATTATAGTAGTTATATTCTTGCACATAGGGGGCAGTATTATAGTAGTTTTATTCTTGTACATAGGGAGCAGTATTATAGTAGTTATATTCTTGCACATAGGGGGCAGTATTATAGTAGTTATATTCTTGTACATAGGGGGCAGTATTATAGTAGTTATATTCTTGCACATAGGGGGCAGTATTATAGTAGTTATATTCTTGTACATAGGGGGCAGTATTATAGTAGTTATATTCTTACACATAGGGGGCAGTATTATAGTAGTTATATTCTTGTACATAGGTGCAGTATTATAGTAGTTATATTCTTGTACATAGGGAGCAGTATTATAGTAGTTATATTCTTGCACATAGGGGGCAGTATTATAGTAGTTATATTCTTGTACATAGGGAGCAGTATTATAGTAGTTATATTCTTGTACATAGGGGGCAGTATTATAGTAGTTATATTCTTGCACATAGGGGGCAGTATTATAGTAGTTATATTCTTGTACATAGGGAGCAGTATTATAGTAGTTATATACTTGTACATAGGGGCAGTATTATAGTAGATATATTCTTGTACATAGGAGCAGTATTACAGTAGTTATGCTCTTGTACATAGGGGCAGTATTATAGTAGTTATATTCTTGTACATAGGAGCAGTATTATAGTAGTTATATTCTTGTACATAGGGGGCAGTATTATAGTAGTTATATTCTTGTACATAGGAGCAGTATTATAGTAGTTATATTCTTGTACATAGGAGCAGTATTATAGTAGTTATATTCTTGTACATATGGGCAGTATTATAGTAGTTATATTCTTGTACATAGGGGCAGTATTATAGTAGTTATATTCTTGTACATAAGGGGCAGTATTATAGTAGTTATATTCTTGTACATAGGAGCAGTATTATAGTAGTTATATTCTTGTACATAGGGAGCAGTATTATAGTAGTTATATTCTTGTACATAGGAGCAGTATTATAGTAGTTATATTCTTGTACATAGGGGGCAGTATTATAGTAGTTATATTCTTGTACATAGGAGCAGTATTATAGTAGTTATATTCTTGTACATATGGGCAGTATTATAGTAGTTATATTCTTGTACATAAGGGGCAGTATTATAGTAGTTATATTCTTGCACATAGGGGGCAGTATTATAGTAGTTATATTCTTGTACATAGGGGGCAGTATTACAGTAGTTATGCTCTTGTACATAGGGGGCAGTATTATAGTAGTTATATTCTTGTACATAAGGGGCAGTATTATAGTAGTTATATTCTTGCACATAGGGGGCAGTATTATAGTAGTTATATTCTTGTACATAGGGGGCAGTATTATAGTAGTTATATTCTTACACATAGGGGGCAGTATTATAGTAGTTATATTCTTGTACATAGGTGCAGTATTATAGTAGTTATATTCTTGTACATAGGGGGCAGTATTATAGTAGTTATATTCTTGCACATAGGGGGCAGTATTATAGTAGTTATATTCTTGTACATAGGGAGCAGTATTATAGTAGTTATATACTTGTACATAGGGGCAGTATTATAGTAGATATATTCTTGTACATAGGGGGCAGTATTATAGTAGTTATATTCTTACACATAGGGGGCAGTATTATAGTAGTTATATTCTTGTACATAGGTGCAGTATTATAGTAGTTATATTCTTGTACATAGGGAGCAGTATTATAGTAGTTATATTCTTGCACATAGGGGGCAGTATTATAGTAGTTTTATTCTTGTACATAGGGAGCAGTATTATAGTAGTTATATTCTTGTACATAGGGGGCAGTATTATAGTAGTTATATTCTTGCACATAGGGGGCAGTATTATAGTAGTTATATTCTTGTACATAGGGAGCAGTATTATAGTAGTTATATTCTTGTACATAGGGGCAGTATTATAGTAGATATATTCTTGTACATAGGAGCAGTATTACAGTAGTTATGCTCTTGTACATAGGGGCAGTATTATAGTAGTTATATTCTTGTACATAGGAGCAGTATTATAGTAGTTATATTCTTGTACATAGGGGGCAGTATTATAGTAGTTATATTCTTGTACATAGGAGCAGTATTATAGTAGTTATATTCTTGTACATAGGAGCAGTATTATAGTAGTTTTATTCTTGTACATATGGGCAGTATTATAGTAGTTATATTCTTGTACATAGGGGCAGTATTATAGTAGTTATATTCTTGTACATAGGAGCAGTATTATAGTAGTTATATTCTTGTACATAGGGGGCAGCATTATAGTAGTTATATTCTTGTACATAGGAGCAGTATTATAGTAGTTATATTCTTGTACATAGGAGCAGTATTATAGTAGTTATATTCTTGTACATATGGGCAGTATTATAGTAGTTATATTCTTGTACATAAGGGGCAGTATTATAGTAGTTATATTCTTGCACATAGGGGGCAGTATTTTAGTAGTTATATTCTTGTACATAGGGGGCAGTATTATAGTAGTTATGCTCTTGTACATAGGGGGCAGTATTATAGTAGTTATATTCTTGTACATAAGGGGCAGTATTATAGTAGTTATATTCTTGCACATAGGGGGCAGTATTATAGTAGTTATATTCTTGTACATAGGGGCAGTATTATAGTAGTTATATTCTTGTACATAGGGGGCAGTATTATAGTAGATATATTCTTGTACATAGGAGCAGTATTACAGTAGTTATGCTCTTGTACATAGGGGGCAGTATTATAGTAGTTATATTCTTGTACATAGGAGCAGTATTATAGTAGTTATATTCTTGTACATAGGAGCAGTATTATAGTAGTTATATTCTTGTACATAGGGGCAGTATTATAGTAATTATATTCTTGTACATAAGGGCCAGTATTACAGTAGTTATATTCTTGCACATAGGGGGCAGTATTATAGTAGTTATATTCTTGTACATAGGGGGCAGTATTACAGTAGTTATGCTCTTGTACATAGGGGGCAGTATTATAGTAGTTATATTCTTGTACATAAGGGGCAGTATTATAGTAGTTATATTCTTGCACATAGGGGGCAGTATTATAGTAGATATATTCTTGTACATAGGAGCAGTATTACAGTAGTTATGCTCTTGTACATAGGGGGCAGTATTACAGTAGTTATGCTCTTGTACATAGGGGGCAGTATTACAGTAGTTATGCTCTTGTACATAGGGGGCAGTATTATAGTAGTTATATTCTTGTACATAGGAGCAGTATTATAGTAGTTATATTCTTGTACATAGGGGCAGTATTATAGTAGTTATATTCTTGTACATAGGAGCAGTATTATAGTAGCTTTATTCTTGTACATAGGGGCAGTATTATAGTAGTTATATTCTTGTACATAGGAGCAGTATTATAGTAGTTATATTCTTGCACAGAGGAGCAGTATTATAGTAGTTATATTCTTGTACATAGGAGCAGTGTTATAGTAGTTATATTTTTGTACATAGGAGCAGTATTATAGTAGTTATATTCTTGTACATAGGGGGCAGTATTATAGTAGTTATAGGGGAGAGCACCTCATTTTGTAAATTAGGAGGAATGAACGTCCTCCCGGGGGGAACCTGGTTCAGGGACACTGGAGCCACCGTCCGCATACACTCCGGAGGAACAATAAGCCTGGGCTCGTCATCGTCCTCAGCCGTATCCATGGACCGGGACAAAGCGTCCGCCCGGGGGTTCTTTTCCCCTTTTAAAAAGTGAATGGAAAAATTGAATCGGGAAAAGAAAAGAGACCACCTGGCCTGCCTCGGATTTAGACGCTGCACCGTCTGTATGTACGAAAGATTTTTATGATCGGAATATACCACAAAAGGATGTTTAGCTCCCTCCAAGAGGTACCTCCATTCCGAAAAAACCATCTTAATAGCAAGTAATTCTTTGTCACCAATCGTATAATTCTTCTCTGCTGGAGAGAAGGTCTTGGAGAAGAAAAAACATGGTCTTGTCCGACTCTGTTCATTCTTTTGAGAGAGAACCGCTCCTGCTCCGACAGAGGGAGCGTCGACCTCCAGGAAGAATGGCTTGTCCACATCCGGGCGACGGAGAATGGGAGCTCTAGAAAAATAGGATTTAATCTCTCGGAATGCCTTGGATGTCTCCTTAGACCAATTCTTGGGATAGGCACCTTTCCTGGTTAAAGCGGCCAAAGGAGCCACCAGTGTGGAAAAATGTGGTATGAACTGCTGGTAGTAGTTGATAAAGCCTATGAAGCGTTGTACCGCTTTAAGGGAATGGGGCTCCTGCCAGTTCTGTACCGCCACCAACTTTTGTGGGTCCATGGCCAATCCCTTACTGGATATGATGTAGCCCAGTAAAGGTAGGGACTCTCGTTCGAACTGACACTTCTCCAGTTTACAATACAGAGAATTTGCATGCAATCGTTCAAAAACTCTGCGAACATCCTCTCTCTTGTGTGGAGAGGTCCGGGGAAAAAATAAGGATATCATCAAGATAGACTACCATGGATGATAGCAGCAAATCCCGAAAGATATCATTGACAAAATCTTGAAAAACAGCAGGGGCATGGCATAACCCGAAAGGCATGACGAGATACTCGTAATGACCATCACGAGTGTTAAAGGCTGTTTTCCACTCGTCACCTTCACGGATTCGCACAAGATTATATGCCCCTCGCAGGTCCAATTTAGTGAAGATGTTAGCCCCTCGCAACCTGTCAAATAGTTCAGAAATAAGGGGCAGAGGGTATTTATTTTTGATTGTGATGGCATTTAGTCCTCTGTAATCAATGCAGGGACGTAAATTACCCTCTTTCTTCTGGACGAAGAAAAACCCCGCTCCAGCAGGAGAGACCGATATTCTGATAAACCCCCGGGTCAGGTTCTCTTTGATATAATCTGACATGGCCTGGGTCTCGGGGACAGACAGGGGGTAAACCCTACCGCGAGGAGGCTCAGTACCGTGAACCAGGTCAATAGGGCAGTCATACGGTCGGTGTGGAGGTAAAGTCTCTGCAGCCTTTTTGGAAAAGACGTCCGCAAAACTCTGATATTGCAAAGGCAGAGCGGACAAGTCGGTAGAAGGCTCTGAGACTACCCTCCGGGCGGCTGTAACCATACATTGAGAGACACAATTCTCACCCCAGGAAGAAATTCTTCCCGTATTCCAATCAATGTGTGGAGTGTGACGACGTAGCCATGGAAGACCCAATAGCACCTCATCTAATCCCCCAGGGATAATAAGGAAGGAGATAACCTCCCGGTGACCCTGAGGAAACGACATGGTGAGAGGGACTGACTGGTGAGTGATTTGTGTGTCCAGCAGTGAACCGTTGACCACCCTAATGTTCATTGGTTTTGGCAGTAACTCCATAGGAATGGCATGCCTCTGGGCAAATGTTGATGACAAAAAATTGCCATCGGCACCAGAATCCACCCACGCCCTGGCAGTAACCATGGTTGTTCCGAAGGACAACGTCACCTCATACAATAATTTGGAGGAAGAAACCCCTGAATCTAACACACCCAATCCAACGATGGTTAGACACCTTCGTTTCCTGACCGCTTGGAATCCTTATTAACGGGGTACTCCAAGAGATGTGCAGGTCGGAAATGAGGGGACTTAGACTTAGTCTGGGACTTATCCATAGCCTCAGACTCCGGGTCGGAAGCCGCGGGTTTGGAGATAGGTCTAGAGAATGAAGGTGCCAACCGAAACCGAGGTCTGGAAACCTCCAGCTCTAACTTGCGTTCTGCATGACGCAGATCTATTCGGTTAGCAAGAGTGATTAACTCTTCCAGAGAGGTTGGGATCTCTCTGGTAGCTAGAGCATCTTTAATATGCCCAGCCAGCCCCCTCCCAAACACCGGGATTAGCGACTGCTCAGACCAATCCAGTTCAGCCGCTAAGGTTCTGAACTGGATGGCATAGTGGCTGGCGGTGGCCGAACCCTGGACCAACGCAAGAAGCTTAAGAGCCGTATCATGCGTGACCTGAGGATTTAGGAATACACTCTTTAGGGCATTAAGAAAGAGACCCGCATTAACCACTACCGGGTCATTCCGCTCCCACAGAGGAGTAGCCCACTCCAGGGCCCTGTGGGAGAGTAACGAGATGACATAACCCACTTTGGCCCTTTCGGAGGGGAACCGTGCCTCCATCATCTCCAACTGAATGGAGCATAGATTAATAAAACCTCTGCAGGATTTGCTGTGCCCAGAAAATTTTTCAGGGAGAGCAAAACGGGGTAATGGGGCAATTGCAGCTGCCGCAGCATTCACCGCGGCCGTGTTAACCAGATTGGCCGCTTGAGAAGCTGCCTGGGTAACTACTGCAGTGATATCAGCGACCGGGGCAGCTTGTTCCAGAGTCCTAAATCTGGCCTCAAGCTGCTGTATATAGCGCTGCAGTTGCTGGTTGTCAGCCATGTTCGGCAAGATCCTGGGGCTCTGATACTGTTAGGGGGACGGTTGCAAACAACTTTATTAAATAATGGAAAGCAACCGAACCCGGGGTCCGCGATGCAGCCTGGTGGACTGCGGCCGAACACCTTCCGGGTGAGAAGGTAAAACAGCCAACTTAAATAACAATCCCCTCCGTGTTACTGCACACCGGAACGGGAATAGGGATTCGCACTATCTCCGTTAACTGCACGAGAGATGTGCGATAAATAATGTATCTGTAGTCCTGTTACAGCACAGGGACTACACAGTAGGCGCTAGGATGCGTGTGTGATACACACCGGCGTATAAGGGCTCCCAGCCGGCGTGCTACTGGACTGAGGAGTATCTCTCCACGAGGCTTACAGGTGGTACCGGGAACACGGCGTCTGCAGACTGCTCGTGGTGTATGGCGACCCCTTTGTCAGAGCCAGACTGTCAGACGAAGCTACCTGCCTCCCTCCATCTAAGGCTGCCTATCCCCCGCTAAACCTGCCTGAATCAAGCTAAAGCACACGTGGAGCCCAAACAACCAAGCGTCCACTGTATTGCTAATAAAAATATGGATATCTTATAGCCTACATATTGTAACATATTGTTTATATGCTTTGATAAAGTGTGGTCATTAGACCAAGTGTGGAATATATTGCAATATACTGCAGTGTAATATCATTGATATACTCTGATACTGATAAAGTAGTTCTTTCACATGAATTGTCCTTGATGCATGCTATCCACAAAGTGTTTGCTAGGTGTGAATGCAGTAAGACAATGTTAATTGTTCTATGGTCTATGAAGTTGTGTGTTTCAAAGATTCATTATCCTGATTTGTACACAAGTGACCAGTATTATATTTGCTTTGACAAATAGTGTTATTGTAACCAAAATACTGATTCAGATAATGTGTGTACACTTACCATTATGTTCCATAAGAAATACACAGATCTATTGTCTAAAACAATGTTTATAGGTAAACTTCTCGAGATTACAGAACCTGGCCAATTCTGTATTATCGACGAATCATACTTATAAACATTAACCAGTTTTATGCTTCCATTGTCTAAGCCTTATAAAAGTCACTGGAATCATGATACAGACAGAAGCTTTCCTGTGTAGACTTCTCAGGGGTTCTCTGTCAATTAGACAGATGATGCTCATAAACTCTTAGATGAAGAAGCCATAAGTTATACCTGCACTGATGTGTGGTGTTGTATGTACCTGCCCATGCAGTGTGGTGAAGACTTCCAGGGGTCTCTCTGTCTTGGTGAAATTGCTTCTCTGATGTTCCAGACGGATGATGTTTAAAAGCTCCTTGGTGACGAAGTGAGTATATATATATATATATATATATATATATATATATATATATATATATATATATATATATATATATGTACTTAACCTTTGTATTATAACATATACAAAAGTGTATGCAATATCATCATATCATACTATTCCTTTAATTATGTATTTTACCTTTTAAATCAACTATTATAAATAAAATTACGTTATATCGCAAAGGGTTGCCTTCTTTAAAGCCGTATCCGAACCTTAGTGTTAAAAACTTGGCATAACAGTCCACACAACACCATCACTGCTCAATGATCAGAGCCACCGCCATGTTTGTGGGCGGGCTTTTTAAAGATTAAGCCCTGCCCACCGTCGCACTATTGGTGACGTCACCCGCGACCAATCAGGCGGTGCCAGGTCACCGGATCAGCTGACTCCCAAACCACCAATCACGGTCTGCTATGTCACGGGCATGCTCAGTGCAGAGAATCATGAACTTAGGCTGTAGCAGCCCTGTTTCCCTCCGCGACCTATCCTTCATGTTACTAGGAACAAAGACCCAAGCAATAACCTGTACATCTTGTGCACCAGCTAGGCATTGGGACCGATGAAGATGCTGAGCAGCATCTCCCCTGGCTGCACTTGAATGGAAGACCACATAATCCCCTGATGGTTCTGAACCCATTTCAGATCCAGCAAACGCCTGATGCCTAACAGTATTATAGTAGTTATATTCTTGTACATAGGAGCAGTATTATAGTAGTTATATTCTTGTACATAGGAGCAGTATTATAGTAGTTATATTCTTGTACATAGGGAGCAGTATTATAGTAGTTATATTCTTGTACATAGGGGGCAGTATTATAGTAGTTATATTCTTGTACATAGGAGCAGTATTATAGTAGTTATATTCTTGTACATAGGAGCAGTATTATAGTAGTTATATTCTTGTACATAGGGGGCAGTATTATAGTAGTTATATTCTTGTACATAGGGAGCAGTATTATAGTAGTTATATTCTTGTACATAGGGGGCAGTATTATAGTAGTTATATTCTTGTACATAGGAGCAGTATTATAGTAGTTATATTCTTGTACATAAGGGGGCAGTATTAATAGTAGGTATATTTTTGTACATAGGGGCAGTATTATAGTAGTTATATTCCTGTACATAGGAGCAGTATTATAGTAGTTATATTCTTGTACATAGGAGCAGTATTATAGTAGTTATATTCTTGTACATAAGGGGGCAGTATTAATAGTAGGTATATTTTTGTACATAGGGGCAGTATTATAGTAGTTATATTCTTGTACATAGGGGGCAGTATTATAGTAGTTATATTCTTGTACATAGGAGCAGTATTATAGTAGTTATATTCTTGTACATAGGGGAAGTATTATAGTAGTTATATTCTTGTACATAGGAGCAGTATTATAGTAGTTATTTTCTTGTACATAGGGAGCAGTATTATAGTAGTTATATTCTTGTACATAGGAGCAGCATTATAGTAGTTATATTCTTGTACATAGGAGCAGTATTATAGTAGTTATATTCTTGTACATAGGAGCAGTATTATAGTAGTTATATTCATGTACATAGGGGCAGTATTATAGTAGTTATATTCATGTACATAGGAGCAGTATTATAGTAGTTATATTCTTGTACATAGGGGCAGTATCATAGTAGTTATATTCTTGTACATAGGGGGCAGTATTATAGTAGTTATTTTCTTGTACATAGGGAGCAGTATTATAGTAGTTATATTCTTGTACATAGGAGGCAGTATTATAGTAGTTATATTCTTGTACATAGGGGGCAGTATTATAGTAGTTATATTCTAGTACATAGGGGCAGTATTATAGTAGTTATATTCTAGTACATAGGGGCAGTATTATAGTAGTTATATTCTTCTACATGAGCAGTATTATAGTAGTTATATTCTTGTACATAGAGGGCAGTATTATAGTAGTTATATTCTTGTACATAGGGGCAGTATTATAGTAGTTATATTCTTGTACATAGGAGCAGTATTATAGTAGTTATATTCTTGTACATAGGGTGCAGTATTATAGTAGTTATATTCTTGTACATAGGGGGCAGTATTATAGTAGTTATATTCTTGTACATAGGAGCAGTATTATAGCAGTTATATTCTTGTACATAGGGGCAGTATTATAGTAGTTATATTCTTGTACATACGGGCAGTATTATAGTAGTTATATTCTTGTACATAGGGGCAGTATTATAGTAGTTATATTCTTGTACATAGGAGCAGTATTATAGTAGTTATATTCTTGTACATAGGGTGCAGTATTATAGTAGTTATATTCTTGTACATAGGGGGCAGTATTATAGTAGTTATATTCTTGTACATAGGAGCAGTATTATAGTAGTTATATTCTTGTACATAAGGGGGCAGTATTAATAGTAGGTATATTTTTGTTCATAGGGGCAGTATTATAGTAGTTATATTCTTGTACATAGGGGTAGTATTATAGTAGTTATATTCTTGTACATAGAAGCAGTATTATAGTAGTTATATTCTTGTACATAGGAGCAGTATTATAGTAGTTATATTCTTGTACATAGGGTGCAGTATTATAGTAGTTATATTCTTGTACATAGGGGGCAGTATTATAGTAGTTATATTCTTGTACATAGGAGCAGTATTATAGTAGTTATATTCTTGTACATAAGGGGGCAGTATTAATAGTAGGTATATTTTTGTACATAGGGGCAGTATTATAGTAGTTATATTCTTGTACATAGGGGTAGTATTATAGTAGTTATATTCTTGTACATAGGGGCAGTATTATAGTAGTTATATTCTTGTACATAGGGGGCAGTATTATAGTAGTTATATTCTTGTACATAGGGAGCAGTATTATAGTAGTTATATTCTTGTACATAGGAGCAGCATTATAGTAGTTATATTCTTGTACATAGGAGCAGTATTATAGTAGTTATATTCTTGTACATAGGAGCAGTATTATAGTAGTTATTTTCTTGTACATAGGGAGCAATATTATAGTAGTTATATTCTTGTACATAGGAGCAGCATTATAGTAGTTATATTCTTGTACATAGGAGCAGTATTATAGTAGTTATATTCTTGTACATAGGAGCAGTATTATAGTAGTTATATTCTTGTACATAGGAGCAGTATTATAGTAGTTATATTCTTGTACAGAGGGGCAGTATTATAGTAGTTACATTCTTGTACAGAGGGGCAGTATTATAGTAGTTATATTCTTGTACATAGGAGCAGTATTATAGTAGTTATATTCTTGTACATAGGGGCAGTATTATAGTAGATATATTCTTGTACATAGGGAGCAGTATAATAGTAGTTATATTCTTGTACATAAGGGGCAGTATTATAGTAGATATATTCTTGTACATAGGGAGCAGTATAATAGTGGTTATATTCTTGTACATAAGGGGCAGTATTATAGTAGATATATTCTTGTACATAGGAGCAGTATAATAGTAGTTATATTCTTGTACATAGGGGCAGTATTATAGTAGATATATTCTTGTACATAGGGAGCAGTATTATAGTAGTTATATTCTTGTACATAGGAGCAGTATTATAGTAGTTATATTCTTGTACATAAGGGGGCAGTATTATAGTAGGTATATTTTTGTACATAGGGGCAGTATTATAGTAGTTATATTCTTGTACATAGGGGCAATATTATAGTAGTTATATTCTAGTACATAGGGGGCAGTATTATAGTAGTTATACTCTTGTACATAGTGGCAGTATTATAGTAGTTATATTCTTGTACATAGGGACAGTATTATAGTAGTTATATTCTTGTACATAAGGGGCAGTATTATAGTAGTTATATTCTTGTACATAGTGGGCAGTATTATAGTAGTTATATTCTTGTACATAGGGGGCAGTATTATAGTAGTTATATTCTTGTACATAGGAGCAGTATTATAGTAGTTATATTCTTGTACATAGGGGGCAGTATTATAGTAGTTATATTCTTGTACATAGGGGCAGTATTATAGTAGCTATATTCTTGTATATAGGGGACAGTATTATAGTAGTTATATTATTGTACATAGGAGCAGTATTATAGTAGTTATATTCTTGTACATAGGGGCAGTATTATAGTAGTTATATTCATGTACATAGGAGCAGTATTATAGTAGTTATATTCTTGTACATAGGGGCAGTATTATAGTAGTTATATTCTTGTATATAGGGGGCAGTATTATAATAGTTATAGTCTTGTACATAGGGGCAGTATTATAGTAGTTATATTCTTGTACATAGGGGGCAATATTATAGTAGTTATATTCTTGTATATAGGGGACAGCATTATAGTAGTTATATTCTTACATATAGGGGACAGTATTATAGTAGTTATAATCTTGTACATAGGGGCAGTATTATAGTAGTTATATTCTTGTACATAGGAGCAGTTTTATAATAGTTATATTCTTGTACATAGGGGATAGTATTATAGTAGTTATATTCTTGTATATAGGGGACAGCATTATAGTAGTTATATTCTTGTATATAGGGGACAGTATTATAGTAGTTATAATCTTGTACATGGGGCAATATTATAGTAGTTATATTCTTGTACATAGGAGCAGTATTATAATAGTTATATTCTTGTACATAGGGGGCAGTATTATAGTAGTTATATTCTTGTACAAAGGAGCAGCATTATAGTAGTTATATTTTTGTACATAGGGGGCAGTATTATAGTAGTTATATTCTTGTACAAAGGAGCAGTATTATAGTAGTTATATTCTTGTACATAGGGGGCAGTATTATAGTAGTTATATTCTTGTACAAAGGAGCAGCATTATAGTAGTTATATTCTTGTACATAGGGGGCAGTATTATAGTAGTTATATTCTTGTACAAAGGAGCAGTATTATAGTAGTTATATTCTTGTACATAGGGAGCAGTATTATAGTAGTTATATTCTTGTACATAGGGGACAGTATTATAGTAGTTATATTCTTGTACATAGGGGATAGTATTATAGTAGTTATATTCTTGTACATAGGGGCACTATTATAGTAGTTATATTCTTGTATATAGGGTCAGTATTATAGTAGTTATATTCTTGTACATAAGAGCAGTATTATAGTAGTTATATTCTTGTACATAGGGAGCAGTATTATAGTAGTTATATTCTTGTACATAGGACGCAGTATTATAGTAGTTATATTCTTGTACATAGGGGATAGTATTATTGTAGTTATATTCTTGTACATAGGGGCAGTATTATAGTAGTTATATTCTTGTACATAGGGGCTGTATTATAGTAGTTTTATTCTTGTACATAGGGGATAGTATTATAGCAGTTATATTCTTGTACATAGGAGCAGTATTATAGTAGTTATATTCTTGTACATAGGAACAGTATTATAGTAGTTATATTCTTGTACATGGGGGCAGTATTATAGTAGTTATATTCTTGTATATAGGAGCAGTATTGTAGTAGTTATATTCTTGTACATAGCGGAAATATTATAGTAGTTATATTCTTGTACATAGGGGCAGTAATATAGTAGTTATATTCTTGTACATAGGGGGCAGTATTATAGTAGTTATATTCTTGTACATAGGGGGCAGTATTATAGTAGTTATATTCGTGAACATAGGAGGCAGTATTATAGTAGTAATATTCTTGTACATGGAGGCAGTATCATAGTAGTTATATTTTTGTACATAGGGGCAGTATTATAGTAGTTATATTCTTGTACATAGGGGACAGTATTATAGTAGTTATATTCTTGTACATAGGACGCAGTATTATAGTAGTTATATTCTTGTACATAGGGGATAGTATTATAGTAGTTATGTTCTTGTACATAGGGGCACTATTATAGTAGTTATTTTCTTGTACATAGGAGCAGTATTATAGTAGTTATATTCTTGTACATAGGGGCAGTATTATAGTAGTTATATTCTTGTACATAGGAGCAGTATTATAGTAGTTATATTCTTGTACATAGGAGCAGTATTATAGTAGTTATATTCTTGTACATAGGGGGCAGTATTATAGTAGTTATATTCTTGTACATAGGGGGCAGTATTATAGTAGTTATATTCTTGTACATAGGAGCAGTATTATAGTAGTTATATATTCTTGTATATAGGGTCAGTATTATAGTAGTTATATTCTTGTACATAGGGGGCAGTATTATAGTAGTTATATTCTTGTACATAGGGGGCAGTATTATAGTAGTTATATTCTTGTACATAGCGGCTGTATTATAGTAGTTTTATTCTTGTACATAGGGGATAGTATTATAGTAGTTATATTCTTGTACATAGGAGCAGTATTATAGTAGTTATATTCTTGTACATAGGAACAGTATTATAGTAGTTATATTCTTGTACATGGGGGCAGTATTATAGTAGTTATATTCTTGTATATAGGAGCAGTATTATAGTAGTTATATTCTTGTACATAGCGGAAATATTATAGTAGTTATATTCTTGTACATAGGGGGCAGTATTATAGTAGTTATATTTTTGTACATAGGGGCAGTAATATAGTAGTTATATTCTTGTACATAGGGGGCAGTATTATAGTACTTATATTCTTGTACATAGGGGGCAGTATTATAGTAGTTATATTCGTGAACATAGGAGGCAGTATTATAGTAGTAATATTCTTGTACATGGAGGCAGTATCATAGTAGTTATATTTTTGTACATAGGGGCAGTATTATAGTAGTTATATTCTTGTACATAGGAGCAGTATTATAGTAGTTATATTTTTGTACATAGGGGCAGTATTATTGTAGTTATATTCTTGTACATAAGGGGCAGTATTATAGTAGTTATATTCTTGTACATAGGGGGCAGTATTATAGTAGTTATATTCTGGAACATAGGAGGCAGTATTATAGAAGTTATATTCTTGTACATAGGGGGCATTATTATAGTAGTTATATTCTTGAACATAGGAGGCAGTATTATAGTAGTTATATTCTTGTACATAGGGGGTAGTATTATAGTAGTTATATTCTTGTACATAGGAGCAGTATTATAGTAGATATATTCTTGTACATAGGGGCAGTATTATAGTAGTTATATTCTTGTACATAGGAGCAGTATTATAGTAGTTATATTCTTGTACATAGCGGGCAGTATTATAGTAGTTATATTCTTGTACATAGGGGGCAGTATTATAGTAGTTATATTCTTGTACAAAGGGGCAGTATTATAGTAGTTATATTCTTGTACATAGGAGCAGTATTATAGTAGTTATATTCTTGTACATAGGGGGCAGTATTATAGTAGTTATATTCTTGTACATAGGGGCAGTATTATAGTAGTTATATTCTTGTACATAGGAGCAGTATTATAGTAGTTATATTCTTGTACATAGGGGGCAGTATTATAGTAGTTATATTCTTGTACATAGGAGGCAGTATTTTAGTAGTTATATTCTTGTACATAGGGGGCAATATTATAGTAGTTATATTTTTGTACATAGGGGCAGTATTATAGTAGTTATATTCTTGTACATAGGAGCAGTATTATAGTAATTATATTCTTGTACATAAGGGGCAGTATTATAGTAGTAATATTTTTGTACATAGGAGCAGTATTATAGTAGTTATATTCTTATACATAGGGGGCAGTATTATAGCAGTTATATCCTAGAACATAGGAGGCAGTATTATAGAAGTTATATTCTTGTACATAGGGGACAGTATTATAGTAGTTATATTCTTGAACATAGGAGGCAGTATTATAGTAGTTATATTCTTGTACATAGGGGGTAGTATTATAGTAGTTATATTCTTGTACATAGGAGTAGCATTATAGTAGTTATATTCTTGTACATAGGGGGCAGTATTATAGTAGTTATATACTTGTACATAGGGGCAGTATTATAGTAGTTATATTCTTGTACATAGGAGCAGTATTATAGTAGTTATATTCTTGTACATAGGAGCAGTATTATAGTAGTTATATTCTTGTACATTAGGGACAGTATTATAGTAGTTATATTCTTGTACATAGGACGCAGTATTATGGTACTTATATTCTTGTACATAGGGGATAGTATTATAGTAGTTATATTCTTGTACATAGGGGCACTATTATAGCAGTTATATTCTTGTATATAGGGTCAGTATTATAGTAGTTATATTCTTGTAAATAGGAGCAGTATTATAGTAGTTATATTCATGTACATAGGGGGCAGTATTATAGTAGTTATATTCTTGTACATAGGGGCAGTATTATAGAAGTTATATTCTTGTACATAGGGGATAGTATTATAGTAGTTATATTCTTGTACATATGGGCACTATTATAGTAGTTATATTCTTGTATATAGGAGCAGTATTGTAGTAGTTATATTCTTGTACATAGCGGAAATATTATAGTAGTTATATTCTTGTACATAGGGGCAGTATTATAGTAGTTATATTCTTGCACATAGGGGGCAGTTAAGTAGTTATATTCTTGTACATATTAGCAGTATTATAGTAGTTATATTCTTGTACACATGGGGCAGTATTATAGTAATTATATTCTTGTTCATAGGGGGCAGTATTATAGTAGTTATATTCTTGTACATAGGAGCAGTATTATAGTAGTTATATTCTTGTTCATAGGGGGCAGTATTATAGTAGTTATATTCTTGTACATAGGAGCAGTATTATAGTAGTTATATTCCTGTTCATAGGGGGCAGTATTATAGTAGTTATATTCTTGTACATAGGGGGCAGTATTATAGTAGTTATATTCTTGTACATAGGCGCAGTATTATAGTAGTTATATTCTTGTACATAGAAGCAGTATTATAGTAGCTATATTCTTGTACATAGGAGCAGTATTATAGTAATTATATTCTTGTCCATAGGAGCAATATTATAGTAGTTATATTCTTGTACATAGGGGGCAGTATGATAGTAGTTATATTCTGGTACATAGGAGCAGTATTATAGTAGTTATATTCTTCTACATAGGAGCAGTATTATAGTAGTTACATTCTTGTACATAGGGGGCAGTATTATAGTAGTTATATTCTTGTACATAGGGGCAGTATTATAGTAGCTATATTCTTGTACATAGGAGCAGTATTATAGTAGTTATATTCTTGTACATATGGGGCAGTATTATAGTAGTTATATTCTTGTACATAGGAGCAGTATTATAATAGTTATATTCTTGTACATAGAGGGCAGTATTATAGTAGTTATATTCTTGTACAAAGGAGCAGTATTATAGTAGTTATATTCTTGTACATAGGGAGCAGTATTATAGTAGTTATATTCTTGTACATAGGGGACAGTATTATAGTAGTTATATTCTTGTACATAGGGGATAGTATTATAGTAGTTATATTCTTGTACATAGGGGCACTATTATAGTAGTTATATTCTTGTATATAGGGTCAGTATTATAGTAGTTATATTCTTGTACATAAGAGCAGTATTATAGTAGTTATATTCTTGTACATAGGGAGCAGTATTATAGTAGTTATATTCTTGTACATAGGACGCAGTATTATAGTAGTTATATTCTTGTACATAGGGGATAGTATTATGGTAGTTATATTCTTGTACATAGGGGCAGTATTATAGTAGTTATATTCTTGTACATAGGGGCTGTATTATAGTAGTTTTATTCTTGTACATAGGGGATAGTATTATAGCAGTTATATTCTTGTACATAGGAGCAGTATTATAGTAGTTATATTCTTGTACATAGGAACAGTATTATAGTAGTTATATTCTTGTACATGGGGGCAGTATTATAGTAGTTATATTCTTGTATATAGGAGCAGTATTGTAGTAGTTATATTCTTGTACATAGCGGAAATATTATAGTAGTTATATTCTTGTACATAGGGGCAGTAATATAGTAGTTATATTCTTGTACATAGGGGGCAGTATTATAGTAGTTATATTCTTGTACATAGGGGGCAGTATTATAGTAGTTATATTCGTGAACATAGGAGGCAGTATTATAGTAGTAATATTCTTGTACATAGAGGCAGTATCATAGTAGTTACATTTTTGTACATAGGGGCAGTATTATAGTAGTTATATTCTTGTACATAGGGGACAGTATTATAGTAGTTATATTCTTGTACATAGGACGCAGTATTATAGTAGTTATATTCTTGTACATAGGGGATAGTATTATAGTAGTTATGTTCTTGTACATAGGGGCACTATTATAGTAGTTATTTTCTTGTACATAGGAGCAGTATTATAGTAGTTATATTCTTGTACATAGGGGCAGTATTATAGTAGTTATATTCTTGTACATAGGAGCAGTATTATAGTAGTTATATTCTTGTACATAGGAGCATTATTATAGTAGTTATATTCTTGTACATAGGGGGCAGTATTATAGTAGTTATATTCTTGTACATAGGGGGCAGTATTATAGTAGTTATATTCTTGTACATAGGAGCAGTATTATAGTAGTTATATATTCTTGTATATAGGGTCAGTATTATAGCAGTTATATTCTTGTACATAGGGGGCAGTATTATAGTAGTTATATTCTTGTACATAGGGGGCAGTATTATAGTAGTTATATTCTTGTACATAGGGGCTGTATTATAGTAGTTTTATTCTTGTACATAGGGGATAGTATTATAGTAGTTATATTCTTGTACATAGGAGCAGTATTATAGTAGTTATATTCTTGTACATAGGAACAGTATTATAGTAGTTATATTCTTGTACATGGGGGCAGTATTATAGTAGTTATATTCTTGTATATAGGAGTATTATAGTAGTTATATTCTTGTACATAGCGGAAATATTATAGTAGTTATATTCTTGTACATAGGGGGCAGTATTATAGTAGTTATATTTTTGTACATAGGGGCAGTAATATAGTAGTTATATTCTTGTACATAGGGGGCAGTATTATAGTAGTTATATTCTTGTACATAGGGGGCAGTATTATAGTAGTTATATTCGTGAACATAGGAGGCAGTATTATAGTAGTAATATTCTTGTACATGGAGGCAGTATCATAGTAGTTATATTTTTGTACATAGGGGCAGTATTATAGTAGTTATATTCTTGTACATAGGAGCAGTATTATAGTAGTTATATTTTTGTACATAGGGGTAGTATTATTGTAGTTATATTCTTGTACATAAGGGGCAGTATTATAGTAGTTATATTCTTGTACATAGGGGGCAGTATTATAGTAGTTATATTCTGGAACATAGGAGGCAGTATTATAGAAGTTATATTCTTGTACATAGGGGGCATTATTATAGTAGTTATATTCTTGAACATAGGAGGCAGTATTATAGTAGTTATATTCTTGTACATAGGGGGTAGTATTATAGTAGTTATATTCTTGTACATAGGAGCAGTATTATAGTAGATATATTCTTGTACATAGGGGCAGTATTATAGTAGTTATATTCTTGTACATAGGAGCAGTATTATAGTAGTTATATTCTTGTACATAGGGGGCAGTATTATAGTAGTTATATTCTTGTACATAGGGGGCAGTATTATAGTAGTTATATTCTTGTACAAAGGGGCAGTATTATAGTAGTTATATTCTTGTACATAGGAGCAGTATTACAGTAGTTATATTCTTGTACATAGGGGGCAGTATTATAGTAGTTATATTCTTGTACATAGGGGCAGTATTATAGTAGTTATATTCTTGTACATAGGAGCAGTATTATAGTAGTTATATTCTTGTACATAGGGGGCAGTATTATAGTAGTTATATTCTTGTACATAGGAGGCAGTATTTTAGTAGTTATATTCTTGTACATAGGGGGCAATATTATAGTAGTGATATTTTTGTACATAGGGGCAGTATTATAGTAGTTATATTCTTGTACATAGGAGCAGTATTATAGTAATTATATTCTTGTACATAAGGGGCAGTATTATAGTAGTAATATTTTTGTACATAGGAGCAGTATTATAGTAGTTATATTCTTATACTTAGGGGGCAGTATTATAGCAGTTATATCCTAGAACATAGGAGGCAGTATTATAGAAGTAATATTCTTGTACATAGGGGACAGTATTATAGTAGTTATATTCTTGAACATAGGAGGCAGTATTATAGTAGTTCTATTCTTGTACATAGGGGGTAGTATTATAGTAGTTATATTCTTGTACATAGGAGTAGTATTATAGTAGTTATATTCTTGTACATAGGGGGCAGTATTATAGTAGTTATATTCTTGTACATAGGGGCAGTATTATAGTAGTTATATTCTTGTACATAGGAGCAGTATTTTAGTAGTTATATTCTTGTACATAGGAGCAGTATTATAGTAGTTATATTCTTGTACATTAGGGACAGTATTATAGTAGTTATATTCTTGTACATAGGACGCAGTATTATGGTACTTATATTCTTGTACATAGGGGATAGTATTATAGTAGTTATATTCTTGTACATAGGGGCACTATTATAGCAGTTTTATTCTTGTATATAGGGTCAGTATTATAGTAGTTATATTCTTGTACATAGGAGCAGTATTATAGTAGTTATATTCATGTACATAGGGGGCAGTATTATAGTAGTTATATTCTTGTACATAGGGGCAGTATTATAGAAGTTATATTCTTGTACATAGGGGATAGTATTATAGTAGTTATATTCTTGTACATATGGGCACTATTATAGTAGTTATATTCTTGTATATAGGAGCAGTATTGTAGTAGTTATATTCTTGTACATAGCGGAAATATTATAGTAGTTATATTCTTGTACATAGGGGCAGTATTATAGTAGTTATATTCTTGCACATAGGGGGCAGTTAAGTAGTTATATTCTTGTACATATTAGCAGTATTATAGTAGTTATATTCTTGTACACAGGGGGCAGTATTATAGTAATTATATTCTTGTTCATAGGGGGCAGTATTATAGTAGTTATATTCTTGTACATAGGAGCAGTATTATAGTAGTTATATTCTTGTTCATAGGGGGCAGTATTATAGTAGTTATATTCTTGTACATAGGAGCAGTATTATAGTAGTTATATTCTTGTTCATAGGGGGCAGTATTATAGTAGTTATATTCTTGTACATAGGAGCAGTATTATAATAGTTATATTCTTGTTCATAGGTGGCAGTATTATAGTAATTATTGTTGTAGTAATTTCTTGTACACCTGAAGCAGTATGAAAATACTTACTCTGTTGTGCCTAGGAGTTAGTTTTATAGATGTTTTTTTCTATATGGGGCAGTACTGAACTGATTCATTAGTAATGGCATCTAGAGAGCGGTTTCGTGTTGACTTTTTCTATTTCAGTGATACATTGTATTAGTGCATTACAAAGTAATAAAACCAAACTCGTATCCAATAAACATCCAAAGAATTAACTTTATAGAGAGAAAAAAAAAAAAGAAAGAAAAAGAAGAAAAAATAAAGTTTGTTTTTGGAAAAATATCTTTAAACTACTTGATATAATGCCGATTACTGTGCAGCTTTATTGTCTGTTTGTCAGAGATGCCGGAACTGCTGCGGGCTTTCCCTTTGTCTTTTTTTTTTTTTGTCTTTGTATCAAGCACTTTGGTTGAAATAGTCGACTGTAAAAAGTCCCCAGCTTATCATTCACAACAGCAGTGCCGGGAAATTAGGACCTGGAGCCACACAGTGTGCGCCCTCTGTGCCGATTCCCTGATAATTTAGCAGACAGATGTTTTTATATTCATCGGTCATGGGCGCAGCCAAGTTAGGATAATCAGGGCTGCGCACAGATACCTGACGGGAAATCGCTGCAGTTTGTGTATCAAGAAGCAATTTTGCACGCTCCCTATCTTATTAACTACACAAGCAAATACAAATGAGGTCTACGGTGGGGAAGATTTCCACATCTTTATTTTCTTTTTTCAATTTGAGCAGTAAAAATATAAAAAAATAATAATAATACTCAATAATAATACAAGTAATACCTTGGGACACTCATTTTTCTACTGATTTATTTAGCAGTACAATATTACTTTACTCTTAAAGGGATCCCACCACTTAGTCAACCAGACTGCTGAACTTTTGTAGGTGCTGCTGCATCTTCTAAACAACCAGCAAAATATTCCCTTAGCCTACACAAGTCGCTGTACTCTACAACCCATAGCAATAGGAAGCATTCTGTGTAGCAAAGCCAGGTAGGACTGGGTTAAATCCTAGCACTGCAGGTCTTGATTAGATGCACCTGACTAACTTTTTCCTTGGACTAGGGCCTGTGGTCAGTCTGCTGGATGAAGCAGAGATTGAATGTGTTGGAGCTGGTGAGTGACCAGCCAAGATGTGAGCTGTAGCTGAGAGATGTGTCGGGGTCTCTCTCTGAATGTAGACTGCATGGGTCAGCTAGGAAAGCTGAGAAGTCTGTGTGTTGGAGCTGCAGATAACCTTGTAGTAGCTGCAGCCTGTTCAGTGTGAACTGTGCCCGGAGTTGAACACTCCTGATTGATGCTTGAAGCTGCTGGAGCTTAGGCTGAAGGGGATACCGAGACATGTTAGGATCGTGCCGGGATAATCTATGAAGAAGCCACAACTTGCAACTAATATTTTGGCCTCCAAGCATCATTAATGACGTGGCATTCATATTTTCACTGGTCATTAAGGGATGTCAAAATATTTTCTAGATGTTTTTATAGCACCTGTTTAATAGTGTTGGTTATTGGGGTTCTGATGCCTGTGACCCTCCCCCACTCATCACTCAAACTAATGGACAAAATCAATCATCTTAGCCTTAAGAGCAAACAGAGTGATGGACAGACGCAATAGACAATCCATGGATCCGTAATCCCCTCTGCCGGCCCTCACCGATAAGCTGAGTGCTTTGGCCTCTTTACTTAGGCAATTGGTGGAGGTTTCAGGAGTCGGACCCCTCCAAAACTAACAAACAGGAACTTTAACATCAAAAGATATTTGAAACTTGAGTTGTACTTTAAGGAACATTTTGGTTGATGTAGAAAAAAGATCATTAACCTCTTAGTGACTGAACCAATTTTGACCTTAATTACCAGGCCAAATTTTTTAAATCTGACCAGTGTCACTTTATGACACAATACCAGGCTGCACTACCGTAAAGAAGAATGCTTAGGACCAAGAGGAGTTTAATGTTTTCTATACTACAACGCGTTTCAAAGCTGGACTAGCGTCTTGTCCAAGTGAAAAAAACAATTGATACAACTGTTTTTTTCCTTTGAAAAAGACGCTAGTCCAGCTTTGAAACGCGTTGTGGAAATAAAATCCATTCAACTCATCTTCACTCTTCCTTACAGCAGTGGAGCCTGATATTGTGTTATTGTCCTAATTGGTCACCTATCCTGGAGGAGATGATCTCCAGCCACGAGGCAGCAGCAGCTGATATCTTCAGGTGGTCATAGGAGTTGTACCTGCATCCAACCTGCTCAGGTGAGCACCTTCCTTTTACTTTTCTTTGTGCCCAAAAGGTTATCGCCCGATGGTCTTGTGCACTTTTGTTCCTCTACAGTTTTTCTACCAGTGTAACTTTATTTGGTAATAACTCTGGAACGCTTCAAAGTATCCCGGTGATTCTGAGACTGTTTTTTCATGACATATTGTACTTTATGTTAGTGGTAGATTTAGGTCAATATGTTTTGCATTTATTTGTGAAAATATCAGAATTTTGGAGAAAATGGGCCCAGGTTGGGGGACATATATCCCAGAATGGGCTAAGGATAGAAGACATATATATCAGGATGGGCCCAGGATGGAAGACACATATACCAGGATGGGCACAGGATGGAAGACATATATACCAGGATGAGGGACATATATACCAGGATGGGCACAGGATGGGGGACATAGATACCAGGATGGGCACAGGATGGGGGACATATATACCAGGATGTGCACAGAATGGGGGACATATATATCAGGATGGGCCCAGAATGGGGAACATATATACCAGGATGGGCACAGGATGGTGGACATATATACCAGGATTGGCACAGGATGGAAGACATGTACACCAGGATGGGCACATGATGGGGAACATATATACCAGGATGGACACAGGATGGGGGACATATATACCAGGATGGGCACAGGATGGGGGACATATATACCAGGATGGGCACAGGATGGGGGACATATATACCAGGATGGACACAGGATGGGGGACATATATACCTGGATGGGCACAGCATGGGTGACATATATACCAGGATGGGCACAGGATGGGAGACATATATACCAGGATGGGCACATGATGGGGGACATATATTCCAGGATGGGCAAGGGATGGGGGACATATATACCAGGATGGGCCCAGGATGGGGGACGTATATACCAGGATGGGCACAGGATGGGGGACATATATACCAGGATTGGCACAGGATGGGGGACGTATATACCAGGATGGGCACAGGATGGGGGACATATATACCAGGATTGGCACAGGATGGGGGACATATATTCCAGGATGGGCAAGGGATGGGGACATATATACCAGGATGGGCCCAGGATGGGGGACGTATATACCAGGATGGGCGCAGGATGGAAGACATATATATCAGGATGGGCCCAGGATGGCAGACATATATACCAGGATGGGCACAGGATGGGGGACATATATACCAGGATGGGTGCAGGATGGGGGACATATATACCAAGATGGGCACAGGATGGGGAGCATATATACCAGAATGGGCCCAGGATGGGGGGCATATATATACCAGAATGGGCCCAGGATGGAAGACATATGTACCTGGATGGGCACAGGATGTGGGACGTATATAACAGGATGGGCACAGTATGGGGGCATACATACCAAAAATGGGCTCAGGATGGGGGATATGTATACCAGAATGGGCCTAGGATGGAAAACATGTATACCAGGATGGACACAGGATGGAGGACGCATATAACAGGATGGACACATATATATCAAAATGGGCCCAGGATGGGGGGCATATACACCACAATGGGCCCAGGAAGGAAGACATATATACCAGGATGGGCACAAGATGGGGGGCATATACCAGGATTGGGAATATATATACCAGGGTGGGCACAGGATGGTGGACACATATACCAGGATGGGCACAGGATGGGGGACATATATACCAGGATGGCCACAGGATGGGGGACATATATACCTGGATGGGCACAGCATGGGTGACATATATACCAGGATGGGCACAGGATGGGAGACATATATACCAGGATGGGCACATGATGGGGCACATATATTCCAGGATG
Source organism: Phyllobates terribilis (assembly GCF_046119375.1). Lineage (NCBI taxonomy): Eukaryota > Metazoa > Chordata > Amphibia > Anura > Dendrobatidae > Phyllobates > Phyllobates terribilis. The sequence goes on from NW_027362763.1 coordinate 664,782,202, forward strand.
GCCAAGGGATGGGGAACATATATACCAGGATGGGCCCAGGATGGGGGACATATATACCAGGATGGGCACAGGATGGGGGACATATATACCAGGATTGGCACAGGATGGGGGACATATATTCCAGGATGGGCAAGGGATGGGGACATATATACCAGGATGGGCCCAGGATGGGGGACGTATATACCAGGATGGGCGCAGGATGGAAGACATATATATCAGGATGGGCCCAGGATGGCAGACATATATACCAGGATGGGCACAGGATGGGGGACATATATACCAGGATGGGTGCAGGATGGGGGACATATATACCAAGATGGGCACAGGATGGGGAGCATATATACCAGAATGGGCCCAGGATGGGGGGCATATATATACCAGAATGGGCCCAGGATGGAAGACATATGTACCTGGATGGGCACAGGATGTGGGACGTATATAACAGGATGGGCACAGTATGGGGGCATACATACCAAAAATGGGCCCAGGATGGGGGATATGTATACCAGAATGGGCCTAGGATGGAAAACATGTATACCAGGATGGACACAGGATGGAGGACGCATATAACAGGATGGACACATATATATCAAAATGGGCCCAGGATGGGGGGCATATACACCACAATGGGCCCAGGAAGGAAGACATATATACCAGGATGGGCACAAGATGGGGGACATATATACCAGGATTGGGAATATATATACCAGGGTGGGCACAGGATGGTGGACACATATACCAGGATGGGCACAGGATGGTGGATATATATACCAGGATGGGCACAGGATGGGGGACATATATACCAGGATGGGCACAGCATGGGTGACATATATACCAGGATGGGCACATGATGGGGGACATATATACCAGGATGGACACAGGATGGGGGACATATATACCAGGATGGGCACAGGATGGGGGACATATATACCAGGATGGGCACAGGATGGGGGACATATATACCAGGATGGACACAGGATGGGGGACATATATACCAGGATGGGCACAGCATGGGTGACATATATACCAGGATGGGCCAAGGATGGGAGACATATATACCAGGATGGGCACATGATGGGGGACATATATACCAGGATGGACACAGGATGGGGGACATATATACCAGGATGGGCACAGGATGGGGGACATATATACCAGGATGGGCACAGGATGGGGGACATATACACCAGGATGTGCACAGGATGGGGGACATATATACCAGGATGGACACAGGATGGGGGACATATATACCAGGATGGGCACAGGATGGGGGACATATATACCAGGATGGGCACAGGATGGGGGACATATATACCAGGATGGGCACAGGATAGGAGACATATATACCAGGATGGGCACATGATGGGGGACATATATACCAGGATGGACACAGGATGGGGGACATATATACCAGGATGGGCACAGGATGGGGGACATATATACCAGGATGGGCACAGGATGGGGGACATATACACCAGGATGTGCACAGGATGGGGGACATATATACCAGGATTGGCCCAGGATGGAAGACATATATATCAGGATGGGCAAGGGATGGGGACATATATACCAGGATGGGCCCAGGATGGGGGACGTATATACCAGGATGGGCGCAGGATGGAAGACATATATATCCGGATGGGCCCAGGATGGCAGACATATATACCAGGATGGGCACAGGATGGGGGACATATATACCAGGATGGGTGCAGGATGGGGGACATATATAGACATATATACCAGGATGGGCACAGGATGGGGAGCATATATACCAGAATGGGCCCAGGATGGGGGGCATATATATACCAGAATGGGCCCAGGATGGAAGACATATAAACCAAGATGGGCACAGGATGGGAGAAACAGGATGGGCACAGTATGGGGGCATACATACCAAAAATGGGCCCAGGATGGGGGACATGTATACCAGAATGGGCCTAGGATGGAAAACATATATACCAGGATGGACAAAGGATGGGGGATGCATATAACAGGATGGACACATATATATCAAAATGGGCCCAGGATGGGGGGCATATACACCAGAATGGGCCCAGGAAGGAAGACATATATACCAGGATGGGCACAGGATGGGGGACATATATACCAGGATGGGCACAGGATTTGGGGACATATATTCCAGGATGGGCAAGTGATGGGGGACATATATACCAGGATGGGCATAAAATGGGGAACATATATACCAGGATGGCCCCAGGATAGAAGACATACACCAGGATGGGGGACATATATACCAGGATTGGCACAGGATGGGGCACATATATACCAGGATTGGCACAGGATGGGGGACATCTATTCCAGAATGGGCAAGGGATGGGGGACATATATACCAGGATGGACCCAGGATGGGGGACGTATATACCAGGATGGGCACAGGATGGGGGACATATATACCAGGATTTTACACAGGATGGGGGACATATATTCCAGGATGGGCAAGGGATGGGGACATATATACCAGGATGGGCCAAGGATGGGGGACGTATATACCAGGATGGGCGCAGGATGGAAGACATATATATCAGGATGGGCCCAGGATGGCAGACATATATGCCAGGATGGGCATAGGATGCGGGACATATATACCAGGATGGGTGCAGGATGGGGGACATATATACCAGGATGGGCACAGGATGGGGAGCATATATACCAGAATGGGCCCAGGATGGGGGGCATATATATACCAGAATGGGCCCAGGATGGAAGACATATATACCAGGATGGGCACAGGATGGGGGACGTATATAACAGGATGGGCACAGTATGGGGGCATACATACCAAAAATGGGCCCAGGATGGGGGATATGTATACCAGAATGGGCCTAGGATGGAAAACATATATACCAGGATGGACACAGGATGGGGGACGCATATAACAGGATGGACACATATATATCAAAATGGGCCCAGGATGGGGGGCATATACATCAGAATGGGCCCAGGAAGGAAGACATATATACCAGGATGGGCACAAGATGGGGGACATATATACTAGGATGGGGAATATATATACCAGGGTGGGCACAGGATGAAGGATGTATATACCAGGATGGGCACAAGATGGGGGACATATATACCAGGATGGGCCCAGGATGGAAGACATATATATCAGGATGGGCCCAGGATGGAAGACATATATACCAGGACGGGCACAGGATGGGGGACGTATATACCAGGATGGGGGACATATATACCAGGATGGTCAAAGGATGGGGGGCATATATACCAGAATGGGCCCACGATGGGGGCATATATACCAGAATGGGCCCAGGATGGAAGACATATATACTTGGATGGGCACAGGATGGAGGACATATATACCAGGATGAGCACAGGTTGGGGGACATATATACCAGGATGGGCACAGGATGGGGGACATATATACCAGGATGGGAACAGGATATACCAGGATGGGCACAGGATGGGAGATATGTATACCAGTATGAGAACAGGAAGGGGGACATATATACCAGAATGGGCCCACGATGGGGGCATATATACCAGAATCGGCCCAGGATGGAAGACATATATACCAGGATGGGCACAGGATGGGGGACATATATACCAGGATGGGCACAGGATGGTGGACATATATACCAGGATTGGCACAGGATGGAGGACATATTTAACTAGAAGGGGACAGGATGGGGGACGTATATACCAGGATGGGTACAGGATGGGGGACATATATACCGGGATGGGCACAGGATGGGGGACATATATACCAGGATGGGGGATATATATATACCAGAATAGGCCCAAGATGGAAGACATATATACCAGGAAGAGGCCCAGGACAAGTGACATATACCAGGATGGGGAACATATATACCAGGAAGCAGCATAGGATGGGGGACATATATACCAGGATAGGGGATATATATACCAGAAAGGGGCCCAGGTTGGGGACATTACCACATAATGGGGATGGGAGCGCAACACATATGTTCTTATAGGATTCAGAATGCTACAAGGGCCTATACATCTGACCAACATGCATGTGGGGGGGGGGGGTGAAACGTCCAAATTTAGTACCTGGACCCATCAGACTCTAGTTACGCCACTGTGCAGAGGTACATGCTTCTCCCTATACAGAGATGTACTCTAGCTACAGATTTACTTTATCTTTAGCTGCTCTTAGAATTTATTAAAAAAAATCCAAATTATTGGATCATTTCAGATTTCGCTCCTCCATAACATAATTAAGAAAACCTGTGCCGTTCTCCATCCCTCTGTAATGTGGATAAATGACAATGGTTAGAATTTGTTTCATCCTACTTCGGAATACATGAAGACGCAGCCGCCTCCATAGAACGGTTCCGGGATTGGAGCGGTTAAGACATTGGCATTCAGGATGGGTTTACTGCATCTTGACCATTTACAGCTCTTCACAAATTCATTTACCAGGCAGAAAGGTCTCAGGTATGTCGATTGTTATCGAAAACTTATTATCCAGCTTGCAGACAAGCACTGTGCGCAGACCGCGGCTCGGGGGGAGCAGCCTCTTCTGTTTTAATGAGTGCTGAGAAAAGCTTGCAACAAAGATGGCTCTCCGGTGGAGAATCGGTGGATTTCTCTGTCTCGGTCAATGAACATATATATGTGAATGAAGGATATATTAATCTATATATATATATATACATTATTCTGCACACTGCGCCTCCTCATATGTGCACCGAATATTAAAGGTGGCAGTTGTCATGGCAGCATAAAGTCTCGTCTCATCTGTAATACTTCTACCCTTCATTAAAAGCAATTCTGTCCTCAAGTGGAATCCACCCTGCAATGAGATGGCGAAAATTGAGCAATGCAAACGAATGTCTACCCAAGGGGTGGAGAGGAGAACATTTTTATACTTTTGATCCGATTGCGATTTGACGACCATTAGTTTTGAGAGTTACTTTTAATGAAATCAAAGGAGAATTAATAGATTTTATTCTATGGGCTGGTGAAAGATGCAAATGTGGGGATTATACAGGGATTGTAACTGGGATGAGCGAATTAATTCAGAGCAAACAGAATTCACTGCAAATTTTTCGGGGCTCGATTTGCACAAATCCAGCCAAATAGTGGGAATCCTGCCACCTTTTTGTGGGATTATTTATAGGGCCAGGGAGAAGTTAAAAATAATTAACTTATCTGTACAACGCCTACCCTGTCCTGCTGCTGAAACTCCCCACTCAGTCCTGCTTTCACTCTTCTCATCTCATCTTCAGTCTTCTTCTCTTCTTATCTCTTGTCTAATTCTCCACTTGATTTCCATCTCTGGTAGTCCACTCTACTCATCTAATCTCCAGTCCTCCACTCTTCTCATCCATCTCCCGTCCTCTTCTTGCTTCTAATTTCCAGTATTCCACTCTTTTCTTCTCCGCTGTCCACTCTTCTCATCTCATCTCCAATAATGCACATATTTCATCTCCAATATTCCACTCTTCTCATATCCAGTCCTCCACTTGCTTCTGATCTCTACTCTTCCACTCTTCTCATCTCCAGTCTTCCACTTTTCTCATTTCCTGTCTTCCACTCTTCTCATATCCAGTACTCTGCTTTGTTCTAATCTTTGGTCTTCCACTCTTCTCATTCCATCTCCAGTCTTCTACGTCTTCTCATCTCCAGTCCTCTGTCCAGTCCCTTGCTTGCTTCTTATCTTCAGTCTTCTACTCTTCTCATCTCATCTCCAGTTTTCCACTCTTCATATTTCATCTCCAATCTTCCACTTTTCTTATATCCCGTTCTCCACTTGCTTCTGATCTCTAGTCTTCCACTCTTCTCATTTCCTGTCTTCCACTCTTCTCATCTCCAGTCCTCGTGAAGTGACCGCGGGCAAGGCCGCGCATTGGTATCTATGATCTGGCCCAGCAAGATCCCCACACACAGACTCTATCTTGATAACCGTATCTTTACTCGTATACATTTTTAACACAGCAAAGAAAAACAATAAATGACAACCGTAAATATGCACAGTAATAACGTGTGCTGATAAGCTGACCCTCACTGTCCCTACTCACACGTTACCAGTCCTTTACTCCAGAAGGATGTGTCCCCCGTCGCAGGCCTGTCTGTCTTTGCAGGAAGGCGTCCCAGCCGGAAAAAAAAAACAGGAACAGCAGAATTCGCGGAAAGAAAGGAAGGGATACTTCGGCCTCTCGCCAGAGGTCCCGCTTACAGTCTCTCTGATCTGGATAGAAGCTCTGGTGGGTCCCCTTATGTAGTCCACACTCCAGTAGCAGGGAGTGTAACAGCTGAATCCTTCAGCAGTGCAGAAGCTGGGGAAGGCTCCGAGGATATGGTGTCAGATAGAAGAAATCACGTTGAGAGTCTCTCCTGCGCCACACACGAGGGCCTGCACACCGTCCTGGCTCTTTTCACAGATCACAGCAGACTCTTCGCGCACTTTTTCCTGCTTCCCACTTTGGTCACGTGACTCTCTAGGGCGGGACACAGGAGGCTCAGTCTTTTTCTCTGTCATCACACCCTGCGCAGGTGCAACCTCTGGCCACAGGGTGGCAACATCATCCTGCGTAATCACTTCTGTAACAGGCTCTATTTCAATGATCACAGAACAGCCAGAGCCTGCCAGCTCACTACACGCCCCCCCACTCAAAGGTTGGCAGTCCCTGTCAACGATCGGCTCCAGGGCGGCGATGGCTGTGGATGTGACAGGGGGCGGCTGGGAAGAGGGCCACACATATTGGTCTCTGTAGGACTGTCCTGGAGGTACCCCTGCAGTGGTCCTCGTTGTCCGCCTAACGGGTTGGATCCCCTCTCTCCTATCAGTCACCCCACTCTCTTTCCCAGTCGACATGTCAGTAGAGGAGGTAATCGGTTCAAGTGCGTCAGTCGGACGGACAGGGGTAGGCATGCATTCAGTCTCTACATCCCCGGGATCAGTGTCTCCGACAGTATTAGTGATATCCATGTCTCTAGGTATCACAGTAGGGGAGTCAGGCTGGGAACGGCAGGGGTGCAACATATTACGGTGCAAAGTTCGGATGCTGCCGCTGTCTTCGCCCTGCACTCGATAGACGGGGCCACCGGGGTACGGCTGTCCAATTACTCGATAGACTTCGGTCTCCCACTTGGGCCGGAGTTTCCCTTACGGCTTCTTTATTCGGACTAGGACCAGTTGACCTACATTCAGTGGGTCTTCTTGTACCGGAAGTGGGTCAGCGTGCACTTGATCCTGAATTTGTCGGCCTACTAGCCGGTAGACAGTCTCCATTCTCTGGCGGTGTGTTTGTAGCCAGGAAGGATAGGTACCACAGGTATCTTCTTCGGAGCTAGACAGTTGCAACTCATGGATGTCTTTCCCTGGACGGCCAAAGAGAAGGGTGTATGGGGTGTATCCGGTGATGGAATGGACCTGATTATTATAGGCCCACAGCAGTTCCGGGAGGAATCGAGGCCAGTCGGGCTTTTTGTCTTCAGCCAAAGTCCGGATCAGTTGTAAGAGGGTCCGGTTAAAGCGTTCACACGCGCCATTCCCTTGTGGATGGTAAGGGGTGGTCCGGAACTTCTTGATTCCATACATCCGTTGGAGTTCTTCAATGACTCGCCCTTCGAAACAAGCCCTCTGATCAGAATGTAGCCGCTCCGGACACCCGTAGACCCGATCGAATTGCTGACAGATAGCCTGTGCAGCTGATTCAGCAGTCTGATCCTTGGTAGCAGCAGCGACAGCGAATTTCGTGAAGTGGTCCACCATCACCAGAAAGTACTGGTAGCCACTATTCGCCGTTCCGATCAACAGATAGTCCACCATCAACAGCTCGAGGGGCCTCGACGTCTTAATAGTCTGGACGGGGGCACGCTGCTCCGCGGACTTGTGGAATTCACAGGTACGGCATGCTTGACAGATGTTTTCAACCAACTTACGGAGCCCCGGACAAAAAATGAACTGCTGGGTCCACCGGAGGGTCTTGTCTATGCCGAAGTGGCCGTTCCTCCTGTGAGCTTCGCCCACCATCTCATGGGCCAACTGCACCGGGACGACAATCTGCAAACACTCCTCCAGCATATGGGATAAAAGGGCCCTGCGACACAGGACTCCATCTTTCACGATCAGCCAATCCCACTGGGCAAGCAGAGCCAAGGCTCCGGTCGATAGTCTGGCTCTCACTTCGGAGGGCGGTTTCTCTTGTTTATTCACATACTGTTTCAGTAAGACGTGCTCGGGATCTCGATCTTGAAGCTTGGCCCATTCTTGCTGGGACAGGGGAGATCCCACTACGGCTTCAAACCCTCCTATCGCATACTGGCAGCTATCTTCTATTTGCTTTGCGAGCCGGGAAAAGTCAGGCATCTCATCTTCCTCCAACTCTTCATCCCGGTCCCCCACTGGCGGGGATGATGTCACTCTAGACAGGCTGTCAGCATTCTGATTCTCGTTCCCCGCTCTGTATTTAATTTTGTACTGGAATCTAGAGAGTCTGGCCATCCAGCGCTGTTCCATTGCCCCTAGTTTAGCATTCTCTAGGTGGGCAAGAGGATTGTTGTCCGTCATGACCAGCACCTCCGCTCCTGTCAGATAGCCGGCAAATTTCTCCGTCATAGCCCAAGTCAGAGCCAAGAGTTCCAAGCGGAAGGAGCTGTAGTTGACGGGATTCTTTTCGGTGTCACGGAGAGACCTACTGGCATAGGCTATCACGCGTTCTTTATTATCTTGAACTTGAGAGAGGACCGCCCCTAGACCTTGAAGGCTGGCGTCGGTGTGCAACTGAAACGGTAATGTGTAGTCTGCATATGCCAGAACAGGGGGTGATGTTAGAGCAGCCTTAAGTGCCTGAAAGGATTTTTCTCGGTCAGGCCCCCAACTGATGCGTCGTCCTCTGGGGCTGTTCGCGGTCCCTCGGAGAACCTCATGCAGTGGTTCAGCAAGTCGAGCAAAGTCCTTGACAAACCGACGGTAGTAGCCTGCTAGCCCCAGAAAAGCCCGGACTTCTTTGACGGTAGTTGGCTGCAGCCACTCTTGAACGGCTGCTATCTTCTCCGGAGAGGGCTGGACGCCTTCGGCCGAGATCCGGTGACCCAAGTAGTCGATTTCCTGCTGGAACAGACGGCACTTGTTGGGCTTCAACTTCAAGCCGTGTTGCCTCAAGCGCTGGAACACTTGGCCAAGCTTGTGAAGATGATCTTCAAAGGTGGCGGAGTATACCACGATGTCGTCAAGGTATATCAGCATAAACTCAAAGTTGAAGTCCCCCAGACAGCTTTCCATTAGTCTCTGAAAGGTCCCCGGTGCGTTATTCAAGCCGAACGGCATCCGGTCGAACTCATACAGGCCCATGGGAAGGATGAAGGCGGTCTTTTCCCTGTCCTTCTCACTCATTGGAACCTGCCAATATCCACTTGCCAGGTCTAGGGACGAAAAATATTTGGCCTTCTTCAGGGCGGTCAGTGACTCTTCGATCCAAGGAAGTGGATATGAGTCCCGGATAGTGCAAGCGTTCAGCCTACGGTAGTCCACGCAAAACCTTAGGGAACCATCTTTCTTTTTGACTATCACCACGGGTGCAGCCCACGGGCTCTGGCTTTCACGTACCACTCCGGCGTGTAGCATAGATTCTAACAGGCTTTTCACCTCCTGGTATTGCTGAGGTGGTATCTGCCGGTACCTCTCGCGGATAGGGGGGTTATCGCCCGTGGGTATCTCGTGCTGGATACTGGTGGTACACCCAAAGTCGGTGTCATGCTTTACAAAGGAGTCTTGGTGTTCCCGCAGGAGTTCCTCCGTTTGAGACACTTCTTGTTTGGCGTACTGAGATGTGTCTAGCTGCACTTTTTCCCGTAGTTTTCGCCCAATGTCTTCATCGTCTACTTGAGCGTTTATGGCTGAGACGGTTACCGTCCAGTCGCCTTCTGTAGACGGGGTGAATTCTAGGGGCCCAATGGGATTCACTTCCGTGGGTAGAGCATATACCCGGGCAAGTTGAGTGCCGGCTTCAAGGGCTAGGCCTACGTCTGCGGTGTTGTTTAGCCTGACAGGGACTCTCCCGTTCCTCACGACGGCTAGAGTGCGAGCAACTAGTGGGTTTAGCTTACCCCCACTTGGGGTCCTCGGCTCGATCAACACTTCAACCCCCTCAAGTTGTCGGTGGGTGTTAAGGGGTAAGGAAATGACTGTCTCTTTTTCAGCGGGCAAAGTAATCCGGGTACGGCGTGGCACCGTAATGGCGGCTAGGGGTAGTTGTTCCTCTGCCATCTGTTGAAGTCCAACGGTCCGGATTACGCGCTGGAACGCCAGACGAGTCGGCTTATGTTTGGTGACTTTCTGCCAGTATTTGGGTCCTTTTCTTGTCAACAGCATAAGATCTAGGTCTTTCAAGATGTTCATTCCAACTATCACTGGGGTTTTGGAGCCGAAACCTTCCTTGACGATGACGATCCCTCGTTTCCCTAAGTCCTGTCTGCAGGCCTTTGTGTCCATCCAAGCAACTCCGGTCACTGGAATGGGTAGATTATTAGCCGCAATAATCTTAATGGCGGTGTCTGGGTCACGAGCAGTTCTTGGTTTGAGGTAATTTTCGTAAAACTGTTCAGAGATCGTGGTCACTTGTGACCCGGTGTCCATCAGTCCCTGTACGGCAATTCCTTCCAGGACAACTTCAAGTGTCGGGCTATTCGAGGCAAGAGCACTCCGCCATCGGCTCTGTTTTTCCACACCCCTCTCCTTGGCCTCCCCTGCTGCGCGAGCCTCAGCTGCAGGGGTGTCTAGTTTAACGGCGGCCATTGTGGTGAGGCCCGGCGTGGTAGCTCTGCTTGTGGATATGGCTGGGGTTCCATTCGCTGGTCTGATCGAAATTCCCTTCGCTGGGGTGACTGAGGGTTTGTTCGTTGGTGCGACGGAGGTTGTTGCGGAGGGAAGTGTTGAGGACAACGATTTGCCCTATGGCGAGGATCACCGCATGACCAACACCGTCCCACGGGACGACTAGGCTGTCTTAGCTGGTCTCCCTGTCGGTCTAATGTTAACTGTAATATCTGTCTCTGTAAGTCTGCTACCATCTGTTTCAGGTCTTCCGTGTCACTGTTCGGATTTTTAATGTCAGATATGGATCTGCACGCAGCACCTTGAATCCCCACATCCATGATGGTTCCCCTTGAACGTTCTATGGCTTCCTGTTTGACTTCAGCAAAAGTAAGAGCCGGCATCATCCGGATCAAGTCCTGTAACGTGCGGTTAAGATACTGGTCTCTCAGTCTTATTACAAATTGGTCTCTCAGTACCAGGTCACGAGAAGCCATACCAGCTAGTTGTTCCCCTTTTCCACAGGCTTGTTCAAGGAGTACCTGAAGGGCGTTCGCATATTGGGGAATATCCTCCCATTCAAGCTGCGTCCGTCTAAAGAACATGTGTCGCAGTGTTCCCTGGTATGTGGTCGGCCCATAGGTGTTCTCCAGCACCCGCACCAAATCATCTACTGTACGCTGGCCCCTGACCGTCTCCAGTCTGACTGTCGTCCATGCCTCCCCCTCTAGCGTCAGTACCGCCATTTCTGCCAAGGTCTTAGGGTCAATATTATACATTTCCCCCAGTATCCGGACTTGTTCCGCCCACTCTGGTACAGGGTAGTTTCGTCCGCCAAATTTCCTGACCTGATTCACAATAGAAACCGGCGGGGCTTTCTGACTGTACACGTGGCCTGGGTGGGAATCCTGTTGGTCACAGATCCTGCCGACTACGCCAGATGAAGTGACCGCGGGCAAGGCCGCGCATTGGTATCTATGATCTGGCCCAGCAAGATCCCCACACACAGACTCTATCTTGATAACCGTATCTTTACTCGTATACATTTTTAACACAGCAAAGAAAAACAATAAATGACAACCGTAAATATGCACAGTAATAACGTGTACTGATAAGCTGACCCTCACTGTCCCTACTCACACGTTACCAGTTCTTTACTCCAGAAGGATGTGTCCCCCGTCGCAGGCCTGTCTGTCTTTGCAGGAGGGCGTCCCAGCCGGAAAAAAAAAACAGGAACAGCAGAATTCGCGGAAAGAAAGGAAGGGATACTTCGGCCTCTCGCCAGAGGTCCCGCTTACAGTCTCTCTGATCTGGATAGAAGCTCTGGTGGGTCCCCTTATGTAGTCCACACTCCAGTAGCAGGGAGTGTAACAGATGAATCCTTCAGCAGTGCAGGAGCTGGGGAAGGCTCCGAGGATATGGTGTCAGATAGAAGAAATCACGTTGAGAGTCTCTCCTGCGCCACACACGAGGGCCTGCACACCGTCCTGGCTCTTTTCACAGACCACAGCAGACTCTTCGCGCGCTTTTTCCTGCTTCCCACTTTGGTCACGTGACTCTCTAGGGCGGGACACAGGAGGCTCAGTCTTTTTCTCTGTCATCACACCCTGCGCAGGTGCAACCTCTGGCCACAGGGTGGCAACATCATCCTGTGTAATCACTTCTGTAACAGACTCTATATCAATAATCACAGAACAGCCAGAGCCTGCCAGCTCACTACACTCGTCTTCTTTATTATCTGCAGTCTTCCACTCTTTTCATTTTATCTCCTGTCTTCTACTCTTCTCATCTCCAGTCCTCTGTCCAGTCCCTTGCTTGCTTCTTATCTCCAGTCTTCCACTCTTCTCATCTCATCTCCAGTTTTCCACTCTTCATATTTCATCTCCAATCTTCCACTCTTCTTATATCCAGTACTCCACTTGCTTCTGATCTCAAGTCTTCCACTCTTTTCATTTTATCTCCTGTCTTCTACTATTCTCATCTCCAGTCCTCTGTCCAGTTCCTTGCTTGCTTCATATCTCCGGTCTTCCACTCTTCTCATTTCATCTCCAGTCTTTAACTCTTCTCATCTCATGTCTTCCAGTCTTTTCATCTCATCTCTGGGCTTCCATTCTTCTCATTTCATCTCCGGTCTTCCACTCTTCTCATTTCATCTCCAGTCTTTAACTCTTCTCATCTCATGTCTTCCAGTCTTTTCATCTCATCTCTGGGCTTCCATTCTTCTCATTTCATCTCCGGTCTTCCACTCTTTTCATCTCATCTCCAGTCTTTTACTCTTCTCATCCAATACCTTCCATTCTTCTCATTTTGGGCCTTCTGTTTGGATTTTTCTGGTGTTCACTATAACATATCAAGTACCCCACACATGAATGACAAGCAATGCCCAACACCATATTATTGCTTGCCCTTGTCAATGCTGGAAGATCCTGGACAGAAGACCAATTCTAAGTGAAAGACTGAAGTTGAAAAAACATTAATTCCAAAAAATGCATAAAAAAAAACACTGGAGGTGGGGATTTATCAAGACCGGTGTTCCATAGTTCAATCTTGAACCTACAGCTCAATTGAGGTTTGGTAAAATTTAGAAAAATGTTGAAGCCAAAAGTGGCAACATTTTCCCACAAACACTGTTTGTGCTAAATGTGTAACTTTTTGATGCCAGAAAACTTGTAGAAAAAGATGAACTATTGGCCCTCTATGTGCAAATCATCCTAAGCCTAAGTGCATGGGGAAAAGTTCTGAGCATGAACGTCAAAGACGAGCTGTCGCCCGGTCAAAAGTGTCCAGTCTTTGCTTTTATTTTATTCCTTTGCTCCCCTGAGAATTCAGTTCAGTTTTTTTTTTTGTTTTGTTTTTTTTTGTCATTTGGTTGCAAAGATCTGAGCCTTTATATTTACTGTTAATTTTTTGGACTTTACTAAGGGGGATTTTTTGAGGAATAAAATAAGCAAAAAAATTGCCCACTTTCGACATCAAAGCTCCTCTTTAATTTTCCCATATCCCCCATTAACAGACAGAGGTCAAAAATTCTTATAGCCTCTGTCTGTTATCCACATGAATGTGACCGAGCTGCATTACCTGACATGACCAATAGACAAGGGTGGTGCTGGTGAGTCCAGAAAATAAAATTAGATCCCTCTAATCTCCATCCAGGTTTTCATGTCCCATCTATGATCCGCCATTGGAGGGATGAACGATACTTTTATCACCTGCTCCGCACGACTCGTTAGCACATTGTACATCTCCGACTTTGGCGCGTTTCATCGTTAGTAGCAGACGTTTCTGTAGGACCATTGTTCATCAAAGCCAACCCTTCACTAATCATACCCGCGTCTGCCATTCACACCCCGACAAAAGGACAGGAATGAATGGGACAATGATAAACATTCCTGACAAAAGTGAAAAACCGCCGAGCGTTGACGATCCCGCCAGCACCTATTATTACATTGTAGTAGATGGAGATTCAGATCAGCGCTGAGTAATTAGATAATTAACGTCTGTCTGAATTTGAAGTAAGAATATAATAATGTCACCGGTTATAGTCACCTGCGGAGGAGCCGCTCTATGCAAAAATAACAAAAAAGGAAAAATGGTTTTCTTCTTCTGTTTTTTTTTCTAATGTTGCCCATTTTGGCTGCAAGAGAATCAAACTTTTCTGTTTCTTTACCTTGTATAGCAGGTATAAAAGATTAGAGCAGGATTAGAAAAACATGGCGGCTTTCTTCCAAAACCAGCGCCATCCCATGTGAACAGGTTACCTTTGGTATTGCAGCTTTAATTTCGTAAAAGGGAATGGGATGGGGCTAAAATGCAATATCGTACACCACCCAGACACTTATTTGGATGAAAAGGTCATGTATTTTTTTTTATCCTCCCTGTGCAATCCCTATAACCCCAACGCGCGCCGTGGCCTTTTTTTATTTTTGCCCTTTTGTTTTTCCTCTTTTTTTTTTTTTTTCCAAGCTCCATCATTTTTTTTTTTTAATCCACATAGTCATATAAGAATTTGATTATTTCAGGACAAGTTGTAGTTTGGAATGACACATTTCACTTTAATAAATAATGTAGCGAAAAAAAAATAAAAAAAAAAATCAACTGGATACCAACGAAAAAAAAAACTAATTTTTTGCCAATTTTTTTTTTTTGCTTAGTATTTAAAAAAAATAATAATGTGTAAATAAAATTTCACTATAATTTTTTTGTGTTCTTTTCTTAATAGCTTTGTATGGACGTATGAATGACTTCTTTTTTCTGGGATGAGCTGTAATTTTTATCGATACTTCAATTACATTGACCATAGTACTTTTTTTTATATCTTTATTTCCATTTCGGGGGGGTATCCAAAATGACAAAAAGACAGCGATTTATTGTAAAATATTGTAATATTTCAGTAGTTTGATGACTTTAGCACAAAGCGGTTCCGAATATGTTCATTTTTATATATTTTTGGGAAAAGAGGAGAGCAAGATTTATACTTTTATTTTTTATTTCATTTTCTATTTTTCTATTTTTTACTTTTATATATATATATTAATATTATTATTTTTTTTTTATTTATTTTTTTTTTTACTTTTTATGTTTATTATTTTCTATTTTTTCTATATTATGTATCTTTTATCTTTACTTTCTCTATAGGGGGCTTGAGTCTAAAATAAGTTAATTGCCTGAATGATACATTGTGATATTGCAATAATGCAGGTCTATTGTACAATTATTGGCCAGTGGCTGGGCTTCATAGCAGTAGGGTCATGGTAGAGGTGGAGGCCTTCAGAATATCCTCAGCCACCATTGCATCTCATGGGCACCCCGCGATCGCTTGCACTAAGGGCAGGTGGGCTCCGCAGGATCGCCTCTGAAGATTGAGGTTCTTGCGTTAGTCATCATTTTGCCATCACACTTCTGATCTCAAATGGTTCTCATCAAATCCTCATGGATCTTGTTGACTTCCAATGGAGCCCACAAGATTTCCGGTGGAGTTTGGGCATTACTGAATACCATTCTTCGCATCAGAAACCCCCAAAAATTGGAGAAGTTTTGGTGCTGGAGAAGTTTAATGCCCCATCAAAACCTGACATAGGAGTTCCAATCCTTGTCTGACCCTCATCTACTTCCCGTGATCCTTTGGTCAACTGTCTATTGCCTAACCCAAACTTCTGCGGAGGAGATCAGAACCTAACCCAAATTTTTACCACCCATTTAAAGTGTGGGCCCCCTCTCTCTCCAAGGGCCCATTAGTAGCTGCCTATATTTCTTCAATGATACATACGCCCTTGGAACACAGTTTTCACAATAATGGAGACCTCACGAAATACAAAAAGTTGCATTATTTTTCAGAATATTTTGCTCTTTGTAGCCTTTTTTGAGCTTGATGTTCTTTTCATAGTATGAAAAAGTATGAAAGGAGAAAAAAAAATTACGAAAAAATTATCTGTTGTTTAAATTGTGCGCGTGTTAAATATATATTTTTTTAATTTTTGGATTTTTTTTAATCTTTTTTCAATATCAAAATCTTTAGCAAAAATAAAAATTAGAACTTTTGGGGATTTTTTTTTTTTGGCCACCAGGGCTTTTTTTTAGACTCTAAACGCCGTGGTGTAGAGGAAACGCAGTGCCGGAGAAGCGTTGCGACATGATGAAGGTGCGGAGTGCGGGAGCAGCGGGGGAGGACGGAGAGGGGAGCGGCCCGTATGAGTATTTTTTTTTTATTTTTTACATCTTACCTTCATTATGTTCTGGGGTCTCTTTATAGACCCCACAGCACATAACAAGAGACATTAATTTATGGAGAATAACTTCCCAGTTTGGGGAAAATCAAAGCCAAAGAGGAAAATTTTAATTTTGTCTGATCTGTTCATTTATCAGTCATTGAATAGGAGGAAGTGAGCTGTTACTTATCATTGTAATCTTGCCTCTGATGATAAAGAAACTACTGTAAATTCTTCCTGAAAGAATAAGAAGTGCATCCCTAGTGGCCAATATGAAAATTGCAAGATTAAAAATGTTGCCTTAAAGATCATAGTATGAAAAAATATTGCCAACATGTAACACAAAAATCCGATTAAAACAATGAGTCTTTTTCTAATGATCGCTTCCCTTTAAAACATTCGGGTTTTTAGAACACTGAAAAGAATCCTTATCAATAATCATATTATTATTATTATTATATCATATAAAAAAGCTTGTTCTCATTCAGTGACAAAGAAACCCTACAAAAACTATATATGGAAATGCGTCTAAAACAAATGTTACCCCGCCGCTGGATTCAACTGGAAACTTTCCTAAAGGAACTGTCAAGAAGTATTTTAATATTGTATGAAAAAAAGTCTAACTTCAAAAACGCAAAAAAGATTTCTGTCTCACAAAACTTCCCAGAAATCCGACCGCAGCCTATTAGGAATAGTTCCCAGTATTATATGAGTCAAAGTTGTTATAAATAATACAATAAAACGCTTCCAGTCCAGCATCATCAAAAAAAAGGCAAAAAAAAATAGAAATATAAAAAAAAAGTAACAGATCGTGTTTTGTATAATGCGCTGGATTGCTTGTGTTTATCCACGGAAATTACCCGAGGGATCGTGTCTGATTCAAGAGAACACAAAGTCTCAATCTGTTCCTGCCAAAAAAGTGACATTCTCCTTTCAACCCACGCCGGTGTTCTCTTATCTCTTCCAGATATGTAACTTTTTTTTATTTTTGCAAAAAAAAAAAAAAAGATATCAACGACAATGAAAAAAAAAAAATAAATGGAAATTTATAGACATCCAATTTTTTTCAGGGGGTGGATAAAATGTGTCAGAATCGCCGGCAGAATAATTCCTCTCCAGTCTGTATCAGATTCAAAAAGTACCGAGAAGATCTGAAGTCACTTTAGTTGGTGCCCAGATATCTCCAAAGAATAGGACGGAGGAGGAAATCCTCCCATCTCCTGATATCCCATCATGTCCTACAATAAATAGCTCAATGCCCAGAAGTGAAGGTTCAGCCTGATTACCGTCCCGTCAAACCAAATCACCGCAGCAATTTTCTATATGTCACAGCGAAGACGTCAACGCTCCTTCATATCACCTGAATAGTTTGGATGAGAGTTTGGGGAAACATCTGTGACTTTTTGAAATTTTATGCTTCTTTTGACACTTTCCAAAAGTCAATGTGGTTATCTGTGTCAATGAGGTCTTACCCGGATTTATGAATTGATACCTTTTTTAAAAAGAGGCAAGAATGTCACGAGCTCATTCCTGTATCTTAAATATTGGAGTAACATTTCTAGGCAGAAGAGTTTTATCATAAGATGCGCCAAATTTACCAAATGTGAGATACTTTGATACATTTGGTGTAAATAATGAATAAAGGGTTACAAGGAAACATGACTTTAAAGTGTCCTCATAATTAGGGATGAGTGGACTCGAAGAAGTTTGGGTTCTGGTACCCGAACCGAACTTGATTGCAAAGTTCGTTTTGGGTACCAGAATTGAACCCAAACTTGAACCCAATTAAAAACTATGGGGACCCGGACTTTTGAACCGGAAAATATTCTCTCTTTCTCTCTCTCTCTCCAACGGAACTCCAAACATTGCAACGAACTTCCGGGGAAAGTCCATGTTTGGCGTTTAGCACCGGAAAATTAACTGTCCTGTACAAATGCCAAACTTTTCAGTTCACTCATAATAATAATTTCCCCCCTTTGTGTCCAGGTATGCACACGTAGGTATGGAAAATGACCCGAGAATTAAAAAACAACCCATGCCCTACAATCACTTCTCCTCCAACCGAAGCGTCTGGCTTTCCACAAGCACCTTTCTGATAAATCTACGCGGAAGCGAATGACCCAAAATCTGCATTTTTGAGAAGGCGGCTTTTTTGTAAAAATATGAGTAGAGTTCAATTCCACTCGAATTTATTCACCCATCTCTATTGGAGACCGGTGAATGAAGATAAGACCGGAACGAGAAGGAGCTGTGCGGACCTAGAGAGACCCCAGAGCATAATAAAATACATTCAAATCATATTGAATAAATTCAATGCAAATCCAAAATTGAGAAAATTTATAGGATTCAATTTTCATCACCTCTTCTTTTCGTACCTCCTCCTCTTCCATCCCCCACCCACCGAATGTGCTTTTGGGCACCAGGGCTCTATCTTACAATGGAGCATCCCAAATTACAAGGAACGCTCCAGAAACATGGCTTCCCAGGAAGGTTCAGCATCTCAGAAGGCTTCAGTGACACCAGGAAGATTCTCCAACTCTACCAAGAGACCGGGACATTTGTCCTTTTTTTCCAGAAGTGGAGATGGGAGGTATGCCGAAAAATAATGAAGAATTCTCTATACCGGGATTTTGTCATCGACACGATTTAGTTTTGTGCCAGTGCCACCAGGGACTCAACGCTGGAACCATCTGACCTTCTCCTGCTTTTTCTTCTTCTTCTTCTTGCAGGTCCATAATTTATTCACCAATGTTTTGAAGTAAAAGACAGAAAGGACTGAAAGGAATTTTCTATAAATCTCCTCCAACTTCTGTTGCCAAGAAACCAAAGCATCAAAGACAAGTCGCGAAACTTCATGAAAAGAAAGGAAAGACGGCGCAGGATTAGCGGCACATATACCTCTTTGTATCTCAGATTAAACTATTAGGGAAGACTCTTGAGAAACAACATCAGATCTAGATCAATAGTAAGATTTATCTTCGCCAACCACAGAGGACAGAGGACTTTACCCAGGGGCCATTGATGAGGGCGCGTGCATTTTTCGCAAAATAATTTTTCAAAAATATATATATATTTTTTTATATTTTTTGGATTGTAGTAAAATCTAAATATTCATTCATATGCTGTCAAACTGCAAAAAAAAAACCCCAGAAAATAAGTCTTTAGTTGCACAACTTTGTGAGGTTCAAATTATCTTGTAATGAATTCCATAATATAGATTTGCTTATAAAGTCACGGTTAAAGGGGAACCGTCATCTGAAAAAATGCTATCAACCTGCAGATATGGGGCTAATCTACAGGTTAATAGCGTTTAGGACCTGCCCGGCTCCTGCATTTAGAACCCTGAGGTTGGGAAGAAATTAACATTATTCCTCCTGGTAGCATTCAGCACTGACTGACAGCAGATCAGCATTAGGGCCGGCTGTGCGGTTCATGCCGGGGGCGTGGTTACAGCCGCCACTTTCCATATTCACAGAGCGGTGACTGAACCTGCGCCGGTGCCGCTCCTATGACTGGAGGCAGGATGCTGCTGTTACAAATGAAGTTAATTTCCTCCCTACAGCAGGGCTCTAAGTGCAGGAGCCGGGCAGGTCCAAAATGCTATAAACCTGTAGATTAAAGCAATATCTGCAGGCTAATAGCATTTTTTTAGGTGTCAGATTCCCTTTAAGGAAAAAAATTAATATCTGTCTATCAGCAGCCACCACTAGGGGGAGCTCCCTGTATACAGAGATATGTGATAAGATTATGTCTACAGCCACCATTAGGAGGAGCTCCCTGTATACAGAGATATATGATAAGATTCTGTCTGCAGTAACCACTAGGGGGAGCTCCCTGTATACAGAGATACATGATAAGATTCTGTCCGCAGCCACCACTAGGGGGAGCTCCCTGTATACAGAGATACATGATAATATCCTGTTTGCAGCCACCACTAGGGGGAGCTCCCTGTATACAGAGATACATGATAACATTATGTCTGCAGTCACTACTAGGGGGAGCTCCCTGTATACAGAGATACATGATAAGATTCTGTCCGCAGCCACCACTAGGGGGAGCTCCCTGTATACAGAGATACATGATAATATCCTGTTTGCAGCCACCACTAGGAGGAGCTACCTGTATACAGAGATACATGGTAAGATTATGTCTGCAGTCACCACTAGGGGGAGCACCCTGTATACAGAGATACATGATAAGATTCTGTCCGCAGCCACCACTAGGGGGAGCTCCCTGTATATAGAGTTACATGATAAGATTCTGTCTGCAGCCACCACTAGGGGGAGCTCCCTGTATACAGAGATACATGATAAGATCCTGTCTGCTGCCACCAGTTGGGGGAGCTTCTTCTATACAGAGATACATGATAAGATTCTGTCTGCAGCCACCACTAGGGGGAGCTCCCTGTATACAGAGATACATGATAAGATTCTGTCTGCAACCACCACTAGGGGGAGCTCCCTGTATAGAGAGATACATGATAAGATCCTGTCCGCAGCCACCACTAGGGGGAGCTCCCTGTATACAGAGATACATGATAACATTATGTCTGCAGTCACTACTAGGGGGAGCTCCCTGTATACAGAGATACATGATAAGATTCTGTCCGCAGCCACCACTAGGGGGAGCTCCCTGTATACAGAGATACATGATAATATCCTGTTTGCAGCCACCACTAGGAGGAGCTACCTGTATACAGAGATACATGGTAAGATTATGTCTGCAGTCACCACTAGGGGGAGCACCCTGTATACAGAGATACATGATAAGATTCTGTCCGCAGCCACCACTAGGGGGAGCTCCCTGTATATAGAGTTACATGATAAGATTCTGTCTGCAGCCACCACTAGGGGGAGCTCCCTGTATACAGAGATACATGATAAGATCCTGTCTGCTGCCACCAGTTGGGGGAGCTTCTTCTATACAGAGATACATGATAAGATTCTGTCTGCAGCCACCACTAGGGGGAGCTCCCTGTATACAGAGATACATGATAAGATTCTGTCTGCAACCACCACTAGGGGGAGCTCCCTGTATAGAGAGATACATGATAAGATCCTGTCTGCAGCCACCACTAGGGGGAGCTCCCTGTATACAGAGATACATGATAATATCCTGTTTGCAGCCACACTAGGAGGAGCTACCTGTATACAGAGATGCATGGTAAGATTATGTCTGCAGTCACCACTAGGGGGAGCACCCTGTATACAGAGATACATGATAAGATTCTGTCCGCAGCCACCACTAGGGGGAGCTCCCTGTATATAGAGTTACATGATAAGATTCTGTCTGCAGCCACCACTAGGGAGAGCTCCCTGTATAGAGAGATACCTGATATTATGTCTGCAGCCACCACTAGGGGGAGCTCCCTGTATACAGAGATACATGATAAGATCCTGTCTGCTGCCACCAGTAGGGGGAGCTTCTTCTATACAGAGATACATGATAAGATTCTGTCTGCAGCCACCACTAGGGGGAGCTCCCTGTATACAGAGATACATGATAAGATTCTGTCTGCAGTCACCACTAGGGGGAGCTCCCTGTATACAGAGATACAATTCTGTCTGCAGTCACCACTAGGGGGAGATCCCTGTATACAGAGATACAATTCTGTCTGCAGTCACCACTAGGGGGAGCTCCCTGTATACAGAGATACATGATATTATGTCTGCAGCCACCACTAGGGGGAGCTCTCTGTATACAGAGATACATGATAAGATCCTGTCTGCAGCCACCAGTAGGGGGAGCTTCTTCTATACAGAGATACATGATAAGATGCTGTCTGCAGCCACCACTAGAGGGAGCTCCCTGTATATAGAGTTACATGATAAGATTCTGTCTGCAGCCACCACTAGGTGGAGCTCCCACTATACAGAGATACATGATAAGATCCTGTCTGCAGCCACCACTAGGGGGAGCTCCCTGTATACAGAGATACATGATAAGATTCTGTCTGCAGCCACCTCTAGGGGGAGCTCCCTGTATACAGAGATACATGATAAGATTCTGTCTGCAGCCACCACTAGGGGGAGCTCCCTGTATACAGAGATACATGATAAGATTCTGTCTGCAGCCACCTCTAGGGGGAGCTCCCTGTATATAGAGATACATGATAAGATTCTGTCTGCAGCCACCACTAGGGGGGGCTCCCTGTATACAGAGATACATGATAAGACCCTGTCTGCAGCCACCACTAGGATGACTCCCTGTATACAGAGATACAATTCTGTCTGCAGTCACCACTAGGGGGAGCTCCCTGTATACATAGATACATGATAAGATGCCATCTGCAGCCACCACTAGGGGGAGCTCCCTGTATACAGAGATACATGATAAGATCCTGTCTGCAGCCACCAATAGGGGGAGCTCCCTGTATACAGAGATACATGATAAGATCCTGTCTGCAGCCACCACTAGGGGGAGCTCCCTGTATACAGAGATACATGATAAGATCCTGTCTGCTGCCACCAGTAGGGGGAGCTTCTTCTATACAGAGATACATGATAAGATTCTGTCTGCAGCCACCACTAGGGGGAGCTCCCTGTATACAGAGATGCATGATAACATTCTGTCTGCAAACACCACTAGGGGGAGCTCCCTGTATAGAGAGATACATGATAAGATCCTGTCTGCAGCCACCACTAGGGGGAGCTCCCTGTATACAGAGATACATGATAATATCCTGTTTGCAGCCACCACTAGGAGGAGCTACCTGTATACAGAGATGCATGGTAAGATTATGTCTGCAGTCACCACTAGGGGGAGCACCCTGTATACAGAGATACATGATAAGATTCTGTCTGCAGCCACCACTAGGGAGAGCTCCCTGTATACAGAGATACATGATATTATGTCTGCAGCCACCACTAGGGGGAGCTCCCTGTATACAGAGATACATGATAAGATCCTGTCTGCTGCCACCAGTAGGGGGAGCTTCTTCTATACAGAGATACATGATAAGATTCTGTCTGCAGCCACCACTAGGGGGAGCTCCCTGTGTACAGAGATACATGATAAGATTCTGTCTGCAGTCACCACTAGGGGGAGCTCCCTGTATACAGAGATACAATTCTGTCTGCAGTCACCACTAGGGGGAGATCCCTGTATACAGAGATACAATTCTGTCTGCAGTCACCACTAGGGGGATCTCCCTGTATACAGAGATACATGATATTATGTCTGCAGCCACCACTAGGGGGAGCTCTCTGTATACAGAGATACATGATAAGATCCTGTCTGCAGCCACCAGTAGGGGGAGCTTCTTCTATACAGAGATACATGATAAGATGCTGTCTGCAGCCACCACTAGGGGGAGCTCCCTGTATACAGAGATACATGATAAGATCCTGTCTGCAGCCACCAGTAGGGGGAGCTTCTTCTATACAGAGATACATGATAAGATGCTGTCTGCAGCCACCACTAGAGGGAGCTCCCTGTATATAGAGTTACATGATAAGATTCTGTCTGCAGCCACCACTAGGTGGAGCTCCCTGTATACAGAGATACATGATAAGATCCTGTCTGCAGCCACCAGTAGGGGGAGCTCCCTGTATACAGAGATACATGATAAGATCTTGTCTACAGCCACCTCTAGGGAGAGCTCCCTTTCTCTGACATGAGGCACATGGGTAGGTAGGGGGCACTGTATTCAGAGTGTATAGGTTCATCTATAATCGGTAATAGCACTGGCGTATTTAGTTGGTGCTCGTTAGCGCTTCTTTTGGTGCAGACTGCAGAGGTCTCGTACGATTAGTTGGGGGGAAACATCTTCCTGCAATAGGAGTTCCTGGTCCAGTAGGTGAAGCGCTGAGTCTCCCAGTATCTTTGTGAAAGGACAGAAAAGCGGAGATTGATCCTACCCACATTTCAAATCGATTGGAAGGGAAAAATCCCTAATAGGTATGTGGGGGGGGGCATGAGCCTATAGCAAGTTATGGGGCCAATATTATGAATAAAAATGCAAATTATGTCACCAAGAAAAAGAAAATTCTCTCTAATTCCACCTATAGTTACGTCCCCTATGTGACAATGTCTGATTCCTTCAGACAAGGAGCAAGAACTCTCCGAAACAGCTGTACATAGCTGGATATATCTAATCTTACTGATAGTCATGTATCAAGACTAGTGTTGAGCGAGTATGTTCTGTTCCGAGTATGCTCGGGCCGAGCTCCGAGTATTTACAGCTGCTCGGGTGATATGGTTGAATCGCTCCCGTGTGCATGATTTGCAACTGTTTGACAGCTTTATTACATGTCTATTTCTTACACATTCCTCACATGTACTAAAGCTGTCAAACAGTTGCAAATCATGCACACGGGAGCGATTCAACCAGATCACCGAGCAGTTGTAAATACTCGGAGCTCGGCCCGAGCATACTCGGACAGAACATACTCGCTCAACCCTAATCAAGAATCAGACATCGTCTTTCAGGGTAGTCACCTATAGGAGGTGCTAGAGTTTTATTTCTTCTGCAGGAGAGATGATTTGCATACTTTTCCCCATTTCCCCATGACTTTAAAACCCCATTTACCAGTTACAGTAGAACAAAGTGAACATTAAAAAAGTTTCAAGGACTCTTTTTTATTTGCATCCAATTCAGTATTGTATTTGAAGTCTGTTTTATATGTGCTTGCCCCCTTTTTTTTATTCTGTTTTCCGGAGTCCAAGAATTCCAGATGTTTTAGTCTGATTCATTAATTTTTAAAATGTCACAAAATTTGCTGCAACTTCACTCCAGTTCCACCCCTCTCCTCCCCATCTGTATTTTTGTTTTGCGTTTGCCTGTATTTTTGGCTCATTATTTTTTGCAATTTTTTTAGCACTAACATGGGACTTTTGGCACCAAAGACGAGACAGGAAGAAAACCTATTTTTTTAACTTTGTTCCAAATTCATAATTCACATGTTTCTCTTTTGATGAATTCGACACCAAAAACAAAAAGTAATACAACAGGATGAAAAAGAAAGTGACTTAACCCCCCCCCCCCCCAAAAGTGTAAATCAGGGGTTTCGAATCAGCGGTCCACACACAGTTGGGTGTCCTCGATCCCTAAGGCCACGGCCCCACTATCAGTATTCGGTCAGTATTTTTTCTCAGGAGTGGGAGCCAAAACCAGGTGAGGAACAATCAGAGACAAGGTATAATAGAAACAAGTCACCAATTCTGCATTGATCACCCACTCCTGAGAAAAAATACTGACCGGATACTGATAGTGGGGCCATGGCCTAAAGGAGAGGCTAGCCTTGTGGACTTGTTCAGTCAATCAAATTAGACGGTGATAATGAAAGGTCCCATGAGTTACTAAGTTACATATTCCCGGCCCCACTGAATACTGATGAGGATGTGTTCAGAAATTAAAAATACATTTTGGAAGGATCACAATGTAAATGAATGAAAAAAATAATAATTATTTATTATATTACTCTCAAAAGAAGATCTGGAAAAAATATCCGAAAACAAAAGTTTGACGATGAGGTCCCTTTAAGAAAAATGGCAACAATGTTGCGAATATAACCTTCCGAGCCCTTCCCCCTGCATCTGTGTGATACACATGGTCTGGTTATGTTTCCATCTATTTTCTCCATCAGTGGCGTGTGCACCATTCCGGGATACAGACGTTATTTCAGAAAAATAATCCCAGGATTTACCATCTCCGCTGCTTATTGCCTAAACCGGCAGAATATTATTTTAGTCATGAGCCGTGTTGTGCCGGTGAAGCAATAGGAAATACAATTTAATACTATTTCAGAGAGCGGAGCTGTGTAATATGCATAGGCCTTTTGGGATTAAGGTAAGAAGAAATCATCACGATTCCTCAAAAGTTACCAATGCGTTCTGAATTAATGTATGCAGGCGGCAAAAGGAGCAAGCGGCAAAATAGGAGACGTCTTGCAGAAAGCACATTCTGGATATGGGAACATTCTCAGGTCATCGTGAATTTGACATCGGCATGTCTTGGTAAGTGACTATCCAGGGAGGGGCAGTATTAAATATTGCTGAAACTGGGAACAAGAGTCAAAACCCAACCGCCGGCTGTTACTAATAAGACAGGCGACATGTATCTTATTTTTTATTCATTTGCTCTAGGTAGGAAAGGTTTGTGACCCTAAACAAGCATAAAGAGGGAGAAGGTTACAATTTTGCAGCCTTCTAGTGGGTTTCCATCTATCTAAAATAAAAAATGGGTCCATGGTGATCAGAAAAAAAATACATACGCAATCATTGGATCCCTGCTGCTCCTTGGTGCGGTTACCTGTGTTCCCCGTCAGTCTCCTCGCTTCCTTTTACATGAGGGAACATCAAATGTCCACAGTAACTAATCATTGGCCACAGCGGTGCTTGCCGTACTCACCGGCCTTCGGAGCCAAAAGAGAGAGAGGGATTGTATATTCTGGCTCAGACAGCACATGATTGGCTGCAGTGGTCATATAATGCTAAAAGATGAAATGAGGAATCCATGCACTAAGGAAAAGGAGTGGTCTGGTAGGTGAGAAGTAGAGTTGAGCAAATCTCCTGAAAGTTGATTTTGGCAGATTCGCTTAATTTAGGTGGGAGATTCTACATGTATCAAATAAATCTGATGTTAATTGAAGGGAATAAAAATTATTGTTTTGTCTCCCCTTGGTCATTTCAGCGCTTGTCCTGGCACTGCCAATCCTCTGACTGGTTCTTCAAACTTCTATTACCTGTTTTTTGAGCAAAACAAAAGAAAAAAGGATTGCCCTCGCACATGGGGCATCACCTGGTGTAACAGAGGGGAGGTGAGTAAGGTGATGACTCACTTGAGGACGTTGCATTAACTAGAGGGGCTTGTATGAAGCTATCTGAAGCCGGCAGATCTGCAAAGGATAGGAGTCTGATCCAAGGAAGAAAACAGAGGGCAAGGAACACAAAGCATCTGCTGATAGACTGTTATGGGTCCGGATGGTGGAACCACTGTGCTGTGGTACTAGGAGGGACCAGAGGGGCGTGACTAAGTGCCTATCTGGACTGACCCTGGCTACACGGTGTCTTAGTCGACTCCGTGAACCAAGGAGGGACCGGGAAGGTGGACCAGATGCCGCTCTGGGACCGGCCCTGGGTGAGAGCAGCGACTCCCACGGGCCTGACAGCTGAAGCAAACGCCTGATGGGCAGGCAGATAAGAACGGCTGGTAGGCTGGCTGACGAGCACGGCTGGGACCTGAGGGCTGGAGAGAGTGTTAGCACACAAACTACAACATTGCACAGGCACCTCCATCTTGGGGGAGGTGCCTTAAATAACAGGTGTCCTCCGGCCATTGGCTGGGGACATTTTAGGATGGCGCGCGGCCTCTTTAAGAAGCAGGGAGGGTGCGCGCGCCCTAAGCACAGTGCCCGGGGATCTGCGCATGGTGCGCCCACCCCAGGCCAGCACAGCGGGAGTAGGAAGCGGAGTGGAGAACACCGGGCCACGGCGGTATGGGGATCACCGTCTCTGCTGGGCAGGAGGCAGAGACGCCGACGCTACATAGACAATATAGCTGGGAAGAAAATTGGTATTCTGGTGCCGCAACCAAATTGCAGTAAGAGGTTAAACTTTCTACAGATGGTTGTGAATATTTTTTTATTAGTTAAACTCATTAAGAGACGGTTACAAATACTTTTATTAAGTGTAAAATCAAATGGTAAAAAGACGACGCGTTTCGAAGCCTTCAGTTTCTTCTTCAGGTGTACTCCTCGAAATGCGTGATGTTATTACCATTTGATTTTATACTTAATAAAAGTGTGTACAACCATCTCTAGTGAGTTTAACCCCCTACTGAAATTTGGTTGTGGCAAATCTCTTTTTTTTCTGAGCTACAGCTGCTCTTAGTAGTAGCCTTCTATTTAGTATCTTTTATCCTCTATATCTTTCCTCCGGCCAGAGTTTTCTGTTCACCGGGACTCATACCATCACGCGGGGCAAAATGCAGTCACATGAAGACTTGGGTGTAATGAATGGAAGGCCCAAGATACAAGAGACTGAAGAAGGAGAATAGAAGAACCATCAGAGGTTTGGGGGTGGCAGGACAGGAATTACCGGCTGCCATTTTGCTGGACTTGCCAGAAACAAATTTGCAAAAAAAAAAAAAAGAGTGGTTTCTTTTGAATCTGAAATTTTTTGTACAATTTGAACTTTCTTTCTTTCTTCTCTGTTTTCAGACCACCGTGAACCAACTTTTAAAATAAAGATGTAGTTCGACAACTCTCTTTAAATGTAGCAAGAAAAATGAATTACGCATGCAGCTCTGGATGTGATCGGAGGTCGAAATCCCAGACGACTTCCGATAATTTATAAATAATGTCAATAAATATAAATAAAGCAAATAAAAAAAAAAACAACATAAAGCAATATCGAAATACTCCTCTCCACCCCAACTCTCAAATGTGAGGATGACATAACGTTCCTCATAGATAGTCTTCGCTTAATAATTAGGTCTTCGGTAATATACGTCATGATCATAATGTTGCAATTGGCTCATTTATTCTAATGAACAAGAAAAATCTCCATGCAGATAAATAAATTCTCTGCAGACAGTGAACAGCGCCGACTCGTATTAAACACATGCATTCTCAATGTCAGGCTGGTGCCGCGGAAAGCACATTATTAATATGTGTAGCATTGTTTTTCCCCCGGATTCACAGTCATTTGTATCAGGCGGGTTCTGAAGTGTAATTCTGTAGATATTTCTTATAAATTACTGCTGCAGATTCATTCAATCCAGATAAATTATATTCTGAGATTAATGGCGGCGTTCCGCGAGGTTATGGATTGCGACGCACGCATTACTTACGCCACAAGAGACTCTGTTTTCATTTATTAGACGTTTATGAGGTTCGGCGTGAAGTCCTCTATTATTTACAATGGATACGGACGGGTTTGATGACTCACCCTTGCTTTAATGAGGCGTGCTCTCCAGAATTTCAGAGATCATGGTCTGCGCCCTAAGAGCTCACGTTGTCTCCCGGCTGAACTGATCACCTGCGAGGAGAAACAAAACGGAGCAAATTAGAAAAGGAAAAATAAAGGTAAAATTGGTTTTCCAAAAAAAATATAGGTTAAAGGATCTCAAGGCACTTATTTTACTTGTGTTTTAAAGATCTTAAGCTTCATCACATGGTGTGCTCCAGAGCTGAAATCAACTGCAGTCCATTAGCTCATCGTAATGCACAAATCCACCTGTTTTGGAGGAAGAAATGGCCCCGCTTACCTGCACAGGTGGCACCGATTATATGTATACAAAGGCTGAAGCAGCAGAATAGTGAGTGCAGCTCTGGGGTATAATACAGGAGGTAACTCAGGGATCAGTAATGTAATGTATGTACACAGTGACTGCACCAGCAGAATAGTGAGTGCAGCTCTGGAGTATAATACAGGAGGTAACTCAGAATCAGTAATGTAATGTATGTACACAGTGACTGCACCAGCAGACTAGTGAGTCCAGCTCTGGAGTATAATACAGGATGTAACTCAGGATCAGTAATGTAATGTATGTACACAGTGACTGCACCAGCAGAATAGTGAGTGCAGCTCTGGAGTATAATACAGGATATAACTCAGGATCAGTAATGTAATGTATGTACACAGTGACTGCACCAGCAGAATAGTGAGTGCAGCTCTGGAGTATAATACTGGATGTAACTCAGGATTAGTAATGTAATGTATGTACACAGTGACTGCACCAGCAGAATAGTGAGTGCAGCTCTGGGGTATAATACAGGATGTAACTCAGGATCAGTAATGTAATGTATGTACACAGTGACTGCATCAGCAGAATAGAGAGTGCAGCTCTGGAGTATAATACAGGATGTAACTCAGGATCAGTAATGTAATGTATGTACACAGTGACTGCACCAGCAGAATAGTGAGTGCAGCTCTGGAGTATAATACAGGATGTAACTCAGGATCAGTAATGTAATGAATGTACACAGTGACTGCACCAGCAGAATAGTGAGTGCAGCTCTGGAGTATAATGCAGGATGTAACTCAGGATCAGTAATGTAATGTATGTACACAGTGACTGCACCAGCAGAATAGTGAGTGCAGCTCTGGAGTATAATACAGGGTGTAACTCAGGATCAGTAATGTAATGTATGTACACAGTGTATGCACCAGCAGAATAGAGAGTGCAGCTCTGGAGTATAATACAGGAGGTAACTCAGGATCAGTAATGTAATCTATGTACACATTGACTGCACCAGCAGAATAGTGAGTGCAGCTTTGGAGTATAATACAGGATGTAACTCAGGATCAGTAATGTAATGTATGTACACAGTGACTGCACCAGCAGAATAGTGAGTGCAGCTCTGGAGTATAATACAGGATGTAACTCAGGATCAGTAATGTAATGTATGTACACAGTGACTGCACCAGCAGAATAGTGAGTGCAGCTCTGGAGTATAATACAGGATGTAACTCAGGATAAGTAATGTAATGTATGTACACAGTGACTGCACCAGCAGAATAGTGAGTGCAGCTCTGGAGTATAATACAGGATGTAACTCAGGATCAGTAATGTAATGTATGTACACAGTGACTGCACCAGCAGAATAGTGAGTGCAGCTCTGGAGTATAATACAGGATGCAACTCAGGATCAGTAATGTAATGTATGTACACAGTGACTGCACCAGCAGAATAGTGAGTCCAGCTCTGGAGTATAATACAGGATGTAACTCAGGATCAGTAATGTAATGTATATACACAGTGACTGCACCAGCAGAATAGTGAGTCCAGCTCTGGAGTATAATACAGGATGTAACTCAGGATCAGTAATGTAATGTATGTACACAGTGACTGCACCAGCAGAATAGTGAGTGCAGCTCTGGAGTATAATACAGGATGCAACTCAGGATCAGTAATGTAATGTATGTACACAGTGACTGCACCAGCAGAATAGTGAGTGCAGCTCTGTAGTATAATACAGGATGTAACTCAGGATCAGTAATGTAATGTATGTACACAGTGACTGCACCAGCAGAATAGTGAGTGCAGCTCTGGAGTATAATACAGGATGTAACTCAGGATCAGTAATGTAATGTATGTACACAGTGACTGCACCAGCAGAATAGTGAGTGCAGCTCTGTAGTATAATACAGGATGTAACTCAGGATCAGTAATGTAATGTATGTACACAGTGACTGCACCAGCAGAATAGTGAGTGCAGCTCTGGAGTATAATACAGGATGTAACTCAGGATCAGTAATGTAATGTATGTACACAGTGATGGCACCAGCAGAATAGTGAGTGCAGCTCTGGAGTATAATACAGGATGCAACTCAGGATCAGTAATGTAATGTATGTACACAGTGACTGCACCAGCAGAATAGTGAGTCCAGCTCTGGAGTATAATACAGGATGTAACTCAGGATCAGTAATGTAATGTATATACACAGTGACTGCACCAGCAGAATAGTGAGTCCAGCTCTGGAGTATAATACAGGATGTAACTCAGGATCAGTAATGTAATGTATGTACACAGTGACTGCACCAGCAGAATAGTGAGTGCAGCTCTGGAGTATAATACAGGATGCAACTCAGGATCAGTAATGTAATGTATGTACACAGTGACTGCACCAGCAGAATAGTGAGTGCAGCTCTGTAGTATAATACAGGATGTAACTCAGGATCAGTAATGTAATGTATGTACACAGTGACTGCACCAGCAGAATAGTGAGTGCAGCTCTGGAGTATAATACAGGATGCAACTCAGGATCAGTAATGTAATGTATGTACACAGTGACTGCACCAGCAGAATAGTGAGTCCAGCTCTGGAGTATAATACAGGATGTAACTCAGGATCAGTAATGTAATGTATATACACAGTGACTGCACCAGCAGAATAGTGAGTCCAGCTCTGGAGTATAATACAGGATGTAACTCAGGATCAGTAATGTAATGTATGTACACAGTGACTGCACCAGCAGAATAGTGAGTGCAGCTCTGGAGTATAATACAGGATGCAACTCAGGATCAGTAATGTAATGTATGTACACAGTGACTGCACCAGCAGAATAGTGAGTGCAGCTCTGTAGTATAATACAGGATGTAACTCAGGATCAGTAATGTAATGTATGTACACAGTGACTGCACCAGCAGAATAGTGAGTGCAGCTCTGGAGTATAATACAGGATGTAACTCAGGATCAGTAATGTAATGTATGTACACAGTGATGGCACCAGCAGAATAGTGAGTGCAGCTCTGGAGTATAATACAGGATGTAACTCAGGATCAATAATGTAATGTATGTACACAGTGACTGCACCAGCAGAATAGTGAGTGCAGCTCTGGAGTATAATACAGGGTGTAACTCAGGATCAGTAATGTAATGTATGTACACAGTGACTGCACCAGCAGAATAGTGAGTGCAGCTCTGGAGTATAATACAGGATGTAACCCAGGATCAGTAATGTAATGTATGTACACAGTGACTGCACCAGCAGAATGGTGAGTGCAGCTCTGGAGTATAATACAGGATGTAACTCATGATGATCAGTAATGTAATGTATGTACACAGTGACTGCACCAGCAGAATAGTGAGTGCAGCTCTGGAGTATAATACAGGATGTAACCCAGGATGAGTAATGTAACGTACTGTATGTACACAGTGACTGCACCAGCAGAATAGTGAGTGCAGCTCTGGAGTATAATACAGGATTTAACTCTGGATCAGTAATGTAACGTACTGTATTTACACAGTGACTACACCAGCAGAATAGTGAGTGCAGCTCTGGAGTATAATACACGAGGTAACTCAGGATCAGTAATGTAATGTATGTACACAGTGACTGCACCAGCAGAATAGTGAGTGCAGCTCTGGAGTATAATACAGGATGTAACTCATGATCAGTAATGTAATGTATGTACACAGTGACTGCACCAGCAGAATAGTGAGCGCAGCTCTGGAGTATAATACAGGATGTAACTCATGATCAGTAATGTAATGTATGTACACAGTGACTGCATCAGCAGAATAGTGAGTGCAGCTCTGGAGTATAATACAGGATGCAATTCAGGATCAGTAATGTAATGTATGTACACAGTGATGGCGCCAGCAGAATAGTGAGTGCAGCTCTGGAGTATAATACAGGAGGTAACTCAGGATCAGTAATGTAATCTATGTACACATTGACTGCACCAGCAGAATAGTGAGTGCAGCTCTGGAGTATAATACAGGATGTAACTCAGGATCAGTAATGTAATGTATGTACACAGTGACTGCACCAGCAGAATAGTAAGTGCAGCTCTGGAGTATAATACAGGATGTAACTCAGGATCAGTAATGTAATGTATGTACACAGTGATGGCACCAGCAGAATAGTGAGTGCAGCTCTGGAGTATAATACACGATGTAACTCAGGATCAGTAATGTAATGTATGTACACAGTGACTGCACCAGCAGAATAGTGAGTGCAGCTCTGGAGTATAATACAGGATGCAACTCAGGATCAGTAACGTAATGTATGTACACAGTGACTGCACCAGCAGAATAGTGAGTGCAGCTCTGGAGTATAATACAGGATGTAACTCAGGATCAGTAATGTAATGTATGTACACAATGATTGCACCAGCAGAATAGTGAGTGCAGCTCTGGAGTATAATACAGGATGTAACTCAGGATCAGTACTGTAATGTATGTACACAGTGACTGCACCAGCAGAATAGTGAGTGCAGCTCTGGAGTATAATACAGGAGGTAACTCAGGATCAGTAATGTAATGTATGTACACAGTGACTGCACCAGCAGAATAGGGAGTGCAGCTCTGGAGTATAATACAGGATGTAACTCAGGATCAGTGATGTAATGTATGTACACAGTGTCTGCACCAGCAGAATAGTGAGTGCAGCTCTGGAGTATAATACAGGATGTAACTCAGGATCAGTAATGTAATGTATGTACACAGTGACTGCACCAGCAGAATAGTGAGTGCAGCTCTGGAGTATAATACAGGGTGTAACTCAGGATCAGTAATGTAATGTATGTACACAGTGTCTGCACCAGCAGAATAGAGAGTGCAGCTCTGGAGTATAATACAGGAGGTAACTCAGGATCAGTAATGTAATCTATGTACACAGTGACTGCACCAGCAGAATAGTGAGTGCAGCTCTGGAGTATAATACAAGATGTAACTCAGGATCAGTAATGTAATGTATGTACACAGTGACTGCACCAGCAGAATAGTAAGTGCAGCTCTGGAGTATAATACAGGATGTAACTCAGGATCAGTAATGTAATGTATGTACACAGTGACTGCACCAGCAGAATAGTGAGTGCAGCTCTGGAGTATAATACAGGATGCAACTCAGGATCAGTAATGTAATGTATGTACACAGTGACTGCACCAGCAGAATAGTGAGTGCAGCTCTGGAGTATAATACAGGATGTAACTCAGGATAAGTAATGTAATGTATGTACACAGTGATGGCACCAGCAGAATAGTGAGTGCAGCTCTGGAGTATAATACACGATGTAACTCAGGATCAGTAATGTAATGTATGTACACAGTGACTGCACCAGCAGAATAGTGAGTGCAGCTCTGGAGTATAATACAGGATGCAACTCAGGATCAGTAATGTAATGTATGTACACAGTGACTGCACCAGCAGAATAGTGAGTGCAGCTCTGGAGTATAATACAGGATGTAACTCAGGATCAGTAATGTAATGTATGTACACAGTGATTGCACCAGCAGAATAGTGAGTGCAGCTCTGGAGTATAATACAGGATGTAACTCAGGATCAGTACTGTAATGTATGTACACAGTGACTGCACCAGCAGAATAGTGAGTGCAGCTCTGGAGTATAATACAGGAGGTAACTCAGGATCAGTAATGTAATGTATGTACACAGTGACTGCACCAGCAGAATAGTGAGTGCAGCTCTGGAGTATAATACAGGATGTAACTCAGGATCAGTGATGTAATGTATGTACACAGTGACTGCACCAGCAGAATAGTGAGTGCAGCTCTGGAGTATAATACAGGATGTAACTCAGGATCAGAAGTGTAATGTATGTACACAGTGACTGCACCAGCAGAATAGTGAGTGCAGCTCTGGAGTATAATACAGGATGTAACTCAGGATCAGTAATGTAATGTATATACACAGTGACTGCACCAGCAGAATAGTGAGTGCAGCTCTGGAGCATAATACAGGATGTAACTCAGGATCAGTAATGTAATGTATGTACACAGTGACTGCACCAGCAGAATAGTGAGTGCAGCTCTGGAGTATAATACAGGATGCAACTCAGGATCAGTAATGTAATGTATGTACACAGTGACTGCACCAGCAGAATAGTGAGTGCAGCTCTGTAGTATAATACAGGATGTAACTCAGGATCAGTAATGTAATGTATGTACACAGTGACTGCACCAGCAGAATAGTAAGTGCAGCTCTGGAGTATAATACAGGATGTAACTCAGGATCAGTAATGTAATGTATGTACACAGTGACTGCACCAGCAGAATAGTGAGTGCAGCTCTGGAGTATAATACAGGATGTAACTCAGGATCAGTAATGTAATGTATGTACACAGTGATGGCACCAGCAGAATAGTGAGTGCAGCTCTGGAGTATAATACAGGATGTAACTCAGGATCAGTAATGTAATGTATGTACACAGTGACTGCACCAGCAGAATAGTGAGTGCAGCTCTGGAGTATAATACAGGGTGTAACTCAGGATCAGTAATGTAATGTATGTACACAGTGACTGCACCAGCAGAATAGTGAGTGCAGCTCTGGAGTATAATACAGGATGTAACCCAGGATCAGTAATGTAATGTATGTACACAGTGACTGCACCAGCAGAATGGTGAGTGCAGCTCTGGAGTATAATACAGGATGTAACTCATGATGATCAGTAATGTAATGTATGTACACAGTGACTGCACCAGCAGAATAGTGAGTGCAGCTCTGGAGTATAATACAGGATGTAACTCTGGATCAGTAATGTAACGTACTGTATTTACACAGTGACTACACCAGCAGAATAGTGAGTGCAGCTCTGGAGTATAATACACGAGGTAACTCAGGATCAGTAATGTAATGTATGTACACAGTGACTGCACCAGCAGAATAGTGAGTGCAGCTCTGGAGTATAATACAGGATGTAACTCAGGATCAGTAATGTCATGTATGTACACAGTGACTGCACCAGCAGAATAGTGAGCGCAGCTCTGGAGTATAATACAGGATGTAACTCATGATCAGTAATGTAATGTATGTACACAGTGACTGCACCAGCAGAATAGTGAGCGCAGCTCTGGAGTATAATACAGGATGTAACTCATGATCAGTAATGTAATGTATGTACACAGTGACTGCATCAGCAGAATAGTGAGTGCAGCTCTGGAGTATAATACAGGATGCAATTCAGGATCAGTAATGTAATGTATGTACACAGTGATGGCGCCAGCAGAATAGTGAGTGCAGCTCTGGAGTATAATACAGGAGGTAACTCAGGATCAGTAATGTAATGTATGTACACATTGACTGCACCAGCAGAATAGTGAGTGCAGCTCTGGAGTATAATACAGGATGTAACTCAGGATCAGTAATGTAATGTATGTACACAGTGACTGCACCAGCAGAATAGTGAGTGCAGCTCTGGTGTATAATACAGGACTCTGAGGTCATTCAGGATCAGTAATGTAATGTATGTACACAGTGACTGCACCAGCAGAATAGTGAATGCAGCTCTGGAGTATAATACAGGATGTAACTCAGGATCAGTACAGAGTCAGTAATGTAATGTATGTACACATTGACTGCACCAGCAGAATAGTGAGTGCAGCTCTGGAGTATAATACAGGATGTAATTCAGGATCAGTACAGGAACAGTAATGTAATGTATGTACAAAGTGACAGCACCAGCAGAATAGTGAGTGCAGCTCTGGAGTATAATACAGGATGTAACCCAGGATCAGTAATGTAACGTACTGTATGTACACAGTGACTGCACCAGCAGAATAGTGAGTGCAGCTCTGGAGTATAATACAGGATGTAACTCAGGATCAGTAATGTAACGTACTGTATGTACACAGTGACTACACCAGCAGAATAGTGAGTGCAGCTCTGGGGTATAATACAGGAGGTAACTCAGGATCAGTAATGTAATGTATGTACACAGTGACTGCACCAGCAGAATAGTGAGTGCAGCTCTGGAGTATAATACAGGATGTAACTCAGGATCAGTAATGTAATGTATGTACACAGTGACTGCACCAGCAGAATAGTGAGCGCTGCTCTGGAGTATAATACAGGATGTAACTCATGATCAGTAATGTAATGTATGTACACAGTGACTGCACCAGCAGAATAGTGAGTGCAGCTCTGGTGTATAATACAGGAGGAAACTCAGGATCAGTAATGTAATGTATGTAGACAGTGACTGCACCAGCAGAATAGTGAGTGCAGCTCTGGAGTATTATACTGGATGTAACTCAGGTTCAGTAATGTAATGTATGTACACAGTGACTGCACCAGCAGAATAGTGAGTGCAGCTCTGGAGTATTATACTGGATGTAACTCAGGATCAGTAATGTAATGTATGTACACAGTGACTGCACCAGCAGAATAGTGAGTGCAGCTCTGGAGTATAATACAGGATGTAACTCAGGATCTGTAATGTAATGTATGTACACAGTGACTGCACCAGCAGAATAGTGAGTGCAGCTCTAGAGGATATTATTGAATGCAACACAGGATCAATAATATAATTTATTTCCAACCAGATAAACTTATTATTTAGATTAATTCTATATGTAGAATTGAAAATGATGTTAAGAGGAGAACACAAAATAAACAAAACTAATCAACTTCTCCTTACAAATTGTATCAGTTGTGCCGGTGCAGGTGCAGGCTGTTGTGACTGTATATCAGTATCGTACAATTCAACAGATGTATCTGATCTTCAAGTTCGATGTTGTAACTACAAACATAATTTGACCGAAATGTGATCACTACGAGCCTCTAAATGATAAGTATAGTCTATAGCAGTAATGTGATTCCTGATTCCCTTATTCACTGGTTGCTTGCAGAGCAGCGCTCCCAGTCCGGCTGCATCGGTTTCTTTATATACTTTAGCAGAACATACATAGCCTTTTTTTTTTACATAATTCTGTTTTGGTGTAAGCCAAAATCACTTTAAATTAAAATATTAACGAAATGTATAAGTTTCAAAAAGAGCTGATCAATTAGCAGATGAAGTGCACCATAAATGGTCCATGTCTTCTGTGCAGCCGTGCAGAATGTACGTGCAATAATTAATAGTAATAGCCGTCATTTTTATTATTCTTTTAATTATTTTGATATTTTACTCCTGTATTTAAATCTTCCATGTCCTAATTAGTCAGATAACGTGTTAGATCGCCACAACAGGATTATCCATCCACAATCTGATCACTAAGCTCCATCTCAGGCGCTGCCATGAACGCGGGGGGCATCCGCAGACATGTCCTACACTGAACCGCAGCCCCCGTCTGTCCTAATCTTAATGACATTACACGGGGAGAAGAAGACCTGTGCTTGTGACATTGGAGACAGGATGAGAACAAGCTCTGTGTGACCTTTACTAAATCATTTAATCTCCCTGTGCCTGGAGCTGGAGCGTTTCTCGGAGAATGGGAGGATGCACGCAGAGTTTCAATCTCGCCTCATTGTTATATTTTTGCCTTTCCTGGCTTTTATGGGGCAAAATATCATATATATTTGATAGATTTATGGGATGGTTCCAGGGATAGGTTGTAATTTTTGGGTCAAGGCGGCACAACTAGTCTTTAGAACTGTACAGAGGTAAGAGGTATAAGTAACGGGCAAATCTGTCGAAATTCAATTCATGGATCTGCTTGAATTTTGCCGGGAAATTAAATTGTCATCTCAAGAATTTAAAGTGTCTTATTAAGTTCTGAGATCTCTCCAGACTTCAGAGCGTAAAGAACGTGGAGTAAAAAAAAAGAAATAATAATAACTATACTCACCTGACCCTCACCTGTGCAGCCTCGCTGCCCCTCATTACGCCGGTTTGCCCCCTTCTTACAGTCTTCCCCTCTCGACATGTTCTGGCATCTTTGGTCCTTCTATGATGATGATGAGGCTTCAAAATATCATGACTTTGCCGTGCGCATGATTTGCGACTGTTTGACAGCTTTAATACATGTGAGGAATGCCTAACAAACAGGCACTCCTCACATGTCTTAAAGCTGTCAAACAGTCGCAAATCATGCACACAGAGTGACACAAACATAGCCAAAGATACTCGGAAAATACCCGAGCATGCTCGTAAATCTCGAGTAACGAGCATGCTCACTCATCACTAATTATTATGCTTACTTATATAGCACTATCATACTCTGCAGTGGTGTATATAATCATCATCACTGTCCCTGTTGGAATTTACAAGCTAAATTCCCTATCAGTTTTTGGAGTGTGGGAGGAGACCGGAGAACCCGGAGGAAACCCACGGACACACGGAGAGAACATACGAACGCTTGCAGATATTATCCTTGGTGGGATTTGAACTGAAGATACTAGAGTTGCAAAGCAACAGTGCTAACCACTGAGCCACCACGTGCTAACCACTAAGCCACCATGCTGCCCTGTCTATCATATTGTATGTAAGGGATAGAGTTAATTTACTTTCACGGTTCACATTTTCAGATTGTTTGGAGACATAACAGGATTGATGACGAGTTATTGGAGAACAAGGGGCCATAGACTGTTCATGCATAATAGACGCCTGATGTCTTTATCCGCCATTGGTTAGGGTTTTAGACCAAAATATAGAAAACTAAAATTATTGATTTCAATTTTAATAATATTTTAATATTTGGACCCAATGAAGCAAATAATCCACAACTGGGGCGAATTAGGTCAATATTAACCCATAATGGCTTAGAAGGGGATTGTAGCTAAGTTTACCATGGGCAACACAGTAATCAATAATGCAAAGGTCCAAACTTTATGAGAATTTAATCTGCCAAATTCCTGGAGACTTAAAGAAAACCCACTTTCCTGGTGGGTCCATGGTATGATCTGGATCTAATGATGTCACTCGAGACATTAAGTGACGTAGAGTTTAGACTATGATGACAAATGGTGGCTCAGTAGGTTACCATCAAGTCTGTATAACCAAAAACACTGTCTTAGGTGACCAAATTTTTGAGCTAGAATAGTTTCACTCTATAGTTGTTCAGTTTGCTAATATTCTGTCATCTATAGTCAGACACACAGTCGCAGTACACTGCTACATTAAAATAGGAATAATTAATGTGATGCATTTTGTTGCCATTTGTCATACCAGAAGTGTCAAGAAGCTCTGTACATGGTAGCTTGGCAGCTCTTAATAGGACTTCCATGAACAGATTTTGCACTAGCCACTTCTTCTACCAGATCCCCAGGGATTCTTTGGCTTTCACCTTTTAATCTCTTTGCAGGGATATAGACATGGGGGCTCCTGGGTTGAGTCAATGGAGTGGCTGCTGGCTGGTGAAGTGGGCTGTTAGAGGATGGTCAGATGGTCAAGACAATACCAGTAGGTCAGAAATTGAGTGATCGAGCAGCAGAATAGTCAAAACATAGGTCTAGGTGAGAAAAAAGGAATCAAACTAGCTGAATAGTGGCAGATAAACAGGAGTTATCCAAAGTAAGAGAACGTATAACTGACAATTAGAGGTAGGAATGGCACCACTAAT
Organism: Phyllobates terribilis; assembly: GCF_046119375.1. Lineage (NCBI taxonomy): Eukaryota > Metazoa > Chordata > Amphibia > Anura > Dendrobatidae > Phyllobates > Phyllobates terribilis. The sequence continues at coordinate 664,823,365 of NW_027362763.1, forward strand.
CCCAGAATATCAACTCACTCAGCAGCACCCTTAATGACAGTGAGGGGCCACCCAGTGACAGAAGCAGAAACAGAGGGAGTGAGCAAAGACATGAATGTAACAATAACAAGAGGTCAATGAAGAAAACGTTGGAGTGACTAAGGTTGCATTGTCACTAAATATCAAAAATATTGAATGTATGTTTGGAAATTCTGTTTGGAATTTCTTAGTTAATAGACGTCTCTTGGTCTCTGAAGCTTGAGACACAGATCTCTGTATACAACTGGGACACATACACTTGTGTTGGACTACCTCCGAAAGTCAGAAACGCAAGAGCTCCATCTTTGTCTCCACATATATCAAGAAATTTACCACAAATCACCAATAAAAGCTCCGTGTGGCCAAAACATTGCCATATTGGTTTTTCATCCCCTGCTTTCCCTGATAGCCTTTTTTTTCAAGTAATGTATGTAATGGAAGGCAAAGTAAACCTATCAGAAAAGGTGAAGACAGTATTCGTGCTTCCTTGTTTTGGACACAGTCTTAAAGAATGATGTATCTCTTTGGGAAATGAGAATCTTTTTGAGTGCATTCAATTGGATTCAATCTGCTTGAGATCTTTGATGAGCTGAATATTGTCATTAAAAATGGATCAATATTGATTAATTCATTTGAAAAAACGGGTGCAAATTTAGCAGCAACCTAACCCTGGTACCTGCGGAGGACCAGCAATAAATTGTGCATTAGGAACCTAAAGTTTCCTGCTTTTGTGGAGAAATGAAGTGAGCTGAGAAAATATCACAAATAGAGGTTCAATCGAAAATACACAAATAAATAATATGATATAATATAATATTGGGTAAAATGACCCCAAAATAGAGGACATTCAGCTTGTAGAGTTAAATCCATATCAATGACTTATATCAGCAAACTGGATGAGATATAATAAGACACAAGTTCCATTGAATACAATTGCTGGCTTTGATACGTAGACGACGTGTTTTTTTTTAAAATAGAGGCTATGAGAATCAGGAAAGTACAGAGATTTCTGCAGCTGCAAACAATGATATAACGCTGACCTTTCCCAGCTGGAGGAAGGAACGACGAGGAATCACTATGAGCCTCATAGGAGACACAGAACACGGGGGTCGCTTTGTATTATAGGCTAATGTTCAGTCAAATGGTGCAAGAAATATTAATCATATCAACTGTAAAATAAAATTTCTTTGCAAACCAATTCTAGAAGTGAAATCTTTATTCTGTAAATGTCAGAGCAGAGAATAATATCTGAAGTCAAAATGTTCCCAGATATTCCAGCGCTGGGTCGGTGAACATTACAAGTGGTATTCGTTGTCATTGTTAGCATCAAATGGCTCCAAAATGGTGCCCATGGGTTCATGCATTGTGCGAAAAATCAAAAATGCTGTTTATTTTTGTCTTTAACCTTTTTTGAATCTTTATAGAGCAAAAAGTAATATGGTCCCATAAAATGTTGCGTGGAACTCTAACATTTAGTTAAAAATTTCTGGGATTCTAAAAAATTACTCAGGAATAGAATACAAATGCACAAGAATGTGGCAACTTTTTAAAAAGTTGCAAATAATTAATCATCTCCTGACGTCAGTTTGCAAAAACCATATCCACAATGGTGAAAAGAGGAAAAAAAAAAACAGACGAACAAGAAGACGATAGACTTTACAGTAGAATAAGTGCAAGGTAAAGGAAGAAATTGGTGCAAAACAAAATAAACAGCCTTAAGCTATGTTCACACGATGTGCTTTTGCAGCGTTTCTTTCTGCAGGTAAAACCTGCTCTCTTGGTAGTAAAGAAGTTGCCTTCAAAAAGCAGGTTTTGGTGAATTTTTGCTGCTTTTTTATGCATTTTTTGGTGCAGATTATATGTCAGATCATTTGTCTACAGAACATGTTTAATAAAGTTAGGTTTATTCACCAAAAAGGCAACAAAAATGCAGAGTTGTGTTTTTTTTCCCAGTGTTTTTGCACTTTTTCATTGCTTTCTATGGTGATAAAAAGCTGCGAAAATGCTAAAATAATTGACATGTGGCATATTTAACCCCTTAAAAGGCCAAGACGTACTAATACGTACCTGCGCACTGGGACTTAAGAAGTCGATCGCAGCATTGTGGTGGCAAGAGGAGGTGATCGCGATACTCACCTCTCCTGCCGTCATCCAGTGCTTTCTGACTCAGCTTCCCGGATGTTGCCATGACGACCCGATGTCGTCATGACAAGATCCGGGTCACCAGACAGCAGGAAGATACTTTGGTCATGCACAGTGCATGACCAAAGTGTCTTCTGCATCTGTAGTGCTGACAGCCTGTATAGAACAGGGGTGATGCTCCATCCCTATGCTATACAGGCGATCAGAATAAAAAAAGTGAAAGTCCCACAGTGGGACAAAGAATAAAAGTAAAAAAAAGTGTTAAAGAATGAAAAGAAAAAAAAAAACTTTGTAAAAATATATAAAAATTTTTTTTTAAAAATAATCCACCAAAAATAAAAATAGAATGTACCCATCAATAAATATTATTATGAAAAAAAAAACAATAAAAGTACACATATTTGGTATCACCACGTCCGGAACGACCTGACCTATAAAACTGTCTCACTAGTTAACCCCTTTAGTGAACACGGTAAAAAAAAAAAAAAAAAACGAAGCAAAAAACAATGCTTTATCATCATACCACCAAACAAAAAATAGAATAACACGCAATCAAAAAGACAAATATAAATAAAAATGGTACTGCTGAAAACGTCAACTTGTCTCGCAAAAAACAAGCCACCATACAGCTCCATCAGCCGAATAATAAAAAAGTTATAGCTCTCAGAATAAAGCGATGTAAAAGAATATTTTTTTCTATAAAATAACTGTTATTGTGTAAAAGCGCCAAAACATAGAAAAACAATATAAATGTGGTACCGCTGTAAATGTACTGACCCAAACAATAAAGATACCTTATCAATTTTACCACACGCGGAACAGAATAAAAAAATATAAAAAAAAAACAATTCCTGAATTGTTGGTTTTTGTTTATTCTGCCTCCCAAAAATCAGAATAGAAAAGCGATCAAAAAATGTCACATGCCTGAAAATGGCACCAATAAAAACGTCAAATCAACCCGCAAAAAACGAGCCGTCACATGGCTCTGTCTGCCAAAATATGGAAAAATTATAGCTCTCAAAATCTGGCGATGTAAAAACTAGATTTTACCAAAAAATGTGTCTTTTGGTGTGTGACAGCTGTCAATCATAAAAACCCGATATGATTCTGGTATCTCTGTAGTCGCACCGACCCGAAGAATAAAGTCGTCTAATCACTTATACCGCACGAGGAATGGCGTAAAAAATAAACTCAAGGGTTAGGGTTAGAGTTATGCTAGGGTTAGGGTTGGGGTTAGGGTTGGGCTAGGGTTAGGATTCGTCTACGATTGGGCTAGGGTTGGGGTTAGGGTTGGGCTAGGGTTGGGGTTAGGGTTGGGCTAGGGTTAGGGTTGGGCTAGGGTTGGGCTTGGGTTAGGGTTGGGCTAGGGTTAGGGTTGGGGCTGGGGTTAGGGTTAGGGTTGGGCTAGGGTTAGGGTTGGGGTTGGGCTAGGGTTAGGGTTGGGCTAGGGTTAGGGTTGGGGTTAGGGTTTTTTCAAAAGTAAAAAAAAAAAAGATGACGATATGGCGACTAGTGTTGAGCGCAAGTGCTCGCTACTTGAATTTGCATCGGGTGCTCGGGTATGCACTGAGTATTGCGGGTGCTCAATTGACATGCTCGAGTCTCTGCCCCATATGCTTCGCGGCCAAAAAAAACCTCGCGGGGATTGCCTGCCATGCACGAGTGATCCCCGCATGTTTTTTTTCGGGTGTCTAACAACCGTGAAACATGCGGGCGGGGACTCGAGCATGTCACTCGAGCACCTGTGATACATGGTGCATACCTGAGTACCTGATGCAAACTCAAGTAGCGAGCACTTGCGCTCAAGACTAATGACAACTTATTCAATATGATGACCTAATGTTATCAAATTCTGTGTTGTACCTCTGGGTTCAAAATGTTCACTATACCCTTTGATAAAATCCTTGAGGCGTGTAGTTTCCAAAATGGGGGGTTTCCACTATTTAGGCACATCAGGGGCTCTCCAAACACGACATGGCGTCCGCTCTTGATTCCAGCCAATTTTGCGTTCAAAAAGTCACACAGTGCTCCTTACCTTCTGAACTCTGTCATGCGCCCAAACACTATTTTCCCCACATATGGGGTATTGGCGTACTCAGGAGAAATTGCACAAAAGTTTTTGGGGTCCATTTTCTCCTCTTACCCTAGTGAAAATAAAAAATTAGAGCAAAAACATGATTTTTGTGGAAAAAGTTTGATTTTTTTATTTTCACGGTTCCATGTTATAAACTTCTGTAAAGGACTTGGGGGTTCAGGGTGCTCACCACACATCTAGATAAGTTCCCTGAGGGGTCTAGTTTCCAAAATGGTGTCACTTGTGGGGGGTTTCCACTGTTTAGGCACATCAGGGGCCCATCCGCTAATTATTCAAGCAAATTTTACATTCAAAAAGTCAAATGGCGATCCTTCCATTCCAAACCCTGCCGTATGCCCAAGCAGTGATTTTCCCCCATATATGGAGTATCGGCTTACTCAAGACAGATTGCACTACAAGTTGCATGATGCAATTTCTCCTGTTACCCTTATGAAAATGCAAAATTTGGGGCTGAAAAACAGTTTTGTGGGAAAAATGTGAAAAAATTTTTTTTTACGCCTCAATGTTCTAAACTTTTGTGAAGCATCTGGGGGTTCAAGGTGCTCATCACACATCTATATAAAAATGGTGTCACTTGTGAGGAGTTTCCACTGTTTAGGCACATCAGGAGCTCTCCAAACGCAACATGGCGTCCGCTAATTATTCAAACAAATTTTACATTCAAAAAGTCAAATGGAGCTCCTTCCCTTCCGAACCCTGCCGTGCGCCCAAACAGTGGCTTTTCCCCACATATGGGGTATCTGTGTGCTCAGGGGAAATTGCACAACACATTTTGAGGTCCATTTTTTCCTGTTACCCCTGCGAAAATAAAAAAAAATTGGGTTTAAAGTAACATTTTTGTGAAAAATGTTAAATGTTAATTTTTTTATTCCATATTTCAAAAATTCCTGTGAAGTACCTGAAGGGTTAATAAACTTCTTGAATGTGGTTTTGAGCACCTTGAGGGGTGCAGTTTTTAGAATGGTGCTACTTTTGGGTATTTTCTGTCATAAAGACCCCTCAAAGTGACTTCAAATGTGATGTGGTCCCTAAAAAAATGTTTTTGCAAATTTTGTTGGAAAATTTAGAAATCGCTGGTCAACTTTAAACCCTAATAAAAAAAAATTTGGTTACAAAATTGTGTTGATGTAAAGTAGACATATGGGAAATGTTATTTTCTTAACTATTTTGTGTGACATATCTCTCTGATTTAAGGGCATAAAAATTCTAATTTTGAAAATTGCAAAATTTTCAAAATTTTCGCCAAATTTCCATTTTTTTAAGACATAAACACAAGTGGTATCGAAGAAATTTTACCACAATCATGAAGTACAATATGTCACGAAAAAAAAATCTCATAATCAGGGGGATCCGTTAAATTACCTCATAAAGTGACAGTGGTCAGAATTGTAAAAATTGGCCTGGTCATTAACGTTTTCCAATCCAATCAGGGAAATAAAACATCACTCAATGATGTGATGAACATGATTGATAGGGCCAAAAACTTAAAAGTCCATCAAGTTCAACCTACTGTTTTAAGGAATTTGGGGGAGTTTTAGGTGGTATCTACTCCCGATTTACTGCTGACACTGATAAAGGGGAACGTGTCATTTAGTGCTATAGATAGATTGGATAGCGGGGGTTGAGAGAGATGATGGAAAGATCATGAGTTTGGTTTTGTCCACATTGAGCTTTAGGAAGCGTGACGAGAAGAAGGAGGAGGTTGAGGGGTTGGTATAGCTTCGGTGATAGTGAGTTGGCATCGGGGTCATTGCTGGTTTTAGGTTTTGTGAAAAAATGGGTTTTCAGGTTACATCGTAAGGACTCAGTTTCAGAGAGATGACGTCTGGGCCACAGTGGTAGTAGATCTGAGTGTCATCAGCGTATACGTGGTACTGGAAGCCATGGGACTTTGAGTTATCCCAGGCCAAAGGTATAGATGGAGAAGAGGTGAGGCCCCAGGACAGAGTCTGGAGGGATACCAACAGAAAGAAGGTGGGATGAGGAGGTAGTGTGGGAATCGGAGATGCTAAATGTGCAGTTAACGAGATAAGAGGAGATCTAAGAAAGGGAAACTTCCGTGATACCAATGGAAAATAGGATCTATAATAGTAGAAATGGTGATCTACCAGCTACAGTAGAACAAATCTTAGTTTATTCGCCATATGTTCCTTTATTTTTTTTCTTACTTTTGGTATTTCTTCTGAAAATTATAGAGACAACAAATGTGGTATGCGTTCCGGGGCTTCCATCATTCACCCATCCTTTCTCAATGACATTTCGTGATTCTGTCCCGACATGAAAAATATGTCTATACACAAGTCTAAACAATTTCCTTCCTTGATTGCCTCCAAAATGTTCATAGATTTTAGTGGAGAGTTCCTATTTATGTGGCTAAGATAGATGGTCAGGTGGGACCTTGGTCCCTGAAGTAGAATTTGGGCTTCTTAACCTTTTTTCAAGCCTGGATTGCATATATGGTATCATTCATTTTAGCATGGTTTTAGGAAGACTCATTTTAGTAGTAAAATGATTGGACGAAAGTTTTGAAGAAATGTCTAACTTTCTCTTGTGACCCGATGACGTAATCAGGAGGCTTCCTCAATATTAAAGGAGGTGTCCACTACTTTCACATTGATGCCCTATCCGTAGGCGAGGGCATCAATGTAGGATCAACCGGGGTCCCACACGTGGCATCCCCAACGATCAACTGTTATCGGGGCCGACCATCTGTAGTGGCCGCCGCGGGGTACTGCACATCCGCTTCCCATTCAATTGAATGGGAGGCGGATGTGCAGTAACAAGCGCCGGCCACTACAACTTGATGGCCAAGCACCGCAGGTAAGGACTTCCGGCCGGCACCGATAGCAGATGATCGGCGGAGGTGCCGCATGCGCGGCCGATCAAACATTGATGCCCTCTCCTACGGAGAGGGCATCAATGTGAAAGTAGTGGACGACCCCATTAAGTTGTAAATGAAGAGGGAAAAGAGTAAGGGGGGAGGGGCAAAGGAAGCCACCGAACCCTGGACCCTGGAGCCTCTGCTACATTAGATGTCACTACTATAACTGGCTCCAAACAGGTGGGGACCCTACAGCCGTATGGGATTTTTATGTTTCGCCCCTGGGTCTGTAGCCTCAAACAAATATTTTTAACAGAAGAATACAATATGTAATAAGATTCTGAAGCTTCTGAGTCATTGCAATTCCAGGTTGTAATCATATTCCCATAGGACTTGTGCTGTCTACGCACCTGGAAGGAAGTTCTGGTTGAAGAGTTTGTTGAGACGGATTAATAGTTGTTATTTTGACATTTACTTCTAGAATAATTTCTTTCATCATCTTTCCCGGTTCTCAGGAACCAGTGAGTCGTTTTGTCATATACATTCCCTGTCCTGGTCTCGTACAAGGAACCAAACAATCGGAGAAAACCAAAAAAGAAAGAATCTCTCTCCTTGGCCTTTTCCACCTTCTTGATGGCTCTTGGTTGTTGGGATCTCACACAACGCTCAGTATCGAAAACCAATTATGTCGGAAGCCTCTTGGCATTGGAGGACAACTCAAGGACAAGCAGTTACTGGAAATAATTAATTCAATGGCATTAGAGGTCAGAAATTAACGGGGAATTCCATAAAAAAATAAAAATTGAATTTGTCAAGTTGTTCTAATTTCTAATCAGCCTTTTCTTGCGCTTAACTATTTCTGTGAATACCGATAAAACAACCAATATGGCCGCCCACTGTGGTGGTCACTCCTGAGCTTTATTTAAAGGGGAAAGTATTTTCTAGTAATGTTTTTCCAGTCAGGCACGGAGGGCATTTTTTTTTTATCAAAGTGTTACCTTGATTATTAGACTGCTTCAGTTGTTTTCCATTTTTAAACTTTCTTACTGCAAAGGATCGATTTACAAAATTCTCATTTACTACCCCTTGTCGCTGAAACGTCACCTCTCTGCTGTGTCCTTGTTGATTTGGGTACTGCTATGATGTCACCGTGACAGCCCAGTGTAGTGATTGCCTGCAGCAAGTGGCTCAAAGTCTAAGCCCAGTGATTGGCCGCAGTGCTCACTTGCTGTTGACGAAACGTTACCGCTGCAGCTGCATCGCGGGGAGCAGCAAAGAAGTGGTGATGGAGTAGCAGGGAGGATGTAATTTTTGGGGCTAATTTTACTTTCATGTAAAAAAAAATAAAAATTCTTTAATTGCAGCACAAGAAAACTTTCCACGAGTAGCAGTTATTGGGGGGGGGGGGGGAGCAATGTATATGGTGCCTATATCGTAATTTAATAACAAAGCCAATATATGTGTCTGAGATTTACATAAATTCTGCTCACATATATGGCTGATTAAGATAATTTATTACGACCCCTCTGGCAGCTTTGCCAGTTTTGCCACGTCAGTATATTTTTGCCCACACCCCATCGTTGGAGTAACGTCATGTTGGAAGATTTTTTTTTTTCATTTTTTTGCACTTTTTATTTCTATCTGTTGATATTTTAAGATGTGAAATATCCCAAACCAAAACTGTGGAATAAGATCATTAAATTTCTGGGAGAACTCCATCCCCTAAGGTCACGTCATGTAAGAACAGAATGTTTCTACCCGATACATCGTACACACCGGTAGACCGCCCGCAAGGCTCTCTGCGCAACATTGTCTTTCTCAATGTTCAAAGGATTTCATAAATAATTTGGAATTGTCTTGCTACATTTTCCTGAAGTTCGGGAGGCCGTAAAACAAATTTGTAGATGTTGGAAGACAAAAACACGAGAAAAATAAAATAGGTAAAAAAGGAAAGCTAAAAAAAAAGGTTTCAATGATCACTCAAAGCTTCTGTAATTTTTTTTTGGATACAATGTTGAATAAATCTGTCTTTTACTGATGTGGAATAATAATATACCTTATCCAGAGCTGCATTCTTAATTCTACTTATGTCTTCAGGCTATAGCAGTATAATAAGTTGCTCATAGGCTGAGCTTGTTCTGATTGACTCTTGGAGGGACAGAAACGTAACATGAAGCTTCTGGACCCTGAGATAAGTAAAGAACCATCACTGATCGTTTATGGCATTCTCATATGTTCAGCAGAAATCATTGTAGTCATCAAAAAAGTTACAAAATCCAAGTCCAATTCCAACCATTCCGCCCGCTAAAGTCACGTCCCTGAGCAGAGTTATGTTCATTGGCACGATATGTTATAAACTGTATATTGTAACATACATGTATCCACTAGAGATAAGAAAAATGTGTGAAATTTGAATTCGTCAGATTTTGGCAAATTTTTCGCAAAAAAATTCTATACACAAAGAATCGATTTGCCGAGATTCTCAACAAATGCAAAGTCTCCAATTGTCCTGAAAAAAAACAAGTATAACCCTCTGAGGTCTTCCAGGACTGGACTGAGCAATTTTCACGCTGATTAACCTATTTCTATGGGCATACAGGTTATAGACTGCTGAACAGAGTGACACCGTATGCCTCATATCAGATGCCTTGTTTTTGAGAAATCCACTTTTATCCGATTATGTAAATGACCTCTTCCAGGCTATGGGGCGGATGCTGGCCAGAAGATAACTCCTCCTCCTCACTTTATTATCCCATGAATCACCTCCCACAGCATCAATCTGTCCCTGTGATGTTGGGGGCTCGTTCGGAAATCTTGCGCCTGCGCATTGCATCTCCTTTCTATGGAAATTGGCTTCACTTTGCTACTGCGGAGATGTCGGCAAGTTGACAAGTCTATAACCTGTAATATTAATAGATTAGATTGCTCAAATGTGGCGACAGATTCCTTTTAAACTGTGATGCCTTCTCACTGTCCAGATGCACTGTGAAATAGCTGCTTCATTCCCTGCCTCGGCTTTAAAACAGGCTATAATAGTCTTTTCTGATTAGATGTGCTATACCGCGTGAAGTGACAGCTGGAAGGCTTTACGGGGAAGCCCATGAGGTTGCGCTTGAGGTCATATAGTCTTCTACTTTGTGTTAGATGCCTATGGGCTTCTTTTTTTTTAGGAATTTACACAAAGCTAATCTCAAGTTATTCGAACTTGCCAGGCCCATCAAATTTCCTAAAATTTGACCCTTAATTCAATTTGCATCAAATGAGTGTAGAACATTTTTTATAATTTTTTAAAAACTTTATGTTGCCTTCCTGTGCTTTATTTTCTCATAAATAGGATTTCCATAACTCAGAGCAAAGGTTTGCTCATGGTAGCACTGCATCTACATACCCAGGTCAAGGTATAGGGACACATTGGCACCGGTGGCACCCAGCAGTACTCTTTGACTACTAGAATAAAATAACATATGTGACATTTCATGCAAATTGAAATGGTCGCTATCATTTCAACAAACTTTGCATAAATCAATAGTACAAGAGAATATAAAAAAATTTGTAATATAATTTATCATATCATTTGGCTTTTTGCTCCACTTATGAGACCCTTCCCCACCTACTGAATTCACCATTTGGTCTGAAAAACCCATAAAATCCATCCTACTCAAGACACAACAAACTGCAAGATCACTGAGGGGTCACATTACTGCTGCTCATTGAAGTCTATGAAGTTTCATATCAACCCAAAGCTGGATTCACAACTACACTGCTCAGTACTGCTGTATAATATCCTCCATGCTGCTGCTGCTTCTGAACATGTGCTACTTAGAGACAAGAGAGTAGAAATCTATTATGTCTGTCTGCATCATAGCAGATTTTCTCTATCCACCAGCTCAGAGACAACTGAAAATTAAAGAGAAACTGTTACGAGTCCTGGGGGTGGAACCTCTGTACTTCGGTGCAAGGAGGGACCAGAGGGGCGTGACTAAGTGCCTGACCAAGGTCGCACGGCGGCTCAATCGACTCCGTAAACCAGGGAGGGACCGAGCAGGGGGACCAGGTGCCACTCTGGGACCGACCTTGTGTGAGAGCAGGTGACTCCCACGGGTCAGAAGGCAGGAACTGATCGGTACAGCGGATGAGCATGGTAGGAAGACTGACGGGTGGTCCGGGTAGATAATCAGGCAGGTTAGGCAGATAGCCAGATGGGTGCTCTGGGTAGGCAGGCTGGCGGGCACGACAGGTAACAGGTAGGTGCTCCAGGTAGGCAGGCTGGCGGACACGGCCGGTAACTGGCAGGTGCTTCCAGGTAAGCAGGCTGGCGTGCAGACCTATAGACAGGCTGGCGGACTGGACTGTAGACAGACTGGCGAGCAGGACTGACAGGCCGTGGGACCTGAGGGCTGAAGCAAGTGTTAGCACACAGAACAACAACCTGGCACAGGCACCCCCATTTTGGAGGAGGTGCCTTATATAGGGGCAGTCCTCCGGACTTTGGCCGGGAACTCTATAGGACGACGCGCTTGGCCCCTTTAAGAGGGAGGGAGCGCAAGCGTGCCCTAAGCACAGAGCCCGGGAAGCTACGCGCCACAACAGCAGGGCAGTGGGAGGATGTTGGACCTGGACCGCGGCGGTGAGGGGAGCGGCGTCTCTGCCCGGCAGGAGGCAGAGACGCAGATGCTACAGAAACCCTACAGAGGGGAAAACTGGTCAAAATCGCAGAATACAAGTCATATAATGCCCAGAAATAAAGTGATTCTTTACGTACTCGTGCGACAGCTAAGGCTGCGTTCACATAAATAAAGTGCTTTAGTACAGTATTTAGATGACATATTGAGCTTTGAGCTCCACTACATCATTGATTAACTATTTGCTTCCATTATGGGCACCAACATTTCTACATTAAGCTTAGAGAAAAAATAAAACCTCCCGAGATGGCAGAATGAATTGTCGATGGATATAATGATTTTTTGGATCCAGGGACAATAACTTCAGCGCTGTTCACTCCAGAAAGGAAACAGCTGTTTGTTATACGGGTATTGTGTACCAGTGCCATCTGCTCTGACTGTTCTCTATAAGAGACGACAAATATCTACTCTCCCTCGCTCTCTGTCCAGAGACTCTTTGGCTCGGCTTGTGGGTGAAGACGTAAATCCCCATCGTGTTTGCCAGTTCTTACAACGCTCGGCCGTCCTCACCATCTGTTGTTTGTTTCAGCTCTCGTGTATCTCCACATTCCCTCAACGAAAATCTAATAAATTGGTGATATGATGATCTGGGCTGCGCCTTGGCTGCAAGGATGATCGACAAACAGTGAATTAGACTAATAGAGATTACAAGCTCCATGGTGACATGACTTCTCCTCCGCTCAGTTATTCTCAGTGTTAGAATTAGTGAGGTAGACAGAGAAGTGGGAAGACAAAGAAACAACAGCTCCACGGTGGCCAGCCGGATTTTAGGAAAATCCTGTTTTGGGCAGTTTTTGAAGGAGTTTTTCTTTACCTGAACCATTTCCTTTAAGCAGGTTTAGAAAAGTTTTGGAGACCAATTGCAGCCTGAGCTTGGTGCTTTTACTGCCCGGACGGTTAGAGCCAGTGATGATGGTGATGTTTCGCCAACATTCTTAGTATGTTTCTTTTTTTTTCATACACTGCCCTTTCCATTGCCATTGCTACTTTTCCTTTTACGGTACATTTTGTACAACACAGATCTTGATGATCTTTTCAATAGCACTTATTCTACCCTTGCCAAAAAGGACATAATAAGAAATGATAGATGTGTAGGTACACCTACAGAAAGCAAAATGTGGCAGCAAGATGCAGAGTATACAAGTGGCGTTTACTGTTGTCAAATTGGACTGGCAACGGGGCGCTGTATCGGTGTGTGGTGCGTACAGATGTAAAAAATGACTAGTAAAAAGAGATTTTGTGACATGCACATTTTGTAAGGTAGATAGTCACATTTAATTGTCTGGATTTTGAGGAATTTTATTTTGTATTTTTAAAAAAAGCAATTAGTTCCCTTTTCACAAAAAAATTATTGCATAAGAAATGAAAAATCTCAGTACAGCTGCTTGTGAAAAGCAAGCACTCTGTCTCTCACTAACAGTGATTTCAGATTTTTTTTATTCTTGGGCTTGCTGCTGCTTTCTAGTGCATTAAGTATGAAGAAAATAATGTCTAAATGTTCAAATGCAGCAAAACAGATTTCAACGACTTCATATCACTGACGCTGATGCTGGCACTTCTCCTTTCTTTCTCTTCCCCTTGTCAATTATGTTAATTGAATACGTATTTGAGTAAGTTCACATAAGCATATAAAAAAAATCATTCAGAGTTTCATACAGAAAAGTGGGACATTTTTTTTTCTCACTTGTCATCCATGTACAATCCATTTTTTTTTTATAGCAGCAGCTATTAATAATTTACAAGACCATTTACAGTTTCCTGTGTTACAGAATTGCAATGTATCTGTAAAAACAGATGCTATATTGTGGCTCTGTATTGCATCCGATTATTTTTATGCACCCATAGACTTGAATGGGTGAGTCTCATTCGATTTGCAGAAGAAACTAGTGCATGTTTCACATACCGGTTCATTTTTTTCCACGGACAGCACTCGGACCGAAATCATGGTCGTGTGAACGAGCCCTAATTCGTAGACTACTACTCTCATATTCTTCACTGCTGTAGTTGTACAACAAATTATTGTTTACTTGTCCATTGGTTTATGGCTTTCTATTCCTATTTCTCTAGCTCGTTTGCTGACTGTGAGCTGTGACATCCTCACACTATTCTAAATCACCCTAAAATTAGCTGCTGCATTCTCTGCCTTGGCTTTTATACAGGCTCTGATAAGCCCTCTTGTTTGTCTGTGCTTCAACTTATGATTAGATAGCTACAAATCAATATGTGGAATCCCATTGGTTGTGTCTAAGATCATGTCAGACGTTGATGCAATCTTCTGCCATGTGTAAAATGGAGACCTCCATGTTTTTTGGGGCAAATTGTGCAAATCAAATCAGAAATTGTTACAATGTGTTATAAAATTCTACATTAATTCGATTTCCATCAAATCGATTCACTCATCTCCAGCAGTTCACCTGTGTGACCTTAACATGAACAAGGACACATTTGTATCTACTGAAAGCAAACAATGAAGGTTCCTATTGACAGCTTGAAACATTGTTACAAAAGGTATATTGGAAAATTGTATAGGATGAATTATCTAGATTTGCTGTCGCTGTCATATACCTTTAAGCTGCAGACTTTGGTTCTTTAGATAAGGATATGGTGCCACTTAATGATACATCCGTGTACAGTGTATGAATATCGCGGCTTCCTATTACTAGGCTATTTCCGCATGTGTGAGACCATTAATCATTTCTCTGCTCAGACACCTCCGCTTAACAGGTAAATTCAGTTATACAGGTGTTGAACGCGGCTGTCATTTTCCTTTCCCGCTTATTTTCCCCTTTCCATCCCATAAAAACAGAGATTATCAGGAGCCGTCACACGATGTTACAGGAAGATACATTTGTATCAGTTTTCCCGAAGAGATACAATGTAGCCATTATCCTTTAGAAGGATACAGAGCTGTCCTTAAAGTGGTATTTCCATCTCCTAAATTCTTGACATATCACTACAGCATGCAATCACCAATTTACATCTGAAGACTCTGTGCGCCCAGACTGTGAACCGTCCCTCCACTCTATCTAGGTTTGTTTTCCTGCTATTACAGCCTCATGCACATTGGTGGTTTTCTGAACTAGATTTCAGGTGCCTTCTCCTCCTGAATTTCAAAGACCAGTCCGTTAGGGTTGGAGATTATTGCCTTCCTAGTATTCTCTCCCCAAAAGTCTTCCCCTGTGCACTCTTTTCTTTCTGTTCTCTGTGTATCCTGCTTAATCTACAACCTCTAGAACAGATAAAACTAAAATCTAGCTCACAAAAGAGGCTGTGCCGCCTAAGAAATCATCTGAAAAGGAATGATAGGGTTAATCCTGCATCTCCTGTTGATGCAACACAGAGGGAAGAGGGAAAGGGAGCCCAGACACTAGGGAAAGGGGGAAGTGGAGACCTCCTAGTCTGGTCAAGTGTCACTCTGTCTCAACTACCGTCCCTATATTGACTCTTCACCAATCGCCGCATGCGTGCCTCGCCCTGACTTTCCCTGGTGTATAGCTAAGGCAAGATATGGAAGGAGATGAGCACTAGTCGATCTCCACTAAACTCTATAGACAGCAAGGGTAGACAAACAGGAGGGAATAGCTTAGCTTTAGACAACTCCAAACAAACGCGCACACGGCCTCAAGCTCCAGAGAGGACGAAGTACTGCTCTTGCTAAAGCATCACAAGTAGTAATGAATATCGCCGACACCTCCCTCTCAGACATACCAGGTATTTATACACCTAGGCCAGGGAGCTAATTAGCCAGAGGGAGTTAGCCGCTGTGTCCTAGAGACAGCCAGCTTCTAAGAAGATGTCTGTAATGCCAAACGTAGAGATCTCTTGCGACTGTCTGTCACCTCTCACACACCCGTGACAGATGGCGGATAAGAGCGGTATCTAGGAATGCGGTTTATTTGATAACGCGTTTCGAAGTATACCGTAGTTTGGCCTGATGAAGAAGTTTGTAACTGCGAAACGCGTTGGAAAATAAACCGCGTTCCTGGATACCGCTCTTATCCTCCATTCTTCATCTACCGACGGCGCAGAATTAACCCTATCATTTTATTTCAGTTGTTTTTCAGTTGTGGGTCTGCAGCAGCCTTGAGCCTTTTTAGTGGTGTGACCACAACCACACCAGGTGAGTACCATTGCCTTTGGTAACTCGGATAAAACCCTATTGCGCTTATTGTTATTCCAGCTCCTTTACCTCGCCTCAGAAATCATATGTCTCATACCTCCTGCACAAGTCCTCACAACTTTCTTTCTACTACAAATTCATCTATAAAGCGAACAAAGAGGGAAAGGGGGAACTAAATGTGCACAAAACACTCAGTGGAAAAAACTTTATAGAAATAAATAGTACATGTGAATATAAGAAATTTAGCACTACATCTTATCATTGAAATCTTTTCTCTTTCTCCACTTATGAGCCTCTTATTCCAACCTGCCGCATCCTAAACTTATCATTTAGACTAAAATAATGCTGAAATCTATCTTACTCAGGAAGAAATGGACTATGAGCTCACTGAGGGATGCGATTACAGCTGCTTACTGAAGTTTATAGAGAGGGGAGGGGAGAAGTACAGTAAAAGAGAGGCAGAGGCAGAAAGACCAATGCTGCCACTTTCTTTTATGCACAAATGTATTTTCTCCTCAATGTTACTGCTTTAAAAGCTGTGTGCTGGATTCACAGCTACACAGATCAGTAGTGCTGTGCAATGTACTCAATGCTGTTACATTATAGTAAAGGATTTATCTCACTCTAGTGCTAGATTCAAAGATACACAGCTCACTGCTGCCGTATAATGTCCTACTCTCCGTTTCTGTTCCTAGAAAGTGTTTTATCTCAGCCAGAGCTGGATTCACAGTTATACTGCTCAGTACTGATGTAATATATCTGTGTGAAACCTACAGAAATAGAATAACCACTTAGGAATAGATGTAAAATATATAATTTTATTATGTATATAGCATAAAAAATTCATAAAACAAGAAATTCATGAGAAGAGGGCATCAGATAAGGTAAGAGGGTAAATATATATAGCAAGTGTTTATTCTTTAATGAATGGAAGTTATACATTGAGAGCGATGATGACCTATAATGCAATATACATAAACATTATATATAGCAAAGCATATAATGACAAACAAAGATAAAGTTACAACATCTCATGTTAAATAAGACCTCTTAGTCCTTGAGGAACCTAAGGCGAAACCTGAGCTGGAGTCACAGGAGGCCCTAGGTCAGTATAATTTATCAGATGTTATGTTTACATTGATAGGACTGCTTTGACTCCGGTAACTTACCAACATGAGGTCTTATTTAAAATGAGATGTTGTAAATTTATCTTTGTTTGTCATTATATGCTTTGCTATATATAATGTTTATGTATATGGCATGATAGGTCATTGCTCTCAATGTATATCCTCTATTCCTTAAAGACTAAAGACTAGACACTTGTTATTGATACCTGCCCTCTTATCTGATGCCCTTTTCTCATGAATGTCCTGCTGTTCCCACATGTTTTATTAATTGTTTATGCTATATACATAATTAAATTATAAATGTTACATTGATTCCTAAGTGGTTATCGTATTTGTGTTACTTTCATACCCACTTTGTCCTATATGCAGTGACGTACCGCTAATAGTGGAAGACCACGTGGCCGCTATGGAGCCCATGAGTCTGGGGGGGCCCGGTGTCAGCATCGACACTGTGTCCCCCTGTCCAACTTTCAACTCTATCTGCTTCCTGGATGCAGATATAGTTGAAAACAATGATGGAGGAGGGAGCCGTCAGGTGATGCTCCCTCCTCCATCATTCTTCCTGTTGGTTTAACGTCTTAGCGCAGCGGGCATGATGACATCATTACATCGCGACCACTGCGCCGAGCAGTGCAAACCGCATGCTGCAGAGACGAGAGCAGCAGGGGAACAGGGAAAGGTGAGTGATTTATTTTAATTAATAAGTACTTTGTGGGGAACGTCGTACTATTTTTAGGGCTATTTG
This sequence comes from Phyllobates terribilis, assembly GCF_046119375.1. Lineage (NCBI taxonomy): Eukaryota > Metazoa > Chordata > Amphibia > Anura > Dendrobatidae > Phyllobates > Phyllobates terribilis. Next base: position 664,841,115 of record NW_027362763.1, read on the forward strand.
TGGGACCATCATACTATTTGGAGTACTGTGTGGGGGCCATCATGATACTTGGGAGGCCATCATACTATTTGGAGGACTATGTAGTGGCCAATTATACTGTTTGGAAGACTGTGTGGGGTCCATTATACTGTACGCAGAGTTGTGTGGGGTCCATTATACTGTGTGGATGGTTGTGTGGGGGCTATTTTACAGTGTGGACGATAGTGTAGAGACCGCTATACTGTATGGAGGGCCGTTATACAGTATGGAGAGCCATTATACTGTATGGAGGGCTGTGTGGTGGCCATCATATTGAGTAAAGGTCTGTGTTGGGGCTTTCATACTGGGTGTGGTTGACTATGGGAGCCATCATACTGTGTTGGGGTCATTGTGGAGGTATCATACTTTGTGGGGGGTACTGTAGAAGCATGAGGAGGGTACTGTCGGGGTATCTTACTGTGTTTGGGGGCACATTTGTTGGCATCATACTTTATAGGGGCCATGAAAAGGATAGTTTAGTGCATGGGAACACTAAGGGACTTCAATAGGGGAAAAATTACTCTGTAAGGGCTGCAAAATTGTGGGATATACTCTTCTGTGATCTTTCCAAATATTTTTTTTGTGGCGGGGTAGGGGGCCCAATTAAGTCCTCTGGACTTCTGCTTTGGGGCCCCATGATTTCTTTGTACTCCCCTACCTATATGAGTAATTTTATATTACTTGCAGGTTCATCATATTTTTAAACATGTTCTACACAGAGACAGGAGAGCGGAAATCCTTCATATCTGTGTATGCTGTGAATGGAAGAAATCATAGCAGCTGGTCTTCACCCACTAGCTCAGAGGCTATTGTAAATTAAATGTAAAGAATGCAGAGTGGGAAAAACTAGTGAAAAATGTAGATATAAGTCATACAATGGCCAGAATGAATGTTATTCTACACATGGGACAGATTATTCTTAAAAGTCATCGAAATTACAGGAATGCTTTAAAGGGTTATTCTTAAGTTTGTAAGTTATCTCCCATCAAGAGGATAGAGGATAACTTCCTGATAACTTGGCATTCAATTCGTTGAGACCTCCACTAATCCTGAGAAGCTGAAGTCTTAGGAGCCCTGTGTCAATGGAGCGGAGGCCAAACATGTGCCCTGTTTCACCATTCATACTTATGGCAGTGCCGAAGACCAGCTGAGTGCTGCGCTTGACTATATCCATCAGTCCCATTAAGAATGAAAGGAGCGGCAGTGTGCCTGTGTCACGCAAGGTGTGGGAAAGACTCAGTGCAACATGAAGGGAAGAGTGGAAGGAAGCCCAAACACTAGGGAAAAGGGAAGTGGAGACCCCTAGGCAGATCTAATATCACCCTGCCTACCCTACCGTCCCTATATTGGTTTCACACTAATCGCAGAGCGGGAAACCTAAGCCCTGTATATCCCTAGAGCTAGGCCCTAGATAGGGAGGTGGAGGGGTGAGCACTGGTCAGGCCCCACTACAAACTAAAGGCAACAAGGAAGACAAACAAAGTGGATAACTTAGCTTGAGCAGACACCAGAGGGGAAACGCCAACTGTCCTTAAAGATCACCAGAGAAGAAGCTAGCCGACTGCTAGCGCCCCAAGCCAAAGCCAAGGAACATAGAAATATCGCAGGTGGTTCACTGCAGCAAAACAAGGGTTTTTAACTCCCCTGAAAGGGTATGTTAATTGACAGCAGGAGGGAGGTCGCCCTGGGTCTTAAAGTAAGAAGGATTAAGAAGGCGTCTGCAATGCCAAACGCAGTGACCTTCTGCAGCCAGAACCAGAGTGACTGTCTATAACACCTGACACACCCGTGACAGCATGATTGACCTCCGCTCCATTGACACAAGGCTCTAAAGAGTCCTGCTTCTCAGGATTGGTAGAGGTACCACTGGTCGGGTCCCCAGTGATTGGGAAGTTATTCCAATCTTGAGACTACCTCTTTAACAGTCCCCCTGTTTGAGTATGGTATATGTCATGTGATACGAAGGCTTTTTCACGGCAATGGATTTAATGTCTCTTGATGATACAAGTTATCCAGAGCGAGATATTTCACAAAATCAGTGTCAATGTTTTCTCACCTCCGGTAATACACAAACAGCATAAAATGTCATTTCCCCGCTATATTCCTACTTGTCATAACTCTCCCTTTAGATAACTACTCTTCCTTAATAGCTTATGGCTAGAAAAACTATTTTCCTTGTTAAGTGGAGTCCATTATTTTAATAAGATCTCCGGAGGCATGTTTGCCAATACGTATATTTAATAATGAGAAGCGATATTGGAGAAGAAGAGAATTTGTGCAATAAATGTCCTCACACTTCTCCATCTCGTGTCTGATTACTGCTCATGGTACACGAGATGAGCACAAATCCACTCAATATGAATATTCATCTCATTCCTGACTGTGCCGACAGATCACAGCGATAAAGTGATTTTATCAGGTATTTCTAGCAACAGGTAAAACCTGGAAAATGAACTTCTCCTGAATATTTTCTATTTTCCATATTACTAATGATATTTCCTCCATTGATACAATGCTCATGTCAGATAATGAAGACATTACTAACATTGTTCAAAAAACATTTTTTTTTGTTTATTTTTTTAGATTTATGAAAGTCAGGATCCCTGAAGGTCAAATAAAATCTAATAATGCAGATTCTAATAGGTATTTAGCGGATAGCACTGTCTTCATTTGCACTTTCAAACATGCAACAATCTTACCTGAAGAAGTCATCGCTTGACCCATCCTCTAAATCCAGCTACCACCCCAAATACTTTTACTGCAAAACCCCTTGAACAGCACATCCACATTAAACATTCCTACCACCTCTCATCCAAAACACTTTTCGACAACCTTCAATTCAGCTTTGTCCCCAGCGGTCCACAGAAACTGCCATAACCAAAGTTACAAATGATTTAATAACCCCCAAAGCTAACTAATATAATTCTATATTCCTCCCCTAGACCTGCCCTCCTAGACCTGCCCTCCGCCTTCTACAATACTCTGTGCTCCTCCTTCTTGTCATGTCCATTGCCTTCTACATTACTCTGTGCTCCTCCTCCTAGACCTGCCCTCCGCCTTCTACAATATTCTGTGCTGCTCCTCCTAGACCTGTCCTCTGCCTTCTACATTACCCTGTGCCCCACCTCCTAGACCTGTCCTCTGCCTTCTACATTAATCTGTGCTCCTCCTCCTAGACCTGTCCTCTGCCTTCTACATTAATCTGTGCTCCTCCTCCTAGACCTGCCCTCAGCCTTCTACATTACTCTGTGCTCCTCCTCCTAGACCTGTCCTCTGCCTTCTACATTACTCTGTGCTCCTCCTCCTAGACCTGCCCTCCGCCTTCTACAATATTCTGTGCTGCTCCTCCTAGACCTGTCCTCTGCCTTCTACATTACCCTGTGCCCCACCTCCTAGACCTGTCCTCTGCCTTCTACATTACTCTGTGCTCCTCCTCCTAGACCTGTCCTCTGCCTTCTACATTAATCTGTGCTCCTCCTCCTCTTAGACCTGTCCTCTGCCTTCTACATTGCTCTTCGCTCCTCCTAGACCTGTCTTCTGCCTTCTACATTACTCTGTGCTCCTACTAGACCTGTCCTCTGCCTTCTACATTACTCTGTGCTCCTCCTTCTTGTCATGTCCTTTGCCTTCTACATTACTCTGTGCTCCTCCTCCTAGACCTGTCCTCTTCCTTCTACATTACTCTGTGCTCCTCCTTCTTGTCATGTCCTCTGCCTTCTACATTAATCTGTGCTCCTCCTCCTAGACCTGTCCTCTGCCTTCTACATTACTCTGTGCTACTCCTCCTAGACCTGTCCTCTGCCTTCTACATTAATCTGTGCTCCTCCTCCTCTTAGACCTGTCCTCTGCCTTCTACATTGCTCTTCGCTCCTCCTAGACCTGTCCTCTGCCTCCTACATAACTCTGTGGTCCTCCTACTAGACATGCCCTCTGCTTTCTACATTACTTTGTGCTCCTCCACCTAGACCTATCCTCTGCCTTCTACATTACTCTGTGGTCCTCCTACTAGACCTGTCCTCTGCTTTTCACATTACCCTATGCTCCTCCTTCATAGACCTGTCTCCTGCCTTCTACATTACTCTATGCTCCTCCTCCTAAACCCGATATCTGCCTTTTACATTACTCTGTGGAAGCTCCTCCTTCTAGACCTGTCCTCTGCCTTCTACATTACTCTGAGCGCCTCCTCCTAGACCTGTCCTCTGCCTTCTGTGTTACTCTGTGCTCCTCCTCTTAGACCTGTTCTATGCCTTTCACATTACTCTGTGTCCCTACTTTTAAATCTGTCATCTGCCTTCTTCATTACTCATAGAATCATAGAATCATAGAATGGTAGAGTTGGAAGGGACCTTCTGGGTCATCTGGTCCAACCCCCTGCTCAAAGCAGGATTCACTAGATCATCTCAGACAGATGTCTGTCCAGCCTCTGTTTGAAGACGTCCATTGAAGGGGAACTCACCACCTCTCGTGGCAGCCTGTTCCACTCATTAATCACCCTAACTGTCAAAAAGTTTTTTCTAATATCTAATCTGTGTCTCCTCTCATTTAGTTTCATCCCATTGCTTCTAGTCTTTCCTTGTGCAAATGAGAATAAAGATGATCCTTCTACAATGTGACAGCCCTTGACATATTTGTAGACAGCTATTAAGTCTCCTCTCAGTCTTCTTTTTTGCAAGCTAAACATTCCCAAATCCTGTAACCGTGCCTCATAGGACATGGTTTGCAGACCAGTCACCATTCTGGTCGCTCTTCTCTGAACTTGCTCCAGTTTGTCTATGTCTTTTTTAAAATGTGGTGCCCAAAACTGTACACAGTATTCCAGATGAGGTCTGACCAAAGAGGAGTAAAGACCGATAATGACTTCACGTGATCTAGACTGTATGCTTCTGTTAATACATCCCAGAATTTGCTGCTGCATCACACTGTTGACTCATGTTCAGTCTATGATCTATTAGTATACCTAAGTCTTTTTCACATGTACTGTTGCTTAGCTCTATTCCTCCCATTCTGTATATGCTTTTTTCATTTTTATTGCCCAGATGTAGTACTTTGCATTTTTCCCTGTTAAAAACCATTCTGTTGGTTGCTGCCCACTGCTCCAGTTTATTTAGGTCTTTTTGAATCCTCTCTCTCTCTTCTCTAGTATTAGCTATCCCTCCTAGCTTTGTGTCATCAGCAAATTTAATCAGTTTACCCTCAATTCCTTCATCTAAATCATTGATAAAGATGTTGAACAATACAGGTCCCAGGACGGAGCCCTGTGGTACCCCACTTGAGACATTCATCCAGCTGGATGTGAAGCCATTTACAACCACCCTTTGAGTCCGATCACTAAGCCAGTTATGAATCCACCTAACAGTTGCCTGGTCCATTGCATACTTGGTCATTTTTTCAATAAGGATGGTGTGAGATACTTTGTCAAATGCTTTGCTGAAGTCAAGATATACTATATCTACAGCATTTCCCTGATCCACCCAGTCAGTGATTCTGTCATAGAAGGAAATTAAGTTAGTCTGACATGACTTGTTAGTTACAAACCCATGCTGACTCTGGTTAATCACTTCATTCTTATCCATGTACTTACATACATGTTGTTTAATAATTTGTTCAAAGATCTTTCCTGGTATAGAAGTCAGACTCACCGGCCTATAGTTCCCTGGGTCCACCTTCTTCCCCTTTTTGAAGATAGGAACAACATTTGCTCTTCTCCAGTCTTCTGGGACTTCTCCTGTTCTCCAAGAATTTTCAAAGATTATGGAGAGTGGTTCTAAAATTTCTTCTACGATCTCCTTCAGTACTCTGGGGTGTAATTCATCTGGACCTGGAGACTTGAACTCATTTATGTTAGCTAAATATTCCCTCACAATCTTTCTGTTTACAGATAACTTGGATTCCTCTATTCCTTTAAAAGGACAGTGAAGATCAGTTGATGTTACATTTTCTTTCTGAGAGAAAACAGATGCAAAATAGGAATTAAAAAGTTCGGCCTTCTCAACATCCTCTCTTACCATTTCTCCATTTTCATCCTGTAAAAATCCTATAGCATCTTTGACTTTTCTTTTACTTTTGACATACCCCCAAAATCCTTTTTTATTGCTTTTGACATCTCTTGCAAGCCTTAATTCATTGTCAACTTTAGCTAACCTGATACGTGCCCTGCAGGATCTGCAGACTGCATTATAATCTTCTTTAGATATGCCTCCCTCTTTCCATTTAATAAACATTTCTTTCTTTCTTTTTAGCATGTGTTTAAGTTCTGTGTTCATCCATCCTGGTTTCTTTAAATGCTTCCCATTCTTCCTACTTTTCGGGATTGTTAACGATTGTGTTTTGAGAATCTCATTTTTAAAAATTTCCCATCCTTCCTGGACATTTTTGTCCTTAAGGACATCCAGCCATTGGATCCCTCCTATTCTCTTTCTGAGTCTCTTAAAATCTGCCTTTCTAAAATCTAACCTTGAAGTTTGAGTCTTCACATGTCTTCCTCCTCTAGTTATCCAAAATTCTATAATAGCATGATCGCTGCCTCCTAGGGTCCCAGCCACCTTTACCTCCTCAACCATTTCCTCCCTGTTTATAAGGATTAGATCCAAAGTAGCAGATCCCCTTGTTTTCTCCCCTACCTTTTGGAAGATAAAGTTGTCAGCAAGAGAGGATAAGAATTTGCTTGACCTGTTAGTTTTACTTGAGAGAGATTCCCAACAAATGTCTGGATAGTTGAAATCTCCCATGACCACTACGTCATATTTTTTGGAGAACTTGGTCATTTGATACATAGAGAGTTCATCCATATCTTCAGCTTGCCCAGGTGGCCTGTAGTAAATGCCTACAATGGTGTCCTTTCCGTTGTTCTCTCCTTGTATTCTTACCTAGTTTCCACAGAACTCCCAGTCTCTGAAGCTTCAATCTCTGTGCAGATATACGCTTTTCTAACATACAATGCGACACCTCCTCCTCGTTTATCAAGTCTGTTTCTTGCAAATAAGTTGTATCCTTTTAGCCTTTTATTCCAATCATGTGTATCGTCCCACCAAGTTTCAGTGATTCCAATGACATCATATTCCTTTTCCTGCATTAGTAGTTCCAATTCTCCTTGTTTGTTGCCCATGCTTTGTGCATTTGTATAAAAACATTTTAGTTTGTGATTGGTTTCTCTTCCTCCCATATTTTTATCATTTAAATTGTTTTGTCTTTGTTCTTCCTTTCCACTTCCAGTAGCAGAGATCTCAATAGTATTTGTCAGCTGTATGGCTTTTTCTGGCCTTTTGCTTCCCTTCCCACATTGTTCTAGTTTAAAGCTCTTCTGATGAGTGTAGCAAGGCGACTTCCAAATACATGTTTTCCAGTCTTCGTAAGGTGCACCCCATCTCTAGCAAGTAGTCCATCGTATAGGTAATTCATTCCGTGATCCAGAAATCCAAATCCTTGTTCACGGCACCATCGACGTAGCCAGTTGTTCACCTGTAGAATCTTATTCCACCTCATTGTTCCATGGCCATCCACTGGGAGGATGGATGAGAAGACCACCTGCGCTCCCAATTCTTTCACTTTCTTGCCTAAGTCTTCAAAGTCACTGCAGATGGTTTCCAGGTCCTTTCTTGCGGTGTCATTTGTCCCCACATGTATTAGCAGGAATGGGTAGTGATCTGTAGGTCTGAAGAGTCTTGATATCCTGTCAGACACATCTTTAATTTTTGCTCCTGGAAGACAGCACATTTCTCTTGAGGTTATGTCTGGTCTGCAGATAGCGGCCTCTGTTCCTCTTAACAGGGAATCCCCCATGACCACCACTCTCCGTTTTTTCTTCACAACATTCTTCTTTCTCCATCCAGGAGGATTCTGAGGGCTTACAAGGTTATTCATTGCTGGCAAAGTCTTATTTTGCTGTATTTCTTCATGGTTCTCCTGCGTGAGAGCCTGGTACTGGTTCCTGAGCAGTATGGGTGCTGACTGCCTCTCGATCCTCCTGCTTCTCTGGGTCACATGCTTCCATTCCTCTGTTTCGTCAGGTGCAGTTCGAATTTCTTCTCTTTCTGAATCATGAAGAGATAATTCTGCTCTGTCTAAGAACTCTTCACCTTCCTTAATGATTTTCAAGGTAGTTAACCTCTCTTCTAGATTTCGCAACTTTTCCTCCAACAGGGACACAAGCTTGCATTTCTGGCATGTGAAGTTTGGCTTTTCCACTGGCAAGTCTGTGAACATGTAGCAGGATATGCAGCTCACCAAATGGCTCCTGGACTCTTCCATGTTCTTACTGTTAATGTTCTGAAAACAGTGAAAAATGCTTAAAAAAAAAGCTTCAAAATGCGCGCGCCTACCGGCGCGCGGTTTACCGATGTCCTCTTTTCAGCTCCAACAGCCAAAATCCAGTGTTCTTTGAGCTCGCGGAGACTCTTCACTTACCCCAAAATGCAGTGGGAATATGCAAATTATCTCCTCAGGACTCCTCCCCTGGTTTACCGATGTCCTCTTTTCAGCTCCAACAGCCAAAATCCAGTGTTCTTTGAGCTCGCGGAGACTCTTCACTTACCCTAAAATGCAGTGGGAATATGCAAATTATCTCCTCAGGACTCCTCCCTCTGTGCTCCTCCCCCTCCTAGACCCGTTCTCTGCCTTCTACCTTACTCTGTGCTCCACCTTCTATACCCATCTGCTGCCTTCTTCATTACTCTGTGCTCCTCCTTCTAGGCCTGTTTTCTGCCTTCTACATTACTCTGTGCTCCTCCTATACCTGTCTTCTGCCTTCTGCATTACTCTGTGCTCCTCCTATACCTGTCTTCTGCCTTCTACATTACTCTGTGCTCCTCCTCCTAGACCTGTCCTCTGCATTCTACATTACTCTGAGCTCCTCCTTTTAGACCAGTCCTCTGCCTTCTACATTACTCTGTGCTCCTCCTCCTAGACCTGTCCTCTCCCTTCTACATTACCCTGTACTCCTCCTAGATCTGTCCTCTTCCTAGACCTCTTCTTTGATTTCTACATTACCCGATGCTCCTCTTCCTAGACCAGTCCTCTGCCTTCTACATTACTCTTTGTTCCTCCTCCTAGACCTGTCCTCTGCCTACTACATTACTCTGTGCTCTTCTTCTTAACAATTTCCTCTGCCTTCTACATAACTCTGAGCTCCTCTTCCTAGACCTGTCCTCTGCCTTCTACATAACTCTGAGCTCCTCTTCCTAGACCTGTCCTCTGCCTTCTACATAACTCTGAGCTCCTCTTCCTAGACCTGTCCTCTGCCCTCTACATTACTCTGTTCTCCTCCTCCTAGACCTCTCCTCTGCCCTCTACATTACTCTGTTCTCCTCCTCCTAGACCTCTCCTCTGCCTTCTACATTACTCTGTGCTCCTCCTCCTAGACCTGTCCTCTGCCTTCTACATTACTCTGTGCTCCTCCTCCTAGACCTGTCTTCTGCCTTCTACATTACTCTGTGCTCCTCCTCCTAGACCTGTTCCTTGCCTTCTACATTACTCTGTGCTCCTCCTCCTAGACCTGTCTTCTGCCTTCTACATTACTCTGAGCTCCTCCTCCTAGACCTGTCTTCTGCCTTCTACATTACTCTGAGCTCCTCTTCCTTGACCTCTCCTCTGCCTTCTACATTACTCTGAGCTCCTCCTCCTAGACCTGTCCTCTGCCTTCTACATTACTCTGTGCTCCTCCTAGATCTGTCCTCTGCCTTCTACATTACTCTGAGCTCCTCTTCCTAGACCTCTCCTCTGCCTTCTACATTACTCTGTGCTCCTCCTCCTAGACCTGTCCTCTGCCTTCTACATTACTCTGTACTCCTCCTCCTAGACCTGTCTTCTGCCTTCTACATTACTCTGAGCTCCTCCTCCTAGACCTCTCCTCTGCCTTCTACATTACTCTGTGCTCCTCCTCCTAGACCTGTCCTCTGCCTTCTACATTACTCTGTACTCCTCCTCCTAGACCTGTCTTCTGCCTTCTACATTACTCTGTGCTCCTCCTCCTAGACCTGTTCCTTGCCTTCTACATTACTCTGTGCTCCTCCTCCTAGACCTGTCCTCTGCCTTCTACATTACTCTGTACTCCTCCTCCTAGACCTGTCCTCTGCCTTCTACATTACTCTGAGCTACTCTTCCTAGACCTCTCCTCTGCCTTCTACATTACTCTGTGCTCCTCCTCCTAGACCTGTCCTCTGCCTTCTACATTACTCTGAGCTCCTCCTAGATCTGTCCTCTGCCTTCTACATTACTCTGAGCTCCTCCTCTTAGATCTGTCCTCTGCCTTCTACATTACTCTGAGCTCCTCCTAGATCTGTCCTCTGCCTTCTACATTACTCTGTGCTCCTCCTCCTAGACCTGTCCTCTGCCTTCTACATTACTCTGAGCTCCTCCTAGATCTGTCCTCTGCCTTCTACATTACTCTGAGCTCCTCTTCCTAGACCTGTCTTCTGCCTTCTACATTACTCTGAGCTCCTCTTCCTAGACCTCTCCTCTGCCTTCTACATTACTCTGTATGCCTCCTTCTAAACCTGTCCGCTGCCTTCGATACAGTCAACTACTTCCTCCTACAACAGATCTTCTCTTCCCTCGGCATCACAAATCTTGCCCTTTCTTTGACCTCCTCATACCTTTTTAACTGCACACATAACGTCTCCCACTCCCAGACTACCTCCTTATTCCACCTTCTCTCTGTTGGTGTCCCTCAAGGCTCTGTCTTGTGACCCATTCTATTCTACATTTATACCTTTGGCTTGGGACAAGTCCCATAGCTTTCAGTACCACTTATACGCAGATGACACTCAGATCTACCACTCTGGTCCAGATGTCAGGTCTTTGCTTTCCAGACTTTCAGAGTGTCTATCAGCCATGTTCTCCTCCTTCTCAAAACTTAATGTGCACAAAACCAAACCCATCATTTATTTTCCATCTCACTCACCACCAACCAGATTTACCTGTCAGAATAAATAACATCACACTATTTCCTGTCTTTCCTCTGGTCTAATATGTTCCTCACCCGGTCACCTCAAAGACTTCTCCTAAGCAAACTCCATACTCCAAACTTCTGCTATTCAGTGCCTCAAAATCATCAGATTGTCTCACACAACTAAAACCTTAAGGTGAAAAGTGAAAATTAATTTTTTCACGGACCCTACAGCCTGCAATGACACCGACACCACATAACTACCACCTAAGCTACCCCATCCCCCAACCTACCATCTCCTTCTCCGTTACCCTATAGATTGTAAGCTAGTGAAGACAGGGTCCTTTGCCCTCTGCACCAGTCTGTCACTGTTTAATCATTATAATTTATATATGTATTTTTATGTAGCCTCCTCTTCACATGTTCAGTACCATGGAATCAATGGTGCTCTAAAAAAAATAAAAATGACAGTGATAATATCCATCATTTCAAGACAACAGGTATAAACAAATCACTTCTTAGGTGCTAATGTACTCAAGACCTAGGCAATACTAGATTGAATACTTAAATCTGCCATCTATAAACAAGAATATAACTACTATTATACTGCCCCCTATGTAAAAGAATATAACTACTATAATACTGCCCCCTGTGTACAAGAATATAACTACTATAATACTGCTCCTATATACAAGAATATAACTACTATAATACTGCTCCTATGTACAAGAATATAACTACTATAATACTGCCCCTATGTACAAGAATATAACTACTATAATACTGCTCCTATGTACAAGAATATAACTACTATAATACTGCCCCCTATGTACAAGAATATAACTACTATAATACTGCCCCCTATGTACAGGAATATAACTACCATAATACTGCCCCTATGTACAAGAATATAACTACTATAATACTACCCCTATGTACAAGAATATAAATACTATAATACTGCTCCTATGTACAAGAATATAACTATAATACTGCCTCTATGTATAAGAATATAACTACTATAATGCTGCCCTTATGTACAAGAATATAACTATAATACTGCCTCTATGTACAAGAATATAACTACTATTATACTGCCCCTATGTACAAGAATATAACTACTATAATGCTGCCCTTATGTACAAGAATATAACTATAATACTGCCTCTATGTACAAGAATATAACTACTATTATACTGCCCCTATGTACAAGAATTTAACTACTATAATACAGCTCCTATGTACAAGAATATAACTACTATAATACTGCTTCTATGTACAAGAATACAACTACTATAATACTGCCCCCTATGTACAAGAATATAACTACTATAATACTGCCTCTATGTACAAGAATATAACTACTATAATACTGCCCCTATGTACAAGAATATAACTACTATAATACTGCTCCTATGTACAAGAATATAACTACTATAATACTGCCCCTATGTACAAGAATATAACTACTATAATGCTGCCCTTATGTACAAGAATATAACTATAATACTGCCTCTATGTACAAGAATATAACTATTATTATACTGCCCCTTTGTACAAGAATATAACTACTATAATACTGCTCCTATGTACAAGAATATAACTACTATAATACTGCTCCTATGTACAAGAATATAACTGTTAGAACCTTGCTGTTAGGTTTTTTTTCCTTTGCTGGTCACATGACCTTGTTGGCCTATTTAATCCTGCTCCGCCCTTCTGGCTTTGCTGGACTTCATTGTATATCTACTTTCTAGCTAGCCTGTGCTCTGTATCTAACTCTGTTAGTTTGCTTGGTCTACGGACCTCTAGGTTCTATCTATTTTGTTTGTTCGTCTGTCTGCTGCTATTTCTGTTAGGAGGTGTCCCTTATTCCTCCCAGTCCTTAGTACTTGTAGGGATTCCCTCCCCAAATCTATAGGTCTCCGTACAGACTAGATTAGGACTTTAGCAGGTCTGATCGCAGGATCAGGTTCCCTGTTACATCGTAGGGATTCAGCTGAGTCTTATAGTAGGGACAGATCTCCTCTCTTTCCTTAGCTTTGGTAGCAGAACATAACAGTAAGTCCAGCCTGTAAATTCTCTAAGGAAAGATTTTTTTTTGTTCCATCATGGTGTCGGTTCAGGATTTGGCTAAACACCTGCAGGGACTCTCTCTGGAAGTGGCCGAGCTCCGTCAGCACGTGAGTAACTGTCCTGGAGCATATTTCTTGGAGCCTAAGGTATGTTTGCCGGATTTATTTTTTGGTGAACATCGAGAATTTTTTTCATTTAAAAATGCTTGCTTATTGTATTTTCGTTTGAGACCCAAGTCCTCTGGGGATGAATCCCAGCGCGTAGGGTTCATAATGTCACTTTTGCGCAAAGAGCCTCAGGAGTGGGCCTTTTCTTTGCAACCTAGTGATACATGCTTCAGATCAGTGGATAGTTTTTTTTCTGCTTTAGGACTATTATATGATGATCCTGACCATGTGGCATCAGCTGAGACTGAGTTGAGACGTTTAAAACAAGGATCAGGTAATATGGAAAAATATTGTACACATTTTCGTCGTTGGTCCACTCAAACAGGGTGGAACGATTCTGCTCTGAAAAGTCTATTTCTTGCTGGGCTCAGTGAAAAGGTTAAAGACCTGCTAATTGCTTATCCTACACCTGAGGATTTGCAACAGGCTATGCAATTAGCTATACGGGTGGACAGAAGACTGCGTGCTAGGGTTAATGAGAGCAAATCCTCTGCTATGTCAGTTTCTGGTTATGATAATGTGTGTACTAACAGTGGTGAACCGATGGAGATTGGATCGGTGGCACCTCGCTCTCAAGAAAAACACCGTCGTTTTTCAGAAGGCTTGTGTTTCTATTGTGGAAAATCTGGTCATTTGATTAAAGGCTGTGAGCTTCGTATGAAGAAAGAAAAAAAAATGGTCAGTCACGCCCGTATTGCCTGTTTAAATTCCAAGGGTATATTTTTAGCTGCTTCCACGATTGCTCAGGAAAAATTAATGGAATTTCGGGTGTTTGTTGATTGCGGGTCTACACTGAATGTTATTGATGGGGGATTCGTGGAAAAACTCAATTTAAAACCTGAACCTTTATCATCCCCCATTGCTGTGGTTTCTGTGGATGGCTCCCCTTTGAAGAATATTACTCTCAAGGTCAGTGAATTTCCTCTCACTATTAATGGTGTTCACCATGAGAAATTGGATTTGGTAGTGTTGAATAACTTGCCTTCTCCAGTAATATTGGGTTTGCCCTGGTTAAAATTTCACAATCCTGTACTGGATTGGTCTACCAGTGAAATTAAATCCTGGAGCCATAAATGTTATGACAAGTGTTGTAACGGGCGTATTGCAGCTTTGGATAGGGGAGAATTGCCTGTTCCTATTCAGGATTTTTGGAGAGTTTTTTCTGAGAAAGAATCGCAGGTTTTGCCTCCCCATAGAGACTATGATTGTTCTATTGAATTTGTCCCTGGAGCGACTCTTCCTAAAAGTCGTTTATTTAACCTTACTATTCCTGAGAGGAAGGCTTTGGAGGAATACATACAGACAAGTTTGGCCGCCGGTCACATTAGGCCCTCTAAGTCTCCTGTGGCGGTTGGATTTTTTTTTGTAAAAAAAAAGGACGGCGGTTTACGTCCTTGTCTGGATTTTCGTGAGATTAACAAAATTACGGTACGCAATCCTTACCCACTGCCATTGATTCCTGATCTGTTTAACCAGTTATTGGGGGCCAAGTGGTTCTCTAAAATTGACCTTAAGGGGGCATACAATCTGTTGCGCATGAAGGAGGGTGATGAATGGAAGACTGCTTTTAACACTCCTGTGGGTCATTTTGAGAATCTGGTTATGCCTTTTGGTCTTACTAATGCTCCTGCATTTTTTCAGAATCTGATTAATGACATCCTTAGACCTTTGATCGGTAAAAATGTGGTTGTGTATTTGGATGACATTTTGATTTATTCGCCAGATCTGGAGTCTCATTGGCGGAGCGTGCGTGAGGTATTACAGTTATTAATGGACAATTCGCTTTTTGCTAAGCTGGAGAAATGTGAGTTCGCTGTACAGAGAATTAGTTTTTTGGGCTACATTATCTCCAGCAAAGGTTTTGAGATGGATCCGGTTAAGGTTCAGGCTGTGCAGGAATGGCCTAGGCCTATTGGTTTGAAATCAATACAGAGGTTTTTGGGTTTCGCCAATTACTATAGAAAATTCATAAAAAATTTTTCTAGTATTGTCAAACCTCTGACTGATCTCACCAGGAAAGGTGCTGATGCGGTTCAGTGGTCTTCTGAGGCCATTGAAGCTTTTGTGTATCTCAAGGAGAGGTTCACCTCTGCTCCCATCCTTATGCAGCCTGATGTGACTAAGCCGTTTTTGGTTGAGGTTGATGCTTCCTCTGTGGGGGTTGGCGCAGTATTGTCTCAGGATAACGGGGATGGATTACATCCCTGTGCATTTTTTTCAAAAAAATTTTCGGAGACTGAATTGAATTACGATATTGGTAATCGGGAATTATTGGCTATTAAACTCGCATTTGAACACTGGCGCCACTTCTTGGAAGGTGCGGAATTTCCCGTTCAGGTTCTTACGGATCATAAAAATCTGATATATCTTGACGCTGCCAAGCGCCTGAATGCCCGTCAGGCTAGGTGGGCACTGTTTTTCTCGCGGTTTAATTTCTCCGTTACTTACATCCCTGGTACTAAGAATGTTAAGGCGGATGCCTTGTCTCGCAGTTTTTCTCCCATAGTCGGTGCTGAGAAAGAGGAAAACATTTTACAAGAAGGTGTTGTGATAGCTGCTTTAGACTCCGTTTTGGAAGATGAGATTCTTAAAGCTCAGGAGAATGCCCCATCTAACACTCCTCATGGGAGGTTGTTTGTGCCTGGGACCTTTAGGAGAGATTTGTTTGTTGAGTGTCACGAATCTCGGTTGGCAGGTCATCCCGGAATCTCTGAGACCAAGAGACTGGTGGGTCGCAGTTTTTGGTGGCCTGGATGGCAGAAGGAAGTCATTAAGTGGGTGCGCCAATGTACTATATGTGCTAGATCTAAGTCCTCACATACTCCTGCTGCGGGGTTGCTTTGTCCTTTGGAGGTCCCCAGTGCTCCTTGGACACATTTGGCTATGGACTTTATAACTGACCTTCCCCCCTCTGAGGGTTTTACTGTCATCTGGGTGGTCGTGGACCGTTTTAGCAAGATGTGTCACTTGGTTCCCTTCGTCAAACTGCCCTGCGCTAAAACTCTCGCTAAGGCCTTTGTCAAGGAAATTGTCAGACTTCATGGCGTTCCTACTGACATTGTTTCTGATAGGGGTCCTCAGTTCGTGGCTCGTTTTTGGCGTGCCTTTTGTGACAGGTTGGGAATTCATTTGTCGTTTTCGTCCGGATATCATCCTGAATCTAATGGCCAGACAGAAAGGAAAAACCAGGATGTTGAGCAGTTCTTGCGTTGTTTTGTGGCAGACAATCAAGAGGGGTGGTCTGAGTTTCTGCCACTTGCCGAATTTGCTCTGAACAATCATACATCTTCTTCTGCTGGTTGTTCGCCTTTTTTTTGTTGTTCTGGGAGACATCCGTCGTTTGGGTCGTTCTCCAAGTTGGGATCTGCCGTGCCTGAGGAGGAGAATTTTTCCGGTGATTTGGAAAGAGTTTGGACGGATGTGCGTGGTAATCTTCAGGAGGCCAACAGAAAATCTAAAGACTACTTTGATAGGAAACGACAGGAGGTTTTGTTCGCTGTTGGTGACATGGTTTGGTTGTCCTCTAGGAATCTGCGGTTGAGGATTCCTTCTAAGAAATTGGGTCCCAAGTTTGTAGGGCCCTTTAAGGTGCTTCAGGTTGTCAACCAATCTGCTGTTAGGTTGGAGGTTCCTACCTCCTGGAGAATTAATCCGGTCTTTCATGTCTCTCTGTTAAAAAAAGCTGTTGTGTCGGATGGTGACGCCTCTGCCTCTGTTCCTCCGGTGGTGGAGGACGGGGAATATGAAATTTCTCGCATCCTTGACTCTAGACGGTATAGAGGTAGTTTGCAGTATCTTGTGGCCTGGAAAGGTTTCGGACCCGAGGATAACTCTTGGGTGAGGTCAGATGATGTTTCCGCGTCCAGACTTATCAGAGCGTTTCACAGGAGATTTCCTGATAAGCCTGGTCCTAGGGGATCCGGAGGATCCTCTTAGAAGGGGGGGTACTGTTAGAACCTTGCTGTTAGGTTTTTTTTCCTTTGCTGGTCACATGACCTTGTTGGCCTATTTAATCCTGCTCCGCCCTTCTGGCTTTGCTGGACTTCATTGTATATCTACTTTCTAGCTAGCCTGTGCTCTGTATCTAACTCTGTTAGTTTGCTTGGTCTACGGACCTCTAGGTTCTATCTATTTTGTTTGTTCGTCTGTCTGCTGCTATTTCTGTTAGGAGGTGTCCCTTATTCCTCCCAGTCCTTAGTACTTGTAGGGATTCCCTCCCCAAATCTATAGGTCTCCGTACAGACTAGATTAGGACTTTAGCAGGTCTGATCGCAGGATCAGGTTCCCTGTTACATCGTAGGGATTCAGCTGAGTCTTATAGTAGGGACAGATCTCCTCTCTTTCCTTAGCTTTGGTAGCAGAACATAACAATAACTACTATAACACTGCCCCCTATGTACAAGAATATAACTACTATAATACTGCCCCTATGTACAAGAATATAACTACTATAATACTGTCCCTATGTACAAGAATATAACTACTATAATACAGCTCCTATGTACAAGAATATATCTACTATAATACTGCCCCCCATGTACAAGAATATAACTACTATTATACTGCCCTATGTACAAGAATTTAACTACTATAATACAGCTCCTATGTACAAGAATATAACTACTATAATACTGCTTCTATGTACAAGAATACAACTACTATAATACTGCCCCCTATGTACAAGAATATAACTACTATAATACTGCCTCTATGTACAAGAATATAACTACTATAATACTGCCCCTATGTACAAGAATATAACTACTATAATACTGCTCCTATGTACAAGAATATAACTACTATAATACTGCCCCTATGTACAAGAATATAACTACTATAATGCTGCCCTTATGTACAAGAATATAACTATAATACTGCCTCTATGTACAAGAATATAACTATTATTATACTGCCCCTATGTACAAGAATATATCTACTATAATACTGCTCCTATGTACAAGAATATAACTACTATAATACTGCCCGTATGTACAAGAATATAACAACTATAATACTGTCCCTATGTACAAGAATATAACTACTATAATACAGCTCATATGTACAAGAATATATCTACTATAATACTGCCCCCCATGTAAAAGAATATAACTACTATAATACAGCTCCTATGTACAAGAATATAACTACTATAATACTGCCCCTATGTACAAGAATATAACTACTATAATACTGCCCCTATGTACAAGAATATAACTACTATAATACTGCCCCCATGTACAAGAATATAAGTACTATAATACTGCTACCTATGTACAAGAATATAACTACAATAATACTGCCCCCTATGTACAAGAATATAACTACTATAATACTGCTCCTATGTACAAGAATATAACTACTATAATAATGCTCCTATATACAAGAATATAACTACTATAATACTGCTCCTATGTACAAGAATATAACTACTATAATACTGCTCCTATATACAAGAATATAACTACTATAATACTGCTCCTATGTACAAGAATATAACTACTATAATACAGCTCCTATGTACAAGAATATAACTACTATAATAATGCTACTATGTACAAGAATATAACTACTATAGTACTGCTGCTATGTACAAGAATATATCTACTATAATACTGCCCCTATGTACAAGAATATAACTACTATAATACTGCCCCCTATGTACAAGAATATAACTACTATAATACTGCTCCCTATGTACAAGAATATAACTACTATAATACTGCCCCTATGTACAAGAATATAACTACTATAATACTGCTCCCTATGTACAAGAATATAACTACAATAATACTGCCCCCTATGTACAAGAATATAACTACTATAATACTGCTCCTATGTACAAGAATATAACTACTATAATACTGCCCCCTATGTACAAGAATATAACTACTATAATACTGCTCCCTATGTACAAGAATATAACTACTATAATACTGCCCCTATGTACAAGAATATAACTACTATAATACTGCCCCTATGTACAAGAATATAACTACTATAATACTGCCCCCTATGTACAAGAATATAACTACTATAATACTGCCCGTATGTACAAGAATATAACTACTATAATACTGCCCCCTATGTACAAGAATATAACTACTATAATACTGCTCCCTATGTACAAGAATATAGCTACTATAATACTGCCCCCTATGTACAAGAATCTAACTACTATAATACTGCTCCCTATGTACAAGAATATAACTACTATAATACTGCCCCCTATGTACAAGAATATAACTACTATAATACTGCTCCCTATGTACAAGAATATAACTACAATAATACTGCCCCCTATGTACAAGAATATAACTACTATAATACTGCTCCTATGTACAAGAATATAACTACTATAATAATGCTCCTATATACAAGAATATAACTACTATAATACTGCTCCTATATACAAGAATATAACTACTATAATACTGCTCCTATGTACAAGAATATAACTACTATAATACTGCTCCTATGTACAAGAATATAACTACTATAATACTGCTCCTATGTACAAGAATATAACTACTATAATACTGCTCCCTATGTACAAGAATATAACTACAATAATACTGCCCCCTATGTACAAGAATATAACTACTATAATACTGCTCCTATGTACAAGAATATAACTACTATAATACTGCCCCCTATGTACAAGAATATAACTACTATAATACTGCTCCCTATGTACAAGAATATAACTACAATAATACTGCCCCCTATGTACAAGAATATAACTACTATAATACTGCTCCTATGTACAAGAATATAACTACTATAATAATGCTCCTATATACAAGAATATAACTACTATAATACTGCTCCTATATACAAGAATATAACTACTATAATACTGCTCCTATGTACAAGAATATAACTACTATAATACTGCTCCTATGTTCAAGAAAATAACTACTATAATACTGCTCCTATGTACAAGAATATAACTACTATAATACTGCTCCTATGTGCAAGAATATAACTACTATAATACTGCTCCTATGTACAAGAATATATCTACTATAATACTGCCCCTATGTACAAGAATATAACTACTATAATACAGCTCCTATGTACAAGAATATAACTACTATAATAATGCTCCTATGTACAAGAATATAACTACTATAATACTGCCAATATGTACAAGAATATAACTACTATAATACTGCCCCTATGTACAAGAATATAACTACTATAATACTGCCCCTACAGTGGTGGCCAAAAGTATTGGCACCCCTGCAATTCTGTCGGATAATACTCAGTTTCTTCCTGAAAATGATTGCAATCACGAATTCTTTGGTCTTATTCTCTTCATTTAATTTGCTTGCAAGGAAAAAACACAAAAGAGAATGAAGCAAAAATCAAATCATTGATCATTTCACACAAAATTCCAAAAAAGGTCCGGACAAAAGTATTGGCACCCTCAGCCTAATACTTGGTTGCACAACCTTTAGCCAAAATAACTGCGAACAACCGCTTCCGGTAACCATCAATGAGTTTCTTACAATGCTCTGCTGTAATTGTAGACCATTCTTCTTTGGCAAACTGCTCCAGGTCCCTGATATTTGAAGGGTGCCTTCTCCAAACTGCCATTTTGAGATCTCTCCACAGGTGTTCTATGGGATTCAGGTCTGGCTCATTGCTGGCCACCTTAGAAGTCTCCAGTGCTTTCTCTAAAACCATTTTATAGTGCTTTTGGAAGTGTGTTTTGGGTCATTGTCCTGCTGGAAGACCCATGACCTCTGAGGGAGACCCAGCTTTCTCACACTGGGCCCTACATTATGCTGCAAAATTTGTTGGTAGTCTTCAGACTTCATAAAGCCATGCACACGGTCAAGCAGTCCAGTGCCAGAGGCGGCAAAGCAACCCCAAAACATCAGGGAACCTCCGCCATGTTTGACTGTAGGGACCGTGTTCTTTTCTTTGAATGCCTCTTTTTTTTCCTGTACACTCTATGTTGATGCTTTTTCCCAGAAAGCTCTACTTTTGTCTCATCTGACCAGAGAACATTCTTCCAAAACGTTTTAGGCTTTCTCAGGTAAGTTTTGGCAAACTCCAGCCTGGCTTTTTTATGTCTCGGGGTAAGAAGTACGGTCTTCCTGGGTATCCTACCATACAGTCCCTTTTCATTCAGACACCGACGGATAGTATGGGTTGACACTGTTGTATCCTTGGACTGCAGGGCAGCTTGAACTTGTTTGGATGTTAGTCGAGGTTCTTTATACACCATCCGCACAATCTTGCGTTGAAATCTCTCGTCAATTTTTCTTTCCGTCCACATCTAGGGAGGTTAGCCACAGTGCCATGGGCTTTACACTTCTTGATGACACTGCGCACGGAAGACACAGGAACATTCAGGTCTTTGGAGATGGACTTGTAGCCTTGAGATTGCTCATGCTTCCTCACAATTTGGTTTCTCAAGTCCTCAGACAGTTCTTTGGTCCTCTTTCTTTTCTCCATGCTCAATGTGGTACACACAAGGACACAGGACAGAGGTCGAGTCAACTTTAATCCAGGTTAACTGGCTGCAAGTGTGATTTAGTTATTGCCAACACCTGTTAGGTGCCACAGGTAAGTTACAGGTGCTGTTAATTACACGAATTAGAGAAGCATCACATGATTTTTCAAACAGTGCCAATACTTTTATCCACCCCCTTTTTTAGGTTTGGTGTGGAATTGTATCCAATTTGGCTTTAGGACAATTCTTTGTGTGTTTTTTCATTGAAGACAAATTAAATGAAGATAATAATACCAAAGAATCTGTGATTGCAATCATTTTCAGGAAGAAATTGAATATTATCTGACAGAATTGCAGGGGTGCCAATACTTTTGGCCACCACTGTATGTACAAGAATATAACTACTATAATACTGCCCCTATGTACAAGAATATAACTACTATAATACTGCTCCTATTTACAAGAATATAACCACTATAATACTGCCCCTATGTACAAGAATATAACTACTATAATACTGCTCCTATGTGCAGGAATATAACTAATATAATACTTCTCCTCTGTACAAGAATATAACTACTATAATACTGCCTCCTATGTACAAGAATAAAACTACTATAATACTGACCCCTATGTACAAGAATATAACTACTATAATACTGCCCCTATGTACAAGAATATAACTACTATAATACTGCCCCATATGTACAAGAATATAACTACTATAATACTGCCCCTATGTACAAGAATATAACTACTATAATACTGCTCCTATATACAAGAATATAACTACTATAATACTGCTCCTATATACAAGAATATAACTACTATAATACTGCTCCTATATACAAGAATATAACTACTATAATACTGCTCCTATGTACAAGAATATAACTACTATAATACTGCCCCCTATGTATAAGAATATAACTACTATAATACTGCCCCCTATGTACAAGAATAAAACTACTATAATACTGCTCCTATGTACAAGAATATAACTACTATAATACTGCCCCTATGTACAAGAATATAACTACTATAATACTGCTCCTATATACAAGAATATAACTACTATAATACTGTCCCTATGCAGAAGAATATAACTACTATAATACTGCCCCCTATGTACAAGAATATAACTACTATAACACTGCCCCCTATGTACAAAAATATAACTACTATAATACTGCCCCTATGTACAATAATATAACTACTATAATACTGCTCCTATGTACAAGAATATAACTACTATAATACTGCTCCTATGTACAAGAATGTAATTACTATATTCTTGGTAATTTCTAAAAAGTTCTTTTTTTTCTCATTAAAGTACACTCTGCACCCCATCTTGACTGATAAAAAATAGAAATGTAGAATTTTTTGCAAATTTATTAAAAAAGAAAAACTGAAATATCACATGGTCATAAGTATTCAGACCCTTTGCTCAGACACTCATATTTAAGTCACATGCTGTCCATTTCCTTGTGATCCTCCTTGAGATGGTTCTACTCCTTCATTGGAGTCCAGCTGTGTTTAATTAAACTGATAGGACTTGATTTGGAAAGGCACACACCTGTCTATATAAGACCTCACAGCTCACAGTGCATGTCAGACCAAATGAGAATCATGAGCTCAAAGGAACTGCCCAAGGAGCTCAGAGACAGAATTGTGGAAAGGCACAGATCTGGCCAAGGTTACAAAAGAATTTCTGCCTTACTCAAGGTTCCTAAGAGCACAGTGGCCTCTATATTCCTTAAATGGAAGAAGTTTGGGACCACTAAAAGTCTTCCTAGACCTTGCCGTCCAGCCAAACTGAGCAATCGTGGGAGAAGAGCCTTGGTGAAAGAGGTAAAGAAGAACCCCAAGATCTCTGTGGCTGAGCTCCAGAGATGCAGTAGGGAGATGGGAGAAAGTTACACAAAGTCAACTATCACTGCAGCCCTCCACCAGTTGGGCTTTTATGGCAGAGTGGCCCGACGGAAGCCTCTCCTCAGTGCAAGACATATGAAAGACCGCATAGAGTTTGCTCAAAAACACATGAAGGACTCCCAGACTATGAGAAATAAGATTCTCTGGTCTGATGAGACGAAGATAGAACTTTTTGGTGATAATTCTAAGAGGTATGTGTGGAGAAAACCAGGCACTGCTCATCACCTGCCCAATACAATCCCAACAGTGAAACATGGTGGTGGCAGCATCATGCTATGGGGGTGTTTTTCAGCTGCAGGGACAGGATGACTGGTTGCAATTGAAGGAAACATGAATGCGGCCAAGTACAGAGAAATCCTGGATGAAAACCTCTTCCACAGTGCTCTGGACCTCAGACTTGGCCGAAGGTTCACCTTCCAGCAAGACAATGACCCTAAGTACACAGCTAAAATAATAAAGGAGTGGCTTCAGAACAACTCTGTGACAATTATTGACTGGCCCCGCCACAGCCCTGACCTAAACCCAATTGAGCATCTCTGGAGAGACCTGAAAATGGCTGTCCACCAACGTTCACCATCCAACCTGACGGAACTGGAGAGGATCTGCAAGGAAGAATGGCAGAAGATCCCCAAATCCAGGAGTGAAAAACATGTTGCATCATTCCCAAGAAGACTCATGGCTGTACTAGCTCAAAAGGGGGCTTCTACTCAGTACTGAGCAAAGGGTCTGAATACTTATGACCATGTGATATTTCAGTTTTTCTTTTTTAATAAGTTTGCAAAAATTTCTACATTTCTGTTTTTCTCAGTCAAGATGGGGTGCAGAGTGGACTTTAATGAGAAAAAAATGAACTTTTTAGAATTTACCAAATGGCTGCAATGAAACAAAGAGTGAAAAATGTAAAGGGGTCTCAATACTTTCTGTACCCACTGCATCTACTATAATACAGCCCCCTATGTACAAGAATATAGTTACTATAATACTGCTCTATGGACAAGAATATAACTACTATAATACTGCTCCCTATGTACAAGAATATAACTACTATAATACCGCTCCTATGTACAAGAATATAACTACTATAACACTGCTCCTATGTACAAGAATATAACTACTATAATACTGCTCCTATGTACAAGAATATAACCATTATAATACTGCCCCCTATGTACAAGAATATAACCATTATAATGCTGCCCCCTATATACTAGAAAATAACTACTATAATACTACCCTGTATGAAAAAGAATATATCTACTATAATACTGCTCCTATGTACAAGAATATAACTACTATAATACTACCCTGTATGTAAAAGAATATAACTACTATAATACTGCTCCTATGTACAACAATATAACTACTATAAAACTGCCCCTATGTACAAGAATATTAATACTATAATACTGCTCCTGTGTACAAGAATATAACTACTATAATACTGCTCCTATGTACAAGAATATAACTGCTATAATACTGCCCCCTATGTACAAGAATATAACTACTATAATACTGCTCCTATGTACAAGAATATAACTGCTATAATACTGCACCCTATGTACAATTATATAACTACTATAATACTGCTCCTGTGTATAAGAACATAGCTACTATAATACTGCCCCTATGTCCAAGAATATAACTACTATAATACTGCCCCCTATGTACAAGAATACAACTACTATAATACTGTCCCTATGTACAAGAATATTAATACTATAATACTGCTCCTATGTACAAGAATATAACTACTATAATACTGCTCCTATGTACAAGAATATAACTGCTATAATACTGCCCCCTATGTACAAGAATATAACTACTATAATACTGCTCCTGTGTATAAGAACATAGCTACTATAATACTGCCCCTATGTCCAAGAATATAACAACTATAATACTGCTCCTATGCACAAGAATACAACTACTATAATACTCCTCCTATGTACAAGAATATAACTACTATAATACTGCCGCTATGTTCAAGAATATTAGTACTATAATACTGCTCCTACGTAGAAGAATATAACTACTATAATACTGCCCCCTAAGTACAAGAATATAACTACTATATTACTGCCCCTATGTACATAAATATAACTACTATAATACTGCTCCTATGTACAACAATATAGCTACTATATTACTGCCCCTATGTACATAAATATAACTACTATAATACTGGTCCTATGTAGAAGAATATAAGTACTACAATACTGCCCCCTATGTACAAGAATTCAACTACTATTTTACTGCCCCTATGTACAAGAATATATCTACTATAATACTGCCCCTACGTATAAAAATATAACTACTATAATACTGCCCTCTATGTACAAGAATATGTCTACTATAATACTACCCTGTATGAGCAAGGATATAACTACTATAATACTGCTCCTATGTTCAAGAATATAACTACTATAATACTGCCCCCTATGTACAAGAATATGACTACTATAATACTTCCTTTATGTATAAGAATATAACTACTATAATACTGCATCTATATACAAGAATATAACTACTATAATACTTCCGCTATGTATAAGAATATAACTTTTTTAATACTACCCCTATGTACAAGAATATACCTACTATAATAAGGCCCCCTATGTACAAGAATAAAACTTCTGTAATACTGCCTTCATGTATAAGAATATAACTACTATAATACTGCCCCTATGTACAAGAATATAACTACTATAATACTGCCTCCTATGTACAAGAATATAGCTACTATAATACTGGTCTTATGTACAAGAATATAATTACTATAATACTGCTCCTATGTACAAGAATATAACTACTATAATACTGCTCCTATGTACAAGAATATAACTGCTATAATACTGCTCCTATGTACAAGAATATAACTACTATAATACTGCCCCCTATGTACAAGAATATAACTACTATAATACTGATCCTATGTACAAGAATATAACTACTATAATACTGCCCCCTATGTACAAGAATATAACTACTATAATACTGATCCTATGTACAAGAATATAACTACTATAATACTGCTCCTATGTACAAGAATATAACTACTATAATACTGCCGCTATGTACAAGAATATAACTACTATAAAACTGCCCCTATGTACAAGAATATTAATACTATAATACTGCTCCTGTGTACAAGAATATAACTACTATAATACTGCTCCTATATACAAGAATATAACTGCTATAATACTGCCCCTTATGTACAAGAATATAACTACTATAATACTGCTCCTATGTACAAGAATATAACTGCTATAATACTGCCCCCTATGTACAATTATATAACTACTATAATACTGCTCCTGTGTATAAGAACATAGCTACTATAATACTGCCCCTATGTCCAAGAATATAACTACTATAATACTGCTCCTGTGTACAAGAATATAACTACTATAATACTGCCCCCTATGTACAAGAATACAACTACTATAATACTGTCCCTATGTAGAAGAATATTAATACTATAATACTGCTCCTATGTACAAGAATATAACTACTATAATACTGCTCCTATGTACAAGAATATAACTGCTATAATACTGCCCCCTATGTACAAGAATATAACTACTATAATACTGCTCCTGTGTATAAGAACATAGCTACTATAATACTGCCCCTATGTCCAAGAATATAACAACTATAATACTGCTCCTATGCAAAAGAATACAACTACTATAATACTCCTCCTATGTACAAGAATATAACTACTATAATACTGCCGCTATGTTCAAGAATATTAGTACTATAATACTGCTCCTACGTAGAAGAATATAACTACTATAATACTGCCCCCTAAGTACAAGAATATAACTACTATAATACTGCTCCTGTGTACAAGAATATAACTACTATAATACTGCCCCCTATGTACAAGAATACAACTACTATAATACTGTCCCTATGTAGAAGAATATTAATACTATAATACTGCTCCTATGTACAAGAATATAACTACTATAATACTGCTCCTATGTACAAGAATATAACTGCTATAATACTGCCCCCTATGTACAAGAATATAACTACTATAATACTGCTCCTGTGTATAAGAACATAGCTACTATAATACTGCCCCTATGTCCAAGAATATAACAACTATAATACTGCTCCTATGCAAAAGAATACAACTACTATAATACTCCTCCTATGTACAAGAATATAACTACTATAATACTGCCGCTATGTTCAAGAATATTAGTACTATAATACTGCTCCTACGTAGAAGAATATAACTACTATAATACTGCCCCCTAAGTACAAGAATATAACTACTATAATACTGCCCCCTATGTACAAGAATATAACTACTATAATACTGATCCTATGTACAAGAATATAACTACTATAATACTGCCCCCTATGTACAAGAATATAACTACTATAATACTGATCCTATGTACAAGAATATAACTACTATAATACTGCTCCTATGTACAAGAATATAACTACTATAATACTGCCGCTATGTACAAGAATATAACTACTATAAAACTGCCCCTATGTACAAGAATATTAATACTATAATACTGCTCCTGTGTACAAGAATATAACTACTATAATACTGCTCCTATATACAAGAATATAACTGCTATAATACTGCCCCTTATGTACAAGAATATAACTACTATAATACTGCTCCTATGTACAAGAATATAACTGCTATAATACTGCCCCCTATGTACAATTATATAACTACTATAATACTGCTCCTGTGTATAAGAACATAGCTACTATAATACTGCCCCTATGTCCAAGAATATAACTACTATAATACTGCTCCTGTGTACAAGAATATAACTACTATAATACTGCCCCCTATGTACAAGAATACAACTACTATAATACTGTCCCTATGTAGAAGAATATTAATACTATAATACTGCTCCTATGTACAAGAATATAACTACTATAATACTGCTCCTATGTACAAGAATATAACTGCTATAATACTGCCCCCTATGTACAAGAATATAACTACTATAATACTGCTCCTGTGTATAAGAACATAGCTACTATAATACTGCCCCTATGTCCAAGAATATAACAACTATAATACTGCTCCTATGCAAAAGAATACAACTACTATAATACTCCTCCTATGTACAAGAATATAACTACTATAATACTGCCGCTATGTTCAAGAATATTAGTACTATAATACTGCTCCTACGTAGAAGAATATAACTACTATAATACTGCCCCCTAAGTACAAGAATATAACTACTATATTACTGCCCCTATGTACATAAATATAACTACTATAATACTGCTCCTATGTACAACAATATAGCTACTATATTACTGCCCCTATGTACATAAATATAACTACTATAATACTGGTCCTATGTAGAAGAATATAAGTACTACAATACTGCCCCCTATGTACAAGAATTCAACTACTATTTTACTGCCCCTACGTATAAAAATATAACTACTATAATACTGCCCTCTATGTACAAGAATATGTCTACTATAATACTACCCTGTATGTGCAAGGATATAACTACTATAATACTGCTCCTATGTACAAGAATATAACTACTATAATACTGCCCCCTATGGACAAGAATATGACTACTATAATATTTCCTTTATGTATAAGAATATAACTACTATAATACTGCATCTATATACAAGAATATAACTACTATAATACTTCCGCTATGTATAAGAATATAACTTTTTTAATACTACCCCTATGTACAAGAATATACCTACTATAATAAGGCCCCCTATGTACAAGAATAAAACTTCTGTAATACTGCCTTCATGTATAAGAATATAACTACTATAATACTGCTCCTATGTACAAGAATATAACTACTATAATACTGCTCCTATAAACAAGAATATAACTACTATAATACTGCCCCTATGTACAAGAATATAACTACTATAATACTGCCTCCTATGTACAAGAATATAACTACTATAATACTGGTCTTATGTACAAGAATATAATTACTATAATACTGCTCCTATGTACAAGAATATAACTACTATAATACTGCTCCTATGTACAAGAAAATAACTGCTATAATACTGCTCCTATGTACAAGAATATAACTACTATAATACCGCCCCCTATGTACAAGAATATAACTACTATAATACTGATCCTATGTACAAGAATATAACTACTATAATACTGCCCCCTATGTACAAGAATATAACTACTATAATACTGATCCTATGTACAAGAATATAACTACTATAATACTGCTCCTATGTACAAGAATATAACTACTATAATACTGCCGCTATGTACAAGAAAATAACTACTATAATACTGATCCTATGTACAAGAATATAACTACTATAATACTGCCCCCTATGTACAAGAATATAACTACTATAATACTGATCCTATGTACAAGAATATAACTACTATAATACTGATCCTATGTACAAGAATATAACTACTATAATACTGCCCCCTATGTACAAGAATATAACTACTATAATACTGATCCTATGTACAAGAATATAACTACTATAATACTGCTCCTATGTACAAGAATATAACTACTATAATACTGCCGCTATGTACAAGAATATAACTACTATAATACTGCTCCTATGTACAAGAATATAACTACTATAATACTGCCCCCTATGTACAAGAATACAACTACTATAATACTGTCCCTATGTACAAGAATAATAATACTATAATACTGCTCCTATGTACAAGAATATAACTACTATAATACTGCTCCTATGTACAAGAATATAACTGCTATAATACTGCCCCCTATGTACAAGAATATAACTACTATAATACTGCTCCTGTGTATAAGAACATAGCTACTATAATACTGCCCCTATGTCCAAGAATATAACTACTATAATACTGCTCCTGTGTACAAGAATATAACTACTATAATACTGCCCCCTATGTACAAGAATACAACTACTATAATACTGTCCCTATGTACAAGAATATTAATACTATAATACTGCTCCCATGTACAAGAATATAACTACTATAATACTGCTCCTATGTACAAGAATATAACTGCTATAATACTGCCCCCTATGTACAAGAATATAACTACTATAATACTGCTCCTGTGTATAAGAACATAGCTACTATAATACTGCCCCTATGTCCAAGAATATAACAACTATAATACTGCTCCTATGCACAAGAATACAACTACTATAATACTCCTCCTATGTACAAGAATATAACTACTATAATACTGCCGCTATGTTCAAGAATATTAGTACTATAATACTGCTCCTACGTAGAAGAATATAACTACTATAATACTGCCCCCTAAGTACAAGAATATAACTACTATATTACTGCCCCTATGTACATAAATATAACTACTATAATACTGCTCCTATGTACAACAATATAGCTACTATATTACTGCCCCTATGTACATAAATATAACTACTATAATACTGGTCCTATGTAGAAGAATATAAGTACTACAATACTGCCCCCTATGTACAAGAATTCAACTACTATTTTACTGCCCCTATGTACAAGAATATATCTACTATAATACTGCCCCTACGTATAAAAATATAACTACTATAATACTGCCCTCTATGTACAAGAATATGTCTACTATAATACTACCCTGTATGTGCAAGGATATAACTACTATAATACTGCTCCTATGTTCAAGAATATAACTACTATAATACTGCCCCCTATGTACAAGAATATGACTACTATAATACTTCCTTTATGTATAAGAATATAACTACTATAATACTGCATCTATATACAAGAATATAACTACTATAATACTTCCGCTATGTATAAGAATATAACTTTTTTAATACTACCCCTATGTACAAGAATATACCTACTATAATAAGGCCCCCTATGTACAAGAATAAAACTTCTGTAATACTGCCTTCATGTATAAGAATATAACTACTATAATACTGCCCCTATGTACAAGAATATAACTACTATAATACTGCCTCCTATGTACAAGAATATAACTACTATAATACTGCTCCTATGTACAAGAACATAACTGCTATAATACTGCTCCTATGTACAAGAATATAACTGCTATAATACTGCTCCTATGTACAGGAATATAACTACTATAATACTGCCCCCTATGTACAAGAATATAACTACTATAATACTGATCCTATGTACAAGAATATAACTACTATAATACTGCCCCCTATGTACAAGAATATAACTACTATAATACTGATCCTATGTACAAGAATATAACTACTATAATACTGCTCCTATGTACAAGAATATAACTACTATAATACTGCCGCTATGTACAAGAATATAACTACTATAAAACTGCCCCTATGTACAAGAATATTAATACTATAATACTGCTCCTGTGTACAAGAATATAACTACTATAATACTGCTCCTATATACAAGAATATAACTGCTATAATACTGCCCCCTATGTACAAGAATATAACTACTATAATACTGCTCCTATGTACAAGAATATAACTGCTATAATACTGCCCCCTATGTACAATTATATAACTACTATAATACTGCTCCTGTGTATAAGAACATAGCTACTATAATACTGCCCCTATGTCCAAGAATATAACTACTATAATACTGCTCCTGTGTACAAGAATATAACTACTATAATACTGCCCCCTATGTACAAGAATACAACTACTATAATACTGTCCCTATGTAGAAGAATATTAATACTATAATACTGCTCCTATGTACAAGAATATAACTACTATAATACTGCTCCTATGTACAAGAATATAACTGCTATAATACTGCCCCCTATGTACAAGAATATAACTACTATAATACTGCTCCTGTGTATAAGAACATAGCTACTATAATACTGCCCCTATGTCCAAGAATATAACAACTATAATACTGCTCCTATGCAAAAGAATACAACTACTATAATACTCCTCCTATGTACAAGAATATAACTACTATAATACTGCCGCTATGTTCAAAAATATTAGTACTATAATACTGCTCCTACGTAGAAGAATATAACTACTATAATACTGCCCCCTAAGTACAAGAATATAACTACTATATTACTGCCCCTATGTACATAAATATAACTACTATAATACTGCTCCTATGTACAACAATATAGCTACTATATTACTGCCCCTATGTACATAAATATAACTACTATAATACTGGTCCTATGTAGAAGAATATAAGTACTACAATACTGCCCCCTATGTACAAGAATTCAACTACTATTTTACTGCCCCTACGTATAAAAATATAACTACTATAATACTGCCCTCTATGTACAAGAATATGTCTACAATAATACTACCCTGTATGTGCAAGGATATAACTACTATAATACTGCTCCTATGTACAAGAATATAACTACTATAATACTGCCCCCTATGGACAAGAATATGACTACTATAATATTTCCTTTATGTATAAGAATATAACTACTATAATACTGCATCTATATACAAGAATATAACTACTATAATACTTCCGCTATGTATAAGAATATAACTTTTTTAATATTACCCCTATGTACAAGAATATACCTACTATAATAAGGCCCCCTATGTACAAGAATAAAACTTCTGTAATACTGCCTTCATGTACAAGAATATAACTACTATAATACTGCTCCTATGTACAAGAATATAACTACTATAATACTGCTCCTATAAACAAGAATATAACTACTATAATACTGCCCCTATGTACAAGAATATAACTACTATAATACTGCCTCCTATGTACAAGAATATAACTACTATAATACTGGTCTTATGTACAAGAATATAATTACTATAATACTGCTCCTATGTACAAGAATATAACTACTATAATACTGCTCCTATGTACAAGAAAATAACTGCTATAATACTGCTCCTATGTACAAGAATATAACTACTATAATACTGCCCCCTATGTACAAGAATATAACTACTATAATACTGATCCTATGTACAAGAATATAACTACTATAATACTGCCCCCTATGTACAAGAATATAACTACTATAATACTGATCCTATGTACAAGAATATAACTACTATAATACTGCTCCTATGTACAAGAATATAACTACTATAATACTGCCGCTATGTACAAGAAAATAACTACTATAATACTGATCCTATGTACAAGAATATAACTACTATAATACTGCCCCCTATGTACAAGAATATAACTACTATAATACTGATCCTATGTACAAGAATATAACTACTATAATACTGATCCTATGTACAAGAATATAACTACTATAATACTGCCCCCTATGTACAAGAATATAACTACTATAATACTGATCCTATGTACAAGAATATAACTACTATAATACTGCTCCTATGTACAAGAATATAACTACTATAATACTGCCGCTATGTACAAGAATATAACTACTATAATACTGCTCCTATGTACAAGAATATAACTACTATAATACTGCCCCTATGTACAAGAATAAAACTACTATAATACTGCCCCCTATGTACAAGAATACAACTACTATAATACTGTCCCTATGTACAAGAATAATAATACTATAATACTGCTCCTATGTACAAGAATATAACTACTATAATACTGCTCCTATGTACAAGAATATAACTGCTATAATACTGCCCCCTATGTACAAGAATATAACTACTATAATACTGCTCCTGTGTATAAGAACATAGCTACTATAATACTGCCCCTATGTCCAAGAATATAACAACTATAATACTGCTCCTATGCACAAGAATACAACTACTATAATACTCCTCCTATGTACAAGAATATAACTACTATAATACTGCTCCCTATGTTCAAGAATATAACTACTATAATACTTCCCCCTATGTACAAGAATATAACTACTATAATACTGCTCCTATGTACAGGACTATAACTACTATAATACTGCTCCCTATGTACAAGAATATAACTACTATAATACTTCCCCCTATGTACAAGAATATAACTACTATATTACTGCTCCTATGTACAAGAATCTAACTACTATAATACTTCCCCTATGTACAAGAATATAACTACTATAATACTGCTCCCTATGTACAAGAATATAACTACTATAATACTGCTCCTATATACAAGAATACAACTACTATAATACTGCTTGTATGTACAAGAATATAACTACTATAATACTGCCCCCTATGTACAAGAATATAACTACTATAATACTGCTCCTATGTACAAGAATATAACTACTATAATACTGCCCCTATGTACAATAATATAACTACTATAATACTGCTCCTATGTGCAAGAATATAACTACTATAATACTGCTCCTATATGCAAGAATATAACTACTATAATACTGCTCCCTATGTACAAGAATATAACTACTATAATACTGCCCCTATATACAAGAATATAACTACTATAATACTGCTCCTATGTATAAGAATATAACTACTATAATACTGCCCCTATGTACAAGAATATAATTACTGTAATACTGCCCCTATGTACAAGAATATAACTACTATAATACTGCTCCTATGTACAAGAATATAACTACTATAATACTGCCCCTATGTACAAGAATATAGCTACTATAATACTGCCCCTATGTACAAGAATATAACTACTATAATACTGCTCCTATGTACAAGAATATAACTACTGTAATACTGCTCCTATGTACAAGAATATAACTACTATAATACTGCTCCTATGTACAAGAATATAACTACTATAATACTATCCCTATGTATAAGAATATAACTACTATAATACTGCCACCTATGTACAAGAATATAACTACTATAATACTGCTCCTATGTACAAGAATATAACTACTATAATACTGCTTCTATGTATAAGAATATAACTACTATATTACTGCTCCTGTGTACAAGAACATAACTGCTATAGCACTGCTTCACATAGAACAGAATTTTCATTTTGTGTTTATAACATTATAATATTTCAATTCATAAATGTTTTTTCATTTTTATCGCTTACTGAGTGATGAAACTTTTTATTTCTCCATTGATCCTAATATTGACAATTCATAGATGACCTCTCTCTCCTGATATGATGCAGTATAATCACATAAGTAACTTAATATTGATATTTTTCTTGCTATGAAATGTCGATTCTTCTGATTCGGCCCCTCGGGGGAAGCCTCAGCTCCTAAGTGTTGTTCTCATATTCTGGAATATAGGGGATTACTGCGGGCTCTATACCTTACTGGTTAGGGGCCCCTCTAGCTAGGTACAATAATAGGGCTTTTCTGTATTTAGATTTAGCAGTGTGACAAAAGTTACAAAAAACATATTGAATGAGTTGAGAGATGATGAAAGATTTTCTTCTCTTCGCCTTCAGTTCAGAATTTCTGCTGTCACAACATATTCTTTCTAATTAACCTCTTTCCCACACAGCGCAGAAGTCGTCTCACAGTCGTAGTAATCCGCTCCTGGAGGCATCAATCTGCGAGTGAAATCAAGGACTTTCTGATTTGTACTAGAATTTGCAAAAACGACAAAATAATAATGTAATAGTTTGCAGTAATATCTCCAGAAATCACTGGAGGTTATAGCGAGAGTTATTCCGTACTTTACCATTTATGTTCTCACCCCTTCCTTGTCAGGAGATCATTTTTTTTGTTTTTTTGCGCTTTCAATATTTTCTCCAATTTTTCTAAAATTTTTCTTTACTTTTCTTTCGACTCATCTGCATGAGGGTTTGCTTTTTATGGAAAATTGCGCTTTGAAATGTCGCCATTAGTGTTGAGCGATACCTTCCGATATCAGGAAATATCGTATCGGATTGGATCGGGCCGATACCCAAAAAGTATCGGATATCGCCGATTCCGATACCGGAAACCAATGCAAGTCAATGGGACACAAATATCGGAATGAAAATAAACCCTTTCTTTCCTTGTAGGTTAATTCTACATGAAGTAAAACAACTAAGAATAATGTAGAATGACATGAAAAGCCGGCAATTCATCAGCGGCATTCACCGGTACCCGACAATTTACAACAGAAAGAATAGAGCTTCACACATAGATTAGATAGATAGAAACATGTCAGTCACATATATATGAAGTACAGTGACAGTGTTGCTTACTGTACTTGTCATTTAGTGTAAAGGATTTATTAAAAAAAATATTAGTGTTTTCGTGCACCGTCTCTTTAAAAAAGCCGGCCGGCAATTCAGCATCTGTACCCGACAATTTATAACAGACAGAATAGAGCTTCACACATAGATTAGATAGATAGAAACATGTCAGTCACATATATAAGAAGTACAGTGACAGTGTTGCTTACAGAACTTGTCATTTAGTGTAAAGGATTTATTTAAAAAAATAATAGTGTTTTCATGCACCGTCTCTTTAAGAAAGCCGGCCGGCAATTCAGCATCTGTACCCGACAATTTAGAATAGAAGGAATAGAGAATCACACATAGATTAGATAGATAGAAACATGTCAGTCACATATATATGAAGTACAGTGACAGTGTTGATTACTGTACTTGTCATTTAGTGTTAAAATAAAGGATTTATTTAAAAAAAAATTGGCGTGGGGTTCCCCTTAATTTTAGGCTCTAGCGGAGGTTAAGCAGACAGCTGGGGCAAATGTTTGAAGCCTGGGAAGGGGGTAATACCCACGGAGCTTCCCAGGCTACTAATATCAGCCCCCAGCTGAATACCTAGCCTTTACTAGCTATTAAAATGGGGGACCCCCCCAAAAAAATGACGTGGGGTCCCCCCTAATTTAATAGCTAGCACAGGCTAGGCAGACAGCTGGGGGCTGATATTAATAGCCCAGGAAGGGTGCCATGAATATTGGCCCCCTCCCAGGCTAGAAACACCAGCCGTCAGCCGCCCCAGAAATGGCGCATCCATAGGATGCGCCAATTCTGGCACTTAGCCTCGCTCTTCCACGCTGCCCTGGTGCGGTGGCAGGGGGTAATAGGGTTGGGGTTGATGTCAGCTTATAATGCCAGCTGACATCAAGCCCAGGTTAGTAATGGAGAGGCGTCTATAAGACACCCCCATTACTAACCCCATAGTCAAAGTTAAAAGAAAACACAAACACCCAGAGTAAAGTCCTTTAATTGAAATAAAGACACAATTCTTTATTGTTCTAAATTAAACCATACTTACCATCACGCCCATTCCAGCTGAAGCCAACGATCTCCTGCAATAAAAGAAAAATAATAAAGCAACCTCATCCTTACCTTTCGATGGTTCCCAGGACAGCTCCAGCTCTGCTACATCGAGATGACAGGCTGGACCGCAGCAGAAAGCTGCCATCCAGCCTGTCATCCCGCAGACACTGAGAAGCGCAGGCATGCTTGCGCTCCTCAGTGTCTCTCTGTGACGTCATCCAGATGAGCCGAGTTCATGTCCAATGAACTCAGCTCACCTCATGCACGTCACTGACAGCGTGGGAAAATTCTCACGCTGAAGTGCTGAGTGCAGGAGAATTTTCCCACGCTGTCAGTGACGTACATGAAGTGAGCGGAGTTCATTGGACATGACCTCGGCTCATCTGGATGCCGTCACAGCCAGACACTGAGGAGTGGAAGCATGCCTGCGCTTCTCAGTGTCCGCGGGATGACAGGCTGGATGGCAGCGTTCTGCTGCGGTCCAGCCTGTCATCTCGATGTAGCAGAGCTGAAGCTGTCCTGGGAACCATGGAAAGGTAAGGATGAGGTTGCTTTATTATTTTACTTTTATTGCAGGAGATCGTTGGCTTCAGCTGGAATGGGCGTGGTGGTAAGTATGGTTTAATTTAGAACAATAAAGAATTGTGTGTTTATTTCAATTAAAGGACTTTTTTCTGGGTGTTGTGTTTTTTTAAATACTTTACTAGAAATTCATGGTGGTCATGTCTAATATTGGCGTGACCCCATGAATTTTGGGCTTAGGGCCAGCTGATAATGCCAAGCTGGCCTTAACCCCTTTATTACCCAGTGAGCCACCGCACCAGGGCCCTGGATGAGTTGGGTACAGCGCCAGAAGATGGCGCTTCTATGAACGCGCCATTTTCTGGGGCGGCTGCGGACTGCAATTTGTAGCGGGGGGTGGCCCAGAAAGCTTGGGTCTCCCTGCGCTGCGGATTCCAGCCCCCAGCTGCCTAGTTGTATCTGGCTGGGCACAAAAATAGGGCGAAGCCCCACGCATTTTTTTTTTAAATTATTTCATGAAATTCATGGAATAATTAAGAAAAAAAGGGCTTCCCTATATTGTTGTGTCCAACCAGGTACAAATAGGCAGCTGGTGGTTGGGGGCAGCCCGTTCCTGCCTGCTGTACCTGGCTGGACACAAATATAGGGCGAAGCCCCACGTCAATTTTTTTTAAAATAAGTCCTTTATTTTAACACTAAATGACATTTGAGGAGTTAATAAAGATGCAGTCCCTAAATTATTATTTATTTTTTAATTAATTTTTCCCAAAACTTTTGACGTGGGCTTCGCCATATTTTTGTATGCCAGCCAGGTACAGCATCCAGCTTCTATGAACGCGCCATTTTCCGGGGTGGCTGCGCACTGCAATTTTCAGCGGGGGGAGGGGGGGGGCAGAAAGCTTGGGCCTCCCTGCGCTGCAGATTCCATCCCCCAGCTGCCTAGTTGTACCTGGCTGGACACAAAAATAGGGAGAAGCTTCACGTATTTTTTTTTTTTAATTATTTCATGAAATTCATGAAATAATTAAGAAAAAAAGGGCTTCCCTATATTGTTGTGTCCAACCAGGTACAAATAGGCTGCTGGTGGTTGGGGGCAGCCCGTTCCTGCCTGCTGTACCTGGCTGGACACAAATATAGTGCGAAGCCCCACGTCAATTTTTTTTAAATCATTTCAGGAAATTCATGAAATAATTTAAAAAAATTGATGTGGGGCTTCGCCCTATATTTGTGTCCAGTCAGGTACAGCAGGCAGGAACGGGCTGCCCCCAACCACCAGCAGCCTATTTGTACCTAGCCGGACTCAACAATATAGGGAAGCCCTTTTTTTCTGAATTATTCCATGAATTTCATGAATTTAAAAAAAAAAAAACGTGGAGCTTCGCCCTATTTTTGTGTCCAGCCAGGTACAACTAGGCAGCTGGGGGCTGGAATCTGCAGCGCAGGGAGGCCCAAGCTTTCTGGGCCCCACCCGCTGCAAATTGCAGTCCGCAGCCGCCCCGGAAAATGGCGCGTTCATAGAAGCGCCATCTTCTGGCGCTGTACCCAACTCATCCAGGGCCCTGATGCGGTGGCTCACTGGGTAATAAAGGGGTTAAGGCCAGCTTGGCATTATCAGCTGGCCCTAAGCCCGAAATTCATGGGGTCACGCCAATATTAGACATGACCACCATGAATTTCTAGTAAAGTATTTAAAAAAAACACAAACACCCAGAAAAAAGTCCTTTAATTGAAATAAACACACAATTCTTTATTGTTCTAAATTAAACCATACTTACCATCACGCCCATTCCAGCTGAAGCCAACGATCTCCTGCAATAAAAGAAAAATAATAAAGCAACCTCATCCTTACCTTTCCATGGCTCCCACGACAGCTTCAGCTCTGCTACATCGAGATGACAGGCTGGACCGCAGCAGAACGCTGCCATCCAGCCTGTCATCCCGCAGACACTGAGAAGCGCAGGCATACTTCCACTCCTCAGTGTCTGGCTGTGACGGCATCCAGATGAGCCGACAATGAACTCGGCTCACCTCATGTACGTCACTGACAGCGTGGGAGAATTCTCCTGCACTCAGCGCTTCAGCGTGAGAATTTTCCCACGCTGTCAGTGACGTGCATGAGGTGAGGTCATGTCCCATGAACTCGGCGCACCTCATGCACGTCACTGACAGCGTGGGAGAATTCTCACGCTGAAGCGCTGAGTGCAGGAGAATTTTCCCACGCTGTCAGTGACGTGCATGAGGTGAGCTGAGTTCATTGGACATGACCTCGGCTCATCTGGATGACGTCACAGAAAGACACTGAGGAGCGCAAGCATGCCTGCGCTTCTCAGTGTCCGCGGGATGACAGGCTGGATGGCAGCGTTCTGCTGCGGTCCAGCCTGTCATCTCGATGTAGCAGAGCTGAAGCTGTCCTGGGAACCATGGAAAGGTAAGGATGAGGTTGCTTTATTATTTTACTTTTATTGCAGGAGATCGTTGGCTTCAGCTGGAATGGGTGTGATGGTAAGTATGGTTTAATTTAGAACAATAAAGAATTGTGTCTTTATTTCAATTAAAGGACTTTTTTCTGGGTGTTTGTGTTTTTTTTAAATACTTTACTAGAAATTCATGGCGGTCATGTCTAATATTGGCGTGACCCCATGAATTTCGGGCTTAGGGCCAGCTGATAATGCCAACCTGGCCTTAACCCCTTTATTACCCAGTGAGCCACCGCACCAGGGCCCTGGATGAGTTGGGTACAGCGCCAGAAGATGGCGCTTCTATGAACGCGCCATTTTCCGGGGCGGCTGCGGACTGCAATTTGCAGCGGGTGGGACCCAGAAAGCTTGGGACTCCCTGCGCTGCAGATTCCAGCCCCCAGCTGCCTAGTTGTACCTGGCTGGACACAAAAATAGGGCGAAGCGCCACACATTTTTTTTTTTAATTATTTCATGAATTTCCTGAAATAATTAAAAAAAAATTGACGTGGGGCTTCACACTATATTTGTGTCCAGCCAGGTACAGCAGGCAGGAACGGGCTGCCCCCAACCACCAGCTGCCTATTTGTACCTGGTTGGACACAACAATATAGGGAAGCCCTTTTTTTCTTAATTATTTCATGAATTTCATGAAATAATTAAAAAAAAAAAAACGTGGAGCTTCTCCCTATTTTTGTGTCCAGCCAGGTACAACTAGGCAGCTGGGGGATGGAATCTGCAGCGCAGGGAGGCCCAAGCTTTTTGCCCTCCCCCCCCCCGCTGAAAATTGCAGTCCGCGGCCGCCCCGGAAAATGGCGCGTTCATAGAAGCTGGATGCTGTACCTGGCTGGCATACAAAAATATGGCGAAGCCCACGTCAAAAGTTTTGGGAAAAATTTATTAAAAAATAAATAATAATTTAGGGACTGCATCTTTATTAAGTCCTCAAATGTCATTTAGTGTTAAAATAAAGGATTTATTTAAAAAAAAAATGGCGTGGGATCCCCCATAATTTTAGTCTCTAGCGGAGGTTAAGCAGACGGCTGGGGCAGATGTTTGAAGCCTGGGAAGGGGGTAAAACCCACGGAGCTTCCCAGGCTACTAATATCAGCCCCCAGCTGAATACCTAGCCTTTACTAGCTATTAAAATGGGGGACCCCCCAAAAAAAAATGACGTGGGGTCCCCTCTATTTTAATAGCTAGCAAAGGCTAGGCAGACAGCTGGGGGCTGATATTAATAGCTCAGGAAGGGTGCCATGAATATTGGCCCCCTCCCAGGCTAGAAACACCAGCCGTCAGCCGCCCCAGAAATGGCGCATCCATAGGATGCGCCAATTCTGGCACTTAGCCTCGCTCTTCCACGCTGCCCTGGTGCGGTGGCAGGGGGTAATAGTGGTGGGGTTCATGTCAGCGCCAGCTGCCATGAAGCCCAGGTTAGTAATGATGGCCGTCTATATGACACCCCCATTACTAACCTACAAAGTGTTAAAAAGAAAAAACACACTACACCCAGAAAAAAATAATTTATTTGAAATAAAACACCATTTTATTTAATTCTTAGTTTACTAAAAAAAAAATAGTTACCTGTCCACGTTCCTGCGCTGATCTCCCATGCACAGCTGTCACATCTGGAGATGGTGACAGCTGTGCATGGCTGCTGTAAGCTCACGCTGCCGGGAACACGTCCGCTCCCGGCAGCGGGAGCCACTGACTGAGGTCACCGGAGTGCATTCAGGCAACGCAGCTCCGGAGACCTCCTTTACGGCAGTGCTGTACCGTGGGAATTTCTCACGATACAGCAGTGCCGTAAAGCAGCTAACCGGAGCAGCGCTGCCTGAACTCCGGTGAACCCTTACGGCCCCGTCATTCTAGCGGCGGCAGCGGTTCAGAGCGGTCACATTCTATGTGGCTGCTCTGAACTGGAGATCTTCGTGGGACACTCGTGGACTACTACGGAGGGGTAAGGATAAGGTTGTGGTTTATTATTTTATATTTTATTACAGGAGATCGATGGCTTCGGGGAATTAGGTGTCTTGGTGAGTATAGGTGTAGTTTTTTATTTTTTACTTTATTTTAGGTGGCGATCGGCGGGGACAGGTAATGTATGAACTAATTTCTTTTAGGTAACCACTGGCCACCAATGACATGTATTTAACATTTATTGGGGACACAGTAGGGCAATTTAAATAGCAGGATCAGGCTGATGGGAACTACTGCTCCCATCGAGCTGATCCTGCTGGCACGAGTGGACCGGGGACAGACATAGGCCGATGGGAGTAGTAGTGTCACATCGGCCTATGTCTGCCTGCACGCACAGACACCCCGCACACACACACACCCCGCACACACTAATCATGACGGGTCCGGGAGGTGAGGCTGACCTGTGCGGCCGTGGGAAAGTTGATGTGAGTTCATGCAGTCAAGCATGAACTCACATGAACCCTCTGAGGGCACCGCGGCTACTTCAAATGAACAGCTGATCGGCATCACCTGATACCTCAGCTGTTCATTTGAAATAACCGGCGGGAAAGCGCAGCACAGAACGGGAAAGCCGGCGGTGAAGTCTTTTCACTGCCGGCTTCCCCGCCCGGGTCCTTCGCTCCTTGGTGCTGCGCTCCCCGCCCGGTCCTAATTTACGATCGGGATGGGAGGTGGCGAGGGGAGCGGAGGATCGGGGTGGGAGGCTGCGGGGAAGCAGTATGGGGCTGCGTGATTGTTTAAAAGCCGGCGGCTTTTTACCGCGCGCCGGCTTTTAAACAATCAGGAGAATTCTCCCACGCTGGGATGGCATTCTGATGACAAGCTGGATCGCAGCTGAGCGCTGCCATCCAGCTTGTCATCCTTCAGAGACACTGCAGAGCGCAGGCATTATGGGAACTTCCGATTCCGGTATTCGATATTATAAAAGTATCGGAATTAAGTATCGGAATTCCGATACAGTGAATATCGGCCGATACCCGATATTTCAGTATCGGAATGCTCAACACTAGTCGCCATATGTTTTACCATATAAAGGACTGAAAAAAAAACATTCTACATCTGCTCCTCCAACATATTCCCATCTGTGTAATGAACTCCATGAAAGGACAATTTACTCATCCATTACAAACATAAGAAACCAACGAGGTCAAATTCTGCATCTGAAGACCACTGTATGGAGGAGGGTATTGGGGTCCGCCTCCTATACACAGTAATAGGAGCAACCGGGGTAACAAGTCAGTCCATGACATTTCTTCCTCCATCATCTGTGAGTGATATTATAGAGAAGTCGAAGGAACCGCAGCAACTCAGCCACGAAGTGAAGACCCCGTAATGTTACAGTGCGGGGGCCGTGTGCTGAGGAGCAGAAGGCAGAAAAGTACCCACTACTCTGCTGACCCCATAACTGCAGAGTACTGACCTCCTCTGGTATCAGCACAAACACAGCGCCCCCGCCGGGAGCTTCATGGCCGAGCAGCTGCATATGTAATACAGGTGCCGGGATGGAACGCACAGAGACACAAGGCGGGAGCTAAAGTGTGATGCACCCAGTCGTGGGAGTCACCACGTGAGTTCTCTTTATATGGCCCTAGCAGGGGTCACTGGTTATTCCCACTAGGCCGCAAGTCTCTTCCAGATCCCGTTTAGCCTCCCATGCACCAACCAGCCCCCTCCCAACCTGAAATCCTAATCCTAACTGTCCCCGGTACCATAGGTGAGAGTTGGAAGTGACGGCCCTCTTCTCTTGCGCTATTCATCTACTGTTGCTGGCGCATCTCTCTTGTCGAAGACCTCTCTCAGCTCTTCTCGGCTTTACCACTGACTGTAGTTTCTCACGCTTGCGGTAAGGGGATCCAGACCTCGGCTCTTGACAGGCGGCGTCAGATGTCGGGCACTTACTCTGTGTGGGGCCCAGGTCCTGACTCTGACCAACATGTGCAGGGCTCAGCGTGCTTCTGTAAGGTGCCCGGGGCTTCTCAGGCAGTTTCCGGCTCTGGTGAGATGCAGGCTTCAGGCTGAAGCCTGTCACGCTGGGCTCTACGGTCCCTCTGGAGCACGTCTGCTCCACTCTACAGCCTGGCACCAAATCTCTCTGTGTCTTGGCGCACTGGACTCTTATATCCAGGAAATCCTTCCTGGATGTCACCTGATCAGGTCCAGCATCTGAATCTGCTCCCCCTTCAACTCCTCTAGCACAACTTGGTTCCACTTGATTGCGTTTGGCCA
This sequence comes from Phyllobates terribilis, assembly GCF_046119375.1. NCBI lineage: Eukaryota > Metazoa > Chordata > Amphibia > Anura > Dendrobatidae > Phyllobates > Phyllobates terribilis. Next base: position 664,885,957 of record NW_027362763.1, read on the forward strand.
GCAGATGGCAATCTCTCCTCATCTCTGGCACATCCTGCAAGAGTTCTTCTGATGGCTTTTTGCCTTCTACTACACATGCAGCGGTACATCACCAAGCACAATGCTTAGCGTCGGATGAAGTGGTGTAAAGTCACCATCACTGGACTCTAGAGGAGATGTGTTTGTGCAGTGACGGATCGCACTTCTCTATCTGTGTCTGATGGAGGAGTCTGGGTTTGGTGATTCCAGGACTACGTTACCCCCTGACTGCATTGTGCCGCTGTACAGATGGTGGAGGAGGATAATGCACTGGACTGTTATCAGGGGGCGACTGTGGATCCTCAGCTCCAGTGATGGGAAATCTGAATATTCAGCACAAGACATTGTGGACAATTGTAGATTCAGCTTTATGGAACAGTTTGTGGAAGACCCTTATCTGTCCCCCATGACTGCGTCCAGTGCGCAAGGTCCATACAGACATGGGGGGAGAACATGAGCGGCCACACAGATCCCCATACAGACATGGAGGAGAACATGAGCGGTCACACAGAGCCCCATACAGACATGGAGGAGAACATGAGCGGCCGCACAGAGCCCCATACAGACAAGGAGGAGGGAACATGAGCGGCCGCACAGAGCCCCATACAGACATGGAGGAGAACATGAGCAGCCGCACAGAGCCCCATACAGACATGGAGGAGAACATGAGCAGCCGCACAGAGCCCCATACAGACAAGGAGGAGGGAACATGAGCGGCCGCACAGAGCCCCATACAGACATGGAGGAGAACATGAGCGGCCGCACAGAGCCCCATACAGACATGGAGGAGAACATGAGCAGCCGCACAGAGCCCCATACAGACAAGGAGGAGGGAACATGAGCGGCCTCACAGAGCCCCATACAGACATGGAGGAGAACATGAGCGGCCGCACAGAGCCCCATACAGACATGGAGGAGAACGTGAGCGGCCGCACAGAGCCCCATACAGACATGGAGGGAGAACATGAGCGGCCGCACAGAGCCCCATACAGACATGGAGGAGAACATGAGCGGCCGCACAGAGCCCCATACAGACATGGAGGAGAACATGAGCGGCCGCACAGAGCCCCATACAGACATGCAGGAGGAAACATGAGCGGCCACACAGAGCTCGAATCTCAGTCTCATCCAACACTGGAGATTGTGAGCCCGGTCTCTCCTCACATCAGGGTCTGATTCCACAAATGCTCAAAAGTTCCCACAGATGACTCAATAACCTTGCAGAAATCAATTCCAGATTGAAAGGAAAGTCAGGAAAGCTCCTGGAGGTGGATGTGCAGGGGGCACATACCTTTATCTATATATTTTATTTTGATATGAACTTCCACAAAACATTTCCATCTGCTTAATGTTCCCCCCCTAAAAGAAGAAAAAAAATGACTCATTTATTATAACCCAGACGAAGGATAAGAAAGAAAACAAGGTCAACTTCTGCGTCTCGTGCATTTGTCACTTCAGTTCTAAGATTTTTACAGACTTTTAGATGTTTCTAAAGACTGAAAAGCAGAATCCCAAAATATTGCCGATTTTGGATGATATAAAGCAGTCAGTATGACAGAAGAGTTAATAAACGCTTTTGGTCGGCACCGAGCAGTTTGTTGTACGTGTCGATAGTTTGAAGAGGGAAGAGATATTTATTTACCCTTCTTATAAAGTGAATGAGACGCTGAATCAATGGCGATCATCGGATTTCAATGATATTTTACAGAGTGTGTCCCGGCTTTATGGCTGCGGCAGTAAATGGAGCCGATCAAATTCCATCATCTTCTGATGTCTGCCGCCTGGTTATCTCCATCGCTAATTGGTCAGTAATTTACAGATTCATGGAGATGATTGGATTCTCCAGAAATAATGACAGTTATCATCATTTTATCATCATATGTTAGGGAGGGGAGGGTGGGGTTCAGATTTGGTTGGCATAGTATAAGTTATAAGAAAAAAAGTTATGTTAAGTTTTCTGAAAGTTTTCTGACTTGATGCGATTTGTTAGATCCAATTACACAGAATTTTGAATAAAAAAAAAACCTTATACATTTTTGTTTCTTTAGAAAATGATCGCCGCCCTCTAGGTTGTGTCTGGTATTACAGCTGAGCCTCTGTAATTTGAATAGCAGACACAGCGTATAGATGAGAGCGGTGACGGTTTTCTAATCTTGTACAAGGTGTCTAGATGCCCGTTAGCTCTGACCTCGGGGGGATTACAATGTATCTTGTCAGTCTTGATCACTTTACATAAATGCAGAAAATACCGGCCATTATTGGGGAGGTCGGCCGACGCTGATTTCATTTTCTCAGGACTAATTATAATGACATAATTAATGATTCCTTTCCCTCTCTTCCTCGTTTGTTACCATGGTGACATTACTGTTACTATGTATCTGTTATACCCTCATTGTATCTCACTGGAGGTCTGACACATTGTATCCAGTGTTATTGCTATCCTCTTATGACATATTGTCATGTTACTATGACGACAGCACATGGTCATCAGAAGTGACGTTCCAGAGATATTGTATTTAATAAATAGATGAACATTAAATTGTAGCAATAGAAGTATCTACATGAATAACATTCAACACATCAAAAACCTTTTCCTGAAATCATATCTTTCATCTTCATGTAAACGTAAAAGAAAGACAATACCGTACATGAGCGTCTGCAGCTGGCACTTTCTTTATTGTATACTGTGCAAAATTGTATCCGTTACTGAAGCTTGTAGATACAAATTCATAAAAAATAGTATACATTGAGCTCCCCCTAGTGGTGGCCGCAGACAGAATCTTATCATGTATCTCTGTATACAGGGAGCTCCCCCTAGTGGTGGCTGTAGACAGAATCTTGTCATATATCTCTGTATACAGGGAGCTCCCCCTAGTGGTGGCTGCAGACAGAATCTTATCATGTATCTCTGTGTACAGGGAGCTCCCCCTAGTGGTGCCTGCAGACAGAATCATATCATGTATCTCTGTATACAGGGAGCTCCACCTAGTGGTGGCTGCAGACAGCATCTTATCATGTATCTCCATATACAGGGAGCTCCCCCTAGTGGTGTCTGCAGAAAGGATCTTATCATGTATCTCTGTATACAGGGAGCTCCCCCTAGTGGTGCCTGCAGACAGAATCTTATCATGTATCTCTGTATACAGGGAGCTCCACCTAGTGGTGGCTGCAGACAGCATCTTATCATGTATCTCTATATACAGGGAGCTCCCCCTAGTGGTGTCTGCAGAAAGGATCTTATCATGTATCTCTGTATACAGGGAGCTCCCCCTAGTGGTGCCTGCAGACAGAATCTTATCATGTATCGCTGCATACAGGGAGTTCCCCCTAGTGGTGGCTGCAGCAGGATCTTATCATGTATCTCTGTATACAGGGAGCTCCCCCTAGTGGTCGCTGCAGACAGAATCTTATCATGTATCTCTGTATACAGGGAGCTCCCCCTAGTGGTGGCTGCAGACAGGATCTTATCATGTATCTCTGTATACAGGGAGCTCCCCCTAGTGGTGGCTGCAGACAGAATCTTATCATGTATATCTGTATACAGGGAGCTCCCCCTAGTGTTGGCTGCAGACAGAATCATATCATGTATCTCTGTATACAGGGAGCTCCCCCTGGTGGTGGCTGCAGACAGAATCTTATCATTTATCTCTGTATAAAGGGAGCTCCCCCTAGTGGTGGCTGCAGACAGAATCTTATCATGTATATCTGTATACAGGGAGCTCCCCCTAGTGTTGGCTGCAGACAGAATCATATCATGTATCTCTGTATACAGGGAGCTCCCCCTACTCGTGACTGCAAGCAGTTGCGTCAGAATGCTGTCGTTTTTAAAAGCTGTAGGTCAAAAGTACAGTGAGTGGTAGAGTATGGAGTCGGCGGCTCTCTGCTCTACCACCGGATCTCACTGTATTGGTGTATTCATATTGCTGCTCATACAGTCCACAGTGTCCAGAAAGCCAGGGCTTAAACACCACATCTTTGTCACTTGTAATGCTACTGGAAGCATGACATACATGTGTGTCACACGTCCTGTGTCGGACTATTGAGCATGCTCAGGTGCTGAGCCTGCTCCACAAATAGCAGGCGCTGGCTGTGTTATACTGCTGATATCCTCCTCCAGCATTCAGAGTTAGTTATGAAACTTAATCCTAAATTGTCGCCCTCAGTCTCTGGCTACAGCAATGGCAGCTGAAAAAACCCCCCAAACCATATGGGTCTTGGGAAAAGGGGGAAGAAAAGACGCAAGCCGAAAAACTAAAAATTGCACAAGGTCATGAAGGGGTTGCCCTTCTTTTCCTGAATGTACTGAGAAAGGGAAGGGTCCTGAGGGTCTTGCTGCTGAGATATAAAGGGGAATGGGCATGAGTTAAGGGAACCGGCACAGTCCCACAGGTCAGGTACTACTTCGGTGTAAAATGTCAGCTTTGCCCCATTAATCTGAATTGCGGGTAAATTTTCGCTTTTGCTCCTTTTTTTATCCTCTGAAATTCGGCTCCACATTCCCATTAGCCTTAAGTTGTAAGAACTAATGTCGCAGGCTGGAAAACAAAGTAACTTTCTATTTTTTTTGTTCCTTAAGAGAAAATGACAACGGGAGCGCGGCTGATATTGATTAGCTGAGAAGGTTGAATTAGGATTTCGCAGACCTTCAGGGCTTATGTGGAGCTGCATTCAATGTGATATTTGGCTTTTCAGCCGCTCTTGCTCCAGTTAGTCTGATGTATAATTTGTGAAGGTGAAACGACGCAGTAAACTTTCTCCTGTAGCTTTTTTACCTGGAGTAAACGCAACTATCGACACAATATTTATCTGCGGAATACATAATGGAATAGAAATTGACAAATACTTGAAGAAAATGATTTAAAAAGCCAAGGTATAGATGAACGTACTGTACATACAGTTTATCATGTAATTCATATGTTTTGCTAGTAATACCACTCCTGACCACATGGTGTGCTGTTGGCAGCAGTAGGCTAGAAAGTTATTCTACTTAGGCAAAAGTAGGACAGATCTCCAGCGTATGGCCAAAGCCCCACTATCAGTATTTTTTCTCAGGAGTTGGAGCCAAAACCAGGTGAGGAACAATCAGAGGCAAGGTATAATAGAAACAAGTCACCAATTCTGCATTTATCACCCACTCCTGAGAAAAAATACTGACCGAATACTGATAGTGGGGCCATGGCCTATGGGTGAGAAATGCATGCTGATTGTACCCCAAGTAACACATCTGAGAAGTTTTTCTGCAGGTTGAGTATCTGGTGGTGGCCAGGACTCGTTCAGACAGGGAGATTGTGCACTGCTTAAACTGCACCGACCTACGTTTCTTACGGTTCCTATACCTCAGTTATAGTGGTTGCATTATTTTCCTACAGACAGCCCCCCCTCAAGGTATTTTATCATTGTTACAGGGAGTTTTTGATTCCTGCGGCAGGCACTGTATTTAAGGATCTCATAGCCATGATAGTGATCCAACGTCACTGTGTTTAAGATTCCTTCAACTGTCACTAGTTTTGGTAACCGCTATATTTGGGATTCCTAATGCTGTTGCTGTAACGGGGATCTTATAACAGCGTATTTGGAGTTTTCTTGCTGTCACTGTGGTTTGCTCTGTAGCATAATAAAGGGAATCATATACAGTAACAGGCTGTGTATTTGGGTTCCTCCTGCTGCCATTTTTATGGGGTTCCAGTAGCAGACACTAAATTTGGGACTCTTACTGATTTTACTAACAGGAGAACGTAGAGCAGTCACTGTATGTCTTGCTATTAGTTTTTTTGTTTATATAATTATTTTCCAGTTCTCCTCGTTTTCTGCTTTACAGCTTACTTTCTTCCCAGTTTTCCTTGTTTCTGCTGTATTGCACACATTTTCCTTCTCAATTTTCTTTGTTTTCTGCTGTATGGCTCACGTTCTACTTTCCAGTTTTCTTGATTTTCTGCTGTATCGTACACATTCTTTCCAGTTTTTAACGGTTTATGCTGTATCGCTCACATTCTTCTTCCCTGTTTCCTTGGTTTATGCTGTATTGCTCACATTCTTCTTCCCTGTTTTCTTGGTTTCTGCTGTATCGCTCACTTTCTTCTTACCAGTTTTCCACATTTTTTGCTGTATGTCTCACATTCTTTTCCCCAGTTTTCCTTAGTTTGTACTGTATTACTCGCATTCTTCTTTTCAATTTTCCTCTTTTTCTGCTGTATCGTTCATATTCTTCTTCACAGTTTTCCTTGGTTTGTTCTGTATCGCTCACATTCTTTGCACTTTTTGTCGCTTTCTGCTGTATCACTCACATTTTTTTCACTTTTCCTCGGTTTATGCTGTATCGCACATGTCCTATTTTCCAGTTTTCCTTGGTTTATGCTGTATCGCTCACTTTCTTCGTCCCAGTTTTCCTTGGTTTATGCTGTATCGCTCACTTTTTTCTTCCCAGTTTTCCTTGGTTTATGCTGTATCATTCACTTTCTTCTTCACAGTTTTCCTTGATTTATGCTGCATCGCTTCCATTCTTCTTCCCAGTTTTCCTTGGTTTATGCTGTATCGCTCACTTTCTTCTTCCCAGTTTTCCTTGGTTTATGCTGTATCGCTCACTTTCTTCTTCCCAGTTTTCCTTGGTTTATGCTGCATTGCTTACATTCTTCTTCCCAGTTTTCCTTGGTTTATGCTGTATCGCTCACTTTCTTCTTCCAGTTTTCCTTGGTTTATGCTGTATCGCCCACTTTCTTCTTCCCAGTTTTCCTTGGTTTATGCTGTATCGCTCACTTTGTTCTTCCCAGTTTTCCTCGGTTTATGCTTTATCGCTCACTTTCTTCTTCCCAGTTTTCCTCGGTTTATGCTGTATCGCTCACTTTCTTCTTCCCAGTTTTCCTTGGTTTATGCTGTATCGCTTCCATTCTTCTTCCCAGTTTTCCTCGGTTTATGCTGTATCGCTCACTTTCTTCTTCCCAGTTTTCCTTGGTTTATGCTGTATTGCTCACTTTCTTCTTCCCAGTTTTCCTTGGTTTATGCTGTATCGCTCACTTTCTTCTTCCCAGTTTTCCTTGGTTTATGCTGCATTGCTTACATTCTTCTTCCCAGTTTTCCTTGGTTTATGCTGTATCGCTCACTTTCTTCTCCCAGTTTTCCTTGGTTTATGCTGTATCGCTCACTTTCTTCTTCCCAGTTTTCCTTGGTTTATGCTGTATCGCTCACTTTCTTCTTCCCAGTTTTCCTTGGTTTATGCTTTATCGCGTCCATTCTTCTTCCCAGTTTTCCTCGGTTTATGCTGTATCGCTCACTTTCTTCTTCCCAGTTTTCCTTGGTTTATGCAGCATTGCTTACATTCTTCTTCCCAGTTTTCCTTGGTTTATGCTGTATCGCTCACTTTCTTCTTCCAGTTTTCCTTGGTTTATGCTGTATCGCTCACTTTCTTCTTCCCAGTTTTCCTTGGTTTATGCTGTATCGCTCACTTTCTTCTTCCCAGTTTTCCTCGGTTTATGCTGTATCGCTCACTTTCTTCTTCCCAGTTTTCCTCGGTTTATGCTGTATTGCTCACTTTCTTCTTCCCAGTTTTCCTTGGTTTATGCTGTATCGCTCACTTTCTTCTTCCCAGTTTTCCTTGGTTTATGCTGTATCGCTCACTTTCTTCTTCCCAGTTTTCCTTGGTTTATGCTGTATCGCTCACTTTCTTCTTCCCAGTTTTCCTTGGTTTATGCTGTATCGCTCACTTTCTTCTTCCCAGTTTTCCTTGGTTTATGCTTTATCGCTTCTATTCTTCTTCCCAGTTTTCCTTGGTTTATGCTTCATCGCCTCCATTCTCCTTCCCAGTTTTCCTCAGTTTATGCTGTATTTCACACAATCTTCGTTTAGTCACAGGAGATTTTTGCTTTGCATTTCCTGATCCATAACAAATTCAATTGATAAATTGTGCACTTATTTTCTGCTGAATGAGGATGTACATGAAGCAGCGGATGTCTAAACATGCCTGATCAGCAGCGTGCTGGGAGAATGGAGAACGCCTCACTGACTTTCATATATGTATAAGGTCATGTAAATAGGACTCTTGCTGTCTCCAAACTACTGAGATGAACTTATTCCATATTTACATTATTCACACCCCAAGGAGTGAGAGCGCTGAGAGGAAAGAAAACAATATCCTTACTAATACTTCTCAGTGCTTTCCAGACGTAGTCATATATCTTTCAGCTAAACATATTCAAAACAGGAATTGTCAGTTCTGCTAGGCTAGGAAACAAAATATTTGCTCCAGGTAAAAGAAGAAATTGTTGTACCTCTTGCTTTATGTGATATTTTTGCATTAATCAACCAAAAATAATTAGTAAGGGGTACCCCCTGTGGTGACTGCAGGCAGAATCTTATCATGTATCTCTGTATACAGGGAGTTCCCCCTAGTGGTGACTGCAGACAGGATCTTATCATGTATCTCTATATACAGGGAGCTCCCCCTAGTGGTGACTGCAGACAGAATCTTATCATGTATCTCTGTATACAGGGAGCTCCCCCTAGTGGTGACTGCAGACAGGATCTTATCATGTATCTCTGTATACAGAGAGCTCCCCCTAGTGGTGACTGCAGACAGAATCTTATCATGTATCTCTGTATACAGGGAGCTCCCCCTAGTGGTGACTGCAGACAGAATCTTATCATGTATCTCTGTATACAGGGAGCTCCCCCTAGTGGTGACTGCAGACAGAATCTTATCATGTATCTATGTATACAGGGTTCTTTCCCTACTGGTGGCTGCAGACAGAATCTTGTCATGTATCTTTCATTACCTAATATTACAATCACCAAATACAATTTAAGTTCTATATTACAATAGAAGGACTTCCACCCCATCCCCCACCCTTACAACCCTTCTTCCCCTTATATATCTGCAAAGTTTTTTATTTTTACATTTTCCTTTGCTGGATATAAAGAGCAATTCATAGATTGTAGGTGGCGAGCAGTCGGACCCTCACTCCTCTTGTATCTGGTGAATTATATGTTACTCTGTTTTTATTGGCTGTACAAGTCCCCTCTGTAATGTAAAATTCTGCTGAATATGTTGGCGCTGTAAAAATGAAGTTATTATTATTATTAATCCTTTGTTATGAAACTCGATTGAAACTTGATGGAAAAAAAAAAAAAAAAAACATTCTTAACCCCTCCGCACCCAGGAATTCATTACACTAAGTGAATCATAGTAACACAGAGATCAAACGTCTACAAAGAGTTTATGTATATAAAAAAAAAAATCTTATGCAAAAGTTCGCTAGCTGCTCGAAAGGCACAAGAAGATCAATATCTACATTTTTTAAATATTGTTGTTATTCTTTTTCATTTTTTTCCTCGGGGGACGGCTATTTTGGATACACCCCCCGTCTGGTATTGTCTTTATAAATATTATACTTTTTAAGTAACTGAAATGAATTTGAAATGAATGTATTAGTGTTAAAACTAATGATAAGCAAATCTACCAGAATTTGAATTTGTTGATTCTCTCAAATTTGTCCGGGAAAGTTATTTGATGCAGAGCAAATGTTTCTAGTTATGCTCTGGCTAAAAAAAATACTCTCCTATCCGTTAATCCTGTCCCAGCGCCGCAGCCAGCTATCCTTTGCTCCTCAGGTCCTCTTCTGTTATTTTTGAGAGTTCTTACTTACCTTTTGTTCCTCTTCAGTGATCTTCTTGTCATTTATCAATCACAATGTGATACATGATGTCACACTGTAAACACTGACTAAGCCGCTGGCCGTCCTGATATCTGAGGCTTACGTAGAATCAACGCTCCAGCACCAAGTGAAAGTAATTTGGAAGAGGATTCGAGGTCACAGAAGGAAACCTAAGTATCCCTGAAGAGGACCAGAGGAGAACTGTGTAGTGGGCTGGATGCAGGGATGGATTAAGAGTAGCAAGGGCCCCGGGCAGTTTAGAAGGCGCGGGCCTCCCCCGGGCCCACCCCCACACACACACACACCTGATTTATCACGTGACATGTCACATGATCCCCTGTGATAGATCATGTGATAGTTCACGTTAAATTAATTTGGCACAATATTAATTATAATATTTTTTTTTAGGCTGTGTGCCCACTATGTGCTTTTTAAGTGTTTCCACAGCGGCAATTCCGCTGCAGAAACGCTTAAAAAACGCTTGGTAGAAGGTCTGCCATGTCCCCCAATGATAATCCACATGTGCTGTGCACATGCTGCGGAAATTTCCGCTGCGGATTATCAATGTGGAAAAATCCACAGCACTACCAATTATTTTGCGGAAGCGCTGCGTTTTCGCCGCCATTGACTTGCATTAGAACGCATGGATTACGCATCACTGCATCTGTACATGCAGAATCCATGCGTTTCAATGTGCGGATGGTACCTGGGTTTGGAGGACAGGAGACTCTCCTCCGGACCCGGGTACCATAGAACCTGTAAAAAAGGAATAAAATAAAAAATAAATATTATACTTACCTTCTGATGGCCCCCGGTGTCTTTATCTGATACGTCCTGGCTTGCCGGCAGCTCACGATGGTCTGAAAAGGACCTGCCATGACGTCATTTAGTCATGTGACGGGTCACGCGACCGCTGACGTCGGCAGGCCATCAGAAGGTAAGTATATATTTTTTATTTTTTACCATTCTTTCACAGTCACACTATATAAATCCATGCTGGTTGCATAGATTTATATAGTGTAACCAAGTTGTCAAGCACTTTCCAAGTGATGCTAAAATCGCTTGGAAAGCGCTTGTCAACCCGCATGCGGAAATGCAAGTGAAGAACGCTTCACATCCGCATGTCCCTGGCAGGAAAACGCATGTACAATCCGCATGTACAATCCGCATGTACAATCCACATGTACAATCCGCATGCGTTTTTTCTGCCAGGGAGATGCAGAAACGCTCAAAAAAAATCCGGAACATTTCTGTATTGTGGGCACATAGCCTTACATTAATTGTATGACTCAATATTGAGCACACGTAGCCATCTATACACAGCGGGAGGCTGCACGATGCCATCTATACACAGCGGGAGGCCGTACGTAGCCATCTATACACAGCGGGAGGCCGCACGTAGCCATCTATACACAGCAGGAGGCCGCACGTAGCCATCTATACACAGCGGGAGGCCGCACGTAGCCATCTATACACAGCGGGAGGCCGCACGTAGCCATCTATACACAGCGGGAGGCCGCACGTAGCCATCTATACACAACGGGAGGCCGCACGTAGCCATCTATACACAGAGGGGGGAGGCCGCACGTAGCCATCTATACACAGCGGGAGGCCACACGTAGCCATCTATACACAGCAGGAGGCCGCACGTAGCCATCTATACACAGCGGGAGGCCGCACATAGCCATATATACACAGCGGGAGGCCGCACGTAGCCATCTATACACAACGGGAGGCCGCACGTAGCCATCTATACACAGCGGGAGGCCGCATGGCGCCATCTATACACAGTGGGAGGCCGCACGGCGCCATCTATACACAGCGGGAGGCCGCACGGCGCCCCCCCAGAGACAGCAGGAGGCCGCACGGCGCCATCTATACTCAGCAGGAGGCCGCACGTAGCCATCTATACACAGCGGGAGGCCGCATGGCGCCCCCCCAGAGACAGCAGGAGGCCGCACGGCGCCATCTATACTCAGCAGGAGGCCGCACGTAGCCATCTATACACAGTAGGAGGCCACACGGCGCCATCTATACACAGCGGGAGGCCGCACGTAGCCATCTATACACAGCGGGAGGCCGCACGTAGCCATCTATACACAGCGGGAGGCCGCACGTAGCCATCTATACACAACGGGAGGCCGCACGTAGCCATCTATACACAGCGGGGGGAGGCCGCACGTAGCCATCTATACACAGCGGGAGGCCACACGTAGCCATCTATACACAGCAGGAGGCCGCACGTAGCCATCTATACACAGCGGGAGGCCGTACGTAGCCATCTATACACAGCGGGAGGCCACACGTAGCCATCTATACACAATGGGAGGCCGCACGTAGCCATCTATACACAGCGGGAGGCCGCATGGCGCCATCTATACACAGTGGGAGGCCGCACGGCGCCATCTATACACAGCGGGAGGCCGCACGGCGCCCCCCCCCAGAGACAGCAGGAGGCCGCACGGCGCCATCTATACTCAGCAGGAGGCCGCACGTAGCCATCTATACACAGCGGGAGGCCGCATGGCGCCCCCCCAGAGACAGCAGGAGGCCGCACAGCGCCATCTATACTCAGCAGGAGGCCGCACGTAGCCATCTATACACAGTAGGAGGCCACACAGCGCCATCTATACACAGCAGGGGGCCGCACGGCCCCATCTATACACAGCAGGAGGCTGCACGGCGCCATCTATACACAGCGGGAGGCCGCACGGCGCCCCCCCAGAGACAGCAGGAGGCCGCACGGCGCCATGTATACACAGCGGGAGGCCGCACGGCGCCCCCCAGAGACCGCAGGAGGCCGCACGGCACCATCTATACTTAGCAGGAGGCCGCACGTAGCCGTCTATACACAGCAGGAGGCCGCACGGCGCCATCTATACACAGCAGGGGGCCGCACGGTGCCATCTATACACAGCAGGAGGCCGCACGTAGCCATCTATACACAGCGGGAGGCCGTACGTAGCCATCTATACACAGCGGGAGGCCGCACGTAGCCATCTATACACAATGGGAGGCCGCACGTAGCCATCTATACACAGCGGGAGGCCGCATGGCGCCATCTATACACAGTGGGAAGCCGCACGGCGCCATCTATACACAGCGGGAGGCCGCACGGCGCCCCCCCCAGAGACAGCAGGAGGCCGCACGGCGCCATCTATACTCAGCAGGAGGCCGCACGTAGCCATCTATACACAGCGGGAGGCCGCATGGCGCCCCCCCAGAGACAGCAGGAGGCTGCACAGCGCCATCTATACTCAGCAGGAGGCCGCACGTAGCCATCTATACACAGTAGGAGGCCACACAGCGCCATCTATACACAGCAGGGGGCCGCACGGCCCCATCTATACACAGCAGGAGGCCGCACGGCGCCATCTATACACAGCGGGAGGCCGCACGACGCCCCCCCAGAGACAGCAGGAGGCCGCACGGCGCCATGTATACACAGCGGGAGGCCGCACGGCGCCCCCCAGAGACCGCAGGAGGCCGCACGGCACCATCTATACTTAGCAGGAGGCCGCACGTAGCCATCTATACACAGCAGGAGGCCGCACGGCGCCATCTATACACAGCAGGGGGCCGCACGGTGCCATCTATACACAGCAGGGGGCCGCACAGCGCCATCTATACATAGCGGGAGGCAGCACGGCGCCATCTATACATAGTGGGAGGCCGCACGGCGCCCCCGCCAGAGACAGCAGGGAGGCCGCACGCAGTCACGCATGCAGTCACGCACACAGACAAACATATACAGACATATACATACACGCATAAACACATTTGAAGCACAAAAATACATATAAACAGACATCACACAATGATATCTGCCTGCACACTCACACACACACATACATACATATGTGTCTCCTAGCAGTGACGCGGCCGGGCCAGCACAGGGAAGTTAACTGCTGCAGTGCTGACCCGGCCGATGAAGAAGTAGCGGCGGCTGCTGCTGGGGGAGCGGTCCAGGGCCCCCCCTCCCGCCACTGCTACCGGTATGTGCCGCGGCGGCCCGCACATATAATGAGGGCAATCCGGCATTAGACACCCCGCCCGGTGCCGCGGGCCCAGATTGCCCTCATTATAATCCGCCTATGGCTGGATGGATGGCTCTCTAAAAGAATTTCAGACTCTCTAAAAGTGAATCACAAAAAAACTGATTCAAGAGAAATCAATATATTTTTTTTTTATTTTAATACAAATTGATCCTTAATGATAATGAGATGACTCTGCTGACCCTACCCTCTAGTGATAATGAGATGACTCTGCTGACCCTGCCCTCTAATAATAATGAGATGGCTCTGCTGAACCCACCCTCTAATGATAATGAGATGACTCTTCTGACCCCGCCCTTAAATAATAATGAGATGACTCTACTGAACCCACCCTCTAATGATAATGAGATGACTCTGATGACCCCTCTCTCTAATGATAATGAGATGACTCTGCTGAACCCACCCTCTAATGATAATGAGATTACTCTGCTGACTCCACCCTCTAATGAAAATAAAATTACTCTGTTGACCTTGTCCTCTAATGATAATGAGAAGACTCTGCTGACCCCACCCTTTAATAATAATGAGATGACTCTGCTGACCCCGTCCTCTAATGTTAATGAGATGACTCTGCTGTCCCCGCCCTCTAGTGATAATGAGATGACTTTGCTGAACCCACCCTCTAATGATAATAAGATGACTCTGCTGACCTCGCCCTCTAATGGGAATGAGATGACTGCTGAACCTCTAATGATAATGAGATGAATCTGCTGACCCCACCGTCTAATGATAGTAAGATCACTCTGCTGAACCCACCCTCTAATGATAATGAGATGACTCTGCTGACCCCGGCCTTTATTGATAATAAAATGACTCTGTTGACCTTGCCCACCAATCATAATGAGATGATTCTTCTGAACCTGCCATCCAAGGATAATGAGATGACTCTGATGACCCCGCCCTCTAATGATAATGAGATGACTGTGCTGACCCCGCCCTCTAATGATAATGAGATGACTCTTCTGAACCTGCCATCTAACGATAATGAGATGACTCTGCTGACCCTTCCCAGCAATGATAATCATCGAATCATAGAATGTTAGAGTTGGAAGTGACATCTAGGGTCATTGTGTCCTGCTCAGTGCAGGATTCACTAAAGGATAATATGAAATACTTTATCAAATGCTTTGCTGCAGTCGATATATACTATATCTACCACATTTTTCTGATCCTGCCCTCTAATAATAGTGAAATGACTCTGCTGACTCTGTCCTCTAATGATAATGAGATGACTCTGCTTGCCCTGTCCTCTAATGATAATGAGATGACTCTGCAGACCCTGTCCTCAAATTATAATAAGATGACTCTGCTGACCCTGCCCTCTAATGATAATGAGATGACTTTGCTAACCCTGCCCACTAAAGATAATGAGATGACTCTGCCCTCTAATGATAATGAGATGACTCAGCTGAACCCGCCCTCTAATGATAATGAGTTGACTCTACTGACCCTGCCCACTAATGATAATGAGTTGACTCTGCTTACCCCTCCCTTTAATGATAATGAGATGACTCTGTTGATCACACCCTCTAATAATAATGAGATGACTCTGCTGACCTCGCCCTCTAATGTTAATGAGATGACTTTGCTCATCCCACCCTCTAATGATAATGAGATGACTCTGCTGACCCCACACTCAATTGATAATGAGATGACTCTATTGGCTCTGCCCTCTAATGATAATGAGTTGACTCTGCTGAACTCGTATTCTACTAATAATGAGATCAGTGAGTGAGTTTTGGAAACCCCTGGCTCTTAACTTTTTTTTTTGCACAGTTATCTCTGAGAGTCTAGTTATAACAACTTTTCCTAAATCTCCAAAAGAGGAGACACAACTTCCTCTCTTACTTTCTACTATACAATGAACTCCTCTTCCTTCCTCACTCATAGGCTGCTCCTTCTTGGCAGCTCCTGTCCTGGTCATCTGGCCTATGACACCATCATTTTTACTTCACTCTATATTTATAGATTTATTGCAGCAGGTTTTGGAATCTCTTACATTGGATGACTGCCAGGGAGAGATGTCAGAGAGAGGGGAGGACTACTTGGCATAAGGACATCTCTGTAAGCCAGTTATCAGACATTCAGCCCCAGAATCTATAGAAATATCCAATTTTTAGGGAAATTGGCTGATTTTATCAGAATTCTTGATCTACTTGACTCTCCAGATGCAGAAAAAGAACAAATTCTAATGACTTCCACTCTCGACTCCGGTACAAATCACTCCGACCTCGAGTTTATGATCCTTGTAAAAACTGTTGTCAGTAGTAATGCCTGGAATTAGCATAATGACTGTGGAGTCTGAGCGTTCCGTGCCGCCCGGGCCGGGATAACAGTACTGTGCTGCCGAACATCTGGCAGGTTTCTAGGGGTTGTGGTCTGCATCGGCGCCTCCGACCGGCAGAGATGGAGATTCTGCTCAGAGTCGTTCTCTAATTATATTTAGTTACCGTCAAGCACCAAAGTCTAAAATAATTACAGAGAAATTCCTCCTCATTAAACTTTACTGCTCTCCTCTACCTGAACCATCAGGGATCCAGCTCAGCAAGTTTTCATTCCAGTAGGATCTCAGTGATTGGCAGCAGCTCGGGATGTTACTACTGCACAGAGGTTCACCTGCTGCCATCATGACAAAAGACCGAAGATCTAAACAGGCTGTAAAGATCAGGGGCCCATTGCAAACTCATAAATGCTCCCCCCCCCATTCACGCTATCCTGCGAGTCACATTACATTAAAAAAAAAGAAAAAGCTGGAAAATAAAGAGGAACACTGAAATAGTGACAACAATGACCCCACAAAGTACTTATATCCCTTTAGTCCCCCCAAACAGTAGTGGTGCCCAGATAGTTATGAACACAAATTATGATGTGTGCTTAGATTCCCACACACAGTAAGATGCCCCCTTACTTTCCACACAGTATGATGCCCCCTTACTTTCCCCACACAGTATGATGCCCCCTTACTTTTCCCACACAGTGCAACTCCCTCTTAGTGCTAACATAAAATACAAAGCACCTCCATTTCCCCACACACAGTAAGATGCCCCCTTACTTTCCCCACACAGTATGATGCCCCCTTACTTTCCCCACACAGTATGATGCCCCCTTACTTTCCCCACACAGTATGATGCCCCCTTACTTTCCCCACACAGTGCAACTCCCTCTTAGTGCTAAGATAAAATACAAAGCACCTCCAGTTCCCCCCACACAATATGGTGACCCCTTTCTGTCCCCACACTGCATGATGACCCTTCAGTGTGCCCACACAGTACAATACCCCCTTACTGTCACCACACAGTATGATGCCCCCACACAATAAAATGACACCCAATATCTCCCCTTAACACAGCCCTTAAAATTGCACCCCACGTTATTGCATGATACTTCAGTAGTGTTCACACAGTATAATCCTCTCAGTGCCCCCCACAAAGTCTTATATCTTATTGGTGGCCCCACACTGTTAGATGACCCCTCATAGTAGATCATCTATGTAGTACTCCCACATAGTATAATGCCCCCTCAGTGCCCCCACACAGTTTTATACCCTATTAGTGGACCAACACAGTTTGATGTCCCCTTATAGTATATTGCCTCCATAGTACCCCCATATAGTATATTGTCCCCTTAGTGCCCCCCAAGCAGTTCTAAACCTTATTTGTGGCTCCACCCTATCTGATATGCCCCCATAGTGTATCATCTCCGTAGTACCCTATATATTATAATTCCCCTTTAGTGACCCCCCCACAATAAAATACTTTTGTCACTGCGCCATAAAATAGTAAAAACAATTCTGTTTTCCTCTAGTCCTGTTCCTACAACAACTAAAGGAGCATTCAGCAAGCTTCTTGCCAGTGTGGCAGTTCTGCTCAAGGCAACTAGGAAGATATAACTGCATTTCATCAGCCTGCTCCATTTCAGAAGTCATATAGTTAGTGGTGGAGCAGGGAGCTGATGGCTCCTTGCTCCTCCATTGTATTCAACCTTATCTGCATCCTGAGGATGCAACCATCTATTTATCTATCTATCTCACATCTAAAATTTGCATCAATTTTTTGTAAAAAAAAAAAAAAAAAAATAGATTCACCAGAATATGGACTTTTTTTTAACCCTTTCCAAACAGATTCAATTTGCATTGACGCAAATTCAATTTTCCCCCTGAATTGAGCGAATCCAGTGTTAGGAGTTTGGCTGAACCCTACAGTCATGGCCAAAAGTATTGAGAATGAGACAAATAGTAATTTTTCCAAAGTTTACTGCTTCATTTTTTGTAATGGCAATTTGCATATACTCCTGAATGTCAAAGAGTGATCAGCTTAACAGCAATTACTGTACTTGCAAAGTCAATATTTGCCCAGAAAATGAACTTTAACCCCCAAAACACATTTCAACATCATTGCAGTCCTGCCTTAAAAGGAGCAGCTAACATCGTTTTAGTGATTGATCCATTAACACAGGTGTGGGTGCTGATGAGGACAGGGCTGGCGATCAATCAGTCATGATTAAGTAAGAATGACATCACTGGACACTTTAAAAGGAGGCTGGTTCTTGGTATCATTGTTTCTCTTCAGTTAACCATGGTTATCTCTAAAGAAACACGTGCAGCCATCATTGAACTGCACAAAAATGGCCTAACAGGGAAGAGTATCGCAGCTACAAAGATTGCACCTCAGTCAACAATCTATCGCATCATCAAGAACTTCAAGGAGAGAGCTTCCATTGTTGTCAAAAAGGCTCCAGGGCGCCCAAGAAAGACCAGCAAGCGCCAGGACCGTATCTTAAAACTGTTTCAGCTGTGGGATTGGACTACCAGCAGTGCCGAGCTTGCTCCGGAATGGCAGCAGGCTGGTGTGAGTGCTTCTGCATGCACTGTGAGGCGGAGACTCTTTGAGCAAGGGCTGGTTTCAAGGAGGGCAGCAAAGAAGCCACTTCTCTCCAGAAAAAACATCAGGGACCGACTGATATTCTGCAAAAGGTACAGGGAGTGGACTGCTGTGGACTGGGGCAAAGTCATTTTCTCTGATGAATCCCCTTTTCGATTGTTTGGGACATCTGGAAAACAGCTTATTTGGAGAAGAAGAGGTGAGCGCTACCACCAGTCTTGTCTCATGCCAACTGTAAAGCATCCTGAAACCATTCATGTGTGGGGTTGCTTCGCAGCCAAGGGAATCGGCTCACTCACAGTCTTGCCTAAAAACACAGCCATGAATAAAGAATGGTACCAGAATGTCCTCCAAGAGCAACTTCTCCCAACCGTCCAAGAGCAGTTTGGCGCCCAACAATGCCTTTTCCAGCATGATGGAGCACCTTGCCATAAAGCAAAGGTGATAACTAAATGGCTCATGGAACAAAACATAGAGATTTTCGGTCCATGGCCTGGAAACTCCCCAGATCTTAATCCCATTGAGAACTTGTGGTCAATCATCAAGAGACGGGTGGACAAACAATAACCAACAAATTCTGGCAAAATGCAAGCATTGATTATGCAAGAATGGACTGCTATCAGTCAGGATTTGGTCCAAAAGTTGATTGAGAGCATGCCAGGGAGAATTACAGAGGTCTTGAAGAAGAAGGGGCAACACGGCAAATATTGACTTGCTGCATTAACTCATTCTAACTGTCAATATAACCTATTGGTGCTCATAATATGATTGCAATTATATTTCTGTATGTGATATAAACATCAGACAAACACTAATAAAAACCAGAGGCCAGCAGATCATGGGAAAATATAATTTTGGTGTCATTCTCAAAACTTTTGGCCATGACTGTACTCTCTATCTACTCTTGCATCTATCTATCTCTCAAACTCTTTTTCATCTATTTTCGCCATGAAGCATCTGGAGATGTCTGGCCTTTGGATCAGTTTGGGACATGGATTTTCTCTTCCATGACGTACAGTATCTGCAGCTAATGACAACCATCCAGAAGATGACATGAACTTATCATCGAGCTGCATCGGTGGCAGGCGTTGAGCAGATGAGCGCACACGAGGCTGCAGTCTCCGGTAATTTCATAATTTCTATTAGATTTTTTGGGTAATAATTAGTGTTGAGCATTCCGATACTGAAATATCGGGTATCGGCCGATATTCACTGTATCGGAATTCCGATACTTAATTCCGATACTTTTATAATATCGAATACCGGAATCGGAAGTTCCCATAATGCCTGCGCTCTGCAGTGTCTGTGAAGGATGACAAGCTGGATGGCAGCGCTCAGCTGCGATCCAGCTTGTCATCAGAATGCCATCCCAGCGTGGGAGAATTCTCCTGATTGTTTAAAAGCCGGCGCGCGGTAAAAAGCCGCCGGCTTTTAAACAATCACGCAGCCCCATACTGCTTCCCCGCAGCCTCCCACCCCGATCCTCCGCTCCCCTCGCCACCTCCCATCCCGATCGTAAGTTAGGACCGGGCGGGGAGCGCAGCACCAAGGAGCGAAGGACCCGGGCGGGGAAGCCGGCAGTGAAAAGACTTCACCGCCGGCTTTCCCGTTCTGTGCTGCGCTTTCCCGCCGGTTATTTCAAATGAACAGCTGAGGTATCAGGTGATGCCGATCAGCTGTTCATTTGAAGTCGCCGCGTTGCCCTCAGAGGGTTCATGTGAGTTCATGCTTGACTGCATGAACTCACATCAACTTTCCCACGGCCGCACAGGTCAGCCTCACCTCCCAGACCCGTCATGATTAGTGTGTGCGGGGTGTGTGTGTGTGCGGGGTGTGTGTGTGTGCGGGGTGTGTGTGTGTGCGGAGTGTGTGTGTGTGGGGTGTGTGTGTGCGCGGGGTGTGTGTGTGTGCGGGGTGTGTGTGTGCGGGTGTGTGTGCGGGTGTGTGTGCGGGGTGTGTGTGTGTGCGGGGTGTGTGTGTGCGGGTGTGTGTGCGGGTGTGTGTGCGGGGTGTCTGTGCGTGCAGGCAGACATAGGCCGATGTGACACTACTACTCCCATCGGCCTATGTCTGTCCCCGGTCCACTCGTGCCAGCAGGATCAGCTCGATGGGAGCAGTAGTTCCCATCAGACTGATCCTGCTATTTAAATTGCCCTACTGTGTCCCCAATAAATTTTAAATACATGTCATTGGTGGCCAGTGGTTGCCTACAATAAATTAGTTCATACATTACCTGTCCCCGCCGATCGCCACCTAAAATAAAGTAAAAAATAAAAAACTACACCTATACTCACCTAGACACCTAATTCCCCGAAGCCATCGATCTCCTGTAATAAAATATAAAATAATAAACCACAACCTTATCCTTACCCCTCCGTAGCAGTCCACGAGTGTCCCACGAAGATCTCCAGTTCAGAGCAGCCACATAGAATGTGACCGCTCTGAACCGCTGCCGCCGCTAGAATGACGGGGCCGTAAGGGTTCACCGGAGTTCAGGCAGCGCTGCTCCGGTTAGCTCCTTTACGGCACTGCTGTATCGTGAGAAATTCCCACGGTACAGCACTGCCGTAAAGGAGGTCTCCGGAGCTGCGCTGCCTGAATGCACTCCGGTGACCTCAGTCAGTGGCTCCCGCTGCCGGGAGCGGACGTGTTCCCGGCAGCGTGAGCTTACAGCAGCCATGCACAGCTGTCACCATCTCCAGATGTGACAGCTGTGCATGGGAGATCAGCGCAGGAACGTGGACAGGTAACTATTTTTTTTTTTAGTAAACTAAGAATTAAATAAAATGGTGTGTTTTATTTCAAATAAATTATTTTTTTCTGGGTGTAGTGTGTTTTTTCTTTTTAACACTTTGTAGGTTAGTAATGGGGGTGTCATATAGACGCCCATCATTACTAACCTGGGCTTCATGGCAGCTGGCGCTGACATGAGCCCCACCACTATTACCCCCTGCCACCGCACCAGGGCAGCGTGGAAGAGCGAGGCTAAGTGCCAGAATTGGCGCATCCTATGGATGCGCCATTTCTGGGGCGGCTGACGGCTGGTGTTTCTACCCTGGGAGGGGGCCAATATTCATGGCACCCTTCCTGAGCTATTAATATCAGCCCCCAGCTGTCTGCCTAGCCTTTGCTAGCTATTAAAATAGGGGGGACCCCACGTCATTTTTTTTGGGGGGGTCCCCCATTTTAATAGCTAGTAAAGGCTAGGTATTCCGCTGGGGGCTGATATTAGTATCCTGGGAAGCTCCGTGGGTTTTACCCCCTTCCCAGGCTTCAAACATCTGCCCCAGCCGTCTGCTTAACCTCCGCTAGAGACAAAAATTATGGGGGATCCCACGCCATTTTTTTTTTTAAATAAATCCTTTATTTTAACACTAAATGACATTTGAGGACTTAATAAAGATGCAGTCCCTAAATTATTATTTATTTTTTAATAAATTTTTCCCAAAACTTTTGACGTGGGCTTCGCCATATTTTTGTATGCCAGCCAGGTACAGCATCCAGCTTCTATGAACGCGCCATTTTCCGGGGCGGCCGCGGACTGCAATTTTCAGCGGGGGGGGGGGGCAGAAAGCTTGGGCCTCCCTGCGCTGCAGATTCCAGCCCCCAGCTGCCTAGTTGTACCTGGCTGGACACAAAAATAGGGAGAAGCTCCACGTTTTTTTTTTTTTAATTATTTCATGAAATTCATGAAATAATTAAAAAAAAATTATGTGGGGCTTCGCCCTATATTTGTGTCCAGCCAGGTACAGCAGGCAGGAACGGGCTGCCCCCAACCACCAGCTGCCTATTTGTACCTAGCCGGACACAACAATATAGGGAAGCCCTTTTTTTCTTAATTATTCCATGAATTTCATGAAATAATTAAAAAAAAAAAAACGTGGCGCTTCGCCCTATTTTTGTGTCCAGCCAGATACAACTAGGCAGCTGGGGGCTGGAATCTGCAGCGCAGGGAGACCCAAGCTTTCTGGGCCCCACCCGCTGCAAATTGCAGTCCGCAGCCGCCCCGGAAAATGGCGCGTTCATAGAAGCGCCATCTTCTGGCGCTGTACCCAACTCATCCAGGGCCCTGGTGCGGTGGCTCACTGGGTAATAAAGGGGTTAAGGCCAGCTTGGCATTATCAGCTGGCCCTAAGCCCGAAATTCATGGGGTCACGCCAATATTAGACATGACCGCCATGAATTTCTAGTAAAGTATTTAAAAAAAACACAAACACCCAGAAAAAAGTCCTTTAATTGAAATAAAGACACAATTCTTTATTGTTCTAAATTAAACCATACTTACCATCACGCCCATTCCAGCTGAAGCCAACGATCTCCTGCAATAAAAGAAAAATAATAAAGCAACCTCATCCTTACCTTTCCATGGTTCCCAGGACAGCTTCAGCTCTGCTACATCGAGATGACAGGCTGGACCGCAGCAGAACGCTGCCATCCAGCCTGTCATCCCGCAGACACTGAGAAGCGCAGGCATGCTTGCGCTCCTCAGTGTCTCTCTGTGACGTCATCCAGATGAGCCGAGGTCATGTCCAATGAACTCAGCTCACCTCATGCACCTCACTGACAGCGTGGGAAAATTCTCACGCTGAAGCGCTGAGTGCAGGAGAATTCTCCCACGCTGTCAGTGACGTACATGAGGTGAGCCGAGTTCATTGTCGGCTCATCTGGATGCCGTCACAGCCAGACACTGAGGAGAGGAAGTATGCCTGCTCTTCTCAGTGTCTGCGGGATGACAGGCTGGATGGCAGCGTTCTGCTGCGGTCCAGCCTGTCATCTCGATGTAGCAGAGCTGAAGCTGTCCTGGGAACCATGGAAAGGTAAGGATGAGGTTGCTTTATTATTTTTCTTTTATTTCAGGAGATCGTTGGCTTCAGCTGGAATGGGCGTGATGGTAAGTATGGTTTAATTTAGAACAATAAAGAATTGTGTGTTTATTTCAATTAAAGGACTTTTTTCTGGGTGTTTGTGTTTTTTTTAAATACTTTACTAGAAATTCATGGTGGTCATGTCTAATATTGGCGTGACCCCATGAATTTCGGGCTTAGGGCCAGCTGATAATGCCAAGCTGGCCTTAACCCCTTTATTACCCAGTGAGCCACCGCACCAGGGCCCTGGATGAGTTGGGTACAGCGCCAGAAGATGGCGCTTCTATGAACGCGCCATTTTCCGGGGCGGCTGCGGACTGCAATTTGCAGCGGGGGAGGGGCCCAGAAAGCTTGGGCCTCCCTGCGCTGCAGATTCCATCCCCCAGCTGCCTAGTTGTACCTGGCTGGACACAAAAATAGGGCGAAGTCCCACGTTTTTTTTTTTTTAATTCATGAAATTCATGGAATAATTAAGAAAAAAAGGGCTTCCCTATATTGTTGTGTCCGGCTAGGTACAAATAGGCAGCTGGTGGTTGGGGGCAGCCCGTTCCTGCCTGCTGTACCTGACTGGACACAAATATAGGGCGAAGCCCCACATAATTTTTTTTTAATTATTTCATGAATTTCCTGAAATAATTTAAAAAAATTGATGTGGGGCTTCGCACTATATTTGTGTCCAGCCAGGTACAGCAGGCAGGAACGGGCTGCCCCCAACCACCAGCTGCCTATTTGTACCTGGTTGGACACAACAATATAGGGAAGCCCTTTTTTTCTTAATTATTTCATGAATTTCATGAAATAATTAAAAAAAAAAAATACGTGAAGCTTCTCCCTATTTTTGTGTCCAGCCAGGTACAACTAGGCAGCTGGGGGATGGAATCTGCAGCGCAGGGAGGCCCAAGCTTTCTGCCCCCCGCTGAAAATTGCAGTCCGCAGCCGCCCCGGAAAATGGCGCGTTCATAGAAGCTGGATGCTGTACCTGGCTGGCATACAAAAATATGGCGAAGCCCACGTCAAAAGTTTTGGGAAAAATTAATTAAAAAATAAATAATAATTTAGGGACTGCATCTTTATTAACTCCTCAAATGTCATTTAGTGTTAAAATAAAGGATTTATTTAAAAAAAAATTGACGTGGGGCTTCGCCCTATATTTGTGTCCAGCCAGGTACAGCAGGCAGGAACAGGCTGCCCCCAACCACCAGCTGCCTATTTGTACCTAGCCGGACACAACAATATAGGGAAGCCCTTTTTTTCTTAATTATTCCATGAATTTCATGAATTTAAAAAAAAATACGTGGGGCTTCGCCCTATTTTTGTGTCCAGCCAGGTACAACAAGGCAGCTGGGGGCTGGAATCCGCAGCGCAGGGAGGCCCAAGCTTTCTGGGCCACCCCCGCTGCAAATTGCAGTCCGCAGCCGCCCCAGAAAATGGCGCGTTCATAGAAGCGCCATCTTCTGGCGCTGTACCCAACTCATCCAGGGCCCTGGTGCGGTGGCTCACTGGGTAATAAAGGGGTTAAGGCCAGCTTGGCATTATCAGCTGGCCCTAAGCCCAAAATTCATGGGGTCACGCCAATATTAGACATGACCACCATGAATTTCTAGTAAAGTATTTAAAAAAACACAACACCCAGAAAAAAGTCCTTTAATTGAAATAAACACACAATTCTTTATTGTTCTAAATTAAACCATACTTACCGTCACGCCCATTCCAGCTGAAGCCAACGATCTCCTGCAATAAAAGTAAAATAATAAAGCAACATCATCCTTACCTTTCCATGGCTCCCACGACAGCTTCAGCTCTGCTACATCGAGATGACAGGCTGGACCGCAGCAGAACGCTGCCATCCAGCCTGTCATCCCGCAGACACTGAGAAGCGCAGGCATACTTTCACTCCTCAGTGTCTGGCTGTGACGGCATCCAGATGAGCCGAGGTCATGTCCAATGAACTCAGCTCACCTCATGTACGTCACTGACAGCGTGGGAAAATTCTCCTGCAGTCAGCACTTCAGCGTGAGAATTTTCCCACGCTGTCAGTGACGTGCATGAGGTGAGCTGAGTTCATTGGACATGACCTCACCTCATGTATGTCACTGACAGCGTGGGAGAATTCTCACGCTGAAGCGCTGAGTGCAGGAGAATTTTCCCACGCTGTCAGTGACGTGCATGAGGTGAGCTGAGTTCATTGGACATGAACTCGGCTCATCTGGATGACGTCACAGAGAGACACTGAGGAGCGCAAGCATGCCTGCGCTTCTCAGTGTCTGCGGGATGACAGGCTGGATGGCAGCGTTCTGCTGCGGTCCAGCCTGTCATCTCGATGTAGCAGAGCTGGAGCTGTCCTGGGAACCATCGAAAGGTAAGGATGAGGTTGCTTTATTATTTTTCTTTTATTGCAGGAGATCGTTGGCTTCAGCTGGAATGGGCGTGATGGTAAGTATGGTTTAATTTAGAACAATAAAGAATTGTGTCTTTATTTCAATTAAAGGACTTTATTCTGGGTGTTTGTGTTTTCTTTTAACTTTGACTATGGGGTTAGTAATGGGGGTGTCTTATAGACGCCTCTCCATTACTAACCTGGGCTTGATGTCAGCTGGCATTATAAGCTGACATCAACCCCAACCCTATTACCCCCTGCCACCGCACCAGGGCAGCGTGGAAGAGCGAGGCTAAGTGCCAGAATTGGCGCATCCTATGGATGCGCCATTTCTGGGGCGGCTGACGGCTGGTGTTTCTAGCCTGGGAGGGGGCCAATATTCATGGCACCCTTCCTGGGCTATTAATATCAGCCCCCAGCTGTCTGCCTAGCCTGTGCTAGCTATTAAATTAGGGGGGACCCCACGTTATTTTTTTGGGGGGGTTCCCCCATTTTAATAGCTAGTAAAGGCTAGGTATTCAGCTGGGGGCTGATATTAGTAGCCTGGGAAGCTCCGTGGGTATTACCCCCTTCCCAGGCTTCAAACATTTGCCCCAGCCGTCTGCTTAACCTCCGCTAGAGCCTAAAATTAAGGGGAACCCCACGCCAATTTTTTTTTAAATAAATCCTTTATTTTAACACTAAATGACAAGTACAGTAATCAACACTGTCACTGTACTTCATATATATGTGACTGACATGTTTCTATCTATCTAATCTATGTGTGAAGCTCTATTCTGTCTGTTATAAATTGTCGGGTACAGATGCTGAATTGCCGGCCGGCTTTCTTAAAGAGACGGTGCATGAAAACACTATTATTTTTTTAAATAAATCCTTTACACTAAATGACAAGTACAGTAAGCAACACTGTCACTGTACTTCATATATATGTGACTGACATGTTTCTATCTATCTAATCTATGTGTGAAGCTCTATTCTTTCTGTTATAAATTGTCGGGTACCGCTGCTGAATTGCCGGCCGGCTTTTTTAAAGAGACGGTGCACGAAAACACTAATATTTTTTTTAATAAATCCTTTACACTAAATGACAAGTTCTGTAAGCAACACTGTCACTGTACTTCTTATATATGTGACTGACATGTTTCTATCTATCTAATCTATGTGTGATTCTCTATTCTGTCTGTTATAAATTGTCGGGTACAGATGCTGAATTGCCGGCCGGCTTTTTTAAAGAGACGGTGCACGAAAACACTAATATTTTTTTAAATAAATCCTTTACACTAAATGACAAGTACAGTAAGCAACACTGTCACTGTACTTCATATATATATGACTGACATGTTTCTAACTATCTAATCTATGTGTGAAGCTCTATTCTTTCTGTTGTAAATTGTCGGGTACCGGTGTATGCCGCTGATGAATTGTCGGCTTTTCATGTCATTCTACATTATTCTTAGTTGTTTTACTTCATGTAGAATTAACCTACAAGGAAAGAAAGGGTTTATTTTCATTCCGATATTTGTGTCCCATTGACTTGCATTGGTTTCCGGTATCGGAATCGGCGATATCCGATACTTTTTGGGTATCGGCCCGATCCAATCCGATACGATATTTCCTGATATCGGAAGGTATCGCTCAACACTAGTAATAATAACACAATCGTTTTGCTACATTTTTTAGTAGGAACCAAAAAACAAAGTAAAAAAAATACAGAATATTTATACTATTATTATTTCACACTACTTTACTGAAGGTGTCATTCCTTTACATGTTCTGAGATGTTTGGTATGAGATGTTCCACTAACATTAAAAAAAAACAACACAAAATCATATGTACGGTATGTCCAACAGATGCCAGGCTGTCCGTCACCATAGACTTCTCCATGTAAAGATGAGTGAATCTCACAAAATTGGTTTAAGATTCAATTCGACTTGGTCTGAATACATTTTGCCTCAGTAGAAACTGTCCCGATCATCCTGAAGATGGAGGTTAAAAAACAAAAGGAACAAAAAAAGTTATACTCACCTTTTCTCACCTGTTCTTACACTGTTTCCACCATGTCTTCAGCTGACCGGTCCTCCACACTAGAGATGAGCGGTGTTCGACTAGAACTGTTCGCCAATCTCAAATTCGAGCTGTTTTGGGCGGTGTTCGAGTTGTTCGACGAACCCGAACGATTTACAAAAAATCCGGCTGTTCGAGGTTATGTTCGATAACTGTTCGTGCACCAAAAGCGTGTCCTGCATGTCTGGCGCTATTTAGAGCACCAATCATGCAGGGATTGTCTGCCACTCACTGTAATGTCACAGCCATGGTGGTTGTGGCATTACAGTGATTGCCCAAATCGATGGGAACAGTGCTCACAGTGAAACATGAAAAGCCGGCAATTCATCAGCGGCATTCACCGGTACCCGACAATTTAGAACCGAAAGAATAGAGAATCACACATAGATTAGATAGATAGAAACATGTCAGTCACATATATATGAAGTACAGTGATATTGTTGATTACTGTACTTGTCATTTAGTGTTAAAATAAAGGATTTATTTTAAAAAAAATTGGCGTGGGGTTCCCCATAATTTTAGGCTCTAGCGGAGGTTAAGCAGACGGCTGGGGCAGATGTTTGAAGCCTGGGAAGGGGGTAATACCCACGGAGCTTCCCAGGCTACTAATATCAGCCCCCAGCTGAATACCTAGCCTTTACTAGCTATTAAAATGGGGGACCCCCCAAAAAATTGACGTGGGGTCCCCCCTATTTTAATAGCTAGCAAAGACTAGGCTGACAGCTGGGGGCTGATATTAATAGCCCAGGAAGGGTGCCATGAATATTGGCCCCCTCCCAGGCTAGAAACACCAGCCGTCAGCCGCCCCAGAAATGGCACATCCGTAGGATGAGCCAATTCTGGCACTTAGCCTCGCTCTTCCCACTGCCCAGTAGCGGTGGCAGTGGGGTAATAGGGCTGGGGTTGATGTCAACTTATAATGCCAGCTGACATCAAGCCCAGGTTAGTAATGGAGAGGCGTCTATAAGACACCCCCATTACTAACCCCATAGTCAAAGTTAAAAAAATATTCAGCTGGGGCTGATATTAGTAGCCTGGGAAGCTCCGTGGGTATTACCCCCTTCCCAGGCTTCAAACATCTGCCCCAGCCGTCTGCTTAACCTCTGCTAGAGCCTAAAATTATGGGAACCCCCACGCCAATTTTTTTTAAAATAAATCCTTTATTTTAACACTAAATGACAAGTACAGTAATCAACACTATCACTGTACTTCTTATATATGTGACTGACATGTTTCTATCTATCTAATCTATGTGTGATGCTCTATCTTTCTGTTCTAAACTGTCGGGTACAGATGCTGAATTGCCGGCCGGCTTCTTTAAAGAGACGGTGCATGAAAACACTATTATTTTTTTAAATAAATCCTTTACACTAAATGACAAGTACAGTAAGCAACACTGTCACTGTACTTATTATATATGTGACTGACATGTTTCTATCTATCTAATCTATGTGTGATGCTCTATCTTTCTGTTCTAAATTGTCGGGTACCGCTGCTGAATTGCCGGCCGGCTTTTTTAATGAGACGGTGCATGAAAACACTAATATTTTTTTTAATAAATCCTTTACACTAAATGACAAGTACAGTAACCAACACTGTCACTGTGCTTCTTATATGTGTGACTGACATGTTTCTATCTATCTAATCTATGTGTGATGCTCTATTCGTTCTTGTTTAAATTGTCGGGTACCGGTGTATGCCGCTGCTGAATTTGCCGGCCGGCTTTTTTAAAGAGAGTGTCTTCTGAGCAGTTTGTCAGCTTTTGGACACCTTTGAAGGTGTTTTCTATGTGTTTCTATGTGTTTTTGTTTGCCTGCCATTGGTTTTAACGGTGTTCGACGGTGTTCGACGGTGTTCTAAGGTGTTCGACGAACAGTTCCTGGAACATCTCGGTGTTCGACGAACCGAACCGAACCCAAACACTACGGGGGTGGCTCAACACTACTCCACACCAGCCTTCTGTTCTTCCAAATGAACTCACAACTTCATGGCTTAGTTGTACCCCTTAAAATGATCACGTGAGGCCAATCACAGACCTAAAATTGACCTTATGCATTGGAAGACTGGAACAACAGAAGACCAGAGTGAAGGAATAAAGAGCTCTGCTCGTGGCTTTTGAGATGGGAAAGTGCAAATGATGGAAGGTGAGCAAAATATTTTGTTAGCCTAAAATAATTCATGAACATGGCAGCCATTTGGCCACTACTTTATTGGATTTAAGTAAATCGAATTCCCCAAATTTCAGATTCAGCAGGGTAAATTTGTAGCCAAATCGATTTGTTTAGACTCAATTCGATCGTCTTAGCATTTCAGATTAGCATATTTCATTTTTACCGAATAAGACAAAGTTGTGACAAATTATTTGACTACCCTTCCTTAGTTTCCATATACTAAATATATTAAGCAACAATTACAGCAAAATGGCGTTTATATTTCCCAACTGGTCACTTGGAAGTCTCATCTCTTCTCCACTTTGTACCTATTGCATAAAGTCATTGTATAAGTTGCATTACATAAGTCATATTAAAATTTTAGAAAAAAATATATAGGGAAAATATATATTCTTGTACTGTGTTAGCCAGTAGATAGAAAAATATTTAGATTTGAGAGTCCTCAGTGGTTGATACCTTTTAATGGCTAACTGAAAAGATGGTAACAAATTGCAAGCTTTTGAGACTACGCAGGTCTTTTCATCAGGCATAGTATACCACAAAATGTGAAGAATCACATATTTATACACAATAAGACACAAAAATAATGCAATAGATAAGACAGGTGATGGAAAGCAAAAGTTATTATGGAAGAGATATTTGAATTAGTTTTTCTATAAGTTTTTGGATCATTGAAGAACATTGACTACTTGATCAACATTTTTAAAAAGTTGTATGTGTCTGTTATGTTCTGCTACCAAAGCTAAGGAAAGAGAGGAGATCTGTCCCTACTATGAGACTCAGCTGAATCCCTACGATGTAACAGGGAACCTGATCCTGCGATCAGACCTGCTAAAGTCCTAATCTAGTCTGTACGAAGACCTATAGATGTGGGGAGGGAATCCCTACAAGTACTAAGGACTGGGAGGAATATGGGACACCTCCTAACAGAAATAGTAGCAGACAGACGAACAAACAAAATAGATAGAACATAGAGGTCCGTAGACCAAGCAAACTAACAGAGTTAGATACAGAGCACAGGCTAGCTAGAAAGTAGATATACAATGAAGTCCAGCAAAGCCAGAAGGGCGGAGCAGGACTAAATAGGCCAACAAGGTCATATGACCAGCAAAGGAAAAAAAACCTAACAGCAAGGTTCTAACAGTACCCCCCCTTCTAAGAGGATCCTCCGGATCCCCTAGGACCAGGCTTATCAGGAAATCTCCTGTGAAATGCTCTGATAAGTCTGGACGCGGAAACATCATCTGACCTCACCCAAGAGTTATCCTCGGGTCCGAAACCTTTCCAGGCCACAAGATACTGCAAACTACCTCTATACCGTCTAGAGTCAAGGATGCGAGAAATTTCATATTCCCCGTCCTCCACCACCGGAGGAACAGAGGCAGAGGCGTCACCATCCGACACAACAGCTTTTTTTAACAGAGAGACATGAAAGACCGGATTAATTCTCCAGGAGGTAGGAACCTCCAACCTAACAGCAGATTGGTTGACAACCTGAAGCACCTTAAAGGGCCCTACAAACTTGGGACCCAATTTCTTAGAAGGAATCCTCAACCGCAGATTCCTAGAGGACAACCAAACCATGTCACCAACAGCGAACAAAACCTCCTGTCGTTTCCTATCAAAGTAGTCTTTAGATTTTCTGTTGGCCTCCTGAAGATTACCACGCACATCCGTCCAAACTCTTTCCAAATCACCGGAAAAATTCTCCTCCTCAGGCACGGCAGATCCCAACTTGGAGAACGACCCAAACGACGGATGTCTCCCAGAACAACAAAAAAAAGGCGAACAACCAGCAGAAGAAGATGTATGATTGTTCAGAGCAAATTCGGCAAGTGGCAGAAACTCAGACCACCCCTCTTGATTGTCTGCCACAAAACAACGCAAGAACTGCTCAACATCCTGGTTTTTCCTTTCTGTCTGGCCATTAGATTCAGGATGATATCCGGACGAAAACGACAAATGAATTCCCAACCTGTCACAAAAGGCACGCCAAAAACGAGCCACGAACTGAGGACCCCTATCAGAAACAATGTCAGTAGGAACGCCATGAAGTCTGACAATTTCCTTGACAAAGGCCTTAGCGAGAGTTTTAGCGCAGGGCAGTTTGACGAAGGGAACCAAGTGACACATCTTGCTAAAGCGGTCCACGACCACCCAGATGACAGTAAAACCCTCAGAGGGGGGAAGGTCAGTTATAAAGTCCATAGCCAAATGTGTCCAAGGAGCACTGGGGACCTCCAAAGGACAAAGCAACCCCGCAGCAGGAGTATGTGAGGACTTAGATCTAGCACATATAGTACATTGGCGCACCCACTTAATGACTTCCTTCTGCCATCCAGGCCACCAAAAACTGCGACCCACCAGTCTCTTGGTCTCAGAGATTCCGGGATGACCTGCCAACCGAGATTCGTGACACTCAACAAACAAATCTCTCCTAAAGGTCTCAGGCACAAACAACCTCCCATGAGGAGTGTTAGATGGGGCATTCTCCTGAGCTTTAAGAATCTCATCTTCCAAAACGGAGTCTAAAGCAGCTATCACAACACCTTCTTGTAAAATGTTTTCCTCTTTCTCAGCACCGACTATGGGAGAAAAACTGCGAGACAAGGCATCCGCCTTAACATTCTTAGTACCAGGGATGTAAGTAACGGAGAAATTAAACCGCGAGAAAAACAGTGCCCACCTAGCCTGACGGGCATTCAGGCGCTTGGCAGCATCAAGATATATCAGATTTTTATGATCCGTAAGAACCTGAACGGGAAATTCCGCACCTTCCAAGAAGTGGCGCCAGTGTTCAAATGCGAGTTTAATAGCCAATAATTCCCGATTACCAATATCGTAATTCAATTCAGTCTCCGAAAATTTTTTTGAAAAAAAGGCACAGGGATGTAATCCATCCCCGTTATCCTGAGACAATACTGCGCCAACCCCCACAGAGGAAGCATCAACCTCAACCAAAAACGGCCTAGTAACATCAGGCTGCATAAGGATGGGAGCAGAGGTGAACCTCTCCTTGAGATACACAAAAGCTTCAATGGCCTCAGAAGACCACTGAACCGCATCAGCACCTTTCCTGGTGAGATCAGTCAGAGGTTTGACAATACTAGAAAAATTTTTTATGAACTTTCTATAGTAATTGGCGAAACCCAAAAACCTCTGTATCGATTTCAAACCAATAGGCCTAGGCCATTCCTGCACAGCCTGAACCTTAACCGGATCCATCTCAAAACCTTTGCTGGAGATAATGTAGCCCAAAAAACTAATTCTCTGTACAGCGAACTCACATTTCTCCAGCTTAGCAAAAAGCGAATTGTCCATTAATAACTGTAATACCTCACGTACGCTCCGCCAATGAGACTCCAGGTCAGCCGAATAAATCAAAATGTCATCCAAATACACAACCACATTTTTACCGATCAAAGGTCTAAGGATGTCATTAATCAGATTCTGAAAAAATGCAGGAGCATTAGTGAGACCAAAAGGCATAACCAGATTCTCAAAATGACCCACAGGAGTGTTAAAAGCAGTCTTCCATTCATCACCCTCCTTCATGCGCAACAGATTGTATGCCCCCTTAAGGTCAATTTTAGAGAACCACTTGGCCCCCAATAACTGGTTAAACAGATCAGGAATCAATGGCAGTGGGTAAGGATTGCGTACCGTAATTTTGTTAATCTCACGAAAATCCAGACAAGGACGTAAACCGCCGTCCTTTTTTTTTACAAAAAAAAATCCAACCGCCACAGGAGACTTAGAGGGCCTAATGTGACCGGCGGCCAAGCTTGTCTGTATGTATTCCTCCAAAGCCTTCCTCTCAGGAATAGTAAGGTTAAATAAACGACTCTTAGGAAGAGTCGCTCCAGGGACAAATTCAATAGAACAATCATAGTCTCTATGGGGAGGCAAAACCTGCGATTCCTTCTCAGAAAAAACTCTCCAAAAATCCTGAATAGGAACAGGCAATTCTCCCCTATCCAAAGCTGCAATACGCCCGTTACAACACTTGTCATAACATTTATGGCTCCAGGATTTAATTTCACTGGTAGACCAATCCAGTACAGGATTGTGAAATTTTAACCAGGGCAAACCCAATATTACTGGAGAAGGCAAGTTATTCAACACTACCAAATCCAATTTCTCATGGTGAACACCATTAATAGTGAGAGGAAATTCACTGACCTTGAGAGTAATATTCTTCAAAGGGGAGCCATCCACAGAAACCACAGCAATGGGGGATGACAAAGGTTCAGGTTTTAAATTGAGTTTTTCCACGAATCCCCCATCAATTACATTCAGTGTAGACCCGCAATCAACAAACACCCGAAATTCCATTAATTTTTCCTGAGCAATCGTGGAAGCAGCTAAAAATATACCCTTGGAATTTAAACAGGCAATACGGGCGTGACTGACCATTTTTTTTTCTTTCTTCATACGAAGCTCACAGCCTTTAATCAAATGACCAGATTTTCCGCAGTAGAAACACAAGCCTTGCGAAAAACGACGGTCTTTTTCTTGAGAGCGAGGTGCCACCGATCCAATCTCCATCGATTCACCACTGTTAGTACACACATTATCATAACCAGAAACTGACATAGCAGAGGATTTGCTCTCATTAACCCTAGCACGCAGTCTTCTATCCACCCGTATAGCTAATTGCATAGCCTGTTGCAAATCTTCAGGTGTAGGATAAGCAATTAGCAGGTCTTTAACCCTTTCACTGAGCCCAGCAAGAAATAGACTTTTCAGAGCAGAATCGTTCCACCCTGTTTGAGTGGACCAACGACGAAAATGTGTACAATATTTTTCCACATTACCCGATCCTTGTTTTAGACGTCTCAACTCAGTCTCAGCTGATGCGACACGGTCAGGATCATCATATAATAGTCCCAAAGCAGAAAAAAAACTATCCACTGATCTGAAGCATGAATCACTAGGTTGCAAAGAAAAGGCCCACTCCTGAGGCTCTTTGCGCAAAAGTGACATTATGAACCCTACGCGCTGGGATTCATCCCCAGAGGACTTAGGTCTCAAACGAAAATACAATAAGCAAGCATTTTTAAATGAAAAAAATTCTCGGTGTTCACCAAAAAACAAATCCGGCAAACATACCTTAGGCTCCAAGAAATGTGCTCCAGGACAGTTACTCACGTGCTGACGGAGCTCGGCCACCTCCAGAGAGAGTCCCTGCAGGCGATGAGCCAAATCCTGAACCGACACCATGATGGAACAGAAAAATCTTTCCTTAGAGAATTTGCTGGCTGGACTTACTGTTATGTTCTGCTACCAAAGCTAAGGAAAGAGAGGAGATCTGTCCCTACTATGAGACTCAGCTGAATCCCTACGATGTAACAGGGAACCTGATCCTGCGATCAGACCTGCTAAAGTCCTAATCTAGTCTGTACGAAGACCTATAGATGTGGGGAGGGAATCCCTACAAGTACTAAGGACTGGGAGGAATATGGGACACCTCCTAACAGAAATAGTAGCAGACAGACGAACAAACAAAATAGATAGAACATAGAGGTCCGTAGACCAAGCAAACTAACAGAGTTAGATACAGAGCACAGGCTAGCTAGAAAGTAGATATACAATGAAGTCCAGCAAAGCCAGAAGGGCGGAGCAGGACTAAATAGGCCAACAAGGTCATATGACCAGCAAAGGAAAAAAAACCTAACAGCAAGGTTCTAACAGTGTCTACATATGAGTATTTATGGGGCATATTCCTTTATCCACATACAAGGAACCTTTCACCATTACTTTACTTTGTAACATAAGTCAAGTAGTATCTGTGAACTTCTTACTGACTAAGGTCAGGCTCATTGTATGCGTAGTTAAGAGTCAGGACAAGACCCTCCATAAGTCTTACCAACGAGTGACAGCCCGTGATGCACCCGGCAGATTGTCCTACAGTCAGCTCTGATCTGCCCCCATTAATTTCCCATTCATTCGATCGGTTGGATTTGGTTGAAATATTGGAGGTACAGAAAACATCTCCTCCGAGAGCGGAAAGCTTATCTGATCCTGACAATGGATTAGAATGGAATGAATCATGAAGATCCTTCGAGGCTGGAGCTGTCCACCTCCATCTGCTGCTGCCGATAAAACCGTTCAAGGCCGCGTGAGGGATCGCCGAGGTGCACCATGATATTTTAATTTATCGTTGTATTTAAAGTGCAAATTGGATAAGAAATTCTATCTCCAACTTCACAACACGATTGTAAAATTATCAATGTAAATAGGGGTCAGAGGCTGAAATTGGGCTATTTATTTAGTTTATGTTATAGCAGAAGGATAAGAATGAGCCATCAATCACCGAGCTGTGTGTGTGGCTGCAATGGAGGCTCATTGTACCATGCTTCACCTATTTAAATCAGGGTAGAAACAGAGATAATAGCGCCATAACTAAAACAATGGGGGGGTATTGATTTTCTTTTTACTATTTAAATGCGTGTAAATCTTTTAGCAGAGAACATGCATCAGTGAAGTGGAGAAGAAAATGAAAAAGTAGAAGAAAAGAAGAACAACGACAAGGAAATTAATAAGAAGAATCAAGAAGAACAAAAAAGGAAAATGAAGACAAATAAGGTAGAAAGAAATAAGGAAGAATAAAAAAGGAAAAGATTAACAAAGAAAAAAACAATACCAAGAAGAACGAAGACGAAAAATAGACAAATGGGACAAAGAACTGAAAATGGTGGAAAAATAGAAGTAGGAAAGGGTAGAAATGGAAGAAGAAAGAAATGGAGAAGAATCAGGAGAAGATGAAGGATTAGATGAAGAATTAACTTTGCTTTTTAAGAGAGTATTATGTAGCAAGTGCGGTTTGAAAATTAATTACCCCTGGAAACTAAGGACCAATGAAAGATTGATGATATCTGGAAATAGAGAATGAAAGAAGAGGAAGAAAGATGATAGGACGATAGAAGATAAATGAGGATGGTAGAAGACAATAAAAAGGGTCTGGAGGATATAGACTCACTGGAGAAGAGGGGAAAAGAAGGAAGAGGAGAAGGAAGATTGTAGTAGACTAAAATATATGTAAATATAGATGGGCCTAAAATATACAATTAATTCAAGATACAGTATAAAAGCCACAAAACATTATAAGATCTATAAAAAAAGAGAAGGCGCTAAATTAATTACTCTTTAAAATTATATGTGAATGGTTAGATGATAATCAAAGAAATAAAGCACAAAACAACAAGGCTAAAGAAAACTATCACATTATGTAGGGTGAGAAAAGGAAAGAAGGAGGTGAATGATGTAATAAAAACAGAAGATGAAAAGAGAAGGAAAATAAGTGGAGAAATATAAAGGTGGAGGAGAAATAGAAGAGGAAAGAGCAGAAAACAATGAAGAATGTGAAAACGAATGACAATGGATGACGAAGGAGAAAGATGAGAACAATAGAAGAAAGGAAAAGAAGAAAAGGCGATGGAGAAGTAATGGAAGTAGGAGAGAGTAAAAAAGGAATAAGGAAGAGAAGTAGAAAGATAAGAAAACGGCAGAAAGAAATAGAGCAAAAAGATGAGGAAGTGAAAAATAATGAGATGAAGAAGGATAAATAAGAAAAGAAGAAGAGGTGACAGATGTAATAAATCAGAAAAGGCTAAAAAGGGAAGAAGAAAGAGAAGTAGAAAGAGGAGAAGAAGGAAGAGTAACGGAAGAAAGCAAAGATGAGGAAGTTAAAATTAATGAGATGAAAGTGGAAATAAGAAAAGAAGGGGAAGAAGAATGGGTGACAGACATATAATAAAGTCATGAAAGGGAAAAAGAGGGGGAAAAAGAAGGATAAGGAATGGATGAGTAGAAGAGGAATAATTAGATGAAGAATTAGCTTTATTATTTACTAGTGATGGGAGAACCCGTGACTGTTCGGGTTCGGCTAATTGAGTCGAACACCAAACAGTTTTTTAAAAGTTTGGGTTCAGGTACCAGAACAGTACCCGACCCCCGAACCCGAACACGGACCCCATTCATGTGAATGGGGGACCTGAATTTACCTGGTTTCCCACTCTGTCATTTGCGTGACAGCGCAGGAAACACAGGCTCTGATCGGCGATGATAGCATTACTGCAGTCAGTGCGTTGACAGGCGTCAACACGATCCCACAGCTGT
The DNA here is from genome assembly GCF_046119375.1 of Phyllobates terribilis. Classification (NCBI taxonomy): domain Eukaryota; kingdom Metazoa; phylum Chordata; class Amphibia; order Anura; family Dendrobatidae; genus Phyllobates; species Phyllobates terribilis. Next base: position 664,924,153 of record NW_027362763.1, read on the forward strand.
GACAGTGACCTACAGTAAAAAGCTTACCAAGGGTCATAGGCGCCAGCTGATGGTCCTCCGCAGTCCAAATAGCGAGGGTCCCATGAAGATCCCTTGAACAGAATGGCCACATTGCAAAATGTGACCGCAGTGTTCAGCAGCCGGCAATACACTGACTCTCAGCGCCGGCAAATGAGGTCAGCGCCGGGAAATAAGGTCAGCGCATGTGCGGTGAGTATTTTCCCCCTCTTGCAATGAGTTGAACTGAGTGTCCCACTGAGTTCAACTCATTGCAAGCGTGGGAAAATACTCACAGCACATGCACTGACCTCATTTGCTGGCAATACACTGAGCCTCAGTGTATTGCCGGCAAATGAACAGAGCGGTCACATTTTACAATGTGGCCGTTCTGTTCATGGGACCATCGTAGGACACTCAAAATTTAGACTACGGCGGACAGGTGAGCATGAGGTTGCTTTATTATTTACCTTTATTAAAGGTGATCATGGGCTTCGGGGATTAGGTGTAAGGTGAGTATATGGTGTTTTTTATTTTTTATTTTTTGCAGGGGTGACGAACATCGGGGACAAGGTGTAAGTGAGTATAATGTGTTTTATTCTTGTTTTAATATTTTTTTATTAATTTTAACATTTTTTTTTAACTTTCAGCACAGGCACCGCTGGTGAGAGACTACTGCTCCCATCCAGCGGCGCCTGCGCTCGCTGTTTCTTATGGCAGGAGGCGCCGGATGATGATGGTAGTAGTACCATCAGCCGGCGGCTATGACCCACGGTAAGCTTTTTACCGCAGGTCACTGTCACAGCTGTGGGATCATGCTGACACCTGTCAGCATGATGCCACAGTGCTCTGACCGCGGTAATGCTATTACCACCGATCAGAGCCTGTGTTTCCTGTGCTATCACTCAAGTAACAGCGCGGGAGACACCCGAACCAAAACTGGAACCCGAAAAGTAACACAGACTTCCAGAGGAAGTCCGTGTTCGGGGTCCGTGACAGAACAGTAGGTGTTCGGTACGGACCCCGAACTTTACTGTTCGGGTTCGCCCATCTCTATTTAAGACGCATATACAGGAGGTAGGAGGTAGCAGTTCTGTTTAACTACTGAAAAATAAATTCTCCCTGTAAACAGAGGCTCAATGAAAGATTGATGATCACCGGAAAATGATACACGATAGAAGACAAAAGAACAATATAGAGAATCTGGAGGATATAGAATCACTGGATGAGAGCGAAATACTGGAAGATGGATAGCCACTAACAGTCACTGTCAATAGAGAGCCAAAGAAAGATATAGAAATACTGAAAAATATAAAGGTCCTAAAAACCGGACCATGAACACGAATTAATAAGGTGTCTCTAAAAAAGAGAAAATCTGGAAGAAAGAACATCACATGAAGTTAGAAAACCATTGGAAGATAAAGGCTCCTATAGCCACTAGATAAATGATGACCAAGCCAACATTTGGCCAACTGCTGCCGCTCTCGACTCCCTAAACACAGGAGATCTCGGCTTTGCCAGTCACTTCTGCCAGACTCCATTCTGGTTTATCTTAAGGGAGAACGAAATGATTCAGGAGGCCAGATCCTTCTCTCACCAAGCATAATCTGTCGAGGGAGAGTCGAGAGACTCCAATATATATTAGGCTACTAGCCGATCATGCCAATATCAACTGGTTTTGCTGACTTTAGTCTAATGTGTATGGGGTCCTTAATAAAGGTATTGGAAGATCGAGGATTACTGGGAGATTGAGAAACCTCATCTATTTCTAGAACATGTTACTCTCCATTGCAAGACCAGAGCCAGATGGAGTTTGAATGAAGTGATGGCCAATCATTGTCCCTGATGCACCATTCAAAGTCCAAGACGCAGAAACAGCCAAGTGCCCTCACTGCCTTCGACTATGACCACCACTTTGACCACTCGACCGCCACTTCATTCAAACTCATCTTAACCACAGTCCTGCAGCGGGGGGCTGCCAATGTCCCCATCTTACCAATCTAGTGGATAAATCCTTTTAAATGACTTAATGCAAATTAATAATTTAATTCAAATAATTTAGAAAAAAACATAAAATATCTTTTCAATTCATTTGCTTAATTTTAAATTTGCTAATTTAATTTAATTCAAAATCTAAAATGTAAATAAAATATATTGATTTATAAGTCTTATCATTTATGTTCGCTAGTGGTCTGGTAGCGCATGGATCTTAGCCCAAGTAAGCCCATTAAATACAAGGAGCGTTTACTGTCCTGGACATATGACAGATGTTGTGATTTACCTAAATTATATTTTAGACCTTGGTCATCTTTCTCTCGCTATCTATTATCTACGAGGGAAATAAATAAAAATTATCCTGCCAAGCCTGACCTTTAGACAATGCTGACAAATCTCCCGTCGATGACTTCCGAAAGATATTAAAGACGTCTCGCGTGACAGTAACAAATTATATATTTTTTTTGTTTAATGTCTCGTTACAAAATATCAGATTATTATCATTTCCAGGTCGCTTCTTCCCCTTCCTCCCATAAATAAAAAGTATAATAATAACCAAGAAGATATTTTCAATCGTCATTGACAAATGTAAAGTCTTATTTTTTCCGCATTACGTTACATGTGAAGCTATCAAAGTCTGCAGAAAGGTCAAAGAATAAAAGTCATGGCAAGCTAAGAAAGCTGTAAAGCGGATCCAGACGATCCACAGTTAAGCCCCTTAGCCATTGGGTTAAAGAAGTTTAAGAAGTTCATCAGAGATTCCTAAATCTTTACATTAAGGTGTTCTGAAATTTCTTAAAAAGTTTTTTTTTTTTTAACTTAGCTATTTATTGATATACATTTTTAATAATGGAAGAAGTTATTTTCCAAGCAAATGTTTTATATAAAAGTTTTTGTTTTTTTTTAAGATTGCAATTGATATTTTTTGGGGGGAGGAGACAGATTCACGAACCAAATGTTAAAGTACAATTTAATAATATTTTTTTGGAAAAGCTATTAAAGTTTGAAAGTCCTCAGTGGTTGATACCTTTTCATTGCTAATTGATAAGATGGTAACAAATAGCAAGTTTTCGCAACTACTCGGGTCTCTCCATCAGGCTGGCTACAGGAGATAGAGGAGTTTGGAAGATGATAGAGGAGTCAAGAAGAGAGGAGTCTGGAGGAGGGCAGAGAAATCTGGAGGAGGAGGGCAGAGGAGTTTTGAGGAGGGCAGAAGAATAGGGAGGGAGGACAGAGAAGTCTTGAGGAGGACAGAGAAATCTGAAAGAGAAGGACAGAGGAGTCTGAAGGGAGGACAGAGAAATCTGGAGGAGGGGGTCAGAGGAGTCTGGAGAAGGAGAGATGAGTCTGGAGGAGCGCAGAAGAATCTGGAGGGAGGACAGGGAAGTCTGGAGGAGGGCAGAGAAATCTGGACGAGGACACAGGAGTTTTGAGGAGGGCAGAAGAATCTGGAGGGAGGACAGAGAAGTCTTGAGGAGGACAGAGAAAACTGAAGGAGGAGGACAGAGGAGTCTGGAGGAGGATGACAGAGGGGTCTGGAGGGTACAGAGGAATCTGGAGGACGAGGACAGAGGGGTTTGGAGGAGGACAGATGAGTCTGTAGGAGGACAGAAGAGTCAGGGGGAGGGGGACAGAGGAGTCGGTAGGGTACAGATGAGTCTGGAGGAGGACAGAGGATTCTGAAGAAGGACAAAGGAATCTAGAGGAGGACAGAGGAATGTGGAGGACAAAGGAGTCTGGAGGAGGACAGAGGAGTCTGGAGATGGATGAAGGGGTCTTGAAAAGAGCAGGGGAATCTGGAGGGAAGAATTGGAAGGGGAATAGAGGAGTCTGGAAGAGACAGAGAGCCCAGGATGAGCGAATAATGACCTTAATATTAGAATAATGTGTAATAACATGAGGGAGCGGGCAATATGATCCCGCTCACCACTGCTAATACAAGTCCAAAGGAATCCAGGAATAAATCGTTAAGTACTAAATCCCTTGGCGATAAAACACACTGGCGAAGCTGGACACAATCATACCGTCTGTTTCATCGCCAAGGGATTTACTACTTTATTATCTACACATTGGCCGGATATTTTTATGCTCTTTCTGGAGATATATACTGTATATATATATATATGTTGTTACAGTTGTCTGGCAGCTCGTTTTTTCTCAGATTTTTGTGCATTCATATAATACATTCATTATATTTTTTAATAAATTTTTTGCCATCTTAATTACCTTTATACTGTATATTTTACATCATAGTTGCTGAGCCTCTTCTGTGTTCCAGACTCCTAGTTATTCTAGTTCTGTATTGAGTTAGTTGTCGTTTGTTAATTTCGCTGACTTCTCAGCCCTATTTATTGCCTGTACTATTTTATTGTTATTATTGGTGACAACACTGAGGTGCAGTGACGGACATTATATAATATGCCTATAATTCTTATCATTCCACTCATTTTTTTCAATTCTATCCTGTCTGTATGCACAATCGGTTTGTCGCTTTAGAATCATTTTAGCGCGGTGGTGTTTGACCTATTTTAGATTTAGCCTCTATCTTTGTACACTTACTGACAGGTGTGTCCATTCCACCTGCTTCTTTTTCTCTTGCTGGTACGGATTTATGTTTTACATCATTCATTAGAGGTAGTGTTGAAGCGTGGGTATTTAACATTATCATATTTTTGAATTCCCTGCCTCTGCTTTTATACTGGCTACCATAGTCCTCCCTAATTGGCTGCGCCATACCATGTGATGTGATAGCTGCAAGGCACTATGAGAAATGTCATCCAACTGCACTTGAGGTCACACGAGTCTTCTGTGGTTGATGCAATCTTGCGATGTGTATAAGGTCTGTGGACCTTTTTGGTTATTCGCACAAAACTTAATGGCAAATTATTTGAATTTGCGAAGTTTAGGGCATTATTAAAAATTCTAAATGAATTAATTTTGCGTTCAATCAATTCTTTGATCTCTAGTACACATTATGGGAAAAGAGTTTCATGACTGTTCAAGAACATAAAAACCACTTACAACAAAACACTGATGTTACTACTAATGAGTCACATGTTATTGGAGGTGTTGTATATTTCTGTATAAAATCCCTACATAACACACAGCTCGCTATTGATACATGTAAAGAATCTAAGAAATCCAAAACAAAAGTCCTCATAATGATTACAGCCTGGAGGAGGCGAAACCACATGCAAAAAAGCTGTTACATCCTAAGAATACGGGTAAGAAATGCAGTTGATTTTGCTTTAATCAGTGGTGAGCGCCGCCTTCTGTTTTTCTTCTGCCTGACAAAGAATATAATGAGTGAGTTTCCTTTAAACACGAGTTAAAATATATTCTATATTGCAGGTTTTGTGGGATGTTCCCACTATACAGAGTAATCATGTGGGGTGTTACTGTTATATTGAGGAGTCTTTTGGGGTGTAACTGGTCTACCAGATTTGTGGGTTGTTCCAGGTATATGGCAGATCTTGTTGGGTGTTTCCATTATAAATTGGTTCTTCTGGGATGTTCCCTGTATACAGGGGTCTTGTTGGGTGTTCTCAGTATACATTGGTTCTTCTGGGATGTTCCCTGTATACAGGGGTCTTGTTGGGTGTTCTCAGTATACATTGGTTCTTCTGGGATGTTCCCTGTATATAGGGGTCTTGTTGGGTGTTCCCATTATACATTGGGTCTTCTGGGATGTTCCCTGTATATGGTGGTCTTGTTGGGTGTTCCCAGTATACATTGGTTCTTCTAGGATATTCCCTGTATACAAGGGTCTTCTTTGTTGTTCCCAGTATACATTTGATCTTCTGGGATGTTCTCTGTATACATGGTCCTTGTTGGGTGTTCCCAGTATACATTGGTTCTTCTATGATGTTCCCTGTATACAGGGGAATTGTTGGATTTTCCCAGTATACATTGGTTCTTCTGGGATGTTCCCTGTATACAGGGGTCTTGTTGGGTGTTCTCAGTATACATTGGTTCTTCTAGGATGTTCCCTGTATACAGGGGTCTTGTTGGGTGTTCTCAGCATACATTGGTTCTTCTAGGATGTTCCCTGTATACAGAGGTCTTGTTGGGTGTTCTCAGTATACATTGGTTCTTCTAGGATGCTCCCTGTATACAGAGGTCTTGTTGGGTGTTCTCAGTATACATGGTTCTTCTGAGATGTTCCATGTATACAGAGGTCTTGTTGGGTGTTCTCAGTATACATTGGTTCTTCTGAGATGTTCCATGTATACAGGGGTCTTGTTGGGTGTTCTCAGTATACATTAGTTCTTCTGGGATATTCCCTGTATACAGGGGTCTTGTTGGGTGTTCCCAGTATACATTGTTCCCATACAGTTCTTCTGGTATTTTACCAGTCTTGTGTGGTGTTTGGTATACAGCACTCCTTGTGTGGTATTCCTTGTATATGGCAGGTCATGTGGGTTTTCTGGAATATGTCAGGTCTTCTGGTGTGTTCTCAGCATACAGTTGGTCTTACCAGTATAATATATGCCATTTGGGGTATTCCTGGTAAATGGACATGTCTTATGGGGTGTTACTGGTGCACATCAAATGTTGTGTGTTGTTCCCAGTATAAGGCAGGTCTTGTGTGGTGTTCCCAGTATACACTGGGTCTATTCGGGTGTTCCTGGTGTATGGTGGGTATCCCCATCTGTGGTCGCCCTCTTGTGAGCATGCCCAGGCAGATCCCTGTCCACAGCCAGAATTGCCAACACATGAGCATCAGAACTGGACTATGGAGCCATAGATGATGGACTAGTCTGGTAACTCATGATACATCATGTGAACGCCCGGGTGACTCTTGTTACAATGTATCAGCAATGTCCGCATCTCGTCCTGCTCCATAACACATTATACTGTATCCTTTACCCAATAATACATAATTCTTGGGTCATCAAATAAAAGGTACCCTTATGACGTGACCATATCAACCTACGCCCGGCCAGGCAGATAGTCAATGGGTTACATGCATGGATGACAAGTAATGGAAATAATGATATTTTATCAACACCAGAATATGGCTCCAAAACAAATATTTTCCCATTTAGACATAATTGGTATTTAATGACCGCGAGTCTATAAATAGATATTCCAACTCCAGTTATTGTGCTGGAATGAGAACTATCTGATCGCTGGTGATTGATTTATTCATGGCTGTACGTCACTTGATTTGTACCGGGCTGCAGTGTAGTGAGTGAAGCCGGGGAGCAGATCTGCGATACTGGCGATCTTGTGTCATTGGTGGATAAACGGTCATGTATGAGACAGGCTGCAGCATTGCTTTCATTGTTAGGATGATGGAGGTTTTAGATTTGGTCTGGTGTAATAGAATAATAGTGGCTTGTCAGACACAGAAGGTGTTAGGCTGTCAGCACATTGGCCAGCTCCTGTCACCTGCTGTGGATTTGGGTTGGAGTCTATAGATAGATTTTTCCCTCTTGTGCAGTGAACATCATCATTGTAAATCGAGGAAGATTTATCGTATTGAAAGGAGAATGGAGCGAAATCATCTCAATCGCAGATGAAATACCACTCTCAAGACGTTAGCAAATTAATCTAAGAGTTGGTGTTGTTTTCCCACAGGAGGATGTAACGTTATTACCAGAAAATTAAACATCTCATTGTCAGATGGAGAGAAGTAACACAACAAACATTTCCTTTCCATAATTGTGTTATGATTTTCATCTGTCATCTATCTATCTGTTTGCCTTACCTCCTTTGTGTCACGATCCATACTCCTCTGTCCCCACCAGACCCCTCTATCCCCTCCAGATCCCTCTATCCCCTCCAGATCCCTATGTCCCCCTTCAGAGTCTTTTATCCTTTACCAGACTCCTCATTCCCCTCCAGACTCCTCTGTCATGTTCAGTCCTCCTCAAGACCTTTGTCTTGTCCAGACTCCTCTGTTCCCCTTCTAAGTATTCTGTTCTACCTCCAGACTCCTCTGTCTCCTACATTCTCCTATATCTTCCTGCACACTCCTTTATCACCTCCAGTCACCTCTGTCCATGTTCAGACTCCTCTGTCCCTTCCCGACTTCTCTGTCTCCTAAAGACACATCTGTCTCCTACTGATTCCTCTCTCCCTCTCCTCAGACCTCTGTTTCCCTCCACAGTCTCCTTTGTACTCCTCCATACTCCTCTCTCCCCTCCATTCCCATCTTCCCCGTCCAGACTCTTCTGTCCTCCTCCAGACTCCTCTATCCTTCTCCAGACATTTCTGTTCCCTTTCTGACTACTCTGTCTCCTTCAGACTCCTCTGTCTCATCCAGACACAGCTGTTCTCCAACTCCTTTGCCTCCTCCAGAATCCTCTGTCTTCCTCCTTCAGACTTCTCTGTCTTCCTCCCCCAGACTCCTTTGTCTTCCTCCTCCAGACTGCTTTGTCTCCTCTAGACTCCTTTGTCTTCCTCCTCCAGACTCCTTTGTCTCTTCTAGACTCCGTTGTCTTCCTCCTCCAGACTCCTTTGTCTCCTCTAGACTCCTTTGTCTTCCTCCTTTGTCTCCTCTAGACTCCTTTGTCTTCCTCCTCTAGACTCCTTTGTCTTCCTCCTCCAGACTCCTTTGTCTCCTCTAGACTCCTTTGTCTTCCTCCTCCAGACTCCTTTGTCTCCTCTAGACTCCTTTGTCTTCCTCCTCCAGACTCCTTTGTCTCCTCTAGTCTCCTTTGTCTTCCTCCTCCAGACTCCTTTGTCTCCTCTAGACTCCTTTGTCTCCCTCCTCCAGACTCCTTTGTCTCCTCTAGACTCCTTTGTCTCCCTCTTCCAGACTCCTTTGTCTCCTCTCGCCTCCTTTGTCTCCCTCCTCCAGACTCCTTTGTCTCCTCTAGACTCCTTTGTCTCCCTCCTCCAGACTCCTTTGTCTCCTCTAGACTCCTTTGTCTACCTCCTCCAGACTCCTTTGTCTCCTCTAGTCTCCTTTGTCTCCCTCTTCCAGACTCCTTTGTCTCCTCTAGACTCCTCTGTCTTCCTCCTACAGACTCCTCTGGAAGTATCGTCAAGGTATCATGAATTCTCTCACCTGTGCAACACGATAGAAATCCTGACAACATGACCTGTTGGGGGCCGTGAGCACTGGAGTTAGGGAAACACCGATCTAGACCCATCTGCCTTCTACAAAAATATTAACTATTGGAATCCAAAATTCTCAATCTTTCTGCTCCTCCACACTAGATCATCTGTTAGAGATTGTCAAGATTGCTACCATCAGACACAAAAAAATGTTGGTCTAAACTGTTGGGATTTACTTATTTTTTCCAATGTGTCGGTGGGCTTTCACTCCATCTTTTACAGCCCACGGACTGCTGAGGGGTTGTAACTACGGCTGGGTTCGGACAGGTGGGGAGCCCGTTAGTGGCCAGAGCTTTTTTTCATCTGGATGAGCTTCCTCAGACAAATATTCAGTTGAAAACTATTGCGGAGCAGAGTCACTGATTTCGAGCCCCAAGACACCTACACAGGTCAGCGGACTATCAGATTCCTGTAGCTGTAGAGGACGTTGCATCCCGATGCAGACAGCGCAATGACATCATCCCGTTGCATTGCTTTACCAGGGAGAAGGAGGCATACGGAGCCGTTTGTCGTGGGAATGGGGACAGGTGAGAGATCGTGCTTATTTTTTTAGTCTTCAGTGTGATGAGGACGACTGTGGGGCACAATTATTGGAGTACTGGTATTACTTCTATAGGGGATGTTATTTGTAACGTATGGAGCCTATATAGTGGAATAAGGGGGAAATATTATTCTGTGAGGGTAACATAGGACGAAATGATGTATGTGTGTTGGCCACATATCGAGACATTGTTAATGTAAGGTGGTCACATAGTGTGACATTAATAATGTATAGGGGCAACACAGATGGACGTTGTTAGTGTATAGGGGTCACATTGTGGAACATTGGTAAGGTATAGGGGCCATATAGGGAGACATTGTTAAAGTATGGGGCAATATAGGTAGGACTTTAGTAATGCAGGGGCCCACAAAGTGGGGCATTAGTACTGTAAGGGGGCAATATTACTACTGTATGATTGCACATTTATTTTACTTGCGCTGTATACACTAATACCGTCTACAGAGCTCATGTGTATAACCGTCATATGGTCACTGTATGGTGGTCATATTGATCTTAGGACAGTGTGTTTTGTTAGTGATCTGTTTGATGGTATTAATCACTATGTAGTGGTATTATGTAGACATTTTGTGGCGGTATTATTTATCCTTTTGTCTGGTATTGTTGGTAGTATTATTCTTGGTAAAGTGGGTTTTCTTCAGTAGCAGGATTGCGATAATATAATTTATTTGGTAACCGTATGACTGCATTGTTTAGATGTATTATGCAGAAAATTATTTTATCGTTCTGTTTTTTTGTGAGATTTATATATGTAATCTGAATTATTATTATTTAACCCCTTTACGACATTTGACGTAAGTTTACGTAACGGTTGGAAAGGGGTTCCCGCAAAATTATGTAAATTTACATCATGGCGATCATGCAGGCACCTGTGGGTTCAAGGTGCTCACCACACCACTAGATAAGTTCCTTGAGGGGTCTAGTTTCCAAAATAGGGTCAATTGTGGGGGTTTCCACTGTTTAGACACATCAGGAGCTCTCCAAATGCGACGTGGTGTCTATTATCTATTCAATCCAATTTTGCGTTCCAAAAATCAAACAGTGCTCCTTCCCTTCTGAGCCCTGCCATGCGCCCAAATAGTAGTTTTCCCCCACATATGGGGCATCTGTGTACTCAGGAGAAATTGCATAACAAACTGCATGGTCCACTTTCTCCTGTGAAGCACCTAAAGGGTTAATAAACCTTTTTAATGTGGTTTTGAGCACTTTTAGGGATGCAGTTTTTAGAATGGTGTCACTTTTGCATATTTTCTGTCATATAGGCCTCTCAAAGTCACTTCAAATGTGATGTGGTCCCTAAAAAAAATATATATATTTTGCAAATTTTGTTGGAAAAAATGAGAAATTGCTGATAAAATTTTAACCTGTATAACTTCCTAACAAAAATAAATTATATTTAAAAAATGATTCTGCTGTAAAGTAGACATGTGGGAAATGTTGTTTATTAACTATTTTGTGTGCTATATCTCTCTGGTTTAAGGGCATACAAATTAAAAGTTTGAAAATTGTAAAATTTTCACATTTTTTCGGCAATTTTCAGATATTTTTATAAATAAAGGCAAAAAAAATATCGGCCTAAATTTACCACTATCATGAAGTATGATATGTCAAGAAAAAACAATCTCAGAATCAATGGGATACAATAATATCGCATAAAGCGACAGTGGTCAGAATTGTAAAATTTGGCCTGCTCAGGAAGGTAAAAACAAGCTTGGAGGTGAAGAGGTTAAGGGGAGAACATTGATAACACAACTTGTCGCTTTATGACGCTGAATACATTGTAACAATATTCTACATTTATTGGCCACTAGGTGGAGCTATCGAATATTATGCTGTGCAATGTGGGCTGCATATAGTCATAATTCCTCCCTACAGCGCTCCGTGTGGTCAGGCAGGGTGTTGCAAGTATGTAAAATATTAAAATTAAACATATTTGTATGTCTGAATATTAGTTTATATGAAATATCATCATATTTGTCTTTGTTACCCACTTTTCCTCTTCCCTTACAAGCTTACAAATAATTCTCACAAACATATCCCGACAGATTGGATCACAGCGTCCGGCCGGTCGTCACGCTCTAAGGTTCTGTGATCGCTGTGACAACTTGTTTGTTTGGAAAAGAAAAGTTTTGCCATCATCTCTTCCCATCTCAGAAAAAGGAACTAAAGCGGGTGCGTAAAATGTACAGACCTATGTATGGCAGAGCTGAAATTGTCATACAAACATGTTGGGCTCAATTCATAATTATTAGGGGTTTTTTTAAGTCACATTTTTTGGCCTCGTGGCGTTCGCATTCTAATTTTTGACAAAAATTTTTCAAAATAGTACAAGCGGGTCCATTTGGTACAAAATCAAAAAAATGTTCTTTTTTCCTTTATTGGCACTTTTTTTTTTAGAGGAAAAAGTCACATGATCCCTTAAAATGTTGCATCTAACGTCAATATTTGTGTACATTTTTCTACAAAAATAATCCCTTCGGATGGGGACAGAAGCACGTATGAGCAAAAATTATGCCGCTTTCTAAAAAAAGTTAAAAACAATAAATATTTAGATTTAAAAAAAGCGAATAGAAATAAAAAAACAAAACAGGCAAACAAGTAAAAAAAAAACAGAGAAGAATTTAGCACAAAACAGAAAGTCTTAAAAGAGAAAAAAAAAAACTAAACAAACAAAAAATAGGGGCAAAAGCAAATAACGAGTTGCTCCCTTCATCTTTGACTTATGACAAACCACAAATTATCGTCTGCAATCCTCTATATACTGCGATACGGAAAGGCTGCAGAAGTGAAACTGTGCAAATATTTAATAAAAAAAATTGCTAAAAAATTATTTTCAGACAAGAATGCGCACATTTAACCCCTTAAGGAGAGAAAAATTTCCATTTTTTCAAGCTTCCATTTTTTTTCTCCCCTTCTTCTAAAAGTCATAACTTTGTTATTTTCCCATCATCATAGCCATAAGAGGGCTCATGGTTTGCAGAACGAGTTGTACTTTTCAATGACTTAACCATCTAATGTGCTAGCATTTCTTCTGCGGTGTCGCCATCAGTGTCTCAAGAGTGGGAGAAGAGGGCGGCATTGACAATCCAACACAATGGACAGAACTTTGAACACATTTTATAAGTGGTCATAAACTCATAAAAAACTCATGAAAGAATAAAGTTCCGTTAAAACCAAGCACACCATTGTTTTTCTTGTGAAATTCTCAATAGGTTTGATGTGTCACATGACCCTCTTCCCCTTGAAAAAAATAAAGTTGGATCCAAAATGGACGACTTCAAAATGGCCGCCATGGTCACCACCCATCTGGAAAAGTTTTCCCCCTCCCATATACTAATGTGAAACAAACAGGAAGTTGATATCACCAACCATTCCCATTTAATGTAGGTGTATCCATATAAATGGCCCACCCTGTATTTTAGTGGGCTAAGAGAAATTAAAAACTTTGTAAAAACAAACATTTTTCTTTGTGCCACCATATTCTGCCACCTATAGTTTATTTTAACTTTTCCATCAATGGAGCAGTGTGGGGTCTTATTTTTTTTGCGCACAGAGCTCACATTTTTATTGATATTTTTGGCATACATACGACATTTTTCTCTATGTTTATTGTACATTTTTGTGGGTAATGCAGAGAATGAAAAACTGCCGTTCTTGGTTGTCAACTGTTTTTTTTCTTTTTGCCATTTAACGGGCGATTAAAATCATTTGACATAACGATAGATCAGACTCTTTTGGACATGATGATAACAATTTTTTTTTTTTTATTATTACTATTATTTCTTTATTTTTTTTAAATGGTCAATTTAAACTTTTATATATTTTTTAAAACTTTTTTTTATATTTTTTTACCTTCTTTTAGGATACTTGAAGTAGCAAACATTTCATCTCTTATACTATATACCACACTATTTCAGTATATATTGAAAATCTCAGTCTCCTATTAAGTCCACGCACAGGTTGTTACAGGTAGACGTCTGCTGTATAACACAGTGGGCGTCTGCCTTCTTTACTGTGGGCTCAGTTTCTCATATATTTTTTTTTAAAGTTGGTCTTCAATTGTCACTATGTCTGTGCCAAAGGGAACTGAAAGGGTTATCCACGTTATACATAATAACTTGTAGATTGGTGGGGTCCAACTACCGCGATCCCCATTGACCCCATGAAAATTGTTTTAAAATTCCCTATTAGAATGGAGCGGTGGCTGCTGATGTGAACTCCGTCGACTATGGGACTATTCAGTTCAGCGCTCCAATATCTCTGGTGGTCCCACAGACAATGAATGGCCAGGTTGTACATCATGAGCGGCCGCCCGGTCATTTCAGTGCCCCATTCTTGTGATCGCTGGGGGTCTCCGTGTTCCTGTGATAGGTGACAACTTGCCAAGTTGGAAATACCCATAGAAGTGGGCAAATTGGCACAGAAAAATGTCTGAATTACAGGAGACGAGAAGACCGCAGTACTTGAAAACCTGGCGGGAGGATAGATGATGGCATACAGCAGGTGAGTGCAATTGCCTATTATTTTTAACCCCTTCCCAGCTGTCCGCTTTTTATCCAATGGGGTCTGTCAGGACCTTGGAGCATAATCAATCTGTGCACATTGCAGTTGGAGCAAATGTATTTGAACCAAGTCAATTCTTCCTGAAAGGAATTTTTGGAGATTCACTTATGGCTTTTGTGTTGTCTCTCACCCCCCTTATGAGTCTGTACAGTAGAGGGTCTACAACCATATATCAGCTCTGCACCATCTGTCCATCACAGACGCATGGACAACAGAATGACCAATGACTGAACCATGCGAATCTGTGACTGTAGCAGCGGCGGGTGTGCGGGGATCCGTGTCCGCGCCGAGCGCCCTCTTATTTATTCCTCTTCTCTATCCCTGTGTTTATTACAAGGTAAAATAACAACATTCACTTCTTTTTTTCTCCCCCAGATTCATGACTTCTTCATACAATAAATCAATATCTGACAAGGTCAGGGGCACAAATAGCTATTTCTCCAGTGCGGTGGGGAAAGAATAAAACAAGATGATGGCTGACCTTTGTGCCAGGATGATCTACCCGTAGTGACAGAGCGATGAGCGCGCTCTAACATGAAAACTGATTTTCGCAAAAGGGCAAATGAACAGAGAGAAAAGATTCTGGAGGAGAACGTCCCTTCCTTCTACCGAGATACAATCTGATATTCTCTGTTCCGTGACACAGAGCAAAAGACAACACGGATCGTCATGACAGTTTATTCTGGAAAATAATCATCCATTAGACTTACGTCCTTTGCAGGTTCTTTCTATATATTGTGCGCCGATGACCGGATACTGCGAGGAATAAACGAGAGCGGAATTAAAGAAAAAAAAAAGGGCAAAAAACGAGGTGTAAAGAATAATATATTTACAGTAACATGTTACATTGTATCAAAGAGCAATCCTGAGAGTAGAATGAACACAACACAGGAAATAAACCCTAAGGTATCTGGTGTGGTAAAGCGACTTGCTCGGCTCTCACAGAGGCAGACACAGGACACACGTCTAACATGTTACATTGAATCAAAGAGCAATCTTGAGAGTAGAATGAACACAACACAGGAAATAAACCCTCAGGTATCTGGTGTGGTAAAGCGACTTGCTCGGCTCTCACAGAGGCAGACACAGGACACACGTCTAACATGTTACATTGTATCAAAGAGCAATCCTGAGAGTAGAATGAACACAACACAGGAAATAAACCCTAAGGTATCTGGTGTGGTAAAGCGACTTGCTCGGCTCTCACAGAGGCAGACACAGGACACACGTCTAACATGTTACATTGTATCAAAGAGCAATCCTGAGAGTAGAATGAACACAACACAGGAAATAAACCCTAAGGTATCTGGTGTGGTAAAGCGACTTGCTCGGCTCTCACAGAGGCAGACACAGGACACACATTTCGGGTTACCTCCCTGCTAGTTTATTATATGGCATAGACTCCAGCAGCGTTCCACAAAAATAAACAAGTCCTCTCCGGGATAATGGGAAAAAAAAGATAAATTATAAGAGAGTCAATAAGAGAGCGAGGCTTCGCCCGCTCTGGGTAGCACAGTGAAGTCCCACCAAACACCAGTGCTTCGGTGTTTGCTCTCTGGCTTCACCACACACAGCCTGGAGACTTCAATCTCCAGACCAGAATAGAGAAAAAAAGATAGTGACTTAACATTTAACATTCCTCAGCCACACCCTGAGGGGAGGTAGGGTGAATGACTTCCCACTCGATCTCTATGTCATTCACACCAAAGCACTCCCATCAAAATGGTGATTAAACCCTCCAACATATAAGATGCTGGGGAAAAGCTGTAGGTTCAGTTCACACAGTCTAGCAGCCATAGTGACACATACCTCCCCTCACATATAACACCAGTGACCCTGTCACACTGGTAATATATTGTTAGCGGAGAAAGATAGAAGGAAGAAGGGATCAAGAGACAGGTGTAGTGGAAACCCGTCACCATTGCAGGCAAGAAACGCCTACCAGACTGTCATGACTGTGCTGGCCATGTACTGCTTCTTCCTGCCGGTCCTCTGTCAGTTTACTATGGCTCCCTCTGGTGTTCCTGGCAGGTGACTTCCTTTTCCACACCTTCCTTCCTCTGCACCAGTGCTTCCTGAGGTGAGTAGACCTCAGACGATACATCTTGTGGTATCCTTGCATCACAATGTCATAATGAATGTTTCAAAGGGCACAGGAAGCAGCGACGCAGAGTAAAGGCGGACGCGAAAGACCAGAAGACACTGAAGCTTCATTACTGTTCTGGTGCAATATTACTAAAGGTAGCTATATTCCTCCGGCCATACAGAGTGTATCATGGTACACGGACATCATAAAGGGGTTTTGTTCTGTCATTACTCCCATCATCAGCCCCTCTCTGAGTGACCTGGTATATATAAGGCACTCATTTATATAATCCTATACAGTGTTTCGCCTTTATTGGTCACTTCAGGGGACACACGTGTCTGGCGGAGGAGTCCTACATCATCTGATCGGCAGGAGCAAATAAAAATCCCATGATGTCAATATTGGAGAAGAATGGGTTAAGTTCTTCGCTGCCTGGACGGAGGGAGACTGGATGAAGTCAGAGACTCATGTAGATTAAGTGCGGTTTATATGTCAACGCGCTTTGAGAAGTTTCACACTTCTTCTTCAGGACAAAGCACAGTGACTGTATCTCAGGAGTCAGGCGGGTCGGTCTCTCTTTTTTTTAGCCTCCAGCCCACAGGGGACAACAGCGCCCTCTAGTTGAGATATGACATGATTTCATACAAATGGCTCAGTCTGTAGAGAATCCGTCCCGTCCCCTTTAATACATCTTTAATGTTAATCCCTGACACTTCTGAGTTTCAGGTTAGAAAATTGAAATTAGATTTCAGATTGGATTTTTTTCCTCGCTGAGACTTTGCTATGAATACACCTCGGGTGCAGCGCTCTGTGGCGGTGTAATCCCCGGGAGCGCTCTTCATACGTGAACCCCGCGGTGTTGTAATCAATGGCGGGCGGAGGCGTCCAGGTGCATCTTAATTATATTTCTGATATTTTCTGACATTAGTTTCGCTCACGTTCCTCACCGCTCGCCTCTGTTTGCACTTTTTGCAATGAAATCTTTCTGGATAGTTACAAAATGAGAGATTGTGTCCCTGATGGTCGGAACGCGACGCTGTTTATACAGGTGAAATGTCAAAGCAAATGGCATTATCTCTCCACTCAATGTTCTTTTTAAGCATCAGATGTAAAATTCTGTGGACTGCAATCACGGCATGTAGCCACTGCACAGATCCAGATGTAGCAGAGACGGACTTGCTTCCCAGGCTTTGGGGATCATTGTACGTTTTTTATGCGTTTCTTGCCACTCACCCATTTTGAATAATGGGGAAAATACCCACATCCTGCAAAGCAAATGACAAAAAAAAATCTACATTTTGGAGAATTTTTTTTGTAAGAATTCAATTTTACTCTAATAAATTTTCCCAACTTTGCCTAACACCAAAAACGGAGAAGATTTTTAATTGGAGGCAAAAGAAAGTTGAAAAAAATGGGATTTGGTCACATTGTTATCATGTAGAGCATTTTATTTGAGATGAGTAGAGTTGACTGAACCTGAAGTTAAAAGTTTGGCGTTCGTACCGGACAATTAGTGTCCGGTGCTAAATGCCGAACACGGACTTCTCCTGGAGGTTCGTTGCAATGTTCGGCGTTCCGGGGAAAGAGAGAGAATTTTTCCAGTTTCCAAGTTCAGGTCTCCATTGTTTTCAATGGGTTTTGGTTCTGGTACCCGAACTAAACTTTGAAAAAAAGTCTGGAAAGTGTAATAGAACTCGAACTTCCTCATCCCTAGAATATGAGTGGTTCGGGGTTCATACCGATGCTGAACTCCGAACACAGACTTCTCCGTTTTACAGTTTGGGAGTCCGGGGAGGAGATAGAGAGAAAATTTCCAGCTCCAAAGTTCAGGTCCCAATTGATTTCTATTGGGTTCAGGTTCTCGTTCACGTTTGGGTCAAGTTTTGGTACCCAAACTAAACTTTGGAATAAAATTTGCTTGAACCCAACAAACTCGAACTTCCACGTGTCCGCTCATCCCTACGTTTTATGCATTTTCCAGGCATCTTTTAATGCAGCGTCTTAAACCGCACAGAGGGCAGAGTTTTCATAAAATCAGATCCACTTTGCTTGAACTGTTAAAATGCAATGGATTTTCTGCACAAATGTGGAAAAAAGACAGTCAGTAATAGCAATGAATGCGATTCCTATGATCTCATTCACATGGTGCATTTCTTTTCTTTCGCTTCAAAATGGCATGAAAGAAATGCATCAAAACATAGACAAAAAAAACAAAACACACATCATTTGCTCTGAGGTTTTCTTGCCATAGCCTGCATTTTCCATCCGGAATGAAACATTGGATCTGCAGGTCATCCTGTGTGTACAGTGTCCTATGAGATCTGCAGGCAACAAAGGTTCCTGGAGGGATTCTGTATGGGGAACTCCATGGCTTATCAGATCAGTCGATGGGTTTCATGTCCGTGATACAGATCAGTAAAGGACAGGACGCTGCGAATGGATACACAGTATTGTGCAAAAGTCTTAGGCAGGCGTGGAAAAGATGTTCCAGAGTAAGACGCTTTTATAATAAAAGTTTCAAAAGTTTATTTTTATCATGTATCAAAATTCAAAGTCTTCAAAAGAAAAACAACAAAAGTTTTTTTTGGAATCATTTAGGCATAAAAATACACGGTGACAACATTTGTGCTATTTCACCGCTGTTGCAATTTTTGTTTCCATTATTCTGTCCATTTTATGGTTAAATGAATGGTGTCCTTTAAAACTACAAGTCGTCCCGCTAAAAATAAATCCTTATATAAAATGTAAAAAAAAAAAAAGAGGAAGAAAAAGTGACAGAATAAAAAACATATATTGGGTGCAGTGGGAAAGAGTTACAGGCAAAACCTGTAACTCGTCCCGATGCACCGCTGTGCACCATTTATAATATTGGCGGTATGAGGTAACCACGACTAGCTGTGATTGCTGCCTCCGCTCCCCCCCCTAACTACAGACCACGTGGTCTTTATATCTGGGGCACCGCTGAGAGATTCTTAGGTTTGGATCATCGTGACATTGTATAATCCAGATAATTAGCGAGTGACATTACTGCCACTTCCTTATTATCTTCCTAAGGAGAATGAGTGTTAGAAGATTTGGCAAAATTGCAGTATATTTTCACGTAGTTGGGTTACATATTTTTTTTTACAAATGGCCCATTATAGAAAGTTCTAGAAAATGTCTCTGATGGTGGATTTAGCCCATCTGCTTCTTCCAGATCACGATGTTCTCAGGGTAATAACAATGAATTGACCTCAATTTCATATCATTGCTTTGCCTCACTTTAAAGTTTCCACCACGTAGTTCATGTGTCGGTTGGTAAAAATGGTGAAAACTTTAATATGTTCTTCTATTTCTGAACTGAGCAATGCCCATTCTACAATAAGAAGGAGCAAAATGCAGAACTTATTAACAATATTGATTCATTGGTCCCATAAAGATGTGATACCCAAACTGGCATCCCTCATGTACCTGCTGCGGGGCGCAGAGTTTATAGCATCTACATCCAGGTGCGTTCACTCTTACCTTCCTATAAATTAGTTGAAGGACTGCAATTTTTCACAATCCTGATACAAAATATGAGCAACAGCCTGCAATTCCCAGAACATCCACTGGGTGGATACGAATAGATACAAGCAGAAACAGTATAAACATCTCCCAACAGAGTATCGCAAATTTATGTTTTTGTTGTTTTTTTAAAGCTGGTCATTTTGTGTCGCTCATCTTGGGATATGTCCCAAGGCAAGAGAAAAAAAAGAAAAAAAAGAAACGGCATGTCTGTAGGGTATATTACAGTTTTAATGTTTTGCTCAGCCAATGAAAATCATAGAAATTAGCTTTATAGGTTTGTAAGAAAATAAAATCAAATTTTGGATGGGAAATTTGCCTATTTTCCTCTTTGGATCTGGACTAGGACAGAATGCCAGCCTCTTACTGTCCATAAACTAAGTTGTAAAGGGTAAGGTCAGGTTCAGACAGGCATATGACATGGACTGTAAATGGACCACAATGGGTAGACTGGTCCAGCTTGCAGACTTATGTCTTAGATGGTGTAAGCTTGAGTCTGGAGACCCGAGGTCTGTCTGGGCATTGTGGACTATGTATGTGACGCGCCCCCTGGGCCATGTTCAAGGGATACCCGGAGCCGGATCTGGATGGGGGTAGTAGTCCCTGTGGCGGTGACCCGGTCCGTGCCCAGGGTGTCAAACTAAGTGTGTGGCAGTCTTGGTAGATGTTGTTTCTGTGTCGACTACGCCACCCGTTGATTTGCGGTCACAAGGCCGCCGCTGCAGAACAGTCCGCTGAGGCCGGTAGTATGTGTGCAGCAATGGTGGTATAACCCCCAACGGGAGGGGTATGGCCTCAGGGCAGCTGGTGCGGATGATGGGGGTAGTGATAGTGCAGAAAGGAGAGTCAGAGACGTGAGATGCAGTTTCAGGGTTTTTACTCACAGGTGTTCCTTCAGTCACTCTGGCCTTGAGTGACCACCCGAGCCGTGCTGCATCCACCAGGTGCGGGACTCGGCTAACCCCCAGGCAGTTCCGGAGCGTGGTCCTGAGCTTCCCTCTCACTCTCTTTCTCCTGGCCGTCCCCACCAGGGATCCACCTTTGTCCGGTTCCCTTGGGCCTTCTATGGTAAAACCTTCTCTGGCTTTCCTGACCCTACTCTTGGTGTACCTTCCTGGTGGATGTGGTGAGGGTCGTGGCAAAACTTGACCACGACCTCCGGTTCCTGGTTAAGGGTTACTTTTGCCTCCGCCAGCTTGGGATCCGGTGCCCTCTTCTGCCAACCCTTCACCCTTTTTAGCTCACTCGTGGGATCTCAGGGTTCCCTCTTGGTCTTATGCCTCTGGGCCTTCCTTCCTCTCTGCTTCAGGCCTGGCCCTGGAGCTGGGCCCAGCCGGAGCCACAGCTCCTTGTCAGCCCTCCTGGCTGAACTCTCCTTCAGCTTCTCCTCAGGCTGAACTCGACCCTATTTCTAGTTGGTGCCCACCTTATATACTCCCTCTATGTGTGAGCCCAGGTGATCAGCACCCAATGGGCTCCTAGCTTTACCCAGAGTACTCCCCCTATCTGCCCCTACACTACTGGGATGTTCCACCCCCCCTCCCACTCCAGCCAGGGACAGACGCTGTCGTACCTGCACATTTACTTGGTGGGAGTACCGTAGTTCTGTCCCCCGGAAATGGGATGTATGTAGTACATGCAGCCTACTAAGCTCAGTCCCACACTCCATCCTTACCCGGGAGTGGAATACCACACCTCTGGTTTGAGGTGCAATACCCCTGTAGCAGCCGAGTCCTCAGGGTGCTACATTCCCCCCTGGTAAATCACAGCACGTCCTCGGGCTGTAAAAAAGCAAAACAATATAAAACATACAAATTTTTTTTTTTTTTTTAAAACATACACCAACATATAAAACATTTTCCTTAGTCATAATAAAACATCTGACAAATGCCACCGGAACTCTTTTGGCACATTAGACATATTATTACTCTAGCAGCATAAAATTTTCAATATAACTTTTCCATATAAAACTCTTTTATATAAAATGTTCTTGAGTTTCTGGCCACTGTGCACTTGTGACCAGGTAAAAGTGCAACAGTACAAAAACAGTTCCTTATAAAACCGGTAGGGGGCGCCTTAAGAAGCGCAACTATTTACAGGGTGGCCGCTCTCAGTCCTCGGCCAGTGGGGATAAGGAATGGCTGTTCACAGTCCTCAGCCTGTTAAGGGATAGGGACACACGGGTAACAGTTTGCTGGTCCCAACGGGGACTATACTTTACTGGTAACAGTTCTTGTACCCTTACGGGTAACTATTTACAGCTTCACTGTACCGTACTTTATTAACGGCATCCTCCTGCTCCTTCTTGAGGGTAATCTTCAAACCCGTCCGGGTCCTCTTGACCTTCCTCAAACCGCAGCTCCTCCTCAGTCAATCTGTGCACATGGAGAGCATATGGACCTTTGGCACATTGATGCCGGGTGAAGGTGACCTCATCACCCAGGTACAGATCACGTCCTCTGTGTCCCTCCGGCAGATGGCTCTCGACGTCCCTGCGGGTGACAAAGACGTCGCCGGGGGTTCTGTGGTCCCGGATAAAACCCCAACCGTGCTGCAGTTGAAACTTGATTACGGTCCCGGTGGCGCGGGGACCATGGGCTGCACGGGGGTTTCGTCTGGTCCGGCTTTTCTGTTCCGCACTCTGTACTTGCAGCCGCTCCTCGCGGACCCGCCTTTCTCGCCGTTCCCGGTCGAAGACCTCCAGCTGTTGCCGGCAGCACTCTGCTCGCTGGGCTGCGGCCGCCCGGGTCTCGTGGGTGAACCCAATGAGGTTTTCTCCGGTGGGGTCCCATTCGAATTGGGCCTCCTCCAACGGGAGCGAGGTGATCTTGGCGGGCGCCGGAGCCGGAATCAGGGGCTCACACAGAGGCCTTTCCTTCCGGAGTCGGGGATGGAGGTACTCCGGTGGCCACTCAAAGGGCTGCCCATCCGGGCAAGTGTGCTGGGCGAACAGGTCTTCACCCAAGGGTAGCACGGTGGAGGTTGAGGGCGCGATGGTAGTAGCGGCGCCCGGATTCACCAGGCCTTGCGACCAGGCCGGTGGCGCTCTAAAGGTAAAGGGCACTGTGGAGACGGCGGCGCCCGGGGGCACTCGGCCCTGCGACCAGGCCAGTGACTTGGTGGAGGTAGAGGGCTCTGTTGGAACTGCGGCGCCCGGGGGTACTCGGCCCTGCGACCAGGCCGGAGGCGTCTCCTGCTTGGCCGCGCTCGGGGTTGAGGCGCGTGACGTCACAGGGGGCGTGGCCGCGGCTCCTGCTTGAGGCCTAGTCTGGAGCGGTGGCGGTGCAGCGACGGGCACGGTAGGGGGAATTTTGGGCTCTGCGACGGGGAGCTGGGGCAGGCTCACGGTTTCTAGGTTTGGGGTAGTGACGTCCCCTTTACCTGCCTCCATCTCTTCAGCTCCTTCCACGGCGTCGTCTCCGGCCTTCATTCCTCCTGCACCATCCTCAGAGGCGGTCAGACTCCTCGTCTCGGGTGGCGTGCTCCGCTGGCGGGTTCCAGCCTGCTGGACCATCTCCCTACTCCACTCAGTCAGCGTTTCTTGCTGCACCTGGGCCATCCTCCGTGCGAGGCCCTCCAGCGCGGTCTGTGCACGCTCCCGGTCTCGGGGGAGCTGTGCCAGGATCTCCACCAGGTCTTGTGGGGTGGTGGCTTGCAACAGGCTCCTGACCACAGGGTCGGTGCTGCCTGACTCTCCCTCCATCTCCGGGTGCGACCTCTCCAGACTCTTCCAGGCTGCACCCATCCTCTCTCTTTTGTTCTTGATCCGCCCATACTGAGGGCGGTCCTGGGGCAACTTGGTGATTGTCAGTTCCAGGGGCAGACCCCCCACGCTGACGGACATCTCAATCATTGCAGTCTCTGCTGGTGGGGGCGGTTTCCGCTTTTGGCGCCATTCCTGGACCTGGCCCACGATGGGAGGTGGCCTCTTGCCACCCTCTGGCACGCCCATAATGGCGTCCGCTCTGCCAGGGCGGGAAATCGTCTCAGATGGCGGGAATCGTCTCCCAGTGGCGGGAAACTCCGTGGATGGCGGGAAAAAGCTGCAGATGGCGGGCAACCAGCGGGAAACGACCCGTGATGGCGTCCGATGGCGGGGACCCTCCGGAATTGGCGGGAGACTTCTTCTTACGGTAAATATGAACTTTTCTTCAGGCACGCAGTACCCGGTAGTTGCGGGCACGTTATCCTGCCGACTACGCCAAAGTTGACGCGCCCCCTGGGCCATGTTCAAGGGATACCCGGAGCCGGATCTGGATGGGGGTAGTAGTCCCTGTGGCGGTGACCCGGTCCGTGCCCAGGGTGTCAAACTAAGTGTGTGGCAGTCTTGGTAGATGTTGTTTCTGTGTCGACTACGCCACCCGTTGATTTGCGGTCACAAGGCCGCCGCTGCAGAACAGTCCGCTGAGGCCGGTAGTATGTGTGCAGCAATGGTGGTATAACCCCCAACGGGAGGGGTATGGCCTCAGGGCAGCTGGTGCGGATGATGGGGGTAGTGATAGTGCAGAAAGGAGAGTCAGAGACGTGAGATGCAGTTTCAGGGTTTTTACTCACAGGTGTTCCTTCAGTCACTCTGGCCTTGAGTGACCACCCGAGCCGTGCTGCATCCACCAGGAGCGGGACTCGGCTAACCCCCAGGCAGTTCCGGAGCGTGGTCCTGAGCTTCCCTCTCACTCTCTTTCTCCTGGCCGTCCCCACCAGGGATCCACCTTTGTCCGGTTCCCTTGGGCCTTCTATGGTAAAACCTTCTCTGGCTTTCCTGACCCTACTCTTGGTGTACCTTCCTGGTGGATGTGGTGAGGGTCGTGGTAAAACTTGACCACGACCTCCGGTTCCTGGTTAAGGGTTACTTTTGCCTCCGCCAGCTTGGGATCCGGTGCCCTCTTCTGCCAACCCTTCACCCTTTTTAGCTCACTCGTGGGATCTCAGGGTTCCCTCTTGGTCTTATGCCTCTGGGCCTTCCTTCCTCTCTGCTTCAGGCCTGGCCCTGGAGCTGGGCCCAGCCGGAGCCACAGCTCCTTGTCAGCCCTCCTGGCTGAACTCTCCTTCAGCTTCTCCTCAGGCTGAACTCGACCCTATTTCTAGTTGGTGCCCACCTTATATACTCCCTCTATGTGTGAGCCCAGGTGACCAGCACCCAATGGGCTCCTAGCTTTACCCAGAGTACTCCCCCTATCTGCCCCTACACTACTGGGATGTTCCACCCCCCCTCCCACTCCAGCCAGGGACAGACGCTGTCGTACCTGCACATTTACTTGGTGGGAGTACCGTAGTTCTGTCCCCCGGAAATGGGATGTATGTAGTGCATGCAGCCTACTAAGCTCAGTCCCACACTCCATCCTTACCCGGGAGTGGAATACCACACCTCTGGTTTGAGGTGCAATACCCCTGTAGCAGCCGAGTCCTCAGGGTGCTACATATGCATCATGGGAACCTGGCCTTAAGTCAGGAGATCTTAATACAGCTCACTTTTCTCTCTCCAGTAACTCCTTCTCCAACATGCTATCGGATCATGATCCGTCATACGTTCTTTTATAGGCCATACCCACTGACACGTCCAACCTTCCTCATGTGTGTCTACAATTCGGCACTGAGTGGGATCAAGCCCCATCTCGGCATGACAAAACATTCATAAAGTATTGCTTTCCGGGAGGTTTCTGTGGCATCCGGTAGTTTTGCCAAATTGGGGAAAATCTTACATTTTTGCACATAAAGTTCAGTGAAAAAAAATCTCATTCTGGTTTTGGCAAAATGGGAGAGGTGAATTGTTCAGGAATAGTTTACACACTGGCAATGCATTGAGTTTGTATGACACTATTTACTTTCACACTATGGGGTCTGCCATTCAGTTGCATGCTCAGGCATTGTTCAATTTCACAGCTCACTGTTCAATCTCATGAGTAGCTCAGCTAATGTTTACACTGTACACATCACTAATTTAATTAAACTCTCCCAGTACAAAGCAACCATCTCAGTGACCAAGACAAGAATCACAAAAATAAATTACTTCCAATGGGTGAAAAACACTGCAAAAACGCTGAGAGAAGTGACATGTGTTATGAGTCCAGGTGGAACATCTGTGCTGAGATGCAAGGAGGTACCAGAGGGACGTAAGTGCCAGTCCGGACCGACCCTGGCCACACGGTGGCTTAGTCAACTCCGTGAGCCAAGGAGGGACCAGGAAGGTGAACCAGGTGCCCCTCTGGGACCAACCTTGTGTGAGAGCAGGCGACTCCCACGGGACTGATGGCCGAATCCGACAGGCACAGCAGATGAGCACGGCTGGTAGACAGGCAGGTGATGTGGGTAGACAAGTTGGCGGGCACAGCTGATAGACAGGCAGGAGGGCACGGCTGATAGACAGGCCGGCGGGCACGACTGATAGGCAGGCTGGCGGGCATGGCTGATAGACAGGCAGGCGGGCACGACTGATAGACAGGATGGCAGGCATGGCTGATAGGCTGGCAGGCACGGCTGATAGACAGGCAGGCGGGCACGGCTGATAGATAGGCTGGCAGGCACGGCTGATAGATAGGCTGGCAGGCACGGCTGATAGACAGGCTGGCGGGCACGGCTGATAGACAGGCTGGCGGGCACGGCTGATAGGCAGGCTGGCGGCCACTGGAACCAGAGGGCTGAGGAGAGTGTTAGCACACAAACAACAACCTTGCACAGGCACCTCCATTTTGGAGGAGGTGCCTTATATAGGAGCAGTCCTCCGGCCATTGGCCGGGGACTCTTTAGGATGGAACGCACGGCCCCTTTAAGAGGGAGCGAGCACACGGGCGCTCCCTAAGTACAGTGCCCGGGGAACTGCCCGTGGTGCGTACACCCCGGGCAGATGCAGCAGGGGAGCCGGAGGATGCCAGACCGGGACCGCGGCGGTAAGGGGATCGGCGTCTCTGCCGAAGCTACAACATGCTCTATTTTCCAAAAACCCAACCAAGGCACAAAATATGCAACAACAAAAAAAACAAGATGTGTGAACAGAGAATTCTGGTTTCTCATAGACTTTGCTGGTACTGCAAAACGCAGCTGAAAATCTGCATAAAAATCAAAAACGTTGAAAAACTCAACATGTGTGAACATAGTTTAAGAGTTCTAGAGGTTGGGTTTGAAGCTGATGATTTCTATAGAACATCCACCTACTCCCATTCATGTGCTCCACAAGAACTTCAAGGACCGGCTGAAAGAAAATGATGGCTTAGGAATTTCTGCCATCCTTAAATTACGTTACTTCACCCTTCCATCAGTAAGAACTTTGGAAAGAGACCAACACAGAACAAAATGTTGGGATTTTTTGATGTTTTAAATACCAATGGGATTGTTAACTAAATCAATGAATAACCATTAGAGGAAACAAAAGTTGGCAATGTCACCTGGAAAATTGGACTTTCTTCCATGGTTTCCACTCATCCTGCCCAAAGGTACAACGTTGTGGAGATAAACCGCCTGTGTGTAACACAGTGATAAACTGAAGCCCCGCGATCACAAGAACAATATGGTTGAAGTGGGTTATCACAATGGTCAACACAGCTCGAAAATTACCAGCGGCCAAAAGAGGATTTAGCAAGGAAAACAGATATCTCCAACTCCGGGTCTGAAAGGGACACACAAAAAATGGAGAAAAAGACGTCCACTAAAGAAGTGTAAAACTGTAACACCAAATATAACATTATCATTCTAAAAATTATTGAAGCTTCAGAAAGAAAAATATTATAATATACATTATAATTATATACGGTACTAGATGGTGGCCCGATTCTAACGCATCGGGTATTCTAGAATATGTATGCGGCCGACCGGGCGCAATCAGCAGAGCGGTGTTTAAATGGGTTGTGCACTACTTTAAATTAACCCTCCAATGTATCCCCCCGGGGCCCCTAATGAATTTTGTAATTACATAATGTTGTCAATCCTGCTTGTGACAACATCGCTGACCACGCACAGCCAGCACGTAATTCCCCCGGCTGCAGCCGCCTCTTACTTCCGCTTACATAACGATTATTTGCGGCTGCAGCCAGGGGTCTCCTGTTCCGCGTACCATGGTGAATGACGGGCTGTGGGCGGGGTTATCCCCCATCGTGTCACACCCGGCATCCACCGCGCGCTCTTTAAAATTTGGCACCAATATCGCCAATACTCGCCAATCAGCGAACCGTGTTAGTGAGGACCGGGGAGCAGCGCTGCCTGTGCGGGTACTTCCGCTGCGAGCAGCCAGGAGATGACCAGCTAGCGCCAGTCATCTCCCGGCTGCATCGCCGCTGACCTCCATGCAGCTACCATCTGGAGATCAGCGGCTAGGGCCGCTGATCTCCCGACGGCAAGTGTGAAGGGAGGACCGGGGAGCGGCGCCGCCTAGGCCGCCGGTCGGGGTACTTCTGCTGCGAGCAGCCGGGAGATGACCGGCTAGCGCCGCTCATCTCCCGGCTGCTTCACCACTGACCTCCGTGCGGCAGATGAGCCATTAACGGCCGCCATCTTGTTCTGAAATCCCGCGTCGCTGATTAGTCGCGGTCGGACCAATCAGCGACGCGGGATTTCCTGGACGGACAGACAGACGGGATAAGATGATTATATATATTACACTAGATGGTGGCCCGATTCTAATGCATCGGGTATTCTAGAATATGTATGTGGCGGATTGGGCGCGACTAATCAGCGAAGCAGTATTTAAATGGGTTGTGCACTACTTTAAATTAACCCCTCAATGTATCCCCCCGGGGCCCCTAATGAATTTTGGAGGACCGGGGAGCGAGGCCGCCAGTCGGGGTACTTCTGCTGTGAGCAGCCGGATGATGACCGGCTAGCACAGGGTGAGCGGGTGAGCGTGTGAGGGAGTTGACCGGCTAGCACAGTGTGAGCGGGTGAGCGTGTGAGGGTGAGCATGTGAGGGTGAGCGTGTGAGGGTGAGCGGGTGACGGTGTGCGTGTGAGGATGAGCGTGTGCGTGTGGAGGTGTGCGTGTGAGGGTGAGCGTGTGAGCATGTGAGGGTGACCGTGTGAGGGTGTGAAGGTGAGCATGTGAGGGTGAGCGTGAGTGTGTGAGGGTGTACGTGTGAGGGTGAGCGTGTGAGGGTGAGCGTGTGAGGATGAGCGTGTGAGGGTGTGAGTGTGAGCGTGTGCGGGTGTGCGTGTGAGGGTGAGCATGTGAGGGTGAGCGTGGGAGTGTGTGAGGGTGAGCATGGGAGTGTGTGAGGGTGAGAGTGTGAGGGTGTGAGGGTGAGGAGGGTGAGGGTGTGAGGGTAAGCGTGTGAGGGTGTGAGCATGTGAGCGTGTGAGGGTGAGTGTGAGGGTGAGCGTGTGAGGGTGAGCGTGTGAGGGTGAGTGTGAGGGTGAGCGTGTGAGGGTGAGCGTGTGAGGGTGAGCATGAGCGGGTGAGGGTGAGTGGGTGAGCGGTTGAGGGTGAGCGGTTGAGGGTGAGCGTGATCATGTGAGGGTGAGCGTGTGAGGGTGAGCAAGTGAGGGTGAGCGTGTGAGGGTGAGCGTGTGAGGGTGAGTGTGAGCGTGTGAGGGTGTAAGGGTGAGTGTGTGAGGGTGAGCAAGTGAGGGTGAGCGTGTGACGGTGAGCGTGTGAGGGTGAGAGTGAGGGTGAGCATGTGAGTGTGTGAGGGTGAGCGGGTGAGGGTGTGCGTGTGAGGGTGAGTGTGTGCATGTCGAGGTTTGTGTGTGAGCGTGTGAACATGTGCGGGTGACCGTGTGAGGGTGTGCGTGTGAGGGAGAGGGTGTGAGGGTGTGCGTGTGAGGGTGAGCGGGTGAGGGTGAGCGTGTGAGGGTGAGCGTGTGCGGGTGAGGGCGAGGGTGTGAGAGTGTGCGTGTGAGGGTGAGCGTGGGAGCATGTGAGGGTGAGCGTGGGAGCGTGTGAGGGTGAGAGTTTGAGGGTGAGCATCTGATGGTGAGCGTCTGAGGATGAGCGTCTGAGGGTGAGCGTCTGAGGGTGAGCGTTTGAGGGTGAGGGTGAGCATGTGAGGGTGAGCGTCTGAGGGTGAGGATGAGCATGTGAGGGCGACCGTGTGAGGATGAGGGTGAGCGTGACAGGGTGAGTGTGTGGGGGTGAGCATGTGAGGGTGAGCGGGTGAGGGTGAGCGTGTGGTCGTGAGCATGTGAGGGTGAGCGGGTGAGCGCATGAGGGTGAGCGTGTGAGGATGAGCGTGTGAGGGTGACAGTGTGAGCGTGAGCGGGTGAGGGTGTGAGGGTGAGAGTGTGAGCGTCTGTGCGTGTGCGTGTGAGGGTGAGCGTGTGAGGGTGAGTGTGTAAATTTGGCGCCAATATCGCTGATTAGTCACGGCCGGCGGCATCGCCGCTGCCCTTCATGCGGCAGATGAGCCGCTAACGGACGCCATTTTGTTCTGAAATCCCGCGTCGCTGATTGGCCGCGGCAGGACCAATCAGCAACGCGGGATTTCCTGGACAGAAGGACAGACAGACGAGATAAGACAATTATATATATTAGATAAGCAAATATCAGTCAAACGACTAAAATGTCTCTGACCTACCGTACTTTATTCTATATCAATGAACTTTAGTATTAAACAATCAGAGAGTATTATAGTAGTTATATTCGTGTACATAACAGCAGTATTATAGTAGTTATATTCCTGTACATAGGGGGCAGTATTATAGTAGTTATATT
Organism: Phyllobates terribilis; assembly: GCF_046119375.1. NCBI lineage: Eukaryota > Metazoa > Chordata > Amphibia > Anura > Dendrobatidae > Phyllobates > Phyllobates terribilis. The sequence continues at coordinate 664,954,599 of NW_027362763.1, forward strand.
CTTGTACATAGGGGCAGTATTATAGTAGTTATATTCTTGTACATAGGGATAGTATTATAGTAGTTATATTCTTGTAGATAGGAGCAATATTATAGTAGTTATATTCTCGTACATAGGAGCAGTATTATAGCAGTTATATTCTTGAACATAAGGGGCAGTATTATAGTAGTTATATTCTTGTACATAGGGGCAGTATTATAGTAGTTATATTCTTGTACATAGGGATAGTATTATAGTAGTTATATTCTTGTACATAGGGGCAGTATTATAGTAGTTATATTCTCGTACATAGGAGCAGTATTATAGCAGCTATATTCTTGAACATAGGGGCAGTATTATAGTTGTCATATTCTACTACATAGGAGCAGTATTATAGTAGTTATATTCTTGTACATAGGGGGCAGTATTATAGTAGTTATATTCTTGTACATAGGGGCAGTATTATAGTAGTCATATTCTTGTACATAGGGGAAGTATTATAGTAGTTATATTCTTGTACATAGGAACAGTATTATAGTAGTTATATTCTTGTACATAGGGGCAGTATTATAGTAGGTATATTCTTGTACATAGGGGGCAGTATTATAGTAGTTATATTCTTGTACATAGGGGCAGTATTATAGTAGTTATATTCTTGTACATAGGGGCAGTATAATAGTAGTTATATTCTTGTACATAGGAAAAGTATTATATTAGTTATATTCTTGTATATAGGGAGTAGTTTTATAGTAGTTATATTCTTGTACACAGGAGTAGAGATGAGCGTTGTTCGACTCGAATTGTTCGCCAATCTCAAATTCGAGCTGTTTTGGGCGGTGTTCGAGCCGTTCGGCGAACACGAACAATTTGATAAAAATTCGGCTGTTCGAGGTTATGTTCGATAACTGTTCGTGCACCAAAATCATAACTGGATTTTTTCTCAGTAATGATGAAAATTAATGTTAATACGCAGTTTGAGTGTACAGCGGGGCGGGGGGAGGGGCAGGGGATGGATCTCTGCAGGAACAATGAAGATCTCCATTTTTTTTTCTCTTTCCCGCATTTACAGTGGGGAGGTGCAGTCTGTCAGCCTATCAGCAGCGCACACACGGAGCGAAGTGCTTTTTTTCACACAAGCAAGGGCATGTGTCATTGGCAGTGTATGTCACATGTCCTTGCCCTATAAGACCAAGCCATTTTCCCCGTCGCCACCATTTTCTCACTGCTGCAGCTGCGTGTTAGACGGCACCGCTGTTGCTGTGTGCGCTATACCTTGTTCATTTCAAGCCAATTTTCGCACAAATCTACAGATAGCTTGGGAGTAGGGAATAGTTGTGATTGCAGTCCTTTTAAGGACTAGGTTACAGCATTTCCTACGACTTTTATCAGGCAGGTCTGTGCTCTTAAATAGATAGGTTGTGGGAGTAAAGACTAATTGTAATTGCAGTCCTTTTCAGGACTAGGTTACATCAGTTCCTATCAGTTTTTGCCAGGCAGGTCTGTGCCAGTGCTGTGCAAGTTTTTTTCACAGCATTTGTCTGAATCTAGCAAAGCTAATCCTTTTGGCCTATTGCAGAGTGTGTTAGTCAGTGGAGTAGCCTATCTGTGTTGCAAGACATACCACCTGTGTATAGAATACCAATTTTTTTACTGCACCTTGTTCTATTAATCCATCTATACAGACCTCCATCAGGTTGCAAACTGAATATATTTTTTTCTGCATCTAGCTCTGAAAAAATATTTGGCCTTCTAGCAGTGTGTGGGACTTTCTCTATTAGTCCATCTATACTGACCTCCATCAGGTTGCAAACTGAATATATTTTTTTCTGCATCTACCTCTGAAAAAATATTGGGCTTCTAGCTGTGTGTCGGACTTGTTCTATTAGTCCATCTATACTGACCTCCATCAGGTTGCAAACTGAATATAATTTTTTTCTGCATCTACCTCTGAAAAAATATTTGGCCTTCTAGCAGTGTGTGGGTCTTTCTCTATTAGTCCATCTATACTGACCTCCATCAGGTTGCAAACTGAATATATTTTTTTCTGCATCTACCTCTGAAAAAATATTGGGCTTCTAGCAGTGTGTGGGACTTGTTCTATTAGAACATCTATACTGACCTCCATCAGGTTGCAAACTGAATATATTTTTTTTCTGCATCTACCTCTGAAAAAATATTGGGCTTGTAGCTGTGTGTGGGACTTGTTCTATTAATCCATCTATACAGACCTCCATCAGGTTGCAAACTGAATATAATTCTTTTCTGCATCTACCTCTGAAAAAATATTGGGCTTGTAGCTGTGTGTGGGACTTGTTCTATTAGTCCATCTATACTGACCTCCATCAGGTTGCAAATTCAAAATAATTTTTTGTCTGCATCTACAGTACCTCTGAAAAAATATTTGGGCTTCTAACAGTGTGTCGGACTTTCTCTATTAGTCCATCTATACTGACCTCCATCAGGTTGCAAATTAAAAATAATTTGTATCTGCATCTACAGTACCTCTGAAAAAATATTTGGGCTTCTAGCTGTGTGTGGGACTTGTTGTATTAGTCCATCTATACTGACCTCCATCAGGTTGCAAATTGAATATAATTTTTTTCTGCATCTAACCCAGCCAATAGTTTTGGCCTAATACCACAGTTTGGCCACTCAGCTCCGCTCGGTTACCATCCATTGTTTTTTTGTGCAAACAACTCCAGAGTTGTGAATTAGTTAACCACCAAAATGAGTGGAAAAAGGCCTGCTGCTGGTGGAAAGGGGAATAGGCGTGTTGGGAAGGGGAAAAAAGGTTGTGTCCGTGGGGTAGGTGCAGAAGAAAGACCATCTTCCAGCCAAACTAAAATGTCTACTTCTTTTAGCGGATAATGTGATAAGATCCCTTTCTTACGGCCACGCCAATCGCTACAAATTCCAGATGAGGCACAAAAACAGCAGGTGCTTCAACGGATATCAAGTGCTCCTTTAAGTGGGCTCTCCTCCACATCAACTTCAACATCACAAATACTCCAGTCCTCAAAGGTGTCACCCAAATCGCACTTGCTTCCTCACAGCTCCCAAATCTCCAGCTGCCCGTCTGAGTATGAGGTAGAACAGATGGTTGAGTCTGCAGAGCTGTTTACTCATACTATAGCCTGGGAATCAGAGGTCGACTCCAGCGCTTCTGTGAATCCAGACGAGGAAATGATCTGCACTGATGCCCAGAATCTTTATGAGTCGGATCCAGGACCAGACGCAGAAGGTTCTGACCATAATGTAGACCCTCATTCCCAAACTGTAACTCCTGTTGGTGGAGACAATGAGGAAGACGATGATAAGACTCAAATACCTGATTGGAGCGACAACTTTAGTTTTTTGTCAGGGCAGGAACAGGTTGGCTCTGAGGACGACGGGTGTGATAACGCACAGGGTGATGATGATGAGGTCGGAGATCCCACTTACTGTCAACCCACAGTCAGCCAAGAGATGAGGTCAGCAGAGGAGGTGGAGGAAGATGCTAGTGACGACGAGGTCAGGTTGCGCCTTCCTGGACAGAGACGTAGTACTGGAAGCACGTCAACAACTGCATCCTCAAACACAACTCTGCCTCTCACCACAAGTCGTGGTGGCTCTTCAGGTCGCATGGGTGCTAAGCCTTGCATAGCCTGGGCATTTTTTCAGATCGATAAAGATGACCCAACTCGTGTTATCTGTAACATTTGTCAGCAAAAGCTAAGTAGAGGCCAAAAAATACATAGTTTGAGTACTTCATGTATGAACCGGCACATGGACATGAAGCATAAGTTGCAGTGGGAAGCTCAGTGTGCTACAATGCGGCTTAGCCGGCCGGGCCAACCACCGTCTGCCATATCTTGTGCATCCGCGGCCTCTTCATCCTCTGTGACTGGGGGGACAGCAGCCACACCTGTTTTGGGGCGCAGACCTGCCACCTCTTTACCCGCAACAGCCAGCGTGATTGGCAGGTCATCATTTTCTTTGGAGGTGGTAACACCAGCTGGTGTTGAGCGCTGTCCGACATCGATAGCACCACCTTTGGATCAAGGCAACCTAACATGTCCGCCTGCATCTTCCTCACAGACCGGCAGTTTGCCGGGGACACCCTTATCAACCCCGTCTAAGCACAATAGCCAGCCCTCGGTCCCTCAGATGTGGACAAGTAAAAGACCATTTCCTCCTAGCCATGAGAAAGCTAAGAGGTTGAATTTCACCATCTGCAAGCTCTTGGCTACAGAAATGCAGCCTTTCCGCCTGGTGGACACAGAGGATTTTCGAGACCTTATGTCCGTCGCAGTGCCCCAGTACCAGATGCCCAGTCGGCACTACTTCTCAAAGAAAGGTGTGCCTGCGCTCCACCAGCATGTCGCACACAACATCACCGCTTCTTTGAGAAACTCTGTGTGTGACAGGGTGCATTTCACCACAGACACTTGGACGAGTAGGCATGGACAGGGGCGTTACATGTCGCTGACTGGGCACTGGGTAACTATGGTGACAGCAGGACAAGGGGCTGCTGTCCAAGTCTTGCCGTCCCCACGAGTTGTGCGTCAATCCTCTTTATGTCAAAGTTCCTCCACTGCTTCTGCCTCCTCAACCTCCTCTCGGTCTCCCAAAGCCTGTCTGGTCATGCCACAAGCTTTCTAACTGCGCAGAAGGGATCCTGCACACCTCCTTACTATGCTGGCAGTAGGGCTCAACGTCATCAGGTGGTTTTTACTTTGAAATGTCTGGGAAATGTGAGTCACACAGCTGAGGAGTTGTGGTCAGCTCTGGAGAACCAATTTCATGAATGGTTGTCTCCACTGGACCTGAAACCAGGGAAGGCCGTGTGCGACAATGCTGCAAACCTGGGTGCGGCCCTTCGCCGGGGCAATGTCACACACGTGCCTTGTATGGCTCACGTGTTGAACCTGGTTGTCCAGCAATTTTTAGCCCACTATCCCAGACTAGATGGCCTTCTGCAGAGGGCACGGTCGCTGTGTGCTCACTTTCGCCGTTCGCATCCCGCAGCTCAGCGACTTACATCTCTACAGAAGTCGTTGGGCCTGCCACTTCACCGGCTAAAATGCGATGTGCCTACCCGGTGGAATTCAACTCTGCACATGTTGCAGCGACTGTGGCAGCACCGACAAGCCCTGGTGCAATACGTTCTGACGTATAGCCTGGGCCAACGAGATCCAGAGGTGGGGCAAATCACGCTGGAGGAGTGGTCTCAGATCAGGGACCTATGCACCCTTCTGCACAGTTTTGAAATGGCGACGAAGATGTTTAGTGCTGACGATGCCATTATCAGCATGACTATTCCGGTGATTTACATGCTGGAGCACATGTTAAACAGAATTCGGAGTCAGGTGGTGGCACAAGAGGAGGTGGAGGAAGTAGAGGAGGAGGAGTTGTATGCGGAAGGGCTAACATCTGCAAGGTCCAGACGGTCGGCAGCACCAAGGCGGCAGGCATGTGAGGGTGGGGGAGATGGTTTTACCAGGGCGCATGGTAGCAGCCAAACTAGTGAGGAAGGTGCAGGAGCCCAGGAAGAAGTGGAGGACGAACTGATGGAAGACTCATCAGATGAGGGAGACCTTGATCACATTTCTGTTGTGCGAGGTTGGGGGGAGAGGACAGAGGAAGGAAGCATGATTGTTACCTCGCCACCAACACAACAGGGACTTGGTGCTCCTGGATGCGCAACACACATGAGTGCCTTCTTGCTGCACTACCTGCAACATGACCCTCGAATTGTGAGAATTAGAAATAATCCTGACTACTGGGTTGCCACACTGTTAGATCCCCGGTACAAAAGTAAATTTGCAGAAATTATTCCTGCCATAGAAAGGGATGCACGCATGCAGGAGTATCAGCAGAGACTGTTGCAGAATCTTACATGTGCTTTTCCACAAAATACCAGTGGTGCACGTAGTGAATCTCACAGTTCCAACTTGCCAACCGTGGGACCGTCAAGTGTTCAGCACTCAAACCGTAACAGAACCACAGTATCTGCTGGTAACATCAATTTTGCGGAATCATTTCACCACTTTTTTAGCCCATCCTTTGCAAGGCCACAGGAGACAAGAAGTCTGACACATAGTCAACGCCTAGAGACGATGGTACAGGAGTATCTCCAAGTAAACATTGAAGCCATGACTGTGTCACTGGACCCTTGCTCTTTTTGGGCTTCCAATCTGGATAAATGGCCGGAGCTAGCCACTTACGCCTTGGAGATCTTGTCATGCCCCGCAGCCAGCGTTCTGTCTGAACGTGTGTTCAGCGCTGCTGGTGGTGTGCTGACAGATAAGCGCACGCGGCTCTCCACTGATAATGTAGACAGACTCACGTTCATAAAGATGAACAAATCATGGATCCGAAACGACTTTTCTACCCCTGTGTCATCCTGGGGAGAGTAAAAGCTTGATGATTGGTTAAAATCACCCTACCAACCGTTTTAAGCTTTCAAATTACTAATCATGTTTATCTGTATCTTGGCTGGAAAATAATTTGGGCTTTGTAGCAGTGTGCAGCACTGATTCTATTAGGCCATCTATAATAAGCTCCACCAGATTTAAAATTACTAATCATGTTTATCTGTATCTTGGCTGGAAAATAATTTGGGCTTTGTAGCAGTGTGCAGCACTGATTCTATTAGGCCATTGTAATGCAGCAGGTTGCTAGCATTACTGTAAATGGTCCAGGATGTGCTTACTGGACCATGTACCTTCCCCTTTATCTGACTGGTCACATGACTGTGACATCACCCAGGTCCTGCATGCACAGTAAAGCTCTGTATACATGACTGTGACATCAGCAAGGTCCTGTCAGTATGAGGCTGTCTGTGCACAGCATATATAAACCTGCTTAATTTGAGACAGGTGTGTTCGGTGTGAGAGGCGTGAGGCCTGTTCCCCATGTGTGTGGGATACCGTGATACCGTGAAGCCTGGCAGCCTGAAGGCAAAGACTAGATCCTGTGCGGATGCTAGTGGCCTTGGAAGGCAGCGGCTTTGAAGTGAAGCCTGGTACCTGAAAGGTCGAGCCTGGATCCTGTGCGGATGTCAGTGGCCTTTGAGGGAGAGCCGGCTTGAGTAAGAGTCCTGGAAGGCAGAGCCTGGATCCTGTGTGGATGTCAGTGGCCTTTGAGGGAACGACGGCTGGAGACCCCTACCTGGGAAGCCGCAGAGCCACAGTGGTGGCAGAGTAACGGACTGAGACAGCTATACCCGGCAAAGGTAATACCCGGTGCTATATGGACATTGTGATATGAACATTGCTACTTTATTACCTTGCCGTAAGCTGTAACCTGGAGCAAGTGGGCCGGTGTGCCACTTGGCTCATGAATTGTTTATGTGTGTAAACCTGCCGGTGGCGGACTAAGATGAACTGTGTGTGAACAGCGGTTTATGAAGTGCCATAATAAACTGCAACACTGTGTGAAAAACGTAAAGACATTGCACGTGTGCATTGATTGACGCAGCGAAGCGAGTTACCCCCAGTATGATGACGAGCGCTGCCTTACATATGGTGGAGAATGCGGGCAACGGCAGCCCGGTTGCTAGTGGCAACGACAACCCCGGTTGCTAGGGGCAACGGCACAGGACGACGAGTGTGGATAAAGCATCTTGCGGCAACTCGGCGGGGTTGCGAAGATTGGCGTCGCACTCAAACCTGGTTTGCTGTGGCTCGGCGGGGCTCACGAAGTATAAAGCATCTTGCGGCAACTCGGCGGGGTTGCAAAGATTCTCATCGCACTCAAATCCGGTTTTGCGGTGGCTTGGTGGGGCCACGAAAATTTTTCCGGGAGAACGATGAAGTGCTAGTGTGAACAGTGTACCGCGATGGCTGTGAGCAAAGCAGCAGATCTGTCTGGAGCTATTGAGCGGTTGAAGGACCGGTTGGGACCGGAGCAGGTATTTGGGAAACTTTTTCTGGACATGGTGCAGGAACCGCAGGAGCTGTGGGCACCATATGGAATGGCTGCAGTGGACCATTCTATGGACTCTCCGGGGGCGCCAGTGTTGTCCCAGAGTGCCCGGGGAGGTGGTAAGAGATGTTGTGAACTGAGTCCTAAGACTACTGCAGATTTTTTGTGTAAAAATTACCCTGCCGGTGTGGTTGTTAAAAAGGGGGCGGAGTCTAAAAAAGGGGCGGATTTTCACAAGAGTGTGGAGTGTAGAAAACTGAAAATTGTTACTGGTGGTGGGTTGGTGCCTCCTAAAAATGACAATGTGACCGTTGATAACGGGGTAACTCCAGTAGAAGGGGGTGACGTCAAAGTGGAGGTGACCTGTTAGTCCACAACACCATGGGTAGTGACACAGACCCCGTAGCTGACTGTGACACTATGAAAGTAAAAAGTGAGTTCAGTCAGGAGGGGCTAGACGTGGTGAGAGAGTCCCCATCTCGTAGACGGCGCAAGGGCCACAAAAAGGTTGCTCCTGTAGACTTGGCTGAAAATAAAAATAAAGAGAGGGTAGTACTGTGTGCCTTTGCTTCAAGTGTGGATCCTCCATTAGAGGTAGAAGAGGAGGTGACGTTGCCAGTAGCAACCTCCGGTACGGTACCGAGTCAGAAGGATCTGACAGCCCTGGAAGGGGAGGCGGCCAGTCGTGACCAAGAGCTGGAACCTATCGGCCAGCAGGGTCAGAGTGATGGGCAGCAATTATGTGGAAACCTGGGGAACTTGTCCTCAGACCAGCTGAACCTGGAGTCTGTACAGCAGAAAATACTCCAGCTTGTGAAGGACTTACAGCGAGATCTAAAGGGAAGCAACGAGGAAATTAACCAGTGGAAGGAAATGTTCTACGCAATTAAGGAGGACCGCCGCAAAATCCAGGAAGAGGTTTTGCAGTTGAAGCTTGAGAAGGAGGCGCGGCAGAATGGTGTTTCTGGACGCGAACAAATCCTAGAACGACTGCGCAAACAGCTCAACCAGGAGCTGTGTGACTCCAAGAAGGTGTGTGGTGAACGCAGTAGGGAACTGCAACAGAGTAAGAGAGATTATGAGGATCTCCTCAAGGTGAAGGAGAAACTAGAGGAGGATAAGGTGGGTGCAGAGCAAGTGCACCAAGCGGATGAGACCACTCTGCAAGACACCCGTGAGGAGAATGATGGTCTCCGGGGAAAGACCCTAGATCTGGAAGCTCAGGTGAAGGAGCTACAGATGTCCTGTGATGCTCTCCAGAAGGCGGAGACGTACCTTAAAGAAACAGTCAGCAAGATGGAAGCTGAGCGGAAAAAGATGGAGGAGTCTGTCGGAGAATCCACAGACCAGGGCCAGGAGTTGGCCGCTGGTGAGGGGAGGTGTGAAGCAGATACCTCCTCGAGTGATGCGAGCTTGGATGATTCGGTGGAAGTAAGAGCCGAGATCAGGGAGCTCAAGGAGTTGCTACAAACCCAGTGGACGCAAGAGAAGCGTGAGAGACTGGCTATTGAGAGCCGAGTGGGCACATTGGAGACGGAGAGGTCTGAGAGAGCTCTGCTGCTGGAAGAGCAGTTGAAGCAGGAAGAGCTTCAGAGACGGGCCGCTGAGAGGCGAGTAACTGAGCTGGAAGGAGAAGTTTTAGAGCTCAAAGGTCGCCTAGCAAAGTGTCACATGGTGAACGAGGTCTCCTTGGAGAAGGGAAAAGGCAAACAAGTTGCACTTACTCCCTTAGACCCTGAGAAGGAGGACCTGAGGAGAGCTAAAAGTATGGTGTTGGAAGATAAAGGTGAAGTGGAGGTGGTCAAGACGAAAAGTTGTGAAGGGGTAGCTGTGAGTCAGCTCAGGGGAAGCATCCAGGGTGAAGAAGCTGGAAGTCAGTTGTTCCTGAAACCTGAGCTGGTTGATCGTCTGGAAACCACTGGTGAGACCGAAACGTCTCGGTACAAGTGCCTCGTAGAAGTACCCGAGGACTTGAGGGAAGAATGCACCCGTGAGTCCGTGCATGAAGAGTTTAAGAAGGCTGTGGGAGCCTGTAAGGTCTACTTGACCTCAGAAACTAAACAGCTGGTGGTCCTGTCCACGACCAAAGTCACAGTGAAGAGGGTGGCTATCCTAAGTGACATGCACTGGCGATGTGTTCGCACGAAGCGGTTTCTCCGGTTGAAGACGGAACAAGCCGTTAGACAACTGGAGCTTAGGAGAAAAGCTCACAGTATGCGTGAAGAGGTCATCCGGGTGCCTCATGTTCTGGTGAGAAAGCTCATTGGGAGAAGCGGTCGAGCCATGCAGATGATGGTCAAGAAGTCTGGTGTGGTGAAAATAAGCAGTCCACGTGATCAACAGGACTGGATACCAGACAAAGACGGCATGGTGTCCTTTTCCGCTGTAGGAACAGAAGAAAGCCTAGAATATATACGCATGCTGATTGAGTACCGAGTGACCTGCCTGCAGGAGGTAGAACAATTGAATCTCGCTAGACTGCGAGTAGATAGACAGCATCATCTGAGCAGCAGAAGATGGAAGCCGTCTAGAAATAGTGAGACCCGACAGAGAAAGGGCCGCCTAAATAACAGAACAGCTACAGCTGAAGTTAGGGACCTTTTAGGATGTCCTGAGAGTAGTGGGCGTGGGTTTAGAGGTAGTGAGACCTCCAGTAACTCCGGTTTGAGCAGCCCATACAAACGACCCAATAGAGGACGGGACAGTACGGAGTCGAACCGGACCTTAGATACCGGGGCATGCGAGTTGCGCTGCTGTATTGACCGCTGGGAGCGGGGAAGATCTGACAGGGTTTTGATTGACCGCTGGGAGCGGGGGAGACCTGACAAAGTTACGACCCGGAAAGGTGACCTGACAAAGTCAGTGACAGTGACAAATGGTAGGTCCCTAAGGAATAGGCTAATGTCATTGACTAAGGTTCCAGGGGCTGAGTAGCACAATTGTAAAGTTCATGGTCTATATGTGAGCTGGGGGTTATAATGTTATTGTGTATATTATGTGTTCAACCCCACAAGTTTGAACAGAGAGGGGGGATATGTAATGCAGCAGGTTGCTAGCATTACTGTAAATGGTCCAGGATGTGCTTACTGGACCATGTACCTTCCCCTTTATCTGACTGGTCACATGACTGTGACATCACCCAGGTCCTGCATGCACAGTAAAGCTCTGTATACATGACTGGGACAGCACACAGGACCTATACACACAGCTGACTGATCACATGACTGTGACATCAGCAAGGTCCTGTCAGTATGAGGCTGTCTGTGCACAGCATATATAAACCTGCTTAATTTGAGACAGGTGTGTTCGGTGTGAGAGGCGTGAGGCCTGTTCCCCATGTGTGTGGGATACCGTGATACCGTGAAGCCTGGCAGCCTGAAGGCAAAGACTAGATCCTGTGCGGATGCTAGTGGCCTTGGAAGGCAGCGGCTTTGAAGTGAAGCCTGGTACCTGAAAGGTCGAGCCTGGATCCTGTGCGGATGTCAGTGGCCTTTGAGGGAGAGCCGGCTTGAGTAAGAGTCCTGGAAGGCAGAGCCTGGATCCTGTGTGGATGTCAGTGGCCTTTGAGGGAACGACGGCTGGAGACCCCTACCTGGGAAGCCGCAGAGCCACAGTGGTGGCAGAGTAACGGACTGAGACAGCTATACCCGGCAAAGGTAATACCCGGTGCTATATGGACATTGTGATATGAACATTGCTACTTTATTACCTTGCCGTAAGCTGTAACCTGGAGCAAGTGGGCCGGTGTGCCACTTGGCTCATGAATTGTTTATGTGTGTAAACCTGCCGGTGGCGGACTAAGATGAACTGTGTGTGAACAGCGGTTTATGAAGTGCCATAATAAACTGCAACACTGTGTGAAAAACGTAAAGACATTGCACGTGTGCATTGATTGACGCAGCGAAGCGAGTTACCCCCAGTATGATGACGAGCGCTGCCTTACACCATCTATAATAAGCTCCACCAGATTTAAAATTACTAATCATGTTTATCTGTATCTTGGCTGGAAAATAATTTGGGCTTTGTAGCAGTGTGCAGCACTGATCCTATTAGGCCATCTATACTAAGCTCCACCAGATTTAAAATTAATAATAATTTTTAGCTGCATCTAGCCCGGAAAATAATTTTGGGGCTCCGAGATGCGCAAGACACATAAGTGCCTTCTTGCTGCACTACCTGCAACATGACCCTCATATTGTCAGAATTCGAAGTAATCATGACTACTGGGTTGCCACACTCTTAGATCCCCAAAACTTTTCGATCAACCTTTTCATTTTAATAAAGACCAAAAAAATGGTCATTTTTTAAATTATAAGCATTAGCAGGTTGTTAGAAACTGAAATCAAACAGTTTTCAACTCAAAACTTTATTCTAGATGATGTTACATTTTCACATAGGACCCCTTGTTCGAAAGGAGCTTCTGAACTCTCTCGTCCATTGAATTTGTCAGGTTTTGGATGGTTTCTGCTTCAATTGTTTTGCATGAGGACAGAATACCCTCCCAGAGCTGTTGCTTAGATGTGAACTGCCTCCCGCCATCATAGACACTCCTTTTGATGATGCTCCAGAGGTTCTGAATGGGGTAGAGGTCAGGGGAGCATGGGGGTCACACCATAAGTTTGTCCCCTTTTATGCCCATATCAGCCAGAGATGCAGATGTTTTATGTGCAGCATGAGATGGTGCATTATCATGCAAAAAAATGATCTTGCTGTGAAATACACGGTTCTTCTTCTTGAACCATGGCAGGAAGTGCTGTTTGAGAAAATCCACATACATTATGCAGTTCATCTTTAGCGCCTTCAGGGATCCTAAAGGGGCCGACAATCTCTCTCCCCATGATTCCAGCCCAAAACATTACTCCACCTCCTCCTTGTTGGCGCTGTAGCCGTGTTTGCGTGGGGTGTCCATCAACCAGCCATCCTCCACTCCATCCATCTGGACCATCGAGCGCTGCACGGCACTCATCCGTGAACAAAACAGTTTTGAAATCAGTCTTCATGTAATGTTTGGCCCACTGGAGCCGTTTCTGCTTGTGTGAAGTGGATAGAGGAGGTCGACAGGATGGCATATGCACAGCTGCAAACCTCTGAAGGACCCTGCATCTTGTTGTTCGGTGGGACGTTGGAGGCACCAGCAGCTTCAAAAACTTGTCTGCTGCTATGACAAGGCTTTTTTGCCGCTGCTCTTTTAACCTGACATAATTGCCTGTAGGAAAGAGTCCTCAATTTGCCCTTATCAGCACGCACACGTGTGTACTGTGAATCAGCTACATACTTCTTGATTGCCAAGACACTTCATCCTGATCATCGCACAATGTTGATTGTAGTCATGCCTTGACCTAAACACTCCACAATTTGTTGCTTCTCAGCAGCCGACACATCCTTTTTCTTTCCCATTTTGGCAGAAAATGTAGGCTGCTTAATAATGTGAGACAGCCTTCTTAAGTAGTCTTGCCTTTCATTGGACACACCTGCCAAACTAATTAGCACAGGTGTCTGCAATTGCTTACAGTGATATAAAGAGCCCTGACACACAATGAGTTTAACTGACAAACAAACAAATTCTTCCCTTATCACTCCTAAACACTTTTTGCATAATAATTTGGAACACAGTGTACATGTGCTTTTCCACAAAACACCAGTGGTTCACGTAGTGAATCTCACAGTTCTAACTTGCCAACCGTGGTCTGTATGGAGTTGTTCAATAAAGGGCCCAAAATTAAGATAACATAGATGGGAGAGGTCTCTATGAATAGGAATTCCTAAGTATTTGATACCCTGTGAGGGCCAGGCAAAGGGAAAGTTGGACTGGATGGAATCCTATATGGATTTGGGGAGGGAGACATCGAGGGCCTCAGACTTCGCTGCATTGATTTTAAAATTTGACCATGTAACAAAGTGATCTATTTCAGCCATAACAGCATGGATGGATATATGTGATTGAGTGATATATACTAGGACATCATCAGCAAATAGAGAGCACTTGTACTCGGTGCCTCCCACCTCAATCCACCTAATATTGGGGTTATGGCGAATTGATGAGAGCAGGTGCTCCGTCACTAGGATGTATAAGAGAGGGGACAGAGAACATCCCTGCCTTGTCCCATTGGTGATTGTGAAAGGTGATGAAAATGTTCTGACGCGCCCCCTGGGCCTTGGGACACCCGGAGCCGGACCCTTTTTGGTGGATGCTGGTGGTTGTAGTCTCCGTGGCGGCAACCCGGTTCCGTGGCTCAGGGCGGTCAAACCAGTGGCGGAACTATTTATGTGGTTTTGATGTTTAAATGTCCGACTACGCCACCCGTGGATTGCGGTCAGAGTGAACCGCCGCTACAGGGCAGACCGCTAAGGCTGGTGTTGTGGGTGCAGCAGAGCGTAGCATAACTCCCCACGGGAGGAGTATAGCCTCAGGGCAGTGAATGCGGAGGATGTGGGTGATGGTGCAGGGCAGCAGCAGTAACGACACGGAGTCAGTGATGCAGTCCAGGGCCTTTACTCACAGTTCCTATTATCCAGACCACGTCTGCAGGTAACGGCTGCCCACGTCGTACTGTGCTCACCAGGTGAGGGGCTCAGACAACTCCCAGATAACTTTGGAGCGCTTCACAGGACCCCCTTTGTGTGTCCTTTGTCTGGCCTTTCTTACCAACCCTTCTGTCCGGCTGCCTCGGGCCTCCTCTTGGTAAACTTGGCGCCAGTTTCCCTGACCCTATGTGGTGCCTTCCTAGCGGGTGTAGCGAGGGGCTGCGCCACATAAAATGTCACAGCCTCCTGTTTCTAGCTGAGGGTCGTTTCCTGCCTCCACTAGTTTCGGGGACCGGTCTCCCCCTTTGGCCTGACCCCTCCACGCAGGTGGATTCGGGCGTGCGGTGGCGACTCGCCCGTCCGCACCCCTGGGATCCCTTCGTTCCTCGTTCCTGGAGCCTTCTCCGCTCCTCTTCCTTCCTTCTCCCTCTTCCAGGCCTGGGCCTCTGTTACTAGGCCCGCCTCCGGAGCAGAGCTCATGCAGAGCCCCTGCTCCCTGCCACTTCTGCTCAGACTTCTCTGCACTGAACTAAGATGGTGCCCACCTTTTATACTCCCTTCTCAATGCACCCAGGAACTGCTTCCTCCCTGCTCCTGCACTACAGGGTTCCCGTTCCTCAGTGTTCCCTCCCCCCACTCCAGCCAGGGACAGGGACTGTCGTGCCCATCTCAGGGGCATATTGGTCGCCCTGCCCCACGGAAATGTGGTGTAATGCATGCAGGTGTCGGGTCCTGATCCACACTACATCCTTACCTGAGAGTGAGATATCACACCTCTGGGTGAGGTGCAATACGTCTGTAGCAACCGAGCCCTCGGTGCTACAGTTCCATTTATCTTCAGCCTAGGTGACGTATTGTGATACAGGGCCGTGATTTTGGCTATAAAAGGGTCCCCTAGACCCCTACCCCAAGCTTTTTAAGAGAATCATATATGGCGTGCCAGGAGACTCTATGGAATGCTTTCTCAGCATCCAACGAGAGTATCTAATTACAAATTTTTAACTGCATCTAGTCCAGGAAATACTTTGTGCCTAGTAGCAGGGTCTGCTAGTGAGCGGATTATCCCGGCTGTTAAGCAAGCTACACCACCTGTAGTTTTGACACTTAATTTTTTCAAAGGAAATGCTTCGGGACCATGGGATACTTAGTGAAGAGCATCAGGAGGCACCCCAAGGCATAGGGGCTGGGACTGGCAGTAGGATGCCTTGCGGTGGACAGCCGAGCTCGATCCTTATAAAAGCTTTTTAACTGCAGCAGCTTTAGTGGACGCTACTGGAGCTGGAATTACGCGGCTGCTGGCATGAGACTTGCCCTCCAATAGATCCTTGTAAATGGATTTAAAGTGTATTCATTCAAATTAGAGAGACAATTTAAATAAAAAAGCTTAGAGCTGCCTCCACCACAGGGGGGCTCGCTCGACCCACGAGCGGACAGGCACCAGTATTGGGAGAGGGGGGCTGGCCGTCAGGGTTCACCGCGGCTCTGGCACAAACCAGGCGACACGGAGGAGGCACGGGCAGGAGCGGACTGAACGTGTCGGCTTCTCACTTTTTGGATTTTAGAAGGGCATGACATGCCTATATCTGTGTCTCCCCCTCCTTTTACTCCTCCACCTCTTTTCTTTTCTCATGACTATATGTACTTGTCACTTTTCCATGTGTTAGTTGTGTCTTCTGAGCAGTTTGTCAGCTTTTGGACACCTTTGAAGGTGTTTTCTATGTGTTTCTATGTGTTTTTGTTTGCCTGCCATTGGTTTTAACGGTGTTCGAAGGTGTTCGACGAACCGAACCGAACTCGAACACTACGGGGGTGGCTCAACACTACACAGGAGCAGTATTATAGTAGTTATTTTCTTGTACATAGGGGCAGTATTCTAGTAGTTATATTCTTGTACATAGGGACAGTATTATAGTAGTTATATTCTTGTACATAGGGAGCAGTATTATAGTAGTTATATTCTTGTACATAGGGGCAGTATTATAGTAGTTATATTCTTGTACATAGAGGGCAGTATTATAGTAGTTATATTCTTGTACATAGGGAGCAGTATTATAGTAGTTATATTCTTGTACATAGGGAGCAGTATTATAGTAGTTATATTCTTGTACATAGGGGCAGTATTATAGTAGTTATATTCTTGTACATAGGTAGCAGTATTATAGTAGTTATATTCTTGTACATAGGGAGCAGTATTATAGTAGTTATATTCTTGTACATAGGGGGCAGTATTATAGTAGTTATATTCTTGTACATAGGGGGCAGTATTATAGAAGTTATATTCTTGTACATAGGGGCAGTATTATAGTAGCTATATACTTGTACATATGGGCAGTATTATACTAGTTATATTCTTGTACATAGGGGCAGTATTATAGTAGTTATACTCTTGTACATAGGAACAGTATTATAGTAGTTATATTCTTGTATATAGGGAGTAGTATTATAGTAGTTATATTCTTTTACATAGGAACAGTATTATAGTAGTTATATACTTGTATGTAGGGAGTAGTATTATAGTAGTTATATTCTTGTACCTAGGAACAGTATTTTAGTAGTTATATTCTTGTACATAGGAACAGAATTATAGTAGTTATATTCTTGTACATAGGAACAGTATTATAGTAGTTATATTCTTGTATATAGCGAGTAGTATTATAGTAGTTATTTTCTTGTACATAAGAACAGTAATACAGTAGTTATATTCTTGTACAAAGGAACAGTATTATAGTAGTTTTATTCTGGTACATAGGGAGCAGAATTATAGTAGTTTTATTTTTGTACACAGGGGGTAGTATTATAGTAGTTATATTCTTGTACATAGGAGCAGTATGACAGTAGTTATATTCTTGTACATAGGGGCAGTATTATAGTAGTTATATTCTTGTACATAGGAGCAGTATGACAGTAGTTATATTCTTGTACATAGGGGCAGTATTATAGTAGTTATATTCTTGTACATAGGGGCAGTATTATAGTAGTTATATTCTTGTACATAGGGGCAGTAATATAGTAGTCATATTCTAGTACATAGGAGCAGTATTATAGTAGTTATATTCTTGTACATAGGAGCAGTATTATATTAGTTATATTCTTGTACATAGGGGTAGTATTATAGTAGTTATATTCTTATACATAGGGGGCAGTATTATAGTAGTTATATTCTTGTACATAGGAGCAGTATTATAGTAGTTATTTTCTTGTACATAGGAGCAGTATTATAGTAGTTATATTCTTGTACATAGGAGCAGTATTATAGTAGTTATATTCTTGTACATAGGGGTAGTATAATAGTAGTTATATTCTTGTACACAGGGGGCAGTATTATAGTAGTTATATTCTTGTATATAGGAGCAGTATTATAGTAGTTATATTCTTGTACATAGGGGCAGTATTATAGTAGTTATATTCTTGTACATAGGAGCAGTATTATAGTAGTTATATTCTTGTACATAGGGGCAGTATTATAGTAGTTATATTCTTGTACATAGGAGCAGTATTATAGTAGTTATATTCTTGTACATAGGGGCAGTATTATAGTAGCTATATTCTTGTACATAGGAGCAGTATTATAGTAGTTATATTCTTGTACATAGGGGCAGTATTATAGTAGCTATATTCTTGTACATAGGAGCAGTATTATAGTAGTTATATTCTTGTACATAGGGGGCAGTATTATACTAGTTGTATTCTTGTACATAAGGGCAGTATTATAGTAGCTATATTCTTGTACATAGGAGAAGTATTATAGTAGTTATATTCTTGTACATAGGAGAAATATTATAGTCGTTATATTGTTGTACATAGGAGCAGCATTATAGTAGTTATATTCTTGTACATAGGGGTAGTATTATAGTAGTTATATTCTTATACATAGGTGGCAGTATTATAGTAGTTATATTCTTGTGTATAGGAGCAGTATTATAGTAGTTATATTCTTGTACATAGGGGGCAGTATTATAGTAGTTATATTATTGTACATAGGAGCAGTATTATAGTAGTTATATTCTTGTACATAGGGGGCAGTATTATAGTAGTTATATTCTTGTACATAGGGGGCAGTATTATAGTAGTTATATTCTTGTACATAGGAGCAGTATTATAGTAGTTATATTCTTGTACATAGGGGCAGTATTATAATAGTTATATTCCTGCACATAGGAGCAGTATTATAGTAGTTATATTCTTGTACATAGAGGGCAGTTTTATAGTAATTTTATTCTTGTACATAGAGGGCAGTATTATAGTAGTTATATTTTTGTACATAGGGGCAGTATTATAGTAGTTATATTCTTGTACATAGAGGGCAGAATTATAGTTGTTATATTCTTGTACATAGGGGCAGTATTGTACTAGTTATATTCTTGTACATTGAGGGCAGTATTATAGCAGTTATATTCTTGTACATAGGAGAAGTACTATAGTAGTTACATTCTTATGCATAGGGGTAGTATTATAGTAGTTATATTCCTGTACATAGGGGCAGTATTATAGTAGTTATTTTCTTGTACATTGGAGCAATATTATAGTAGTTATATTCTTGTACATAGGGGGCGGTATTATACTATTTATATTCTTGTACATAGGAGCAGCATTGTATTAGTTATAATCTTGTACATAGGAGCAGTATTATAGTAGTTATATTTTTGTACATAGGAGCAGTATTATAGTAGTTATATTCTTGCACATAAGGGGCAGTATTATAGTAGTTATATTCTTGTACATAGGGGCAGTATTATAGTAGTTATATTCTTGTACATAAGAACAGTATTATAGTAGTTATATTCTTGATCATAGGGGCAGTATTATAGTAGTTATATTCTTGTACATAGGGGGCAGAATTATAGTAGCTATATTCTTGTACATAGAGGCAGTATTATAGTAGTTATATTCTTGATCATAGGGGCAGTATTATAGTAGTTATATTCTTGTACATAAGGGGCAGAATTATAGTAGTTATATTCTTGTACATAAGGGCAGTATTATAGTAGTTATATCTCGTACATAGGAGCAGTATTATAGTAGTTATATTCTTGTACATAGGGGGCAGTATTATAGTAGTTATATTCTTGTACATAGGAACAGTATTATAGTAGTTATATTCTTGTACATAGGAACAGTATTATAGTAGTTATATTCTTGATCATATGGGCAGTTTTATAGTAGTTATATTCTTGTACATAGGGGCAGTATTATAGTAGTTATATTCTTGTACATAGGGGGCAGAATTATAGTAGTTATATTCTTGTACATAGGGGGCAGTATTATAGAAGTTATATTCTTGTACATAGGAGCAGTATTATAGTAGTTATATTCTTGTACATAGGGGGCAGTATTATAGTAGTTATATTCTTGTACATAGGAACAGTATTATAGTAGTTATATTCTTGTACATAGGAACAGTATTATAGTAGTTATATTCTTGATCATAGGGGCAGTATTATAGTAGTTATATTCTTGTACATAGAGGCAGTATTATAGTGGTTATATTCTTGTACATAGGGGGCAGTATTATAGTAGATATATTCTTGTACATAGGAGCAGTGTTATAGTAGTTATATTCTTGTACACAGCGGGCAGTATTATACTAGTTATATACTTCTACATAGGATCAGTGTTATAATAGTTATATTCTTGTACATAGGGGGCAGTATTATAATAGTTATATTCTTTTACATAGGAGCAGTGTTATAGTAGTTATATTCTTGTACATAGGAGCAGTATTATAGTAGTTATATTCTTGTACTCAGGGGGCAGTATTATACTAGTTATATACTTCTACATAGGAGCAGTGTTATAATAGTTATATTCTTGTACATATGGGGCAGTATTATACTAGTTTTATACTTGTACATAGGAGCAGTGTTATACTAGTTATATTCTTGAACATAGAGGGCAGTATTATCCTAGTTATATTCTTGTACATAGGAGCAGTATTATAGTAGTTATATTCTTGTACATAGAGGGCAGTATTATCCTAGTTATATTCTTGTACATAGGAGCAGTATTATAGTAGTTATATTCTTGTACATAGGGGGCAGTATTATCCTAGTTATATTCTTGTACATAGGAGCAGTATTATAGTAGTTATATTCTTGTACATAGGGGCAGTATTATAGTAGTTATATTCTTGTACGTAGGGGCAGTATTATAGTGGTTATATTCTTTTACATAGGAGCAGTGTTATAGTAGTTATATTCTTGTACATAGGAGCAGTATTATAGTAGTTATATTCTTGTACTCAGGGGGCAGTATTATAGTAGTTATATACTTCTACATAGGATCAGTGTTATAATATGTAATGCACACGCCCGGACTGACTGGCGTGTGCGTGTTTATGTAGTGATTCCACTGTGCCATGAACCGGAGAGTGCCTGGAGGGGCGTAACTAAGTATCTGCCCGATCCGACCAAGGTCGCACGACGGCATACGACGCCAGTGCACCAGGGAGGAACCGAGCAGAGGAGCCAGGGTCTACTCCAGGTCAGACTCCGGACACGGCTGTTGACCCACACCGGGGAATACAGGAACAGGCAGACTAGAGCACAGGCTGGGTAGGGTCCAGGACAGACTGGGAGACAAATTCGAAACCGCAGACGCGGTAGACAGAGCTGAGCAAAGCGAAAACCGCAGACGCGGCGGACAGAGCTGAGCAAAGCGAAAACCGCAGACGCGGCGGACAGAGCTGAGCAAAGCGAAAACCGCAGACGCGGCGGACAGAGCTGAGCAAAGCGAAAACCGCAGACGCGGCGGACAGAGCTGAGCAAAGCGAAAACCGCAGACGCGGCGGACAGAGCTGAGCAAAGCGAAAACCGCAGACGCGGCGGACAGAGCTGAGCAAAGCGAAAACCGCAGACGCGGCGGACAGAGCTGAGCAAAGCGAAAACCGCAGACGCGGCGGACAGAGCTGAGCAAAGCGAAAACCGCAGACGCGGCGGACAGAGCTGAGCAAAGCGAAAACCGCAGACGCGGCGGACAGAGCTGAGCAAAGCGAAAACTGCAGACGCGGCGGACAGAGCTGAGCAAAGCGAAAACCGCAGAAGCGGCGGACAGAGCTGAGCAAAGCGAAAACCGCAGACGCGGCGGACAGAGCTGAGCAAAGCGAAAACCGCAGACGCGGCGGACAGAGCTGAGCAAAGCGAAAACCGCAGACGCGGCGGACAGAGCTGAACAAAGCGAAAACCGCAGACGCGGCGGACAGAGCTGAGCAAAGCGAAAACCGCCAACGCGGGGCGGACAGAGCAGAGCAAAGCGAAAACCGCAGACGCGGCGGACAGAGCAGAGCAAATCGAAAACCGCAGACGCGGCGGACAGAGCTGAGCAAAGCGAAAACCGCAGACGCGGCGGACAGAGCTGAGCAAAGCGAAAACCGCAGACGCGGCGGACAGAGCTGAGCAAAGCGAAAACCGCAGACGCGGTGGGAACAGGGCTCTGTTCACACGGAACAGACTAGAAGGGAAAGGCAGAACCAGATACCCACAGGGTACTTGCAGAGAAGTAGCGAGTGGACCACAAACTCACAAACGGAAGTACAGTGACAACGAGCAGGAGTTAGGTACGAGTTCAGACTCTGCAGAAAAAGGAATGGAACGGACATAGAGAAAAAACAGATAAAAGATAGGAGAGAGTTCAGACTGGAACTGCGTGTACGGAGGAGACCGACACTGCAGCGGGATACAGGAGCGGGTCTGGGAATACGGCCCCCAGAGAGGCAGGACGAACAGGCAAGGAGCGTGTTCAGACTGGCCTGGAAATACAGCCTCCAGGAAGGCGGAACGAACAGGCAAGGAACGAGTACAGACTGCAGGTTAAGGTACACAGATAGGACACAGTACAGACACGGGAACTGATACCGCAAGGCAGGAGACATAGACAGGACTCAGTTCAGACACGGGAACTGATACCGCAAGGCAGGAGACAAAGAACGGGACCTGGCACCTTCAGAGTGCAAGCACACACTGAATGAAACACTATGCTCAGGCAGGGGTTGATTGCCGCAGCTGGGTTATATACCAGTTGACAGACATCAATAGGCTGAGGACGCACAAGGGGTGTGACCCACAGCAGGTACAAAAAGCAGGAAGTGATCGGGCGCCGCCCTTAAGCAGCAGAAACAGACACAAACAGACAGCATGGAGGGAAGCCAGAGAGACATTCTGGACAGGAGATCAAGTGCGCGCTCTTGCACAGTGGGAGATGGACCACTATGCAAGGACGCCGCCAGGTATGTTACATAATAGTTATATTCTTGTACATAGGGGGCAGAATTATAGTAGTTATATTCTTGTACATGGAGGCAGTATTATAGTAGTTATATTCTTTTACATAGGAGCAGTGTTATAGTAGTTATATTCTTGTACATAGGAGCAGTATTATAGTAGTTATATTCTTGTACATAGGGAGCAGTATTATAGTAGTTATATTCTTGTACTCAGGGGGCAGTATTATACTAGTTATATACTTCTACATAGGAGCAGTGTTATAATAGTTATATTCTTGTACATAGGGGGCAGTTTTATAGTAGTTATATTCTTGTACATAGGGGGCAGTATTATCCTAGTTATATTCTTGTACATAGGAGCAGTATTATAGTAGTTATATTCTTGTACATAGAGGGCATTATTATAGTAGTTATATTCTTGTACGTAGGAGCAGTATTATAGTAGTTATATTCTTGTACATAGGGGCAGTATTATAGTAGTTATATTCTTGTACATAGGAGCAGTATTATAGTAGATATATTCTTGTACATAGAGGGCAGTATTATAATAGTAATATTCTTGTACATAGGAGCAGTATTATAGTAGTTATATTCTTGTACATAGAGGGCATTATTATAGTAGTTATATTCTTGTACGTAGGAGCAGTATTATAGTAGTTATATTCTTGTACATAGGGGCAGTATTATAGTAGTTATATTCTTGTACATAGGAGCAGTATTATAGTAGATATATTCTTGTACATAGAGGGCAGTATTATAGTAGATATATTCTTGTACATAGGGGGCAGTATTATAGTAGTTATATTCTTGTACATAGGGGCAGTATTATAGTAGTTATATTCTTGTACATAGGGGCAGTATTATAGTAGTTATATTCTTGTACATATGGGCAGTATTATAGTAGTTATATTATTGTACATAGGAGCAGTATTATAGTAGTTATATTCTTGTACATAGGGGCAGTATTATAGTAGTTATATTATTGTACATAGGAGCAGTATTATAGTAGTTATATTCTTGTACATAGGGGCAGTATTATAGTAGTTATATTCTTGTACATAGGGGCAGTATTATAGTAGATATATTCTTGTACATAGGGGCAGTATTATAGTAGTTATATTCTTGTACATAGGGGCAGTATTATAGTAGTTATATTCTTGTACATAGGGGCAGTATTATAGTAGTTATATTCTTGTACATAGGGGCAGTATTATAGTAGTTATATTCTTGTACATAGGGGCAGTATTATAGTAGTTATATTCTTGTACATAGGAGCAGTATTATAGTAGTTATATTATTGTACATAGGAGCAGTATTATAGTAGTTATATTCTTGTACATAGGAGCAGTATTATAGTAGTTATATTCTTGTACATAGGGGGCAGTATTATAGTAGTTATATTCTTGTACATAGGAGCAGTATTATAGTAGTTATATTCTTGTACATAGGAGCAGTATTATAGTAGTTATATTCTTGTACATAGGAGCAGTATTATAGTAGTTATATTCTTGTACATAGGGAGCAGTATTATAGTAGTTATATTCTTGTACTCAGGGGGCAGTATTATACTAGTTATATACTTCTACATAGGAGCAGTGTTATAATAGTTATATTCTTGTACATAGGGGGCAGTTTTATAGTAGTTATATTCTTGTACATAGGGGGCAGTATTATCCTAGTTATATTCTTGTACATAGGAGCAGTATTATAGTAGTTATATTCTTGTACATAGAGGGCATTATTATAGTAGTTATATTCTTGTACGTAGGAGCAGTATTATAGTAGTTATATTCTTGTACATAGGGGCAGTATTATAGTAGTTATATTCTTGTACATAGGAGCAGTATTATAGTAGATATATTCTTGTACATAGAGGGCAGTATTATAATAGTAATATTCTTGTACATAGGAGCAGTATTATAGTAGTTATATTCTTGTACATAGAGGGCATTATTATAGTAGTTATATTCTTGTACGTAGGAGCAGTATTATAGTAGTTATATTCTTGTACATAGGGGCAGTATTATAGTAGTTATATTCTTGTACATAGGAGCAGTATTATAGTAGATATATTCTTGTACATAGAGGGCAGTATTATAGTAGATATATTCTTGTACATAGGGGGCAGTATTATAGTAGTTATATTCTTGTACATAGGGGCAGTATTATAGTAGTTATATTCTTGTACATAGGGGCAGTATTATAGTAGTTATATTATTGTACATAGGAGCAGTATTATAGTAGTTATATTCTTGTACATAGGGGCAGTATTATAGTAGTTATATTATTGTACATAGGAGCAGTATTATAGTAGTTATATTCTTGTACATAGGGGCAGTATTATAGTAGTTATATTCTTGTACATAGGGGCAGTATTATAGTAGATATATTCTTGTACATAGGGGCAGTATTATAGTAGTTATATTCTTGTACATAGGGGCAGTATTATAGTAGTTATATTCTTGTACATAGGGGCAGTATTATAGTAGTTATATTCTTGTACATAGGGGCAGTATTATAGTAGTTATATTCTTGTACATAGGGGCAGTATTATAGTAGTTATATTCTTGTACATAGGAGCAGTATTATAGTAGTTATATTATTGTACATAGGAGCAGTATTATAGTAGTTATATTCTTGTACATAGGAGCAGTATTATAGTAGTTATATTCTTGTACATAGGGGGCAGTATTATAGTAGTTATATTCTTGTACATAGGAGCAGTATTATAGTAGTTATATTCTTGTACATAGGAGCAGTATTATAGTAGTTATATTCTTGTACATAGGGGCAGTATTATAGTAGTTATATTCGTGTACATAGGAGCAGTATTATAGTAGTTATATTCTTGTACATAGGAGCAGTATTATAGTAGTTACTGTATATTCTTGTACACAGGGGCAGTATTATAAGATTAGTATTATATAGGAGCAGTATGATTATAGTGAGTTTATTTTTTCTATGGACGGTGCACATACCATGCATTACTCAGCAGTGGAATCAATGAGTAACCCTCCTGGCGTACAAAGAATATGAAATCGCTGTTCATTGTGTTTTTGCAGATTATTATCACTTCTGTCTTTTTTTTCTCCTTTCTTGATCACTAGTTTGATGTAAACACAGCAGGTTGGTGAAGACAGAATGAGATTTCTTATTATGGATAAGTAATGGTGACAGTGTATGGCGTCATGCCCCTGACACCTTCATTACTGTAGCTTGTTTCTTAGAAAAGTGTCACAATAGTATCCACAAAATAATATACTAAAAATCCTTTGTGCAAAAAAAAAAAAAATAAAAAAAATGAACAAGAGACCTGTGCATGCAACATCTAAAGGAGAAAATCCATACTCCTTGCTGTGGATGTCGTTTAACTACTTCTGTATATTGTGTCTTTTGTAATAGAGAAAAAAGTTACTATAGTTGCAGATATAATTGAACTTATGTCAAAAGTGACATTATAACATTAACTGCTGGATAGGCAACTTTGTAAACCCCTTTAATGAAGTCCCAGACCCCTTAGGAGGAGTAATGGTGAAGCATGTTTTAGGCTGACCTTGTATTTTTGCTTTTGCTTTTAATCCCATAATTGTGCACATTGGGGCAAGTTTATTAAAAGCTGTCCTTTTGTAAGATAGCGCAAACTTAGACAATACAGTCTAAAGATACGTCATTAGGTCTCGCTCCTTTCTTCCTAAGACTTACTCCTATTTTAGGAAGGTCAAAACCCCTGGTCAGACAGGGGAACAGGAAAAATACACAATTAGAGATGAACAAAACAAACTTCTCATATTTTTAGAAATTCACTGAACCTGGTGAAACGGAACAATTTGTGATTTGCTTTGTGCAAATTGCCTAAAATAGCCAGCGCCATTCTACACGTTGCAGAAGATTGTGCCAGTCAGAGAAGGATCACATGAACCTTTTTTCGAGACCGGTAGGATTTTGCCATAATATTTTGCAGCTATCACATGTTACAGTGTAGCCAATCAGAAGAGTCTATCATTTCCTGTATAAAAGCTCAGGCAAGGAATGCAGATGCCAATATGAGATGAATCTGGATAGGGAGAGGACGTCACAGCCGACAAACGAGAAGAGAAAGCAACGGAGCACTGAGTAAACATTACAGATAGTGTGTGACAGCACAGCAGGTGGAAAACAATTTGCCATCTGTTTACCCACAGCCAGATATGTTGAGGTCATTTGAACATTATTAAAGTGGTTGTCCGCTGCTTTTCATATTGATGACCTATCAATTGGATAAGTCATCAATGGCTGATCGGATGGGGTCTGACACTCGTCACCCCAGCAGATCAGCTGTCAGTGAACTGCTCCATATTCTCCTAGTGGCCGAGGCAGGGTACTGCACATCCGCCTCCTATGATGATGACTTAGGAAGTGGAGTCCCTTTAATTAAGGGCTTCCGTATCCTTTCATCCTTTCGTGTAACCAAAGTTGGATTCCTCGACATTTCCATATTGCTTTTGGCCATTATTAACAGAAATGACTTGTTTTGAAACATCCTTCAACTATTTCTGACTTTATTACAAGACTGGAAAGTTAAAGCCGCGCTTTCGTGAAAACAATCAGAGAATATAATGGGCAATTATTGATTTTCCCATAAAGCAGCTCCTTGTTCTACAGATGAAGTTTATAGTTTCAGGCAATCTTTCACTGCTCGGAAGGAGACGATTGTTACAGATTTGTACCTTCGGTTTGACACCTTGTAGCAGTGTCACATTCTTTTTTATTGAAAGGGAGCAAATGTTAGTATTTTTATTTATTTCGTATCCACCAATCTTCCAATCAATAATTCTGACAGATTCATTTATTTTTCCATTTTTTCTTGGTTCTAATAGGAGAGGGAGGTGACTGGTTGTGTAAAATCGGCAAAGTGTTTGTGGTTGTTAATAGCGTCCTTCTGCTTTACACAAAGGAATCAGATACTTTGTGTTCAGGGATTGTTACATATTACAAAAGACAATTAATTAAAAGGTACCTCACTGGCTGATATATAAGTAACCTTGTATCCTACATTTTGCACAAGTTTTCCTTTCTACAGGCTCTATCACTAATTTTCAGTTGTTTCTGAGCTGGTGGGTTGTGACTAAGGGCTATGATGTCTCCCAATTGCATGACACACTGATGTGAGGGACTCCTGCTCTCTTGTCTTTATGTAGCACATGTTCTAAAGCAGCACCAAGGACATTATACCACAATACTGAGTCATGTAGCAGGGAATCCAGCACTGGTTTTAAATAAAACACTTACTTGAAGGCAACAAGGAAAAAATTATACAACAGTACTGAGCAGTGTATATGTGAATCCAGTACTCGGTTGAGATAAAAAAAGCTTATTAGAAAGCAACATGAAGGAAATTATACAACAGTCCTGAGCAGTGTAAATGTGAATCCAGCTTTGGGTTGAGATAAAACACTTACTAAAAAGCAACATCGAGGAAATTATATAACAGTACGGAGCAGTATAAATGTGAATCCAGCTCTGGGATAAGATAAATGGTTACTAGAAAGCAACATAGAGGAAATTATACAACAGTACTGTGCAATGTAGATGTGATTCCAGCATTGGTTTCAGATAAAACACTTACTAGAAAGCAATTTGGTAGAAATTATACAACTGTACTGAGCAGTGTAGATGTGAATCCAGCACTGGATTGAGATAAACACTTACCAGAAAGCAATGTGGAGGAAATTATACAACAATACTGAGTAGTGTAGATGTGTAGCTCTGGGATGAGATAAACACCTACTAGAAAGCAGCAGCATGCCAGACATTATACAGAAATACTGAGTAGCATAACAGGGAATCCAGCACTGGGTTGAGAAAAAACACTTACTAGAAAGCAACATGGAAGGAACTATACAACCGTACTAAACAGTATAGATATGAATCCAGCACTGAGTTGAGATAAAACCATTACTAAAAAGCAACAGGGAAGAAATTATACAACAGTACTGAGCAGTGTAGATGTGAATCAAGCAATGGGTTGAGATAAAACACTTACTAGAAATCAACATGAAGGAAATTATAAAGCAGTACTGAGAAGTGTAGATGTGAATCCAGCATTGGCTTGAGATAAAACAGTCACTAGAAAGCAATATGGAGGACATTATATAACAGTACTGAGCAGTGTAAATGTGAACTTAGCTCAGGGATGAGAAAAACGTTTACTAGAAAATAGCATGGAGGAAATTATACAGCAATACTGAGCAGTGTAGATGTGAATCCAGCACTGGGTTGAGATAAAACACTTACCAGACAGTAATGTGGAGGAAATTATACAACAGCACTGAGCAGTGTAGATGTGTAGCTTTGGGATGAGATAAACACCTACTAGAAAGCAGCAGCAGCATGCCGGACATTATACAGCAATACTGAGGAGCGTAGCAGAGAATCCAGCACTGGGTTGAGATAAAACACTTACTAGAAAGCAATATGGAGGAAATTATATAACAGTATTCAGCAGTTTAGATGTGAATCCAGCACCGGGCTGAGATATAACACTTAGTATAGCAGCATGGAGAAAATTATACAACAGTACTGAGCAGCATAGATGTGTAGTTCTTGAATGAGATAAACACCTACTAGAAAGCAGCAGCAGCATGGAGGACATTATACAGCAATACTGAGAAGTGTAGCTGTAAATCCAGCACTGTGATAAAGATAACACGCTAAGTAGAGAGAACTCTGTCCCACAGTTTCTCTCAGTCTGCTCCTCCCTATCGCAAGTGATAGCATTTGCAGTCTGAACAGGGTTCATACAGGGCACAAATGCCTCTTTGTCACATAAGGACGCCACTAGAATTGCAAATAAATTATTTGCAGGACCCTGGTCCAGTAACCACATTGGGACAGAGCAGTGCAAACCACTACTACCTGCAGCATCTTCAGCTCTTCTTGTGATTAGTAAGCCCCTGCAACATTATTACGATGCATTACATCAAGGGGGTCTACTAAGCATGAAAGGCGCAGAGGTTTGCACCAAGTTGGTAAATTATCACCGATACTCTGGATGGCCGAAACATTGGGAACACCACCACAATCCCAAGGAGGGCCCCTGGTTATCGCGGAGGTTGTACATGACGGTCATCTCTACGTTTCTCATTATTCCGGTTGAGGATAACCGGAAGTAATGTGAGATGTAGGCTGCAGCAGAGAAGAGCATCGTGACAAATGACAGAAGTTTCGAAATGCGCTGACTCCTTCGCTACATGATAAGATTGTGAGCAATTGATACATTGTTCTACATAATATAACTCCTCCCGGGACGCCCTGATTTATTTCCCACCAAATAGGAGGTGGGACGTGGAGCTATTTTAAGGGTTCTTGGTTTGTTTTTTTTCATAAAAGCAGAACAGATGATACGTGTCCAGAAGTAAATCATAATGGCCGGTCCTCAGATCCAAGAACAAACAACCACGAGGAGTTTACTGTGCTTTGTGTTTGTTATATACTTTTATGGAAACTGTCAGTAAGACCATACCCTACCCTTCCCTTACTGTGGACAGAATGGTGGACAGGGGCCCAAACCTATTGTTCTGTGCTTCCCTGTACATAACACTAAACACCTGTGATTCATAGTCATCATCCAGTTACAACAGCTGTGATAGGAGAAGACTCTGATCCATTACAACAGCCATGATAGGAGAAGACTCTAATCCATTACAACAGCCATGATAGGAGAAGACTCTGATCCATTACAACAGCCATGATAGGAGAAGACTCTGATCCATTACAACAGCCATTATAGGAGAAGACTCTGATCCATTACAACAGCCATAATAGGAGAAGACTCTGATCCATTACAACAGCCATGATGGGAGAAGACTCTGATCCATTACAACAGCCATGATAGGAGAAGACTGTGATCCATTATAACAGCCACGATAGAAGACTCTGATCCATTGCAACAGCAATGATAGGAGAAGACTGTGATCCATTATAACAGCCACGATAGAAGACTCTGATCCATTGCAACAGCAATGATAGGAGAAGACTGTGATCCATTATAACAGCCACGATAGAAGACTCTGATCCATTACAACAGCCATGACAGGAGAAGACTCTGATCCATTACAACAGCCATGATAGGAGAATACTCTGATCCATTACAACAGCCATGATAGGAGAAGACTCTGATCCATTACAACAGCCAATGTAGGAGAAGACTCTGATCCATTATAACAGCCATGAGAGAAGACTCTGATCCATTACAACAGCCATGATAGAAGACTCTGATCCATTACAACAGCCATGATAGGAGAAGACTCTGATCCATTATAACAGCCATGATAGGAGAAGACTCTGATCCATTACAACAGCCATGATAAGAGAAGACTCTGATCCATTACAACAGCCATGATAGGAGAAGACTCTGATACATTACAACAGCCATTATAGGAGAAGACTCTGATCCATTACAACAGCCATGATGGGAGAAGACTCTGATCCATTACAACAGCCATGATGGGAGAAGACTCTGATCCATTACAACAGCCATGATAGGAGAAGACGCTGATCCATTACAACAGCCATGATAGGAGAAGACTGTGATCCATTATAACAGCCACGATAGAAGACTCTGATCCATTACAACAGCCATGATAGGAGAAGACTCTGATCCATTACAACAGCCATGATAGGAGAAGACTCTGATCCATTACAACAGCCATGATAGGAGAAGACTCTGATCCATTACAACAGGCATGATAGGAGAAGACTCTGATCCATTACACCAGCCATGATAGGAGAAGACTCTGATCCATTACAACAGCCATGATAGGAGAAGACTCTGATCCATTACAACAGGCATGATAGGAGAAGACTCTGAACCATTACACCAGCCATGATAGGAGAAGACTCTGATCCATTACAACAGCCATGATAGGAGAAGACTCTGATCCATTACAACAGTCATGCTAGAAGACTCTGATCCATTACAACAGCCATGATAGAAGACTCTGATCCATTGTGGCGCTGAAAAGAAGAAAGTGCCATTGTCTTCTCACTGCCGTCCTTGGCATTGCCATTGCCTGTCCTGATTCTTTATACTGTTGAGCAGGGGTGTAACTACAATAGGTGCAGGGGTTGCAATCGTACCCGGGCCCTGGGGCCTAAGGGGCCCAAAAAGTCCTTATGGCCGGTATGAAAAGACCATTACTGTTAAAGATTTGCAATAATTAGGGGCCCCATTGGAGCTGTTGCATTGGGGCCCGTGAGCTTCAAGTTAAGTCAATGCTGTTGGGTCTGTCCAAGATCTTTCTCTGCTGACTGTGGTCACGTGGCGAGAGACACAAATTAATCACACGTACCGACCCACGCTATCATTAATGTGCATAGTGCGCCACGTAACCACATAGTCAGTGACGGAAGATCCCGGACAGAAGACTGAAGATGAGAAGATCAAAGACTTGGCAAAAGTGGAGGACCAGGCGGGGAACTGCAGGGGCGGAACAGGTCTGGGGCGTAATAATCATTTATTATTTTTAACCCCTTTTTGACCATCTATTTAATTTTCTTTGGAGTCTGAAGAGAACTCAGAGCATAATGAATGTCTTTTTTGGGGGGGCTACTTTTGATTCGTACCAAATCTTATTTACCGTAAGTGAATCTGCTTGAAAAGAATTTTGGGGGTGCGATGAAATTATCTTATTGTTAACTCACGTAACGGGAGACGCAATAAAGATATGTTGTGAATTATAGTGAATAGTTGAGTCTTCAAGGGGTTAATGTAGGTCTACTTCATTGCCCACTACTTTACCGAGTCGACGGCTGAGCTCTTTCATGTGTGTGTTTTATCTCACGCGTCGTCTGATTAGGATTGAAATGTGTTCTGGAGCAGTCGGCGGGCCGCCATCATTACCGGGTCAAGCTCTCGTCAGCAGGTTCCCCCTTTTCATGAATCCCTTCCATGTAGAGAGGCGATCAGTCCCTCCTAGCAGAAGACTTCAGAGGCCTGATGCTGGGCAGACGCCTTGATTTGCTCCACAATTCCCATTATAACGAAGGCACCATTATTCTTGGTTTCCCCCTAAATTCCGGGGGCCAATGGCGGCTGTGAGCCCCCAAGCTGGCGGAAATTCAAAGAATGCACTGAAGCCAGATCTGACAAAGTGGAGGCCGAGGAGGACTGATGTCACATTGCTCCAATATTTCCATTATGTGATGTTTGACCTTAGGAACAGACGTTTGACTTACTGTATCAGTCCCCCGCCGGTTCATAATGATATGTGCAGCATTAATACAAGACAAAGTGGGGTATTATTTATTTGCAGACCCTTCTTCAATGGAAAAAGTGCATATAATGCAATTATACAGATCTATCATGCAGTCTCACAGCCACAGATGCTGCAGCTGCATCTCCCTCCTCTCCCTCCTGCCTCTATTCTCTTTATGAGGATGGATTTATTTAGGTAATTAAAGAGGTTTGTGAACATTTATGGGCTCAAAAAAAAAAACTACACACTGTGACTCTCCTCTAAGATAATACTGAACATATTGAATACATATTCACATGTATTATTGAATTATGCCCAGATGTAGTAGCCGCGGATATGATGATGCTTGTTGGATGAAGAGTGGCTCACCTATACAAAAGTGAATTAAAGAGGCATCAGAGGGATCAGCAATGGTCAGACACCCAGGAATTAGACAGTGTTCTCCTATCATATAGGTAGGGAATATCTCACAATCTTGGGACAACCCCCCCTAACATATAGTGGGGGTACCAGAAAAAATTAAGGTTCATTGAAGTTCCTAAAATATAAAGTGGTCACTTCTGCTGCTCTCGACTGATCATTAGGTAATTAAAGCCACCACATTGGCATATTAGCCTCTATTTTGGATTTTATCAGGGTTCTCTGCCTTGAAAATCTCTACTTGGTTGAAAACTCCCCATAACTTGAGCTGATCATGAAGTGTCCTCCTGCTGGGACCCTCAATGATCATCTGTAATCTGGGAGGAGACCTAGCAATGATC
Organism: Phyllobates terribilis; assembly: GCF_046119375.1. Lineage (NCBI taxonomy): Eukaryota > Metazoa > Chordata > Amphibia > Anura > Dendrobatidae > Phyllobates > Phyllobates terribilis. The sequence goes on from NW_027362763.1 coordinate 664,988,225, forward strand.
ATCTGTAATCTGGGAGGAGACCTAGCAATGATCATCTGTAATCTGGGAGGAGACCTAGCAATGATCATCTGTAATCTGGGAGGAGACCTAGCAATGATCATCTGTAATCTGGGAGGAGACCTAGCAATGATCATCTGTAATCTGGGAGGAGATCTAGTAATGATCATCTGTAATCTGGGAGGAGACCTAGCAATGATCATCTGTAATCTGGGAGGAGACCTAGCAATGATCATCTGTAATCTGGGAGGAGACCTAGCAATGATCATCTGTAATCTGGGAGGAGACCTAGCAATGATCATCTGTAATCTGGGAGGAGACCTAGCAATGATCATCGGTAATCTGGGAGGAGACCTAGCAATGATCATCTGTAATCTGGGAGGAGACCTAGCAGTAAGTATTCTGCTTCCCTGCAGCACACCCAGTGGTGTTATGAAGTATTACACAGTGCCCATTTACATGAGTAGGTTGTCTGTGTAACGCAGGACAGGTCAGGTCCTCCAGAGAGAGAGACAATCTTTCCAACCACTTTCTTCACTGAGGGTCCTATATAGAGGACAACCTGTCTATTATTTTCTTAATGGGGGGTATGAAAATGAAAAACTTCTTTAAAGAAACCCTTACTGGTTGAACTTCCTTGTACTTAAAGGGGTTGTCCACTACTGTGACAACACCTTCTTAAATTTTGAGTTCCTCAGTGTAAAATAAAAATAACATACACTCCCCTTTTTCAGGGTCACCATTCCCCGGATGTCGGTGCGGGGTCTCCTGGTGCTCATGCTGCTTCCCTCGGATGGAATTTGGACATCCGGGAGAGGTGTGAGCGCTGCAGCCCATCAACAGCACCTGACTGAAGTGCTCACGTCGCATAACAATGTCCCACGAGCATGACGAGACCTGGTGCCACCATCGCCGGAATGGCAATGGTTTCAGAAGTGGGTATGTTATTTTTTTTTTACACTGGGGTTCTCCCAATAAAGGACAAACCCCTTTAACTCTCAGTTTTGGGGTTACTCTTTTGCTACACATTTGGACGGTAAGAGAATCCAATAGTTACAGGAGAACATGGCTTCTCCATACCCACAGAGCTGTAATAGTGCTGGAGACCTGGGCGTCAGGTTGTGAAGCCCCAATTGTGAAAACCATGCCGCTTACAAATTACTATAGAAGATGATGAAGGGAAATTGCTTAATACAAAGCAAAAAGACAGGGTATGGTGGAGAAAAGCCATAATCTGCACAACCCAAGCATATTTTCCTCTGTGCAGGCACCTGGTGTGTGACTGTGCAATGATCCCCCGCCGAGATCTATTTGGTTTGTGAATTGATAGCACTTTGAGCTTTTCCTCGGTTCTTCCTCGGTGGGAATTGATCATTCCGCTCACTCTTTGTTTTTGTGGTTCACGATACCACCAGACACAGGGCAATCATCCTTCTCCCCATTGTGTGCTGACATTGTCAGTAACTGGGAAATCAAAGTCTGAGAGATGATATCGAGGGGTTTTCGAGACCTCTGATCGTCTACAGGCTTTATACAAGTCATCAGACCAGTAACTAGTCTGGGTCTATCCAGCAAATTGGGTGGTGGGCATAGACTTTCTAGACAATGAGACGTATTTGTGCAGACCACCATGTAAGGGAATCAGAACTAAAGACATCAGATATAATACTGGTTCATCGGTGAGGACGCCGTCCCTACAGTCCCGGGGTTAGGTTCTCACATGGCAGAAGAAGGACTATGGTCTGAATTTCAGAAAAAAAGAGTTTCCGAAGTTTTTTTTTTCTTGGTATTTTACTCTGTTGATGGATGTAACAATGACAAAAGTGGAATTGAAAAGAAACCATGACGGACGTTGCCACATGACGGAGCATTCTGCAGAAATGACGCTGGTTTTTTTATATGGTTTATGCCAAAATGGCAAACCTTTACATGGACCTCTAGTACGTCCTGCCTGCGTTTAGGACTCTGCAAGAGTATAAGGATGATCTGGAATAGTCTAGACTGATCAGATATAAAATGTTGCATGTCCTTTATGTATTTGGGACACATTTGCAACTTAAACCGCAGTGTCATGTTTATGCTTCGAGGATAAAACATGCAAATTAGATCAATCCTGGAAGGAAAGAAAACTAAAGCCATCCATTTAATTGGTCTCCTTAAGAGATGTCAGCCCTTCTCCCATAAAGTTGCACCAATTGCATCTCATTCTGTCGACCAAAGCCAGTTGAGGTGAGGGGTAAATACTCCTCAAACTGCTGCCTGCATAGGAGTGTCTGACTTGGCTAATATCCTTGGTCATGTTGCAGGGCTCGTTATAGGGTCAGTCATTTTTTTCCCCATGGAGCATTACCATAATCCATATTCAGCAGGTCTCCTTATGGAGTGTAAGAGAATCCCCCCAAGCTGCTCCAAGGACATCGCATTAGCAATCATATAACTAAACCACATAAGAGAGTTTAGTGTCCCGGATATAGACCTTAAAGGGGACTTTTTACTTGCGTAAATATGTAATTTTTTGGACCTGATGTAAATGCCGCTGTTCTCTTGAATCCGGCGTGGTATGTTTTTAGTTCCTGCGCCTTACCATTCCTGAGATATGACTCCTTCTTTTTTATAGATAAATCTAGTCTTGTTACAAAGTGGGCGTGGTTCCTAAGAAGATCGCTACATTGAAAAGTTGATAACCACGCCCCCTTAGGTAAAAGGATAGATTTACATACAGGAGAGAAGGGACCATATCTCAGGAATGGAGAGGGGCAGGAACAAAAGAAAAACATCGTCGGATTCAGGAGAACAGCGGCTTTTACCCCTAGTAAAAATAATTACATATTTATGGCAAGTGACAAGTCGCCTTTAAGCAGATGTCTGGTCTGTGATTGGAGCTATCTATTGGCTGTAGGGGCATCACTTCTGCAACGAAACTGACAATCAAATAATAAGTAATATAAAAATATTGAGAGCAAACCTGTGACAAATTGCTTCACTGGCCTTTTCCCAGTGTGCAAATGTCCTATTACAGAGCCATATGTCATCCATATGGGATAATGAAGGCTGAAATGTTGACATTCTCTTCCCTATCTCGGTCTGAATTGTCTCATATGGGAGTTACGCATCCATGAAAGGAAATTCACAGTTCAATTTCTCAAAAAAAAAAAACACCTAGCCCCCATAAATTAGACTAAGTTTTATATTGGCCAGCTAGAAAAATTATCTGGAAATCCAATTTTTCCTGACATTTACTAAAGGTTTCATTGTATTTTATATTATATTGTGGCAATTCGGAGGAAAATTACTTCCGGGAATCACCAGTGCCTTAGTAAATGGCCACAAACTAGGGGCTCACCAAGGTTCAAAACTTTCTGCAGCAAAACTAAGTCAGTGGCCAGATCCAGGCAGACGCCTGCCATCTAGGACATATCCGGGCAGACGCCTGCCATCTAGGACAGATCCGGGCAGACGCCTGCCATCTAGGACATATCCGGGCAGACGCCTGCCATCTAGGACAGATCCGGGCAGACGCCTGCCATCAAGGACAGATCCGGGAGGACGCCTGCCATCTAGGTGAGATCCGGGCAGATGCCTATCATCTAGGACAGATCCGGGCAGATGCCTGCTATCTAGGACAGATCCGGGCAGACGCCTGCCATCTAGGACAGATCCGGGCAGATGCCTATCATCTAGGACAGATCCGGGCAGACGCCTGCCATCTAGGACAGATCCGGGCAGACGCCTGTAATCTAGGACAGATCCGGGCAGATGCCTATCATCTAGGACAGATCCGAGCAGACGCCTGCAATCTAGGACAGATCCGAGCAGACGCCTGCCATCTAGGACAGATCCGGGCAGACGCCTGCCATCTAGGACAGATCCGGGCAGACGCCTGCCATCTAGGACAGATCCGGGCAGACGATTGCCATATAGGACAGATCCGGGCAGATGCCTGCTATCTAGGACAGATCCGGGCAGACGCCTGCCATCTAGGACAGATCCGGGCAGACGCCTGCCATCTAGGACATATCCGGGCAGACGCCTGCCATCTAGGACATATCCGGGCAGACGCCTGCCATCTAGGACAGATCCGGGCAGACGCCTGCCATCTAGGACATATCCGGGCAGACGCCTGCCATCTAGGACATATCCGGGCAGACGCCTGCCATCTAGGACAGATCCGGGCAGACGCCTGCCATCTAGGACATATCCGGGCAGACGCCTGCCATCTAGGACATATCCGGGCAGACGCCTGCCATCTAGGACATATCCGGGCAGACGCCTGCCATCTAGGACATATCCGGGCAGACGCCTGCCATCTAGGACAGATCCGGGCAGACGCCTGCCATCTAGGACAGATCCGGGCAGACGCCTGCCATCTAGGACAGATCCGGGCAGACGCCTGCCATCAAGGACAGATCCGGGAGGACGCCTGCCATCTAGGTGAGATCCGGGCAGATGCCTATCATCTAGGACAGATCCGGGCAGATGCCTGCCATCTAGGACAGATCCGGGCAGACGCCTGCCATCTAGGACAGATCCGGGCAGATGCCTATCATCTAGGACAGATCCGGGCAGACGCCTGCCATCTAGGACAGATCCGGGCAGACGCCTGTAATCTAGGACAGATCCGGGCAGATGCCTATCATCTAGGACAGATCCGAGCAGACGCCTGCAATCTAGGACAGATCCGAGCAGACGCCTGCCATCTAGGACAGATCCGGGCAGACGCCTGCCATCTAGGACAGATCCGGGCAGACGCCTGCCATCTAGGACAGATCCGGGCAGACGATTGCCATATAGGACAGATCCGGGCAGATGCCTGCTATCTAGGACAGATCCGGGCAGACGCCTGCCATCTAGGACAGATCCGGGCAGACGCCTGCCATCTAGGACAGATCCGGGCAGACGCCTGCCATCTAGGTGAGATCCGGGCAGACGCCTGCCATCTAGGACAGATCCGGGCAGACGCCTGCCATCTAGGACAGATCCGGGCAGACGCCTGCCATCAAGGACAGATCCGTGCAGATGACGCGCCCCCTGGGCCATATTCTTTAGGGGAATATCCGGAGCCGGATCAGATGGGAGTTGTAGTCTTCCGAGTGGCTGTGACCCGGTCCGTGCCCAGGGTGTCAAGCTCAGTTGTATGTGGCAGTCCTACAGATGTTATTAAGTTCTTAATGTCGACTACGCCACCCGTTGTATTGCGGTCACTATGGCCGCCGCTGCAGCAGGGTCCGCTGAGGCTGATGGTGTTGGTGCAGCTTTTGGTAGTATAACCCCCAACGGGTGGGGTATAGCCTCAGGGGGTCAGGTGCAGAGGATGGGGGTTGTGGTAGTGCAGCATAGATGTTAAATGAAGACAGAGTCGGGTTGTGCAGTTTAAGGTATTTACTCACTGCTGATGTTCCGGTCACTCCAGCTTCAAGTGACCACCCGAGCCGTGCTGCGTCCACCAGGTCCTGGATTCAGCAAACCCCCAAACAAGTCCGGAGCGTGACCCTGAGCTCTCCTTCTGTCCTTTCCTCTGGCCGTCCCCACTAGTGATCCACCTAGGTCCAGCTCCCTCGGGCCTTCTGTTGGGAGACCCTTGGCCTTGGGTTCCCTGACCCTCCACGTGGTTTGCCTTCGGGGTGGATGTGGTGGGTGGCCGTGGCAGACGCTGCCCACGGCCTCCGGTCTCTGGCTAGGGTGTGCTTTTGCCCCCACCAGTTTGGGATCCGGTACCCTATTGCCGACTCTTCACCCGGGGATTGAATTTGGGTTCTCAGAGTCCTCTCTTTGTCCCCCTCTGGGTCTTTCCTTCTCTGCTCCTCTCTCTCTCTGCAGGCTCATCTGGACCTCTGCTTCTTACTCTGACAGACTGACCGACTGTGGCAGACTGACTCCTCTGCAAAGACTGACCCTGATCTTTGATGGTGCCCACCTTATATACTCCCTCTATGTGTGAGCTCAGGTGACCAGCACCCAATGAGCTCCTAACTTTACCCAGGCTGCTCCCCCTATCTGCCCCTACACTACTTGGGATGTACCACCCCCCTCCCACTCCAGCCAGGAACAGACTCGGTCGTACCTGCACATTTCTAAGTGGGAGTACCGTCGGCCTGCTCCTCGGAAATGGGATGTGTGTAGTGCATGCAGCCTACCGAGCTCAGGTCCACACTCCATCCTTACCCGGGAGTGGAATATCACACCTCTGGCTTGAGGTGTAATACCCCTGTAGCAGCCGAATCCTCAGGGTGCTACACAGACGCCTGCCATCTAGGACAGATCCGGGCAGACGCCTGCCATCTAGGACAGATCCGGGCAGACGCCTGCCATCTAGGACAGATCCGGGCAGACGCCTGCCATCTAGGACAGATCCGGGCAGACGCCTATCATCTAGGACAGATCCGGGCAGACGCCTGCCATCTAGGACAGATCCGGGCAGATGCCTATCATTTAGGACAGATCCGGGCAGATGCCTATCATCTAGGACAGATCCGGGCAGACGCCTGCCATCTAGGACAGATCCGGGCAGACGCCTGTAATCTAGGACAGATCCGAGCAGACGCCTGCCATCTAGGACAGATCCGAGCAGACGCCTGCCATCTAGGACAGATCCGAGCAGACGCCTGCCATCTAGGACAGATCCGGGCAGACGCCTGCCATCTAGGACAGATCCGGGCAGACGCCTGCCATCTAGGACAGATCCGGGCAGACGATTGCCATATAGGACAGATTCGGGCAGATGCCTGCTATCTAGGACAGACCCGGGCAGACGCCTGCCATCTAGGACAGATCCGGGCAGACGCCTGCCATCTAGGACAGATCCGGGCAGACGACTGCCATATAGGACAGATCCGGGCAGACGCCTATCATCTAAGACAGATCCGGGCAGACGCCTATCATCTAGGACAGATCTGGGCAGGCGCCTGTCATCTAGGACAGATCTGGGCAGACGCCTGCAATCTAGGACAGATCCAGGCAGACACCTGCCACTGCCATCTAGGACAGATCCGGGCAGACGCCTGCCATCTATGACAGATCCGGGCAGACGCCTGCTATCTAGGACAGATCCGGGCAGATGCCTGTAGTGATGAGCAACCATACTCACAAGTACTCGGTACTCACCCGAGCATCTCAGTACTCGAGATGCTCGGAGCTCTCTGAGTACTTGCGAGATGCTCGGGCAGATGCTCGGGTCTCCTCCCTGCATGTTTGGCGCTCTTTAGAGCGCCAATCATCAAGCAGGGATTGCCTGCCACTCATTGTAATGCTGTAGCCATGTTTGTTGTGGGCATTACAGTGATTGGCTGGCCACACAGCGTCATCAGGTCTATATCAGACCTGGCGCCACCATGCTCGTCACAGTCTCTCCAGTTCAGACAGTGTAGGGAGAGCTGCTGCTGAGCTAGGGAGAGATTTGGTTGCGTATTAGGTAGTGTAGGGAGAAAACAAGTACATTACACTGAGGACTAATCCATCTGCAGAGATATCAGGCAGGCAGTGTATATAGGCAGGCAGGCAGGGTATATAGCAGACTGCAGTGCATATAGCACAAGAGACTCCATTCAAATTCTGCCTTCTGCTGCTGTTAGATATTTCTATACAAAGGTCCAGGTCTCAGGGGCCAGGAATACTTTTCTTTGGATCTTAATCCTCATTATTTGCTTAAAAAGCAATCCAGAGAACACCATTTGCTTCTTGGCACTGCAGAATACAGCCAGGTCCTTTCCATTATACAGCGCTAAAAATCCAGCTATTTAAAACTGTGGTTTGTCCGTCACACAGATCACATACAATTGCACTGAAAATACTGTAATTTCTGGCCTCCATTCTAATTTTTTTTCCGTGTGTCAGCAAAGTTTTCGACACTGGTTTGCTCTTCAAAATAGTTACCTACAGGCCAGGTATTTAAAACTGTGGCCTCACCATCACATGGATTCAGGGGCAGACACAGACTGTAGTGGGCCCCTGTGCAAGAATTTTTTGGGCCCCCCCCCCTGCCCTTCATAGGGGGCATGAAGGCCCCCCCCCCATGCATCTCTCATCCCCCCGTGCATCTCTGATTCCCCCCACTCCTAGTTAATTAATTGTATTTTAAAAAAATAAAACTTGTTATACTTACCCCCAGGGCCGGCTCCAGGTTTTTGTGGGCGACAGAGTCTCAGTGGCCCCTTTAACACATTCCACGATTCATGATGCACAGATACCGCAGAGAAATATATATATATAGTACAATGCAAAGATTTCACTTACTACATGACATGAGCGATATCTATTGTAAATTCTACAATATCTCAGAACCGGCGAATCCTCACAGCGCACAGTGCAGACCGGACAGTATAGTCCTCCATACAGTATTATGGGCCCCATATAATGCTCCATACAGGATACTGACCCCCTTATAATGCTACATACAGGATACTGGTCCCCATATAACACTGCATACAGGATACTGGTCCCCATATAACGCTCCATACAGGATACTGGTCCCCATATAATGCTCCATACAGGATACTGGTCCCCATATAACACTGCATACAGGATACTGGCCCCCATATAACGCTCCATACAGGATACTGGTCCCCATATAACACTGCATACAGGATACTGGTCCCCATATAACGCTCCATACAGGATACTGGTCCCCATATAACACTGCATACAGGATACTGACCCCCATATAACGCTCCATACAGAATACTGTCCTCCATATAATGCTCCATACAGAATACTGACCCCCATATAAAGCTCCATACAGAATATTGGCCCCCATATAACGCTCCATGCAGGCTGTTCCCCCCTTATAATGCCCCATGCAGGATGACACCCCCCTTATAATGCCCCATTACACGAGTGATATCTATTGTAAATTCTATAATAGCTCAGAAACCGGCGAATCCTCACAGCGCACAGTGCAGACCGGACAGTATAGTCCTCCATACTGTATTATGGGCACCATATAATACTCCATACAGGATACTGACCCCCTTATAATGCTCCATACAGGATACTGGTCCCCATATAATGCTCCATACAGGATACTGACCCCCTTATAATGCTCCATACAGGATACTGTCCCCGATATAACGCTCCATACAGAATACTGAACCCCATATAACACTCCATACAGAATATTGGCCCCCCATGTCACGCTCCATGCAGGCTGTTTCCCCCTTATAATGCCCCATGCAGGATGTCACGCCCCCCCTCCCTTATAATGCCCCATGCAGGATGTCACTTCCCCCCTTCCCCTCTTATAATGCCCCATGCAGGATGTCACTTCCCCCCTTCCCCTCTTATAATGCCCCATGCAGGATGTCACACTCCCCCCCACCCCCATATAATGCCCCATGCAGGATGTCAATTCCCTCCTCCCCCTCTTATAATGCCCCATGCAGGATGTCACACCCCCCCTCCCTTATAATGCCCCATGCAGGATGTCACTTCCCCCCTTCCCCTCTTATAATGCCCCATGCAGGATGTCACACACCCCCACCCCCATATAATTCCCCCATGCAGGATGTCAATTCCCCCCTCCCCCATATAATGCCCCATGCAGGATGTCCCCCCTCCCCCTCTTATGCCCCATGCAGGATGTCACACCCCATCCCTTATAATGCCCCATGCAGGACGTCACTTCCCCCTTCCCCTCTTATAATGCCCCATGCAGTATGTCACCCCCCCATATAATGCTCCATGCAGTATGTCACACCCCCCCCCATATAATGCCCCATGCAGGATGTCACCCCCCCTCCCTTATAATGCCCCATGCAGGATGTCACCTCTCCCCCCATATAATGCCCCATGCAGGATGTCACCCCCCCATATAATGCCCCATGCAGGATGTCACCCCCCCATATAATGCCCCATGCAGGATGTCACACCCACTCTCCCCCCACCATAACATGCCCCATGCAGGATGTCACCCCCCCATATAATGCCCCATGCAGGATGTCACACCACCCCCCCATATAATGCCCCATGCAGGATGTCACCCCCCCCCATATAATGACCCATGCAGGATGTCACACCACCACCCCATATAATGCCCCATGCAGGATGTCACACCCACTCTCCCCCCACCATATAATGCCCCATGCAGGATGTCACCCCCCCATATAATGCCCCATGCAGGATGTCACACCACCCCCCCATATAATGCCCCATGCAGGATGTCACACCCACTCTCCCCCCACCATATAATGCCCCATGCAGGATGTCACCCCCCCATATAATGCCCCATGCAGGATGTCACACCACCCCCCCCATATAATGCTCCATGCAGGATGTCACACCCACTCTCCCCCCACCATATAATGCCCCATGCAGGATGTCACCCCCCCATATAATGCCCCATGCAGGATGTCACCCCCCATATAATGCCCCATGCAGGATGTCACACCCACTCTCCCCCCACCATATAATGTCCCATGCAGGATGTCACACCCACTCTCCCCCCACCATATAATGCCCCATGCCCCCATATATAAAAAAAAAAAATCAAATACTCACCTCACTTCTCACCTGATGCTGATCTGGACTCCAGCATCGCCCGCGTCTACGCGCTGTGACAACTTAGGAGAGATCGCGCGCGGTGTAAACATATCACCGCGCCCTCTGACCTGAGACGTCACAGTCAGAGGACGCGGAAGGGCCCATGCTGAGCGCAGGGAAATCTCCGGTCATGTGACGGCGGGGGGGCCCCATGAGGAGACGCACAAGAGGGGGGCCCCAACGGGGCTCCGAGGGGGCCCTGACCGGCCGGGCCCCATGCTGGAGTCAGGGCAGTCATGCCCTGATGTCGGCCCAGCTGGAGGGGCCCCCTCTCCCTCGAGGGCCCCCGTTCAATGAACCGGCTGCACGGGCGGTAGGTCCGCCCCTGCATGGATTAGATATAACTTCGCTCCAAATTCAGCCATTTGTAGTGAGCATGGAAGATATTGTCCTCCATTTAAAATGGGCAAGGAGCGTGGCAAGGGACGGGGAACTGGACGTGATGGTGATAGAGCATGCAGAGGCCGACGCCGTGGGCAAGCTGAAATTGTGCCACAACAAACACCGACATCTTGCTCGACCTTCCTGTCCCAATTCCTAGGGGACTGCAGCACACCACTATTGAACACAGAGCAGTGTCAAAAGGTTTTCGGTTGGATAGCAGAAAATGCTTCCAGTCACTTAGCCACCACCACCACCACCCTGTCTTCCACACGGTCAAGTCTCAGTAGCAGTGAGTCTGGACTGCATATTCCTCACCCTCATCCTCCTTCCTCCCACCATGCCGAGTGCCCAGAGACAACTGATCCCACACTTAGATACTCTGAAGAGCTGTTCACTTTTCCATTTAAAGATTCGGGCCTCTCGCCCGGTCCACTTGAAGCGGGGTAAGAGGAGATCGCATGTAGCGATGCCCAAATATTTGAGCAGCCACAGTCACACGAAGGCGACGGTGGGAAAGTGTCACAAGAGGTGGACGATGATGAGACACAATTGTCAGAAAGTCAGGAGGAGGACCAGGGTGCGGAAGTGGAAGACGAGGTGGTGGATGATATAGTAACTGAGCCAACCTGGCAGGAGGACATGCAGAGTGAGGACAGCAGCACACAGGGGAAGGGAGGCAGAGCATCCCAACAGGCAGGAAGAAGCAGTGTGGTGGCCACAGACAGAAGACAGGCAACCGTTCCCCGTAACACCAACACGAAGTAAGTTGCCAGTGAATCTGTTATGTCTTCCCGAGTCTGGTTGTTTTTTAAAGACTCTGCCAATAACCCCAAAAAGGCCATTTGCACCACCTGCCAGGCCAGCATCAGCAGGGGTGGCAAAATTAGCAGCCTGACCACCACCAGCATGATCAGGCATGATCATGGCAGCAAAGCACCCGACTTTGTGGGCCGAACCCCAGGATCCAGGAACAGTGTCTGCGGGTGGCAACATTGCTTCTTCCGCTGTTGTGCATGCAAGCCAATCCCCTTTCCATGGTGCATGTGAAGATGCCTCCAGCCCTGCACCTGTCGTTGCACACTCTAAGTAGCAGCATCAGGAAGCAAGTCCACGTCCTTGTCCCATTCAGTTGTCCATACTCCAGTCCTTAGAATGCAAGCGCAAATATGCAGTCAACGCCCTACAGGCCACACTACTAAATTCCCGCATTTCACGACTGCTTGCGCTCGAAATGTTGCCTTTTAGGCTCGTGGAGATGGAAGCATTCCGCAACCTTATAGTGGCGACCGTCCCTCGGTACTCGGTCCCCAGCCGCCACTATTTCTCCCGGTGTGCCGTCCCCTCATTACACGAGCACATGTCCCAAAACATTAGCCGTGCCCTCAACAACGCAGTTACCGGGAAAGTCCACCTAACCACGGGCATGTGGACAAGTGCTTGTGGGCAGGGATGGTACATCTCGCTGACGGCACACTGGGTTAACATAGTGGAAGCCGGGACCCAGTTGGACCTTGGGACGGAACATATCCTCCTGACACCAAGGATTGCGGGCCCTAGGTCAATCAGGGTTGCCCCCATAGTCTACAGCTCCTACACCTCATCCTCCTCAACCTCCACCTCCTCTTCAGCCTCCATCTCCGAAATGACCACATCAGTCACAAGCTGGAGGCACTGCAACAATGCCTCGGCCAAGAGGCAACAGGCTGTGCTGAAGCTAATAGCTAAAGCTAGGTGACAAACCGCACAATGCTGAAGAGTTGTGGACAGCTCTGAAAGAGCAGGCAGATCTGTGGCTCACACCGCTGAACCTACAGCCAGGCATGATCATGTGTGACAATGGCCGGAACCTGGTGGCGGCTCTGAGGTGAGGTGAGCTCACACACGTACCATGCCTAGCCCATGTGCTTAACCTCGTGGTTCAGCGGTTCTCAAATCCTACCTGGAGCAGCTGGATCTGCTTGTTAAAGAACGCCGCCTGTGTGCCCATTTTAGAAAGTCACCTACAACTTCTGCTGCCCTTGCCGTCTTTCAGCAGTGTTTGCAGCTTCCGGCTCACAGACTGGTGTGTGATGTCCCCACGCGTTGGAACTCTACAATGCAGATGTTGGGAAGGATTTGTGAGCAGAAGAGGGCAGTTGTTGAGTACCAGCATCAACAAGGCCGTCGGTATTCAGTACAGACTCCACACATAAGACCTCAGGATTGGACATGGATGTCAGACATATGTACCATCCTCCAAAACTTTGAGGACTCCACCAAGATGGCGAGCGGCAATGTCGCCATAATTAGCATCACCATCCCGCTTCTCTGTCTTCTGAAATGCTCACAATCAAAGAGGATGCACATTGCAGGTGGAGCACGATGAGATGGAGCAAGGAACCATACAGGGTGATTACACACAGTCCAGTCTCATCTCATCCCAATGTGGATTGGGTGACAATGAGGAAGAGGAGGAGGAGGAGGAAGGACAGGAGTTGGTTCATGCACTATAGACGGTACTACCTGCACAACTGTCATACCGTCTGTTCAGCGTGGATGGCCAGAGGACAGAGAGGAGGAGAGCATGGTTAGTCATCCTCTTGTTGAGGACACGGAAGTCTTGCCTGTTAGTAGTCTGGCACGCATGGCTGAGTTTATGTTACGCTGCCTTTCCCATGACCCTCGCGTTCTCAAAATTTTGGGTGACAGTCATTACTGGTTGGTGACACTTCTAGATCCACGCTACAAGGAGAACTTTATATCTCTTATTCCTGAGGCGGACAGGTCTACAAAAATGGGGCAGTACCAGAAGGCCCTCGTTGCGGAACTATTAAAAAAATTCCCATCTGAAAAGGCTGGCAGCAGAGGTCACAGTTCGTTGGACAACCAAGGAGTACAGGCGAGAGAGACACAACTTCAATTCAGCAGAGGCAGGGGAACACTGTCAAAGTTCTGGGACAGTTTCCTCAGCCCCTCCCATCGCACAGGCCCTGAGGCGTAGGGTACTCTCACAAGGAGTGCAAAATTTGGGAAGATGCTGAGGGAGTACCTTGCCGACCATACCAACATCCTCCGTGATTACTCTGTGCCTTATAATTATTGGGTATCCAAGCTGGATACGTGGAATGAACTGGCTCTCTACGCCTTGGAGGTCCTGGCCTGCCCTGCTGCTAGCGTTTTATCAGAGCGGGTTTTTAGTGCCGCTGATGGAATTATAACTGATAAGCGCATCCGCCTGTCAACTGAAAATGCTGACAGGCTGACTCTTATAAAAATGAACAAGGGTTGGATTGGGCCAGACTTCTCAACACCACCGAATGATAGCAGTGTAACATAAACTCAAATCCAGTGTCTTTTTTTGGGAGGTGTATTCCCATGCACCTCTTCACACCCACACATGTGTATATGCTTCCTGATTTTGGCTATTTGCTCTTGTCCTCCTTCTCCTCATCCTCATCCTTCATGACCATATCACCAGGGTGACTGTGGTCCGTGATGCAACACCCACATAATTTTTTAAAGAGTGTTTATGATGCCCGTAAAAAAATTTTTTTATACAATATGTTCATGTATACCCCCCAGGGGTAAAGGTTTGTCAGCCCATACACTTAGTGCATGGGCATTACAAGTATAGGAGACCCGCTCCTTTCTAATGGGAACATGTTTTATGAGGCCTTCCTCCACGTCTCTTCCAAGGGGCATTGGAGTGCCTCCCAATTTTTGGCAGCCCTTGCATTCACTGCATAGGCCAACACTATGGGAGACACATTTCCTAAAATTATGGGAACATTGTTTTCAGGCGGTCCTCTGACCTCCACGTCTCTTCCAAGGGGCATTGGAGTGCCTCCAATTTTTTGGCAACCCTTGCATTCACTGCAAGGCAAACACAATGGGAGACCTACTTCCTAATAATGGAACATTGTTTTCAGGAGGCCCTCCTCTAAGTCTCTTCAAATGGGTATTAGGGTGCGTCCAAATTTTCAAAGTGGTATTGGGGTGCGTCAAAATTTTGGGCAACCCTGCTTCTCACAGCATACGCAATAACAGTATAGGAGACCCACTCTTTAGTAATGGGAACAATAAAACATAGCCGGCTGATGGCTCTCTAAGAATAGTGAGGGCCGACTGCTGGCCCTTTAAGAATAGTAAAGGCTGCCTGATGGTCCTATAAAAATAGGCTTTGTGACTTTCAGAGTCTCTCCTTCATAAATGAAATACGATGTGTCTAATGATATCTCACATACCAATTGGCCAGATAAGGTTGTAAAATGTTAAAATGACATTTCCTGGTGAATGCATTTGTGACAGTTGAAAGCAATAAAAAAGTACAAAAACGCATCAAAAACGCTAAGTGTGAACATAGCCCAAGGTGTGGAGGAGTATTTTTGTTTTTGGTTATTTATTTTGCCTTATATACAAGTCATTACCCTGGAAAAGATGTTCCATGAAATTTTTCCCAGGAAAATCCATTTTGGTTTCGTTTTTGTTTTATTGTGAGTCTGTAAAAGTGGCGTAATACCTCTGACAACGTTGTTGACAGCAGTGACCTGGGAGTCAGAAATGCTTCCAGGGGTCATCCCCATGCTGTTCCAATGTCATTTGAGCACTGTTCCCATCGATTTGGGCAATTTTTAGACCCTCTGCAGACTGCCGGGGGGAGCCGCCTGAAAAATGCTGGAGTTTCCCATAGACTTACATTGGGCTCTTTGCTCGGGTCGAGTACCCGAATATTCCAATGTGCTCGACCCGAGCACCCGAGTATTTTAGTGTTCGCCCATCACTAGACGCCTGTCATCTCGGACAGATCCGGGCAGACCCCTGTCATCTAGGACAGATTCGGATTGCTTCGAGCAGAGCAGCAGCTGTTATTGGACCAGTTCTCCAGCGAGAAGATGAGATGGATCACATGTTATTCTAGAGAATCTGCATCCGGGGAATCACAACCATTGCCAAAAGTCATGGGAAAAAAATTAGCAGTCCAGAAATGCAATTAGTACAGAAAGAGTCACGAAAATAAAAAAGTGCTAAATCTCGACAACATTCGGGCCGGCTGCTTCCCGCTGAGAGATTTCATGACTAACAGCGTAATAACCTCCGGAGACTGCACTGCATTTTCCATGTCTTATCCTTTCTGATGGAAGCTTAGAAAATCCTTTTTTCTTTTTCTTAAGTGCACTACAATTAAGCAATGTTGTGTGGAGGGGAAGCCATCCAAGGAAATATCAGGTCGCACACATGTATAATGGTAGCGACATTATAAAGAACGGCAGCTGTAACAAACACATGAAGATATAAGAAACGGAAAGATTTTTGATGAGATTTGTATAAACAGTTTCTTTTATTTATTTTTTCTAAGTAACAGCGCCACCATTGTCCTGTGGTTGTGCCTGGTATTACAGCACAGAACTGTTCAAGTGAAAACCAAACTGTTGATTGATAAGATGGGCAGAGTGTAACATACCTGACGGCGTCCTTGCATAGTGGTCCATCTCCCACTGTGCAAGAGCGCGCACTTGATTTCCAGTCCAGACTGCCACTCTGGCTTCTTTCCATACTGTCTGCTTTGCTCTGCTCTGGCTGCTTAGGGCAACGCCCGCTGAGCTTCCTGTTTCTTGTAGCTGCTGCAGACACACCCCTAATGCGTCCTCAGCCTATTGCTGTCTGTCACCTGGTATTTAAACCAGCTCCTCCTTGGAATCCATGCCTGAGCATCTTGTTCTGTCAGTTGCTGCTAGACACTGATGTGCCAGGTCCTGTGTATGTTTCCTGCCTTGCGGTATCAGTTCCCGTGTCTGAACTGTGTCCTGTCTGTGTACTCTAGCCAGCAGTCTTTCTGCCTTTCCTGGAGGCGGTATTTCCAGGCCCGTGTGAACACGCTCTTAGCCTGTTCCTTCTGCCCTCTAGGGGCCGCATACCTAGATCTGTTGTCTGTGTCTTTTCCCAGTGTCTGTTCCTGCCCTAACTATCTTCCAGCCTGTTTCCCGTTTTTCTCTACGCCTATATCTTCCCTTTTTCTGCAGAGTCTGAACTCGTACCCAACTCCTGCTCGTTGTCACTGTACTTCCGTTTGTGAGTTTGTGGTCCACTCGCTACTTCACTGCAAGTACCCTGTGGGTATCTGGTTCTGCCTTTCCCTTCCTGTCTTCCGTGTGAACAGATCCCTGTCCCCTCTGCCCTGCCTTGCTCGCCGCTCCGGCGGTTTCTGCCTGCTCTGCCTTGTTCACCGCTCCGGCGGTTCTTGCCTGCTCTGCCTTGCTCACCGCTCCGGCGGTTCTTGCCTGCTCTGCCTTGCTCACCGCTCCAGCGGTTCTTGCCTGCTCTGCCTTTGCTCACCGCTCCAGGCGGTCTCGCTCTGCTCTGACCCTTTGCTCACCGCTCCAGGCGGTCTCGCTCTGCTCTGACCCTTTGCTCACTGCTCCGGCAGTCTCGCTCTGCTCTGACCCTTTGCTCACTGCTCCGGCAGTCTCGCTCTGCTCTGACCCTTTGCTCACTGCTCCGGCAGTCTCGCTCTGCTCTGACCCTTTGCTCACTGCTCCGGCAGTCTCGCTCTGCTCTGACCCTTTGCTCACTGCTCCGGCAGTCTCGCTCTGCTCTGACCCTTTGCTCACTGCTCCGGCAGTCTCGCTCTGCTCTGACCCTTTGCTCACCGCTCCAGGTGGTCTCGTCTTGCTCTGCTCTTGCTCACCGCTACGGGCGGCCTCACTCTGCTGTGTTTGTCCACCGCATTTGCGGTTCTGTTCCCGAGTCCCAGTCTGTACTGGGACCTCTCCACTCTGTGCTCCAACCTGCCGTACCTGTCAGTACCTCCCTGTTTGCATACCAGTCGTGCTTGCCAGCATCCACCCGTCTGTGTGCCAGCCTAACTTGCCTGTTCCTGTATTCCCCGGTGTGAGTCAATAGCCGTGTCCGGGGTCTGACCTGGAGTAGCACCTGGTCCCTCTGCTCGGTTCCTCCTTGGTGCACTGGCGTCGTATGCCGTCGTGCGACCTTGGTTGGATCGGGTGGATACTTAGTTACGCCCCTCCAGGCATTCACTCTCTGGTACGGTCCAGTGGAATCACTACATATACACACTCACGCTAGTCAGTCCGGGCGCGTGCATTACACAGAGTTTTACAAAAATAATAAAAACATATTGTCAGGTGTCAGGGGTGAATGCAAAGGGGCAGCAATAGGGTAAAACTGTCCCTCGCCACCTGGTGCACGAGCAGCGGCTGCATCACAGTCACTTGATTTTGTTTTCTTCCAGGAGTGTTATATTGGAAACGTTGCAAAAAGTAACCTAAAACCACCATGTTCAGAGCTAATGAGGTGGTCTCCAACATATTAAATCTCGCCCATGAATCGCTCCTAACACATCCTAGAATAACTCACATTAAACCAGGATGGGGATATTATTCTAGAATAGGGGACATTACATTATACCAGAATGGGGGACATTTTATTAGGATGGGGGACTTTATACCAGGATGGGGGACTTTATACCAGAATGGAGGACATTATATCAAGATGGGGGATATTATACCAGGATGGGGACATTATACCAGGATGGGGACATTGTACCAGGATGGGGGACATATATACCAGAATGGGGGACATTATTCTAGAATGGGGGACATTATACCAGAATGACGGACATTATAGCAGAATGGAAGTAATATATACCAGGATGGGAGACATATAACAGGATGGAGACATTATACCAGAATGGGGAACATTACAGTATACCATTATAGAGCGATTATACCAGGATGAGGACATTATACCAGGATGGGGATATTATACTATGATGGGGAACATTATACCAGGATGAAGACATTATACTATGATGGGGGACATTATACCAGGATGGGGACATTAGACTAGGATGGGGATATTATACGATGATGGGGGATATTATACCAGGATGGGGACATTTTACCAGAATGAGGGACATAATACCAAGATGAGGATATAATACCAGGATGGGAACATTATACCAGAATGAGAGAATTATACACGAATGGGAAAAATGATACTAAAATGGGGGACATTATACCAGGTTGGGGATATCATGTCTGGATGAGGACATTATACCAGAATGGGGGACATTATACCAGGATGGGGGACATTATACCAGGATAGAGATATTATACCAGGATGGGGGACATTATACCAGGTTAGGGATATCATGTCTGGATGAGGACATTATACCAGAATGGGGGAAATTATACCAGAATGGGGGACATTATACCAGGATGGAGATATTATACCAGGATGGGGGATAATACCAGGATGGGGACATAATACAAGGATGGGGATATAATACCAGGATGGGGATATAATACTAGGATGGGAGACATTATATCAGGATGAGGGATATTTTACCAGAATGGGGAACATTGTACCAGCATGGGTGTATTATACCAGGATGGGGACATTATACCAGGATGGGAATGTTATACTATGATGGGGGACATTATACCAGGATGGGGATATTATTCTAGGATGGGGGACATTACATTATACCAGGATGGGTACATTATACTAGGATGGGGATATTATGCCAGGATGGGGGCATTATACTAGGATGGAGATATTATGCCAGGATGGGGGCATTATAGCAGGTTGACAACATTATACTAGAATGAATACATTATACTAGGATGGGGGACAATATACCAGGAAGGTTGGAAATGTTTTAGCATGGGACCCAGGATGGAGACATTATTACTGGGGGAGAGATTATTACAAGAAGGAGCCAGGACGGAGAACATTATTGCATGGGGGGGACAAACACGTATGTCTTTATAGGATTTAGAATGCTACAAGGGCCAATAAATCTGACCAACATGCAAGTGGGGACCCAGGTCCAAATTCTGCACCGGGGCATATCAATCTCTAGTTAAGCCACTACCAGATAGATAGATATATAGATAGATAAATAGATAATTAAATGGATGATAGAGATGAGAGAGATTCTTGTATTATGATGCACATGCCGTTCCGCAGACCTGTCAATCACGCCCTTGGCCCCTCCCCCCCTCAGCTGCCGGCAAGGTAAGCATTAGGTACAGTACAATACAAATATCAGTATTTTCTTATTAATTAGTGTTTGCAACTTTCTACTTATGTTTCACTCCTCAAGAAACTCTTAAAAGAAAATTAATTTGACAGTTTTGGGTCCAGCGATTTCCTGGGCTCTTTTAACTATTTTAATGATGATAAGTACAAACGACTTACAAGCGGCTCCCTGTGAAGTCGACTGGAGAAGGCGCTCACTTTGATGAGTCAAGGGGCCGATGGGGCCTTAAATTGGATCTGTTTTTCCCTTAATGATATGAAACATTGCGGATATGGGAGCGGACACTGGAACAATAGAATTATCCCTTTGTTTGTGACCAGTGATTGAAGACTTTTGACAGAAAACAAATGGGATCATTAATCATTAAGGGCGCAATGAAATCAGCCACTTTCTGCTCGAGTTGTTCTTATCTGGTAATTGTCATCATTCTAATCATTGTTATTATTTATGCCGCATCATCCGGCTCCGAACCACGGTCAAGCCGGGGAACCTAAAGCAATTTACATGCTATTTACAGGCTATTCATAGAATAAAGGGGAAAATGGAGAGGGATGAATGACTGCATTAGCTACGAGTTTGGGAGATGGAACCTCTCATTTCTCTAATTTCAGAATTGTTTTTTGGTTATTGTTTTCAAAAATGTCTATTTTTGACCCCCAAATTTTCCCCCAGTTTGATTCTGGCTGAGGCGAAAAAATGGACTGGATGTTTGTTGAGAAAATTCATACTTTTAGGACTAAGGATGAGCGAATCGACTCGCTTGGAGCTGCACAAAAAAAAATTACATTTATTCACTCCAATCAAACAAAATATTGGCCTGCTGTCCCCCAGTTTGCTTGATTTTTATTAAGGCTGCAAAGGAGTTAAAACATACAAAAAACAATCTATTTGGCTCAATCATCATATGTCCTGGCACAGCAGATCCATACCCAGTCCTCTCTTGGCATGCTTCCTTCCTAGGTCATCTCCTGGCATGCTTCCTCCCGCTGTCATCTCCTGGTATGCTTCTCAACTCATCCTCTCCTGGTATGCTTCCTCCCTCGGTCCTCTCTTGGCATGCTTCCTCCCTCATCCTCTCCTGACATGCTTCCTCCCTCATCCTCTCCTGGTATGCTTCCTCCCTCATCCTCTCCTGGTATGCTTCCTCCTTCATCCTCTCCTGGTATGCTTCCTCCCTCATCCTCTCCTGACATGCTTCCTCCCTCATCCTCTCCTGGTATGCTTCCTCCTTCATCCTCTCCTGGTATGCTTCCTCCCTCATCCTCTCCTGACATGCTTCCTCCCTCATCCTCTCCTGGCATGCTTCATCCCTCATCCTCTCCTGGTATGCTTCCTCCCTCAGTCATCACCTGACATGCTTCCTCCATCGGTCCTCTCTTTGCATGCTTCCTCCCTCGGTCATCTCCTGGCATGCTTCCACCCTCATCCTCTCTTGGTATGCTTCCTCCCTCGGTCCTCTCTTGGCATGCTTCCACCCTCAGCCATCTCCTGGCATGCTTCCTCCCTCAATCCACTTTTGGCATGCTTCCTCCCTCATCCTCTCCTGGCATGCTTCATCCCTCATCCTCTCCTGGTATGCTTCCTCCCTCAGTCATCACCTGACATGCTTCCTCCATCGGTCCTCTCTTTGCATGCTTCCTCCCTCGGTCATCTCCTGGCATGCTTCCACCCTCATCCACTCTTGGCATGTTTCCTCCCTTGGTCATCTCCTGGCATGCTTCCTCCCTTGGTCATCTCTTGGTATGCTTCCTCCCTTGGTCATCTCCTGGCATGCTTCCTCCTGCTGTCATCTCCTGGCATGCTTCCTCCCTTGGTCCTCTCCTGGCATACTTCCTCCTTCAGTCCTCTCCTGGCATGCTTCCTCCCTTGGTCCTCTCCTGGCATGCTTCCTCCCTCGGTCCTCTCCTGGCATGCTTCCTCCCTCAGTCATCTCCTGACATGCTTCCTCCATCGGTCCTCTCTTTGCATGTGTAGCGCCCCGAGGGTTCGGCCGCTACAGGGGTATTGCACCTCAGGCCAGAGGTGTGATATTCCACTCCCAGGTAAGGATGGAGTATGGACCAGGGCTCAGTTAGCTGCATACAGCACACACATCCCATTTCCGAGGGACAGCTCAACGGTGCTCCCACTAGACAGAAGTGCAGGCACGACCGACTATGTCCCTGCCTGGAGTGGGGAGGGGGGTGGAACACCCAGTGCTGTAGGGGCAGATAGGGGTTGGTTCCTGAGCGTAGGAAGGAGCCCATTGGTTGCTGGTCACCTGTGCTCATGGTCAGAGGGAGGTATAAAAGGTGGGCACCATCTTAGCTCTGAGAGAAGAGAAGTTCGTTCAGTCAGAGGAGAAGACCGGGTGTGGAGGCTCTGTAGGAGCTCCACTCAGGAGCGGGCCTAGAGAGAGGCCGAGGGAGAGAGAGAGGAGGTGAAAGGGAGCTGTGATTAAGTCTCATCCCAGCTCCACGAGAAAGGAACAGAAAGGAACAGAGAAAGAGAAGGAGAGACAGAGAAACAGAAGGGCTCAGGAACAAGAAGGTGAAAGGGACCCTAAGAACCCACGAGAATCCAGGGTGCAGGGTCAGGCAGATTAAGGGTACCGAATCCCAAGTTGGTGGAGGAGAAACTACCCTCAGCCAAAGACCGGTCGTCGTGATCATCTATTGGTGGGACACCTCATCAAACCTGCTAGGAAGGCACCATATAGGACAGCGGAGGACGGGGCCCACGTTTAACCGCACAAGTCTGCGGCAGCTGGACAAAAGTGGGTCACTGGTGAGGCAGGCCAGAGAAAGGATTAAAGGGGGTCCTGTGCCATGCTCCTGAACTGCCTGGGAGTTGACCGAGCCCCACACCTGGTGGACGCAGCACGGCTCGGACGGTCACTGCTGACAGAAGTGACCCGGAACAAATGAACTGTGAGTAAAGACCCTGGACTGTAACTTGTTGTCTGTGTGCTCCTTCGCGCCTCCAGCACTACCGGTACTGGGACTCTCACCACCATCACTCCCACCATCCACTACACTGCCCTGGGGCCGCACTCTTCCCATGGGGAGTCACACCATCCCAGCTGCATTCATCATCAGCCCCAGCGGACTGCCTTGCAGCGGCGGTTCCTAATAACCGCAATCCACGGGTGGCGTAGTCGGACATTATCTGAAGCACGTAGCAGACTACCATTGGTCTGACCACCCTGAGCCGCGGGACCTGGCCGCCACTACTACCCCCATCGTTCCCCTATCGCCCGGATCCGCGTGCCCCACGGCCCAGGGGGCGAGTCACATGCTTCCTCCCTCGGTCATCTCCTGGCATGCTTCCACCCTCATCCTCTCTTGGTATGCTTCCTCCCTCGGTCCTCTCTTGGCATGCTTCCACCCTCAGCCATCTCCTGGCATGCTTCCTCCCTCAATCCTCTTTTGGCACGCTTCCTCCCTCGGTCATCTCCTGGCATGCTTCCACTCTCATGCACTCTTGGCATGTTTCCTCCCTCGGTCATCTCCTGGCATGCCTCCTCCCTTGGTCATCTCTTGGTATGCTTCCTCCTTCAGTCCTCTCCTTGCATGCTTCCTCCCTTGCTCCTCTCCTGGCATGCTTCCTCCCTCGGTCCTCTCCTGCCATGCTTCCTCCCTCGGTCCTCTCCTGGCATGCTTCCTCCCTCGGTCCTCCCCTGGCATGCTTCCTCCCTCGGTCCTCTCCTGGCATGCATCCTCCCTCATCCTCTCCTGGCATGCTTCCTCCCTCAGTCCTCTCCTGGCATGCCTCCTCCCTCGGTCCTCTCCTGGCATGCTTCCTCTATCATCCTCTCCTGGCATGCTTCCTCCCTCTGACTCCAGTCTGTATTCTGTATTCATTTTTGGGCAACTCCAGCACTGACAAGGTCTCAAATGGCATCCTGACATTGCATGAGGCCTTGTGAGTGCCAGAGGTGTCAAAAAGGGAGGAAGCGAGTCAACGGAAGAACAGGCAGAGAGCTGTGGCATGAGGATAGGTGAGGGTCGAGATGTGTATAATGTTTATTATATCTTAACCACTTAAGAGACTTTGGAGCATAATAAATGGCTTTTACCAACAATTTTATAAATTCAAGACATACCAATTTTTTTGACCAAATTTGAGCAAATTTTGCAAATTGAATATTGGCAGAATTATTCATCTCTAGTGCTGACCTTATTGGGTCAGGGAAGTTGGGCATGGACTAAAATCATACATGGAGTAGAAAGCTGCCAACTGAAAGCAGAAGGACAGTAAGTAATGAATATGTAACAGAAATATTAAAGAAAATGAACCGGTTTTGTTCTGCCTGCAATAACTGAAAGTTAGAGGCCCTCAGTGACGATGGTCATATGATGGTTGTGGCACTACTGCGGCTTACAAGGACTGTCTTGCAACCTTCATGTCTACATGGTGGGAAAAAAAAAGTGTCATCATGACAATAGCAAAAAAAAAAAGAGAAAACAAACTAAATTTTTGGAAGACTTCAATTCTACCACATTTTTTTTCTCCATAACAGAAACATTCCAACACTCAAAAGTTAGCGCTAAGGTTAGGGTAGGTAAAGACTTGTCATGGATGTCAAAAAGAAAATTTGAGAATTTGGTCATACACATTGAATAAGTGAAATCTAGCTGCTATAACGGCTGTTGTGCTGGGATTGTTCGCTGTGCTAGAGTCAGATAGAGCTGCACATACATAGAGAGAGCTGTAACCAGCAGGGGATAAGAGGTGGGGTATTTCCTATTCATATCATGTACATACACCTCAGCGATATTACATAATTGTAATATATAATGTACAGCGTAGATAATGTAGAGGATAAACGATCCAGTGACTACATAATATTACAACTTACTCAAAGCTCAGCAGAATTATCTTACACTCTTCTAGAAGAAGAAAGCACAGAGTCTCATCGCGGCTCGGAATCTGCTGACTTGTGTTATTCTGTATCTTTATCGCATCCCTGAACACTTACACCCTGCCTGAACTATATGTGACCCTCAGGGGCTCGGGGCACTGCCCCCCACAGTATTAATCTGATCAGACATGGAGACCACAACTTTTTTAGGCTGATGAGCAGATGTGAATGCCAACTCACAGCAAGGGACTGTCATGTCAATGCCCCCCCCCCCCCAGCTTTATGGTGACTCCAGCAATTTCAAAACCAGAATTATACATTTTTATCCTAAAGGAATGTGGCCTTTTAAGGCAGTGGGTGCATGTAGGGGGCGCATGGGATTTGTCTTGTTTCTATTCCTACATACTGCGCCCATTCTGGTTGTTTTATAAACCGTGACCCCCATTTTCATAGAAAGCAAAATCTGCCTCAAATGTAACACGAAGAAATCATTTTATGGTTGTCATTCTTTGTACAGAGAGAGAAACCTCCCCGATAACCAGCGATACTGGAAAAATGTCCCATTTTCTAAAATTCTTTGCTTATAATGTTGAATATTTTATCAGTTACTCACATTGGCGAAGCTGCCAGAGATGTAAATCAAGCAACTGCTACAGAGTCACTGGTGAAGGTAAAGGAACAGCTCCTCATTTCCTGATACATAATAATTTCCCTATTTACAGTGAGCTCCCCCTAGTGGTGACTGCAGACAGGATTTTATCCTGTATCTCTATACAGAGAGCTCCCCCTAGTGGTGGCTGCAGACAGAATCTTATCCTGTATCTCTGTATACAGGGAGCTCCCCCTAGTGGTGGCTGCAGACAGAATCTTATCCTGTATCTCTGTATACAGGGAGCTCCCCCTAGTGGTGGCTGCAGACAGAATCTTATCATGTGTCCCTGTATACAGGGAGCTCCCCCTAGTGGTGGCTGCAGGCAGAATCTTATCATGTGTCCCTGTATACAGGGAGCTCCCCCTAGTGGTGGCTGCAGGCAGGATCTTATCATGTATCTCTGTATACAGGGAGCTCCCCCTAGTGGTGGCTGCAGACAAGATGTTATCATGTATCTCTATATACAGGGAGCTCCCCCTAATGGTGGCTGCAGACAGAATCTTATTATGTATCTCTGTATACAGGGAGCTCCCCCTAGTGGTAGCTGCAGACAGAATCTTATCATGTATCTCTGTATACAGGATGCTCCCCCTAGTGGTAGCTGCAGACAGAATCTTGTCATGTATCTCTGTATACAGGGAGCTCCCCCTAGTGGTGACGGCAGACAGAATCTTATCATGTATCTATGTATACAGGGAGCTCCCCCTAGAAGTGGCTGCAGACAGAATCTTATCATGTATCTCTGTATACACGATGCTCCCCCTAGTGGTAGCACCGACAGAATCCTATCATGTATCTATGTATACAGGGAGCTCCCCCTAGTGGTGGCTGCAGTCAGGATCTTATCATGTATCTCTGTATACAGGATGCTCCCCCTAGTGGTAGCTGCAGACAGAATCTTATCATGTATCTCTGTATACAGGGAGCTCCCCCTAGTGGTGACGGCAGACAGAATCTTATCATGTATCTATGTATACAGGGAGCTCCCCCTAGTGGTGGCTGCAGACAGAATCTTATCATGTATCTCTGTATACACGATGCTCCCCCTAGTGGTGGCTGCAGACAGAATCTTATCATGTATCTCTGTATACACGATGCTCCCCCTAGTGGTAGCACCGACAGAATCTTATCATGTATCTCTGTATACAGGGAGCTCCCCCTAGTGGTGACGGCAGACAGAATCTTATCATGTATCTATGTATACAGGGAGCTCCCCCTAGTGGTGGCTGCAGTCAGGATCTTATCATGTATCTCTGTATACAGGATGCTCCCCCTAGTGGTAGCTGCAGACAGAATCTTATCATGTATCTCTGTATACAGGGAGCTCCCCTTAGTGGTGACGGCAGACAGAATCTTATCATGTATCTATGTATACAGGGAGCTCCCCCTAGTGGTGGCTGCAGACAGAATCTTATCATGTATCTCTGTATACACGATGCTCCCCCTAGTGGTAGCTGCAGACAGAATCTTATCATGTATCTCTGTATACAGGGAGCTCCCCCTAGTGGTGACGGCAGACAGAATATTATCATGTATCTATGTATACAGGGAGCTCCCCCTAGTGGTGGCTGCAGTCAGGATCTTATCATGTACCTCTGTATACAGGGAGCTCCCCCTAGTGGTGGCTGCAGTCAGGATCTTATCATGTACCTCTGTATACAGGGAGCTCCCCCTAGTGGTGGCTGCAGACACAACTTTGTCATGTAATGTTATGTCAGCACTGGGAATTTTAAATTCTGTATCATGAAAATAGCTTTAAACCCTATCAAGGAATATTAACAAATTATTGAAAACAAAATTTGTATCCTATTTGAGTAAAGAAAATTGTATAAGGTTGTGTACTTTTTTCTATAAATGTTTCATTCTTTTTTCTAGATGACGTCACTCCTGCTCCTTTACATAGGTTTATGTGCTTAGAGTATAGCTGACACTTCGTCAATAAGATGAAGAGATGGGAACGGAATAGTAACGCTCCGTAGGTGTTTTACAAGCAGAGTCTATAGATGCTCCGAACAGCAGCACGTAGATTTTTTTATGGCGAGTTGACTGTAAACACTGGCAGCTTTATATTATGTTCACCCTACAAGAGAAGGAGCATTGGTGTAAGATTTACGGCCGCGCTCTGGCCGGCCCGGGAGTGATACGGGTAAGTGATATACTTTTTGGAAATAAAATATTGTGCTTCCAGGGCACAAAGCTGTGAGCTCTATGTCACTGGTTCCTGACCTTATTCTAATGGCGTCCTCGGCTAAAATATTACACAGGACTGAAGTTTTAAATGCCAAAAAGGAAAAGGAAAGGAAATGATCAGTAATGAAGAAGACATTATAGGGACACATAGATTTCAAAATTAAACTAAGAAAAGGATTCCAATAAATACTTTGTATTCTAGGAGGAAGAGACCTAGAACTCTAGCGCCACCTACAGGAAGTAGCAATCCTAAAAGTCAATAGTGACCCTTTAACGAGCCTTGTCACATGACTTAGGATAAAAGCCAGAACCAGAAACTCAATTTGCAGACACTGTGTTTCGGGGTACTGCCCCTCATCAGTGCAAAGTGTCAGTTCTGGTTTGGCTGGATGAGAGGCGTCAAATCGGTCTCCTTGCAGAGAGTGACATGTTAAGCATGCCAAGGTGAGGAAACTTTTTTAAGCCGCAATGCTTCTCTGGGAAATATGCTATAGGTGGCACTAGAGTTCTAGTTCTCTTCCTCTCTGAAGAGACTATTTGTATATTTCCCAGAGTAGCATTGTGGCTTAAAATGTCTCCTCAACTTGGCATGCTTAACATGTCACTCTCCGCAAGGAGAAACATTACCCCTTGGATGATAGTATTCTAGGAGAGACCTAAGAAAGTTTTTGGAAAATGATGAGGGTTTCAGCTGCTTTGTGGAGGAGGGGGTGCAGAAGTAGCAGTCAGTCATTAACCCATGTGCATAAGGAGCCGCCTTCCAGATAATATAAATAATACAAAGTGCAACGTCTACAGGGCCGCTACCAAAAAAGCATCAAATCAATCCCACCGTGACAAGGTTTACCCAATCGGGATGATCCTATAGTGATTTATTTTTCTATTTGCCAGCCGGCCTCAATAGATGGGGCAGAGTAGGACCCCGGCCCGACTGCTCAGACACCGGCCCGTGGAAAGCTATATAAACACATGCACAGTCCAGAAAAGGGGGGATGTACCCTTGTCACGGTGCGACGGCTTTTATCCTTTTTTTAGTCAAAATAGTGTCAACTAAGTCCCATAAGTTATTTCCATGTACTATTACTAATTATTTACTTACGACAGGGTATTTGCTCATATTGTTATCTTAGGTTTTGTTTGTTGGTGGTCGCAGTGTGAACATGCACCAACACGCAGCACTTATACTAATATTTGCTCAAACTCATGACTTTGGTTTTCAAAATCATGGAAGGACTTATGTCCCAACTTTCCAAAGAGCGAGGGACATATATTGTGCCACTTACAAAAGTAATTTTTCTCTTATTGAATACCCTTAGTCCTCCACCACTTCAATAACTTTTCACGGCCACCTAAACGTATGGTATTAACAGTGTAATACACAGTGTAATACACCTCAGTGATTTCCCCCACCATAACCGCCACATGCTCAGTCTAATGTCCCCCACAGTATCCACCTTTTCCATGCCCCCGTAAAGTATGATGCTCCCACAGTGCAACCAACACAATGATGTCCCACAGTTCCCCCAACACAGTATGAAGGCCCACAGTGACCCCCAACACAGTATGAAGGCCCACAGTGACCCCCAACATAGTATGAAGGCCCACAGTGACCCCCAACACAGTATGAAGGCCCACCATGACCCCCAACACAGTATGAAGGCCTACAGTGACCCCCAACACAGTACGAAGGCCCACAGTGACCCCCAACACAGTATGAAAGCCCACAGTGACCTCCAACACAGTATGAAGGCCCACAGTGACCTCCAACACAGTATGAAGGCCCACAGTGACCCCCAACACAGTATGAAGGCCCACAGTGACCCCCAACACAGTATGAAGGCCTACAGTGACCCCAACACAGTATGAAGGCCTACAGTGACCCCAACACAGTATGAAGGCCCACAGTGACCGTCAACACAGTATGAAGGCCCACAGTGACCCCCAACACAGTATGAAGGCCCACAGTGACCTCCAACACAGTATGAAGGCCCACAGTGACCCCCAACACAGTATGAAGGCCCACAGTGACCCCCAACACAGTATGAAGGCCCACAGTGACCCCCAACACAGTATGAAGGCCCACAGTGACCCCCAACACAGTATGAAGGCCCACAGTGACCCCCAACACAGTATGAAGGCCCACAGTGACCCCCAACACAGTATGAAGGCCCACAGTGACCCCCAACATAGTATGAAGGCCCACTGTGATCTCCAACACAGTATGAAGGCCCACAGTGACCCCCAACACAGTATGAAGGCCCACAGTGACCTCCAACACAGTATGAAGGCCCACCATGATCCCCAACACAGTTTGAAAGCCCACCATGATCCCAAACACAGTATGAAAGCCCACCATGACCCCCAACACAGTATGAAGGCCCACCATGACCCCCAACACAGTATGAAGGCCCACCATGACCCCCAACACAGTATGAAGGCCTACAGTGACCCCCAACACAGTACGAAGGCCCACAGTGACCCCCAACACAGTATGAAAGCCCACAGTGACCTCCAACACAGTATGAAGGCCCACAGTGACCTCCAACACAGTATGAAGGCCCACAGTGACCCCCAACACAGTATGAAGGCCCACAGTGACCCCCAACACAGTATGAAGGCCTACAGTGACCCCAACACAGTATGAAGGCCTACAGTGACCCCAACACAGTATGAAGGCCCACAGTGATCGTCAACACAGTATGAAGGCCCACAGTGACCCCCAACACAGTATGAAGGCCCACAGTGACCTCCAACACAGTATGAAGGCCCACAGTGACCCCCAACACAGTATGAAGGCCCACAGTGACCCCCAACAGAGTATGAAGGCCCACAGTGACCCCCAACACAGTATGAAGCCCACAGTTACCCCCAACACAATATGAAGGCCCACAGTGACCCCCAACACAGTATGAAGGCCCACAGTGACCCCCAACACAGTATGAAGGCCCACAGTGACCCCCAACATAGTATGAAGGCCCACTGTGATCCCCAACACAGTATGAAGGCCCACAGTGACCCCCAACACAGTATGAAGGCCTACAGTGACCTCCAACACAGTATGAAGGCCCACCATGATCCCCAACACAGTTTGAAAGCCCACCATGATCCCAAACACAGTATGAAAGCCCACCATGACCCCCAACACAGTATGAAGGCCCACCATGACCCCCAACACAGTATGAAGGCCCACCATGATCCCCAACATAGTATGCAGGCCCAACATGACCCCCAACACAGTATGAAGGCCCATTGTGACTCCCAACACAGTATGAAGGCCCCCACACAGCTCGTCACAGTTTAATGACCCCCACACAACCCTCCACACAGTATATTAGCCCCACAAAGTTTGTTCACCTCCACATACAGTTAATGTGCCCCCAAAGCTCCCCACACTCTATGATGACCTACGCTCATTGCTAACAAAGAAAAAGAAAAGGACTCACCTTTACCGACTCCCCTGCTGCTCCGGTCTCTGAAACCTGAGCTCTGATACTCAGACACACAGGCAGAATGATAGAACTGGCAGCTGATGCCCGGGGGGGAGGAGGTGAGGCATAGACCTTATTGTTTTAATACTGAATAATCTGTAAAGATCCCTTTAAATTGAGTTTTTAAAAGGGTTTTTACACATTTGCCCGTGAGCAACAGACTAGAATTGACTACTTTGAGTATTCCTTTAGCTCACCGTAAATGGCGGCACAGCTTTACTTTATTTCTTTGTGGTGTCATCTGATCACCTCCGAATGTGACCTAACTCCTCACCATTAGCACAGCCGCAGCCTCACGAGTCCGGGTCATGTATTCTATATAATGGGCAGAAACCAGGACCCCTTGAGAAAAGGATAATAAGGAACCTCCAGGGGTGGATTACAGATTCCTGCCCGGCAGTCTGGTAAAAATTGAAATACAAGACACTAGATGCAATTTGTATTGATTGCACATTTCAGCCGCGGAGAACGAACGCCGCTAATATCCTCAATTCTTCTGTTATTAGATAAAATATCACATGTTTAGTGCGAAATCCGCAATGAGGCAACACGATAGTGATCACGAGGGATCGGGAGCGTCTCACACAGAGTCGGCCTCATTTCTGTTGGTACACTCATACATTACTCCGCACTTCTCCATCTACACGGTCACTTTATCAGACTTTGCATAAATCAATAGAACAAGAGAATATAAGAAGATTTGTAATGTATCTTATCAGAGAAATCTGCTACTTTCTCCACTTATGAGCCACTTCTTCTCCTTCCCTCAATGATCTCAACTCATCAATCACTTTGAACTACTGCAAAAATCCATCCTGCTCATGATTCTGCCACCCCACTGATGGATCAAATTACTATGTCTTTGTAGAGTTAGAAAAACAAGCACAACTGGTTCATCTACTTTATAGTAAGTGTTTTATCTCACTCCAGAGCTGGATTCACAGCTACCCTGCTCAGCACTGCTGTATAATCTCCTTCATGATGTCCAGAAGCCTTGGCAGTGTATCTTCCCTCCACGATATGTGCATTGCCAGCTTGATGGCTCAGGACGGATGAGGGGCGCACGCAGCGATCTGCGCATGTGCCAACAGTCCGATTCCATTGGCTGGCCAGTAGCCATGTGATTAGATTCAAGGGGTTATAATGTCCTGCAGGGCATCTTTTTTTTATATAGTCTCTTCTTGAGAAAGCAATGACACAATAAGTGAAACGCGCGTTGGGGATGTCTTTGTGTGTTTTCTGGGATCCCTTAGCAGAATGGGTAAGAATTAGCAAAAAAAAAAATTCTGGTCCAATTTTGATGTCTGGTAGGTTGTTTTTGTGAGGGAATTTAATCACCACAGTGGTATATAAACTTTCTGCTAGTGACTCCCCCTTTTGTTCTTGTTATCTGTCTGTCAATTTTATATATATATATATATATATATATATATATATATATATATATATATATATATATATATATATGTATATGTATATAATGTATTTTAATCTGTTGCATAGATAAAGATGTTTTTAGCCTTTAAAAGCTCCATTCTTTTCTCTTTTATCCTCATATATCAAGGAGTAGCATTGTTATATACTTTTTGCCTATACATTCTGTTAGGGTCTATTATGGCCTGCTATTTACTTACTATAATGTTCCTGGTATTTGTTTCATTATTCTGAACATATAGAGACAGGAGAGCAGGAATTTCTCATGTCTGTGTTTGCAGACAATTCTCGGAGATACATAATACTGTAGGTAGTTTGATTTGACCTTAATGCAGGAAATAAATGACTTTGAGCTTGATGAAGCTTCCACTAGGTGGAGCTCTGACAATGGATGTTTACAACTCCCAATGGACATTAAAGGGGTTGTCCCAGGGCTATAATATTAATACTATTCCTTGAACAGAAATCATAAAAAATAAACAAGGGTTTTGACCTAAGCAGATATTTCTTTTGCTTTTCTACTATCTTTAGGACAGGTAATATCAGATCGTTGATCGTTCAGCACCCGATACCCCATCTATTGACTGTTACCAAGTCCTGCAAAAGTATGGAGCTAGGACTCCACGGCACCGTACACTGCGTTGTGGCCGTTCTCTGTACTGCAGCTTAACTTCCATGCACTTTAATAGGAGTTGAGCTGCATTACCCAAGAATGGCCACTACACAGTGTACGGCGCTGTGATGTTCTAGGTCTGTGTACTTCCAGTGGCCTTGGGACCTGCAAATAGCTAAGTAATGGGGACAAGGGAAGAAAAACTCACACCGATCTAGTAATAATGACAAATCCTAAAGACAAGTCATTAATAATGTGGTGTATGTCCCCTCACAAATCTAACCGTTTAATCTAAGGGTCTCGCTCCTGAGCTGATTTTTCCAGGCACTCATTCTTCTTATAGTGGATACTCAGAGTATTACAGATGAGTCCACCCTTATTTTTTTCCCATTAATCACAATACCATTTCTATACATAATCCCATTATGCTAACAAAACTCTGGACTGCAGTGCACATCACAACCACTGGGGGGCAACACACACAGACACAAACAGCATAAACATCTCTCAACAGAGTAACACAAAATTATTTTTTCAAATCAAATTTCCCAAAATTCTATATTTATTTATTTATTTATTTATTTATTTCAACTCGAATTTCCCATTTACTGGTGAATTTATTTTTAATATCATTATTATTATTATTATTATTTATTATTCCAATTCTCCTTCCATCACTTTACTTCTGCGATGTGTCCTTTATAGCAGAACAAGGAGGCGTCGTGGGAGTTTTGGTTATCCCAATAATTTGTCATTCTCATCCACTTAATAAGGCTGATGTCCTGATGGGGACGGGTTCATATAATCTTCGTTTTATTTCCTGAAATGTCTTGCCATGAATAAGAAAAAAAAAAATAAAATAAAATAAAATAAAATAAATACAAAAGCAAAAAAAATAAATAAAAAACCTTGGATGCTTCTGTAGCTCATAACGATGAAAGAGGTAATGATGTACAAAGAGCGTAGAGATAAATAATAACAGAGGGAAGGACGACTCCATGCAGAACAGAATCCTTAAGAACTTCTCAGGGAGTGGATTAATATTGGATATATGTCTCCCTTTGTTGTCCGCCCCTCGGTCTTTGGCTGAATTCTACATCGAAGAGATTGTATTTTTGTGTTTTGTTTTCAACTCTAAACCCCCGGAGTGGTCACAAAGCTACGACCGACAGCGTCTATAATAATACGTGTACATTCATTATAAGCAGATCTCTCGATTTACTCCATGATTGATCCAAGTTTACAGTGATTTTGGGGGGAATCCATTCTATTGGCAAAACAATTTCTCCAGAAAATAGATGCCCTTGGGGCTGTCGGGAAAGAAGCCACCCATGCCTCGCGAGTCTCATCATTTATTTCTATAAGTGCTTCAAAAACTGACAAAATAGAGCTCATCAAAAAATAAAGTATAAGGTCCTCAGCTCAACAAGACCTCCTCAGTAAGATTTGGCTAACTTTGTGTAGCCTTCAACCATTAACTCTTACACAGAGATTTGGATGTACAACGGGGCACCCTGGGTTGAGTCCACGGAGTGGCTACTTGCCGTAAATTCGAGCCTGAGGCAAGAGTCGTCCAACTTTCTGGGTCAGTAATTGGGGGGGGACAGAACCAGGGGCCGAATCGTAGTTCAAAGAAATAGCTTGGGTCAGATACCAGGAGATCCGTCAAAAGTGGATCAGTTAAAGGGGTTGTCTGGTCCAAACAGAGTGACACAGATTGACTGCAGACTTATCGATTTGGACTGGACAACCCCTTTAATCCAGAATGATTACTGAACAGACAGAGTCAGAGTATCAGCAGAAATATCACAAAAGATATTTAAGTAACCAAAAAACAACAACTGGCGACTCCCAGCAGTATGCTTGGAGGTTAAGTAAGGTGTGGTACTGACCCATTGGCCACAACATGGAGCTGATTACACCTTCTCAGCTGCTGGACACCACATACCCATTCTCCTTGCCTGAAAGGTTCCACAAGTCCAAGCCACAACAGTATCCCTAGTTGGACAGCGCCTGCAACATGCAGTGATATTAGATATCACATCTCCTCCATCCGTCCCACCATCGGGAGAGTCAATAAGGGGCACCTGGTAACAAAAGCAGATGTTGGTGGAGCGGGTCCAGGTAGGAATCTCTCTTCTTCAGCAGGGGTCTGGTATTAAAATAAATCTTTGACTGCTACAAAGACATTTATTTTATCAACGATGTTCTCTTTTCAAGATATTTTAGTTCACATTTCATCTGGACGTTCCTGTAAATTGCCGTCAAACATCACAATTCGTGGTCCACCATTACCGATCAGACGCCAACGTACAGAAGTGAATGAAGTCTCCAATAAGTCAAGAGCCGAGCGAATGATTTAAAGATGTTGAGAATAAAGCAGAAACATTAATGATCGTTCATCATCGTGTTAAGAAAACAAGAACAACTGTTAAGCGGGGGGGGGAAGCCTCGACAACGCGATGCCAAACAATGCTCAAAAGCTGGCGGATTTCAAAGCCTGTTTTCTCTGAAATGTTGTGCTGGGTATTATCGGTGCCGATCCCATCTGGTGCATAACACAATCCTAATATCCTGCAATAATGAAGCCGAGAAGAGCATAAAAACTCCATCTATTCTGTTTGTGCCAAATTCAGATTCAAATTCCCATTGGGTCAAGTCTCTTTTTCGAGGACTCGTTTTTAGCCGCTGGATGATGAGGAGAATTGATGAGAAGGGTAAACTTTTCTAAATGAAATTTATCATAATCGCTAAAAGGTTATTATTGCATTTTTTTGTACAGACGAGCAAATAGATTCAAAGCCGATCAAATGCAAGTCAAATATTGGGGAGTTTGCTAAACTTGGCAAAGTTCAAAAAAATTTGCTATTTGTTTTTGCACAAATCACCTAAATAGGCCACCACCGTTTTACCCGTTGCAGAAGATTGCATCGGTCTGAGAAATCTCATATCACCTCACATGATATAGCATAGCAAATCAGGAGAAACTATAATAGCCTGCATAAAAGCTGTAGCAGGGAATGCAGCAACCACTTTATGGTGAATCTGGACAGTAAGAGGACGTCACAGCTCACAGCTTAGCCATAGTGATAGGGAAAGAAAGGCATAAAACACTGAAGTGACTGTACGGACAGTGTGTGACAGCACAGCAATAAATAATCTGTATACTCATAAGTGTGTGACAGCACAGCAGTGAGGAAGATTACTGTATCAGGGAAAGAGAACAGTGTAATGCATGTTTTTCAGGTTAATTATTTATTTTAGAGAACTGTTCATTTTCTCTTTCTCTCCAGTGAGTGCTGGGAGACAGGAGAGAGACAGTGAATGACCGGATGGTAAGGTAAGAGCGAGGCGAGTATCACATCTTATTATTTTTATACTCTGCTTGACCCTAAAGAAAAAAATTCCAGAAAAATGGTGGTCGGATATTTACGAGAATCGAAACGCAAAAAAAAAATCGGAGCCTGGAGAATCAGATTTTTTTTTTTTATGAATTCAATTCTCATTAAATCGATTCATTCATCTCCAGTTTTTTTAGAGCTCTGAATCCTCGGCTCACAGCCGCCACTAGGGGGGGCACTTTCTTATTTAGGACTACCCCATTATTAATATCAATGAAGGGGAAATTAATCATTTGCTTTCATAGATTCAGTAAAATCATATTTTTTGTCATTTTACTTCTTTGCATATATTTAATCCGGTGGCGCGTCCGGGGAGACATCAATAGCGCGCAGATGGAGCCGGGCGTTTGATGTGAGATAATAGATGTAATATTTATGTGACACAGGCAGGACATGGTACATGTGTAATGAGACTTCCACCGGGTATCATACAATATTTAGATCACAGCGATGACATGGCTTTTTACTGGTTTCCATGTAATATTAAAGCTGTGATACAACAAAGTCAACTGACACTGCGAGCTCCGACCAATGACGGGGTTTATGCTGCCCAAAAAGTAAGTACGGTGTGGTTGGTCTGGTGTCCGGTGGTCGGTCTTAGCCTGTCAATATAAGAGATTATATCATCACAAATGGTCTCATAACCCAAAGTATGTGAACCCCTCCTTCCTCTAATTGGTGGAAAAATGCAAGCTCTTATGGGCAGAGTCCTCTCTTCCGTAGAGTGTTTGAATGGACTTTTCTTGACAATCCTTTCCAGGCTGCGGTTATCCCGGTTGAATTGTGCACCTTTTTCTACCACAATTTTTCCTTCCACTAAACTTTCCATTAATCTGCTTGGATACAGCACTGTGTGAACAGCCAGCTTCTTTAGCAATGACCTATTGTGGTTTACCCTCCTTGTGCAGCGTGTCAGTGACTGCTTTCTGGACATCTGTCAAGTCAGCAGTCTTCCCCATGATTGTGGAGCCTACTGAAACAGACTAAGGGACCGTTTTAAATGCTTAGGAAGCATTTTCAGGTGTTTTTTTGTTAATTACTCTAATTTACTGAGATAATGACTTTTGTGTTTTCATTGGCTGTAAGCCATAATCATCATCATTAACAGAAATAAATACGTGAAATAGATCCCTCTGTGTGTAATGACTCTATATAATAGATCCCTCTGTGTGTAATGTCTCTATATAATAGATCCCTCTGTGTGTAATGACTCTATATAATAGATCCCTCTGTGTGTAATGACTCTATATAATAGATCCCTCTGTGTGTAATGACTCTATATAATAGATCCCTGTGTGTAATGACTCTATATAATAGATCCCTCTGCGTGTAATGACTCTATATAATAGATCCCTCTGTGTGTAATGACTCTATATAATAGATCCCTCTGTGTGTAATGACTCTATATAATAGATCCCTCTGTGTGTAATGACTCTATATAATAGATCCCTCTGTGTGTAATGACTCTATATAATAGATCACTCTGTGTGTAATGACTCTATATAATAGATCACTCTGTGTGTAATGACACTATATAATAGATCACTCTGTGTGTAATGACTCTATATAATAGATCACTCTGTGTGTAATGACCCTATATAATAGATCTCTCTGTGTGTAATGACTCTATATAATAGATCACTCTGTGTGTAATGACTCTATATAATAGATCACTCTGTGTATAATGACACTATATAATAGATCACTCTGTGTGTAATGACTCTATATAATAGATCACTCTGTGTGTAATGACCCTATATAATAGATCTCTCTGTGTGTAATGACTCTATATAATAGATCACTCTGTGTGTAATGACTCTATATAATAGATCCCTCTGTGTCTAATGACTCTATATAATAGATCCCTCTGTGTGTAATGACTCTATATAATAGATCCCTCTGTGTGTAATGACTCTATATAATAGATCCCTCTGTGTGTAATGACTCTATATAATAGATCCCTCTGCGTGTAATGACTCTATATAATAGATCCCTCTGCGTGTAATGACTCTATATAATAGATCACTCTGTGTGTAATGACTCTATATAATAGATCCCTCTGTGTGTAATGACTCTATATAATAGATCCCTCTGTGTGTAATGACTCTATATAATAGATCCCTCTGTGTGTAATGACTCTATATAATAGATCCCTCTGTGTGTAATGACTCTATATAATAGATCCCTCTGTGTGTAATGACTCTATATAATAGATCCCTCTGTGTGTAATGACTCTATATAATAGATCCCTCTGTGTGTAATGACTGTATATAATAGATCGCTCTGTGTGTAATGACTCTATATAATAGATCCCTCTGTGTGTAATGACTCTATATAATAGATCCCTCTGTGTGTAATGACTCTATATAATAAATCCCTCTGTGTGTAATGACTCTATATAATAAATCCCTCTGTGTGATGACTCTATATAATAGATCCCTCTATGTGTAATGACTCTATATAATAGATCCCTCTGTGTGTAATAACTATATATAATAGATCCCTCTGTGTGTAATGACTCTATATAATAGATCCCTCTGTGTGTAATGACTCTATATAATAGATCCCTCTGTGTGTGATGACTCTATATAATAGATCCCTCTGTGTGTAATTACTCTATATAATAGATCCCTCTGTGTGTAATGACTCTATATAATAGATCCCTCTGTGTGTAATGACTCTATATAATAGATCCCTCTGTGTGTAATGACTCTATATAATAGATCCCTCTGTGTGTAATGACTCTATATAATAGATCCCTCTGTGTGTAATGACTCTATATAATAGATCCCTCTGTGTGTAATGACTCTATATAATAGATCACTCTGTGTGTAATGACTCTATATAATAGATCCCTCTGTGTGTAATGACTCTATATAATATAGGAGTTTCACTTTTTGCATTGAAGAACTGAAATAAATTTACTTTTCAATGATATTCTAATTTAGTGAGATGCAGCTGTATATGTAAAGCTAACTACAGAGAATATATATTCGGGTATTTGCAGCATCTCTCCCACTTTCTTGTGTGCAGCATTCACATTCTTTCCATTCTTTCCCGGTTTCTTTCATTTTCATCTGATAATAGAACTGAGCAGAATCTATTTCTTATTTTTCGCTTCGCCCGGAGTTTTGCTGAAATGCTGCTTTAATAACGTCATTTTAGCAATTGTAGTAACTGCTATATGATATATTAGCTTCACCATGAACATCGCCGCAACCGGAAAATTACTTCCACAAATCACGCCCCGGTTTACAAACATTTCTTCTTCGCTGCGTTTAGATACATGTTTGAAGCGGAGGAAAATTCAGATACTTTGCGCCCAAGGCATCAAGATGTTCCTGCCAGAATTCTGCCCGTAAAACTCCGTGTAATGTCAGTAGAATTTTGTGCAACTCAACATTTAATGACTTTGGAGTTTTTATGTTACTGATGGACAGATTTGCCAAATTGGGCAGAGCCGGAGAGGAACAGGGAGCGGCGAAACCCAAGCAACAAACTCATCAAAATTTCGTTTGAGTGATGTCAATTACTGGAGTGACATTTTTGGCCGATTGTTAGATGCAACTAAGTAGTCATCGAGAATTCCGAAAGAAAAAAAAATGTCTCACCAAGTCAGCTTAGTTTCCTTGCTTTTGGCTGGGGCAAGTAATGTCCACCAGAAGAATGGAAGTCCAAATCACAGCTCTACTAGATAAAATCCACAAAGCTTTATTATAACATGTTCATAAAAACTGGAAACATTGATCCCATAGATGCACAGTTCAGATCATGGCTTATTAACAACATATAGTCCGAAACGCGTTGGTGCATCCATTATTCCATTGGACATTAATTCGTTAAAAGATGTTCGCTACTTAATGAATTTAACACATCTCAAACAGCATCGTTAAAGGGATTGCCCACTTTCAGGACTGTGTAAAATGCCTAAAATAACAAATTCTGCATCTGCACCTCTCTGGTTCCAACGCCGTCTCTTGATGCTGCTCCGGTGCCAGTCGTTTGGCTGCAGTGGTGATGACATATCAACAATGTGTGTCACCATTAGAGCCAATCACAGAGCTCAACGGCAGTACTGGGTTTAACAGCACATGCTGCTGAGCTCCGTTCTGGCTAGAGCATTGTCGTGCGCTGTTGACGAGATGTCACCGCTTCAACCAAAACACTGGGAATTGAGTAATGACAGGCAGCAAGTGCTGGTGTCACGGGTGTGTCGGAGGTGACAGACAGTCACCCTGCAGTGGCCTGTAGGAGATCTCCATGTTTGGCATTGCAGACAGCTTCCTAGATAGGAGGTTGTCTTTAGGAACCACCAACTACCTCCCTCTAGCCTGGGTGTATATATACCTGGTGTGTCTAGGTGAGCGTCGCCGGTTATACTCATTCCTACTTGGAACTTGGCTGAAGTAGCATCAAGTCCTCTTTGGAGTCTTGAGGCCATGTGCCCTGTTGGAGTTTCTTCTAAAGCTAAGTTGTTATTCCCCCTGTGTTGTCTTCCCCTTTTGTCTTTAGAGTGCTAGCGGAGGTCGACTAGTGCTCATCTCCTTCCACCCCCAGCTATAACCTTACGCCAGAGATAGTAGGGCGAGGCATGTGATTGGAGACTGCTGCGGAGGCTGTAAAGGGACGGCAGGGGAAGACAGGGCAACGCTAGTCCAGTTTAGGAGGTCACCACTTCCTTTTTCCCTAGTGTCTGGGCTCCCTTTACCTTTCCCCCCTGTATTACACTCACACCTGGCGTGACAGCTGGACCCAGGGAGGGTGATTACCTGCTGAATTTATTATTTTAGATATATTATTCAGTTTGGGGTACACTTTGCAGAAAGTAGACAACCCCTTTAAGATCGGAGTACAAAGCACCAGTCTTAATGAATCGGGCACAGTATCTTAAATTTGTTGTTACCATTCGTATCCTGAAACCAGTGGGGCTCATTTTACTATTTACTATTTTTTTTAAGAAGAGATTTTACACAAGTAGCCATTTATTTAATATGTTTTTAGTTAAATAATCTTTTTCTATCTTTTTTTTTTAATATTATTTATGTTTTGGGATTTTGTTTGTGAAATAAGCCTACCCTACAATATAACCCACTGTCATTGGTCCCAGCTCTTCGCCTACATTTCACGCATGGCTTTTGATACATCTGAGGCATTGCTTACTGTGCGGGGGTCCCAGACAGTAATTTGACATCATCCATAGATGTTTACGATCATTTATGCACTTTTTTGGTTTAAATTATAGCAAAAGTATCAAGTTGCCCCCTTCTGCAAAAAAAGAGAAAAGTTGTGTGAGCGGCGGTGAAAGTTTTAAAAGTTGCGAATCATGGTGGTTCATATAGCATATGACTTTTTATGCGAGAAAGTATCATAAATATCTTTTTTTTTTTAGAAAAGACATGCAC
Organism: Phyllobates terribilis; assembly: GCF_046119375.1. Classification (NCBI taxonomy): domain Eukaryota; kingdom Metazoa; phylum Chordata; class Amphibia; order Anura; family Dendrobatidae; genus Phyllobates; species Phyllobates terribilis. The sequence goes on from NW_027362763.1 coordinate 665,030,202, forward strand.
CCGAGCGTAGACATTTTTATTAAAATACAGTTTTATTTTTAAACTTTTTAACAACTATTTAATAGTACTATACAAAATAACTTCCGACTTAAGATACAATGTTTCCAGGAGGAGGAGGAGGATATTTTTATATATTTTATGTTTTTTTTTTAATGTATAGATAATTTAAGGGTATAATCCTACGAAAAAGAAAACTACAAAGCTTAGTGGTAGTTTGGATAGTAGAAGTAAAGTAGAAGAGAAGTGATTTTTTATCTAGCAGGCAGTAAGGTGACTTCTTGCTGTGGTCAGGAGCATTGGTATGCAGGTCAGCCGCAGCGACAATATGTGCAAAGATCATAAGTGTCGGGAGTGAGTGATATCCATTTGCTCTCCGTATGTTTCGTGATGGTTTAGGACCAGATTTATTATTGGCGCAGTGCAGCTATTAACTTCTGCAGATCTCGTGTATTTACCCGTCGGATTCCTATTACTTAGGTGCTTAGAAGGGAATAGAGTCAAGATTTTCGTTTTTTCTCACTCCAGTATTTTATTTTGACCCTAAAGGACAGTTTCCCCCATTACTAAAAAAGTCTATTAAACGTTGCATGAATAGTTATAACAACTCCGCAAAAGAGCATTTATCAAGGATCTGGAACTGATGAAAGTCAATAATAAATCTCTGCAGGCAAGAAAACCAGAACCTGTGACCGGTACAATATCCAGCAAAGCTGTTAACTTTTTGTCTGGGACCATCCATGACCCCAAAGTGCACCCAGTGCCAGAATATAGGAAGGGCAAAAGAGGACAAATGCTCATGGTCCCCACCATCTAGAACCCTCCACCGCTCTCTTTATTGGTCATGATATGGTGGTATTTTACGGTATGATATGGGGAATTTATAATTCGTATTGCACAAGTTCTCTGACACATTTTGGGACACTTTGTAAGGCAGACGCAAAAGGAAGTGACTTCAAAAATTCCCCTCATGATACATTTCCCATTTTGTGTTCCTGAATTAGATGTTTTTAAGGAAATAAGCGATCTTATTATTTTCTTGGGCATCCCACCTGCCACACTCAATGGATTGAATTTATTGGCTTTACGTCTGTTTTCTGACGACCCACAGTTGTGCAAAAATTGGTATGATTGTTGATGTTTTGTTTTTTTTACATTGGCCCCATCATATTTCCAAAAATTGGTTGGGATTTAGTGTAAGGGGTAGGGATGAGCAGTTTGGCGTTCGTACCGGACAGTCCTGATTGCATATACATCTCTACCATTCCTGTGTTCAGCCATTTAACTGCTGCAAGTTTCTGACTGTATATACATCAATACTATTTCTGTGGTCAATCATTTAACTGCTGCAAGTTCTTCATTGCATATACATCTCTACTATTCCTATGGTCAACCATTTAACTGCTGCAAGTCCTTGATTGCATAAACATCTCTACTATTCCTATAGTCAACCATTTAACTGGTGCACATTCTTGATTGCATATAAATCTCTACTATTCCTGTCATCAACCATTTAACTGCTGCAAGTTTCTGATTGCATATACATCTCTACTATTCCTGAGATTAACCATTTAACTGCTGAAAGTTCCTGATTGCATATACATCTCTTCTATTCCTGTAGTCAACCATTGAACTATTGTACATTTCTGTATATATAGCAGCCCTTCAGCTACATCTACTGCTTCCAGCTTCACTTGCCCATCTGCTGTCTTTAATACCCTGTTGACTTGGTCCTTGCTTATCCACATGCTTTCCATTTTTGTTGCATCATCTCCTGAAGTCCATGCTGTTCACCCTGATCTGACCTATAGCTTCAACCTGAGAATGTACCTCACCAGGTGAGTCTATAACAGTTGTACTATCTACAATTTTCAAGGGCCAGCTCCATGGGTGAGACTTATGTTTAATTTACAAGTTACCAAGAACGGTCACTTCTATATTTATCTAAAGTTCAGTTCTCCTTTATTGGCTTAGGCTTATGTAACTTTTGACAAACATTGGTGGTCCATTCGTCCTAGCACAGATAGCAGAGCTTATTGCTTCTAAACCGCAAGCAACCTCCTTAGCTTCACATGTCACAAACCCAAGAGGAAAAAGCACAACAACTTGTAACTCTAGATGTGCAAAAACATTATTACCATATTTCTACTGAATGGCACCAATTAACCTAAATATTCGAGAGATATCAAGAACACTATGAGAACTCCCCCAAACCCATAAAGAAATGAGAAGATTCCAATTTCATAGCTGGAAAGTGGAACCTACGACTCCTTGATAGTTCATGATTTACGATGCACTCAATGGGCTAATCGTCTCGAATTACAGACGAAGGACGTTCTCATTCTTGGAAGAGAGTCCGAGCGTGAACTCTTCCGAGCTGAAACCCCCCAAAAAAGCCATTTCCTCTGTTTTTGTTCCTCTACTGCCCTCTGTAAAGTTCTTCTCAGTAATTATTGATGCCCACAGTTGTGAAAGTGATTTGACTCAAAAGTCCTAAATTTGCCAGGCCAGACACCAATTGTAGCGGCGCAGCCATTGTATTATTCATGCCCTCGCCGTAGAAGAAGCTTTGATTCACTGCTGCTAAAAAGGCACATTATAAAAGGAATCTGTCTGCATCAAATTAAAAGTAAAATTGCGTTAATGAGAAAATCCATAGCCGGTTAAGTCATGAAAAATGGATTTGGCATTAGGAAAGGGACGAGTGTATTAGATTACTATGAAGTGGAACATCCAGAGCGGCCAATAATCGTCTCCTCTTCCTCTCGTAAATGAGTAAACTTGTTCATGCGTTTTAGAAGATATTAGAAAGATGGGAAGGAACTCAAGTAAACATTCTTCATCTCAGAAAAGATGACCATGGGCCGTAACGTGAGATGAAGGGGCCACAATCTGTAATAGGGTCCCCATCAACTAGATGTCATGTATCAAATTTGAGTCATCTTAGGGGCCCCCGTCCAGAAGATGAGATTTAGGCTAAGTGTACCCTGAACCTGACGTATAGCTCCATCAACACCTGCACCTGCTATTAAAATGACCCCAACTATGAGAGTAGCTATAGTCTGGTGGAGCTGTATCTGTCGTAACTGGTGTCTGGTGTCTAAGGGGATCAAAAGCCCACTCCATGGCACATGGTAGATGGGGATAATCTGACCAATTTTGCATTATGCACCAGGAATTTCAAGATGCCCCTTTGTTCCTAACTGTTCCTCAAAAAAAAGGGAAGTGACGACCTGAAGAAGTTCGTTTATGGCCAAAGGCGTTGTCGTACCTTCCTAGGAAAAGAGGAAAGTGTGTCCACCAAAGTACTTATTTGATCTCTCCTATAGGGTTTATAGTAAGGACACCAACTCTTGTTGATGGGTGCTTGGATACTTGGTAGACTGTCCTCCCCCAGAGGAAAGACAAACTTAGCAAAGATGAGGGGGAGACGTAGCCCAAGGGTCCTGAAAATGGTGGGGAGTAGACAATCACCAACCGCGCTCATCCTGGATGATGGCTCCTGGATGAAAGGAGTTGATTTTGGTGGATTTTGCTGTAACTCTCATGCACTAGAGGTTTGACAGCCCAGATCCTCATTACCATTCACACATTAAGAGAAATTATGGGCTGACCACCGGGCCGTCAGCTGGACACGAAAATAACCAAGAAGAATTGCTTCTCCTTACAGATTCAAGAGGTCGGCATTAACCTTCATTTTCTATTATGTTTATGTGGAAAATATATTAAAATTCCTCCAGGACCCCATTACTGTAAAGGTGCGGGATCATTTCTATCAGCGGGAGGCAAAAATCCGGAGTAATTTTATATTATTCATGGTTCTTGCTCTTATGGAGACTCCGCAGCATTAACAGATTGCTGCTGTACACAAACTCATTGGCTCATTAATCTCTGCTCCCCGGCTGCAGAACACACACGACTTGTTTGTTTCCAGCCAGGAATCTGCGCCTCCAAAGCTGACGACCAAGAGACCATCCTCCGTGAGAACGAGTCCTCTGCACATACAGCTACCAACCACGTCCACAGCGCCTCACTACAGAGCGGCTAACCAACTGCTAGAACCTGGGCGTTCCTGTATATAATTATATATGTACAGCTGGTATAACCTGGGCTTCTCCTGTATATAATTATATATGTACAGCTGGTCTAACCTGGGCTTCTCCTGTATATAATTATATATGTACAGCTGGTATAACCTGGGCATCTCCTGTATATAATTATATATGTACAGCTGGTATAACCTGGGCATCTCCTGTATATAATTATATATGTACAGCTGGTATAACCTGGGCATCTCCTGTATATAATTATATATGTACAGCTGGTCTAACCTGGGCTTCTCCTGTATATAATTATATATGTACAGCTGGTATAACCTGGACATCCCCTGTATATAATTATATATGTACAGCTGGTATAACCTGGGAGTCTCCTGTATATAATTATATATATACAGCTGGTATAACCTGGGAGTCTCCTGTATATAATTATACATGTACAGCTGGTATAACCTGGGCATGTCCTGTATATAATTATATATGTACAGCTGGTATAACCTGGGCATCTCCTGTATATAATTATATATGTGCAGCTGGTATAACCTGGGCATCTCCTATATATAATTATATATGTGCAGCTGGTATAACCTGGGCATCTCCTGTATATAATTATATATGTACAGCTGGTATAACCTGGGCATCTCCTGTATATAATTATATATGTACAGCTGGTATAACCTGGGCATCTCCTGTATATAATTATACATGTACAGCTGGTATAACCTGGGCATCTCCTGTATATAATTATATATGTGCAGCTGGTATAACCTGGGCATCTCCTATATATAATTATATATGTACAGCTGGTATAACCTGGGCATCTCCTGTATATAATTATATATGTACAGCTGGTATAACCTGGGCATCTCCTGTATATAATTATATATGTACAGCTGGTATAACCTGGGCATCTCCTGTATATAATTATATATGAACAGCTCGTATAACCTGGGCATCTCCTGTATATAATTATATATGTACAGCTGGTATAACCTGGGTATCTCCTGTATATAATTATATATGTACAGCTGGTATAACCTGGGCATCTCCTGTATATAATTATATATGAACAGCTCTTATAACCTGGGCATCTCCTGTATATAATTATATATGTACAGCTGGTATAACCTGGGCATCTCCTGTATATAATTATATATGTACAGCTGGTATAACCTGGGTATCTTCTGTATACATGACGGCGGAGAATCACATGTAACACTTACTCTCTTTTTCCGGCTTTAGATGTGACGGCACGGCCTCCCACTCTGCCATATTGTCCTCTAACTTTCGCTAATGAAAACGTTCTGGCAAGAAATCTAGAACATTCTGAAAATAATTGCTGTGAATAATGGACGCTCCTCTGATATTTATCATACGTAACAAGATGATTTTTATATTGTGAAAGTAGCAATTAAAGCAAAAACACCAAAATGATTTGATGTCATCTGTGTCAATTAGGAGAAATTTTTGTCTCGATTAGTCCAGTATAATTAACGATGTTTGGAGGTTAATGGGCTTTAATATAAATAATTAAAGGTCCTAGTTGCTGAGGCCATTCGTAGCATTCAAGGAGCAGGGATGTTTCCTTTCACCTTGTCTGAGCTCCTGGCTCTGCAGCAAACATTCACCTCCATTTTTATTTGGTATCTGCCCCAAAGTAATCGATGGACTTTTGGCATTGCCTGTCAATAAGATTGCTGACTGCTTCCAAGAGCAACTAGCTGAATAATGAGTGCAGCTCTGGAGCATAGTGCATTGGCATAGTCGTATTCGACGTGACGGCATGAGGTTTCGTGAACCAGACACCAGAAGTGGCCGGAAGTCCTGGAACAAAGACAGACAGAAGACAGAAGACCTTATTGGAGGAATGGTGGTGTCAGGGCAGGCATGGAAAGGCTGAGCTGTGGTAGGTAGAAGATTTTCTTTAACCTTCTTTCCAGTCCTCTATACTACAATAAATTAGGGGCTACTATTATGCTGGATTCGCGCAAGGTGAATTGCAAAAAAAATTGAGCCAATTTGGATTTTCCCCCTCGTCTTGCTTATCTCTAAAAGACAAGCATGGTCCTCCAGGGCGGGAGGACTCTTATAGATTGGTTCTTATGGTAGTATTCTTCAGGGGAGGTCTCTACTGGACAAAAAAAACCCTGATAGGACATCCTGAGATAATATCTTCAACCTGAGTTAGAGAAGCTTGGTAGCAATCAGTTGATTTCCAGATCAGTTTCATTCTTACGAGTGGTTGCCATCATAGGACACTCTTCTTCAGGAATGTGCGTCACATATGTAACAATAGAGAAACGATCGGAACTCCTCCATGATACCAATTATTTACAAAGCGGATCGCTTGTATGTGGAGTTGCCCTTTAAGTTGTATCCTTTCAGTTTAGGGCTGGTACGATTTAACTGGACAAATCCAAAAAAGTTGGTCGTCTTTATTGGCTTTAAAACTTTATTTTGTGACACGGGCTTAATGCAGGAGGCAATAAGCCCTTTTTACGATTACAGAGCGTTCTCCAGGGTTATTGTAACTCAATCATCACCGATAATCAGCAGGAGAAGCAGACATTATTTTTATGACTTTAATATTGGCCGTATCACCGGCTGGAAGTTATCCCAGAACGTATAAAAGACTCTGCTCTGCGCAGACGTGAAAGAGACCTCGGTTTTAAGAGACTATTTCATGCCCCTGATTACACTGTAGAGCGATGGTCTCCATCCGCCGTGAAGCTACTTTTCCCAGGTTTGGAATTTTTGCAGGTTTTCAACTTTTTTCCTTTTAGCCCCCAAACTTTAAATGGGTTTTGAGGTCAAAATAAAATTGAATAAATAACATAAAATACCCTATAAACAAAATCTACTGCTGCTCTTAAGCCACCACTCCGGTGCTCCCCTCTGGTCTCTGTTTACCTTGCTCTGTCTTAAAGGGCTTGTCCATTACTCAGACAACTCCTTCTCTTTGCTAAATTTTCCCTACGTAAAATAATAACAGCACCTATGGTGCCGGCGCCATTCTACCAACGTCGATGTTGGGTCTCCCAGGGCTTTTGGCAACTTTTTTATTTCACATGCTAAGCCACCAATCAGTGACCATTTCACTCTCTTTTTCTGGACAAAAACTGACATCCGGAAAAAGCGAGAGTTGCTACTGCTTTCTGACTTGTTCTGGATTTCAGTTACATCTGAAGAAAGTGAGAGCAAAGCACCCGCTGATGGATATACCAACATGATGCGAGCCCTGGAAGACCCTGGAACGGTGCCGGCACCAGAGGTGAGTACAGGCAGTTGTTATTTTATGTGGAGGAAAAAGATAATTAACAAGGGGTTGTCCGAGTAATGGAAAACCCCTTTAAGTGATGTACACAACGAGACCAGGGATTGGCTGGAATAGTCAACCATGTGTTTGTAGACGAGGACGTAATTCCTGCAGCAAAGTACAACAAGACCAATGTGGACCATTGAAGTAGCAGTGGATTTATCCAGTGGATTTTTCCTCTGTTTAGTCCATTTTCTTCCAGTCTCAGAAAATGCTATAAATGAGTTGTCCCAGCTGAGTAAGTTGTCACCTATCCAAATGATAGATGAGAATTTTGTGATTGCTGGAGCCTCTTCATTCACCCTTTAACCCCCCACTAATCCCAACTTTAAACTGCCCAAATTGCATGGAGTGATGGCCGCGCATGCGCATCACCGCTCTATGCATCGTCTATGAGAAGGCTGGGGATGGGCGAGTGCCGTATGGGCTATGTCTAGTAGTCCCAAAGACAAAAATGCACCACCATCGCTTCATGTGGTTGACATGAGCAGTCATCGTCCTATGCGCATAAGATCATTCTATCCAAAACAGGGCACTTCAGAGTCTTTTTTTTTCAAGATTAGTTGGGATCTGAACAATAGGATCACGGCTCTTTAATGTTGAGAGAACGTGGTCGGATAACGTGCTATCTGAGCATGCTCCGTTGTTATTTGAGTATCTTCGGTGTGCTCTGCTAATATGTTTGTCTCCCTGCAGCTGCATGTTTTGTGGCGGTAGACAGATGCAACACATGCGGGGATTGTCTGTTTGTTAGTGTCAGGATTCCTGTTGTCCTTCTACAGTTTGACCACTAGTGGCTGGTATTGTTCACCGTAATAATTGTGCTGCAATCCCACTCCTTACCACTGGAGGCTGATGCTGTGCTCTGCAATTTCCCCTTACTAAGATGGCAGATTCTGAACCTGTGGAATCTATCTTGTTTCCTCTCTGGACCTACTTAAAGCTGCATGGATCTCTCACTCATAGCTTGAGTATTGTGTCTAGCTGTTTAGTCTAGTTCCAGTCTCCTGGTCCTGGACTGTCTTACCCAGACTGTTCTCACCTATCCGACTGTTTCCTACAACTCCTTTGCTGACTCCAAGAACTTCTTCTACCGCTTGCTGTTCCTGCTCGTGTTCCTTCGGCCACTGGATTCCAGCAGTACTACGCCAGTATCGCAACAGTTAGGCAATCCCCACATGTGTTGCGTCTGTATACTGAAGCAAAACATACAGCCGCAGAGAGACAAACATACTAGCAGAGCACGCCGAAGATACTCAAATAATACACGAGCATGCTCAGATAGCACGTTATTCGAGCACGTTTGCTCAACAATGCTGCTCATCATGAACACATCTGCCATAGCTCAACTTTAGAATATTAGCTCAAATTCGACCATGAATTTTTAACTTGTAATAACATGTTCTTATCTTGCTTTAAGATCTTTCCAGTGTCTGAAGCATAATAAAAGTAGATTAAAAATGTAAAATAATGTAGATATACAGTATGTATATGCCGCACAGTAGACTCCAGTACTGGTCTTCATTCCGTCTCCGTCTTAACGCGCTGACTAGATGAACGTCATGATGACTAGACAGTAGAGATGAGCGAACCTTAACTTAAAAGTTCGGTGTTCGTACTGGACAGTTAGTGTCCAGTGCTGAACGCCGAACACGGACTTTCCATGGAAGTTTGTTGCAATGTTCGGAGTTTTGGGGGAAGTTTGTTGCAGAGAGAGAGAGAGAGAGTTTTTTTTTTTCTTCCCAATTCAGGTCTTCATTGTTTTCAATGAGTTTCGGGTTCAAGTTCAAGTCTGGCTACAGTTCTGTTTCCTGAACCAAACTTTGGAATAAAGTTCGGGTCGGTTACCAGAACCCAAACTTCCACAGGTCTGCTCATCCCTACTAGTCAGTGCCGGTTGTGCCGAAGATGCCGGAGTGGAGCGCCTGGCGGGACAAGTGAGGGCGAGGGGATTATAAACTTTTTTATTTCTTCTTTTCCTGCCATTTTAGAACACACCAATATGACTTCCGGTCAACGTTTTGCTAGAATGGTGAAAGGGAATCACAAAAAGTTTAGATTCTAGGAAGTGAGTTCAGTTCGCCTTGTATCGCTTTGCTCATTGGTATCCCCCAGCGATCAGACGTTATCCCCTATCCTGACGAGCGCTGACAGATCACTGCGTTGCCACAATTCCTATCGGTTTCTCTAGACTCCAGAAAAAAAAAAAAATTCCAGAAGGAGGTGGTCTACCACAACGCTCCAAAGTAATGAATATAAAGGGAATACGAGAAGATTAAACTGATACGATTAAAATTAATTTTAGAAAAAATCATCTCTTTAATTTCGAGAGGAAATGAGACATAAAATAAATATAAGAAATGGTGATGGATGGAAAATCAAGAAATGACTGGAAACACACGAGAGAAAAAAGTCATTTAGAAATATGTAATTAGAGGAAAAAAAAAACATTTACTTAATGAAGGAATTTGCATATTTTTTTCCTTATGTGTCTCCCTGGATTTAACGTCAAGTAAACTCAGCGCACACAAGAATAAATTGAACTTAACGCTAAATTTCCAATGAATAAAATATGCCGTGTATTTCTGAAATCTGAAGACTTGGTGGCCGATAGCTAAAAATAACTCAAGATGAATGGAAATGGAGCATAAAAACACGGGCTGCACTATTGTGGAGCCGCACGTTACAATGAGCTGCCTTCTGAGCGTTGCCGCAGGACGTGAGCCGCACCGCAGAGGCGTCATGTGGCTTCATTTCACTCAAATCTCTTTGGATCCGTTGACCTTATTTCTCCAGCCGGAGCTTTTATTATTTCTGGTAAATGACACTTTTGATTTTGAAACCAATAATTTTTGGCAAAAATAACACAACAAAAACTAATAGTAACTTAATTCCATAAAAAGCTATTAATCTACCAATGATAAGTCCAACACTCCTAAAACTAAAGGTGACCTAACCCCCCTGCAAAGTGATCAAACTACCAATGAAGTCCAAGATGTTTGTACCGGACGTTATTGGGGAACGTTAGCATCTGTTTTGCTTTGATATTTTGGTTTATTTTTGTTTTTTGGGCCCTTTAATAAAAGTTATGCGCCATTTTTAAAGGGAATCTTGTCACCATGTTTTCCCAATATAAACTGAAGTCATCACCTTTAACTGCTCCCTTACTGCAGTCCATCGATCTAAGCCCACGACTTCCCCTGCAGATGCCAAAAAAATACCTTTCATTCTTCTGTCTTTTTTTGCACCTCCTCAATCCTTAAACCTGACGTCCCCTCGGCTTGATTGATGTGGATGATACGCCTGCGCAGCTGCACTTTGCTCTATGTAAGGCTAATTTTGGTTGCAGGCTGTGGCGGATATTGCAGGTATCCCTTTAAAAAAAAAATTGGGATGAGCTGCAATGCCACAAACAGCCTGACGACAGAAGTGGCGCTGTTGCTCAACAAAACATTAAAATGAAATCAAACAAGGCATAATCATGTAAAACAAAAAAAGTTAAAATATGGTGATGTTTGATGAGTTCATTGGTTCCTAATTTTTGTTTGTTTCATAATCTTTGATTAAAAATAAAAGTAACTTGGTAATTCTTCATGCGTCTGTGAACATGACCGTGTTCTGTAAATTGTGAACATTGGACTTAAGAAGGAAGAGATTGTAGCCGTCGTCTCCGGGGACTTCATGGATGTGAACAATTGCGGTAACCAGCACTGAAGGTTACAATGTCACACCAATTGTCATTTGTAATGGAAAGCAGCCCGCGCTGCGCCAGCCGTCTGTATCTCAATATCTGCACTAAGCCGGGGTAAGGCTTAAAAAAAAAAATCACTTTAATTGGACTTTGGGATCAGAAATAGCATTCAGTCAGCAGAACAATTTATGAAAGGGAGCAGCAGGTCAGCAAGCAGCTGAGAATCACATTTAGGGGAATCATGTACAATGCAGGACAAAAAGCTTTCAAACCCCGGACCATCAAATAACAAAATATGCCATGTACAGATTGCAAAATAATGATCTCCGCAGAATAAAGTAGGTTGGACGGAGTCTGATGGGGAACACAATAAAACGCGACAAGGCTCATATCAGACATGGACGCCTTAACGCGCGTTCTGTGATCCGAAAATATCCCAAACTATCAAATAATAATAATAATTAGATAGAAATTAGATGAATGAGCAGCGTAATACCTGTCATTTCAGCTGACTTCTCAGAATAAGCTGTCATGAGAAATAACACAATTTCTGGCCATTATATGATGTGTATCTTACATTATATCACCAGCTTTCCCTTCTGCAGCCTCAATCTCTCATTTTCAGTTCTTTCTGAGGTAGCGAGTGGAGATGAGCTGCTATGATGTCTCCTATACACAGCACGCACAGAGATGAGGGATTCTCGCTCATATATATGAGTGAAAATCCGTCATGTCTGTGTGCTGGGTATAGGAGTCATTATAGTACTGTATATAGTCACACATGTTCAAAAGGAGCAGCTGCAAGGAAGACATATTGGAGTACTGAGCAGGGTAACTGTGTATTCAGCTCTGGGATTAGATAAAACATTAGAAAATGGCAGGAAAGAGAATGAGTAAGAGTGTTCAGGTACCCAAACTGAACTTTGGACTAACGTATAGAACAAGTGGATATAAGAAAGTTTGTTATATATCTCTATTTAGGATGATATGTTTATTTGGTCAAGAAATTATGAACACTTTACTGAGGCTTCAGATTACAGCTGTCAATTGAAGTTTATGAAAAAAGGAGGAAAGTGGAGGAAAAAGAGGCAGAGCGAGAGAGGGACACGGACTCTCACAGATCCCTGCTGCTGCTTCTTAGAAAGTGTTTTATCTCAGTCCAGTGCTGCATTTCCCTCTTTTTCTGACCAGACTGCTGTATAATATATTTTATGCTACTGATTTCTGGTGGGTGTTTTATTTCACTCCAGTGCTGGAATGACAGCTACACTGCTCAGTAGGGATGAGCAGAAACATGGAATTTTCGGTTTCTGATACCCGACCAAACTTTCTTATTGAATTTATGCAAGCGTATACTATATGGGAAGCGCGCGGAGGAGCTACAGATGAGATCAATAGTGCTCAGCAATACTTGTGTATAAAACTTTCTGCAAATTCTAGTTGTTACTGTTTAAAAAAAAATATTTGTAAATCCTGTGTTTCCCTTTAACAAATGGTGACACTCATTAAAAGCCTCTCCTGACATACAAGGCAACAGCACTTTGGGGTAAGTGACCAGGGAGACTTGAAACCTTATATTATTATTTCAACTTTTCCATTATCATTATTACATTTTCTGTAAATGCACAAGATGGCCAAGCTCCGCAAGTGGGTACTTCCGGCCGGTGGACGCCGCGGCGGGCACCGATAACATCTGATCGGCGGGGGATGGCGGGTCTTGAACCCCGGCCGAACATACATTGTTGCCTTATCCTAAGGAAAGGGCGTCAATGTAAAAGTAGTGGACAACAATATTGTTTGGACACCTGGAATCATGCAAAACAAGTGTGCCGTGAATTCTTTCAGGTTTTAATCTAGATTGATACAATGTAACAAGTCCATCAAACTATTAGAGAATGGCAAAGATTTTAAAATTAAAATAAACCAGCTTTGTCGAATTTGGCAAGAAATTTGATGCAGGGAAAATTAACTCGCTGTTAATTGAAAGCTCAAATTGCACTGAAAAACTTTGAAACTCCCATCTTTCTCCGTCAATTATATCTATATTGTCTATATTCTTCTTCACTACTGTGCTGTCACACGCTATCAGGACAGTTTCTTCAGTGTTTTATGTCTTTCTCTCCCTCTCAATGGCTAAGCTGTGATCTGCGACGTACTCTCACTATCCAGATTCATTACAGTATGGCTGCTGCATTCCCTTCCTTGGCTTTTATACAGGCTTTGCATTCCCCTCCTGATTGGCTTTTGCTTTGCTAAGTGATGTGATAGCTTCTTGGCATTATAGAGAAGCATTAACAGCCGAGTCCAAGGTCATGGGAGCTTTCACTGACTGATGCAATGTTCTGCGATTTCTCTAATGTTTTCAGGCATTTTAAGTAATTTATGAACAAAAAAAAGGCCACCTCAGTCTACCAGATGAACCATGATACCTGGTTAAGGATGCCAGGACATGGATCGGTTGTAGCCTACTCAAACATTGTATAGATAAAGGAAGGAGAACATGTGAGTACTGCGGCAGTAAAAACATTTTATTAAGTACAAATTACATGATAAGACATATCACAAAACTTCACATAAATCAGATGGGAGATATAATGTGCAGGGTGTCTAACAGACCAGGGATACAGCATAAACTCTGGTTTCAGAGATGTGTGGCAGTGTTTATATGTCAGTGAGGGCGTTGATAGTACAGAATCATTAACAGGAAAATTCCCTGTAGCCAAATGGACAAGGGCATGTGGAAGATTCCCTTCCCTATTCTCCCACTCCCAGCGCTGCCACTCACCAAAGTAAATCAAGATGTGGAGCCCTCTGATCCAAAGGGGATCCCTGGTGTGCAAGTGGTGGTAAAACAGACGCGCCTCGACGCGCGTTTCGTCTGCCTTGAAGACGCGTCTCTTGAAGAAGGCAGATGAAACGCGCGTCGAGGCGCGTCTGTTTTACCACCACTTGCACACCAGGGATACCCTTTGGATCAGAGGGCTCTACATCTTGATTTACTTAATGATGCTGTACTATCAACACCTTCACTGACTTATAAACACTGCCACACATCTCTGAAACCAGCGTTTAAGCTGTATCCCTGGTCGGTTAGACACCCTGCACCTTATACCTCCCATCTGATTTATATGAAGTTTTGTGATACGTCTTATCATGTAATTTGTACTTAATAAAATGATGTTTTTACTGCCGCAATACTCACATGTTCTCCTTCCTTAATTTGCACAAATCCTCTTGCAAGCTGTTGTAATTCTCTGGGTTCCGTTAATTTATAAAAAACACAATACGGATTCAGTTTGTATCTGAGCAGAGAAAGTTTTCAGCCAAGTTCTTGCAGAAAGTATCCAGGGAAATGAAGGAAAACCATCTCCATAAGACGTCCGGCTGCTTCTCCAACAGGTGATATTATTGATTACTGCTCCGAGCTTCATCGCCACCATTACACTGATCACCATCATCATTACAGCAGCTTAACCTGTAGTTATTGTATCTCTATTACGCCGCTACTACCGGATACTAAGCGATGACTATAAAGTGCATTTATTATTATCCTTCTACAAAATATGACCTCATAAAGCTAACGTTGAGTATTACAACGAGGGTTTGGTAGCAGATGAATGCGCCGACATCTCTTAACAGATCGTCCATAGTCGTCCTGGGGCAGAAAAAGATGAACATATGGAGACGATGAACGAATGAACTATTATGAGTTCTGAACAAATCCACTTAACCTTTCAAGCAGTTTGTTCTTACTGATCTAGGCGGACGTTAGCTATGCAGAACTTTTATTACAGAGACATTTTATGCACTTATCATCAACTTATCGACGAGAAATGTCCTTCATTCAGAAAAATTCACATGAGCATCAATAGCGCAGTCATCATCATTGAATTGTGTAATGAAGACATTATATACAATAGCTTATATGGATATTAACATCCCTCTATCATCTGCCGGGATCATTAAAAAAGTTTCAAAGAACTTCGATAACTTTGCCTCAAATGGTTAAGACTACAGTATATAACTAATATAAAAGAATCTTCTATGTACAAGGCTACAATAACTATAATACCACACGGGACACTCAAGAATATAACTGCTATAATGCAGCTCCTATGGACAAGAATATAACTACTATAATACTGCCCCCTATGTACAAGAATATAACTACTATAATACTGCCCCCTATGTACAAGAATATAACTACTATAATACTGCCCCCTATGTACAAGAATATAACTACTATAATACTGCTCCTATGTACAAGAATATAACTACTATAATACTGCCCCTATGTACAAGAATATAACTACTATAATACTGCCCCTATGGACAAGAATATAACTACTATAATACTGCCCCCTATGTACAAGAATATAACTACTATAATACTGCTCCTTATGTACAAGAATATAACTACTATAATACTGCTCCTATGTACAAGAATATAACTACTATAATACTTCCCCCTATGTACAAGAATATAACTACTATAATACTGCTCCTATGTACAAGAATATAACTACTATAATACTGCCCCCTATGTACAAGAATATAACTACTATAATACTGCTCCTTATGTACAAGAATATAACTACTATAATACTGCTCCTATGTACAAGAATATAACTACTATAATACTTCCCCCTATGTACAAGAATATAACTACTATAATACTGCTCCCTATGTACAAGAATATAACTACTATAATACTGCTCCTATGTACAAGAATATAACTACTATAATACTGCTCCTATGTATAAGAACATGACTACTATATTACTGCCTCCTATGTACAAGAATATAACTACTATAATACTGCCACTATGTACAAGAATATAACTACTATAATACTGCCCCCTATGTACAAGAATATAACTACTATAATACTGCTCCTATGTACAAGAATATAACTACTATAATACTGCCACTATGTACAAGAATATAACTACTATAATACTGCCCCCTATGTACAAGAATATAAC
The DNA here is from genome assembly GCF_046119375.1 of Phyllobates terribilis. NCBI lineage: Eukaryota > Metazoa > Chordata > Amphibia > Anura > Dendrobatidae > Phyllobates > Phyllobates terribilis. The sequence goes on from NW_027362763.1 coordinate 665,046,249, forward strand.
TACTATAATACTGCTCCTATGTACAAGAATATAACTACTATAATACTGCTCCTAAACACAAGAATATAACTACTATAATACTGCTCCTATGTACAAGAATATAACTACTATAATACTGCCCCTATACACAAGAATATAACTACTATAATACTGGTCCTATGTACAAGAATATAACTACTATAATACTGCCCCCTATGTACAAGAATATAACTACTATAATACTGCTCCTATGTACAAGAATATATCTACTATAATACTGGTCCAATGTACAAGAATATAACTACTATAATACTGCCCCCTATGTACAAGAATACAGTTATATGAAAAAGTTTGGGCACCCCTATTAATCTTAAGCTTAATGTTTTACAAAAATTGGTGTTTTTGCAACAGCTATTTCAGTTTGATATATGTAATAACTGTTGGACACAGTAATGTTTCTGCCTTGAAATGAGGTTTATTGTACTAACAGAAAATGTACAATCTGGATTCAAACAAAATTTGACAGGTGCATAAGTATGGGCACCCGTATCATTTTCTTGTTTTAAATACTCCTACCTACTTTTTACTGACTTACTAAAGCACTTTTTTTGGTTTTGTAACCTCATTGAGCTTTGAACTTCATAGCCAGGTGTTTGCAATCATGAGAAAAGCTACTTAAAGTGGCCACTTGCAAGTTGTTCTCCTGTTTGAATCTCCTCTGAAGAGTGGCATCATGGGCTCCTCAAAACAACTGTCATAAGTAGAGATGAGCGTTGTTCTACTCGAACTGTTCGCCAATCTCAAATTCGAGCTGTTTTGGGCGGTGTTCGAGCCGGACGGCGAACACGAACAATTTGAGAAAAATTCGGCTGTTCGAGGTTATGTTCGATAACTGTTCGTGCACCAAAATCATAACTGGATTTTTTCTCAGTAATGATGAAAATTAATGTTAATACGCAGTTTGAGTGTACAGCGGGGCGGGGGGAGGGGCAGGGGATGGATCTCTGCAGGAACAATGAAGATCTCCATTTTTTTTTCTCTTTCCCGCATTTGCAGTGGGGAGGTGCAATCTGTCAGCCTATCAGCAGCGCACACACGGAGCGAAGTGCTTTTTTTCACACAAGCAAGGGCATGTGTGATTGGCAGTGTATGTCACATGTCCTTGCCCTATAAGACCAAGCCATTTTCCCCGTCGCCACCATTTTCTCACTGCTGCAGCTGCGTGTTAGACGGCACCGCTGTTGCTGTGTGCGCTATACCTTGTTCATTTCAAGCCAATTTTCGCACAAATATACAGATAGCTTGGGAGTAGGGAATAGTTGTGATTGCAGTCCTTTTAAGGACTAGGTTACAGCATTTCCTACGACTTTTATCAGGGAGGTCTGTGCTCTTAAATAGATAGGTTGTGGGAGTAAAGACTAATTGTAATTGGAGTCCTTTTCAGGACTAGGTTACATCAGTTCCTATCAGTTTTTGCCAGGCAGATCTGTGCCAGTGCTGTGCAAGTTTTTTTCACAGCATTTGGCTGAATCTAGCAAAGCTAATCCTTTTTGGCCTATTGCAGAGTGTGTTAGTCAGTGGAGTAGCCTATCTGTGTTGCAAGATATACCACCTGTGTATAGAATACCAATTTTTTTACTGCACCTAGTGAAGTAAAATCTTTTGGGCATAGCATCATTCTATTAGTCCATCTATACTGACCTCCATCAGGTTGCAAACTGAATATAATTTTTTTCTGCATCTAGCTCTGAAAAAATATTTGGGCTTCTAGCAGTGTGTGGGACTTTCTCTATTAGTCCATCTATACTGACCTCCATCAGGTTGCAAATTAAAAATAATTTTTTTCTTCATTTAGCTCTGAAAAAATATTTGGGCTTCTAGCAGTGTGTGGGACTTGTTCTATTAGTCCTTCTATACTGACCTCCAGCAGGTTGCAAATTGAATATAATTTTTTTCTGCATCTAGCTCTGAAAAAATAGTTGGGCTTCTAGCGGTGTGTGGGACTTGGTCTATTAGTCCATCTATACTGACCTCCATCAGGTTGCAAATTAAAAATAATTTTTTTCTGCATCTAGCTCTGAAAAAATATTTGGGCTTCTAGCAGTGTGTCGGACTTGGTCTATTAGTCCATCTATACTGACCTCCATCAGGTTGCAAATTAAAAATAATTTTTTTCTGCATCTAGCTCTGAAAAAATATTTGGGCTTCTAGCGGTGTGTGGGACTTGGTCTATTAGTCCATCTATACTGACCTCCATCAGGTTGCAAATTAAAAATAATTTTTTTCTGCATCTAGCTCTGAAAAAATATTTGGGCTTCTAGCAGTGTGTGGGACTTGGTCTATTAGTCCATCTATACTGACCTCCATCAGGTTGCAAATTAAAAATAATTTTTTTCTTCATCTAGCTCTGAAAAAATATTTGGGTTTCTAGCAGTGTGTGGGACTTGGTCTATTAGTCCATCTATACTGACCTCCATCAGGTTGCAAATTAAAAATATTTTTTTTCTGCATCTAGCTCTGAAAAAATATTTGGGCTTCTAGCAGTGTGTGGGACTTGGTCTATTAGTCCATCTATACTGACCTCCATCAGGTTGCAAATTGAATATAATTTTTTTCTGCATCTAGCTCTGAAAAAATAGTTGGGCTTCTAGCGGTGTGTGGGACTTGGTCTATTAGTCCATCTATACTGACCTCCATCAGGTTGCAAATTAAAAATAATTTTTTTCTGCATCTAGCTCTGAAAAAATATTTGGGCTTCTAGCAGTGTGTGGGACTTGGTCTATTAGTCCATCTATACTGACCTCCATCAGGTTGCAAATTAAAAATAATTTTTTTCTGCATCTAGCTCTGAAAAAATATTTGGGCTTCTAGCAGTGTGTGGGTCTTTCTCTATTAGTCCATCTATACTGACCTCCATCAGGTTGCAAACTGAATATAATTTTTTTCTGCATCTAGCTCTGAAAAAATATTTGGGCTTCTAGCAGTGTGTGGGACTTTCTCTATTAGTCCATCTATACTGACCTCCATCAGGTTGCAAATTAAAAATAATTTTTTTCTTCATTTAGCTCTGAAAAAATATTTGGGCTTCTAGCAGTGTGTGGGACTTGTTCTATTAGTCCTTCTATACTGACCTCCAGCAGGTTGCAAATTGAATATAATTTTTTTCTGCATCTAGCTCTGAAAAAATAGTTGGGCTTCTAGCGGTGTGTGGGACTTGGTCTATTAGTCCATCTATACTGACCTCCATCAGGTTGCAAATTAAAAATAATTTTTTTCTGCATCTAGCTCTGAAAAAATATTTGGGCTTCTAGCAGTGTGTCGGACTTGGTCTATTAGTCCATCTATACTGACCTCCATCAGGTTGCAAATTAAAAATAATTTTTTTCTGCATCTAGCTCTGAAAAAATATTTGGGCTTCTAGCGGTGTGTGGGACTTGGTCTATTAGTCCATCTATACTGACCTCCATCAGGTTGCAAATTAAAAATAATTTTTTTCTGCATCTAGCTCTGAAAAAATATTTGGGCTTCTAGCAGTGTGTGGGACTTGGTCTATTAGTCCATCTATACTGACCTCCATCAGGTTGCAAATTAAAAATAATTTTTTTCTTCATCTAGCTCTGAAAAAATATTTGGGTTTCTAGCAGTGTGTGGGACTTGGTCTATTAGTCCATCTATACTGACCTCCATCAGGTTGCAAATTAAAAATATTTTTTTTCTGCATCTAGCTCTGAAAAAATATTTGGGCTTCTAGCAGTGTGTGGGACTTGGTCTATTAGTCCATCTATACTGACCTCCATCAGGTTGCAAATTGAATATAATTTTTTTCTGCATCTAGCTCTGAAAAAATAGTTGGGCTTCTAGCGGTGTGTGGGACTTGGTCTATTAGTCCATCTATACTGACCTCCATCAGGTTGCAAATTAAAAATAATTTTTTTCTGCATCTAGCTCTGAAAAAATATTTGGGCTTCTAGCAGTGTGTGGGACTTGGTCTATTAGTCCATCTATACTGACCTCCATCAGGTTGCAAATTAAAAATAATTTTTTTCTGCATCTAGCTCTGAAAAAATATTTGGGCTTCTAGCGGTGTGTGGGACTTGGTCTATTAGTCCATCTATACTGACCTCCATCAGGTTGCAAATTAAAAATAATTTTTTTCTGCATCTAGCTCTGAAAAAATATTTGGGCTTCTAGCAGTGTGTGGGACTTGGTCTATTAGTCCATCTATACTGACCTCCATCAGGTTGCAAATTAAAAATAATTTTTTTCTTCATCTAGCTCTGAAAAAATATTTGGGTTTCTAGCAGTGTGTGGGACTTGGTCTATTAGTCCATCTATACTGACCTCCATCAGGTTGCAAATTAAAAATATTTTTTTTCTGCATCTAGCTCTGAAAAAATATTTGGGCTTCTAGCAGTGTGTGGGACTTGGTCTATTAGTCCATCTATACTGACCTCCATCAGGTTGCAAATTGAATATAATTTTTTTCTGCATCTAGCTCTGAAAAAATAGTTGGGCTTCTAGCGGTGTGTGGGACTTGGTCTATTAGTCCATCTATACTGACCTCCATCAGGTTGCAAATTAAAAATAATTTTTTTCTGCATCTAGCTCTGAAAAAATATTTGGGCTTCTAGCAGTGTGTGGGACTTGGTCTATTAGTCCATCTATACTGACCTCCATCAGGTTGCAAATTAAAAATAATTTTTTTCTGCATCTAGCTCTGAAAAACTATTTGGGCTTCTAGCAGTGTGTGGGACTTGGTCTATTAGTCCATCTATACTGACCTCCATCAGGTTGCAAATTAAAAATAATTTTTTTCTGCATCTAGCTCTGAAAAACTATTTGGGCTTCTAGCAGTGTGTGGGACTTGGTCTATTAGTCCATCTATACTGACCTCCATCAGGTTGCAAATTAAAAATAATTTTTTTCTGCATCTAGCTCTGAAAAAATATTTGGGCTTCTAGCAGTGTGTGGGACTTGGTCTATTAGTCCATGTATACTGACCTCCATCAGGTTGCAAATTAAAAATAATTTTTATCTGCATCTACAGTACCTCTGAAAAAATATTTGGGCTTCTAGCAGTGTGTGGGACTTGTTCTATTAGTCCATCTATACTGACCTCCATCAGGTTGCAAATTAAAAATAATTTTTATCTGCATCTAGCTCTGAAAAAATATTTGGGCTTCTAGCAGTGTGTGGGACTTGGTCTATTAGTCCATCTATACTGACCTCCATCAGGTTGCAAATTAAAAATAATTTTTATCTGCATCTAGCTCTGAAAAAATATTTGGGCTTCTAGCAGTGTGTGGGACTTGGTCTATTAGTCCATCTATACTGACCTCCATCAGGTTGCAAATTAAAAATATTTTTCTTCTGCATCTAGCTCTGAAAAAATATTTGGGCTTCTAGCAGTGTGTGGGACTTGGTCTATTAGTCCATCTATACTGACCTCCATCAGGTTGCAAATTAAAAATAATTTTTATCTGCATCTACAGTACCTCTGAAAAAATATTTGGGCTTCTAGCAGTGTGTGGGACTTTCTCTATTAGTCCATCTATACTGACCTCCATCAGGTTGCAAATTCAAAATAATTTTTTTCTGCATCTAACCCAGCCAATAGTTTTGGCCTAATACCACAGTTTGGCCACTCAGCTCTGCTCGGTTACCATCCATTGTTTTTTTGTGCAAACAACTCCAGAGTTGTGAATTAGTTAACCACCAAAATGAGTGGAAAAAGGCCTGCTGCTGGTGGAAAGGGGAATAGGCGTGTTGGGAAGGGGAAAAAAGGTTGTGTCCGTGGGGTAGGTGTTAAAGCAACAGTAACATCTGCAGAAGAAAGACCATCTTCCAGCCAAACTAAAATGTCTACTTCTTTTAGCGGACAATGTGATAAGATCCCTTTCTTACGGCCACGCCAATCGCTACAAATTCCAGATGAGGCACAAAAACAGCAGGTGCTTCAACGGATATCAAGTGCTCCTTTAAGTGGGCTCTCCTCCACATCAACTTCAACATCACAAATACTCCAGTCCTCAAAGGTGTCACCCAAATCGCACTTGCTTCCTCACAGCTCCCAAATCTCCAGCTGCCCGTCTGAGTATGAGGTAGAACAGATGGTTGAGTCTGCAGAGCTGTTTACTCATACTATAGCCTGGGAATCAGAGGTCGACTCCAGCGCTTCTGTGAATCCAGACGAGGAAATGATCTGCACTGATGCCCAGAATCTTTATGAGTCGGATCCAGGACCAGACGCAGAAGGTTCTGACCATAATGTAGACCCTCATTCCCAAACTGTAACTCCTGTTGGTGGAGACAATGAGGAAGACGATGATAAGACTCAAATACCTGATTGGAGCGACAACTTTAGTTTTTTGTCAGGGCAGGAACAGGTTGGCTCTGAGGACGACGGGTGTGATAACGCACAGGGTGATGATGATGAGGTCGGAGATCCCACTTACTGTCAACCCACAGTCAGCCAAGAGATGAGGTCAGCAGAGGAGGTGGAGGAAGATGCTAGTGACGACGAGGTCAGGTTGCGCCTTCCTGGACAGAGACGTAGTACTGGAAGCACGTCAACAACTGCATCCTCAAACACAACTCTGCCTCTCACCACAAGTCGTGGTGGCTCTTCAGGTCGCATGGGTGCTAAGCCTTGCATAGCCTGGGCATTTTTTCAGATCGATAAAGATGACCCAACTCGTGTTATCTGTAACATTTGTCAGCAAAAGCTAAGTAGAGGCCAAAAAATACATAGTTTGAGTACTTCATGCATGAACCGGCACATGGACATGAAGCATAAGTTGCAGTGGGAAGCTCAGTGTGCTACAATGCGGCCTAGCCGGCCGGGCCAACCACCGTCTGCCATATCTTGTGCATCCGCGGCCTCTTCATCCTCTGTGACTGGGGGGACAGCAGTCACACCTGTTTTGGGGCGCAGACCTGCCACCTCTTTACCCGCAACAGCCAGCGTGATTGGCAGGTCATCATTTTCTTTGGAGGTGGTAACACCAGCTGGTCTTGAGCGCTGTCCGACATCGATAGCACCACCTTTGGATCAAGGCAACCTAACATGTCCGCCTGCATCTTCCTCACAGACCGGCAGTTTGCCGGGGACACCCTTATCAACCCCGTCTAAGCACAATAGCCAGCCCTCGGTCCCTCAGATGTGGACAAGTAAAAGACCATTTCCTCCTAGCCATGAGAAAGCTAAGAGGTTGAATTTCACCATCTGCAAGCTCTTGGCTACAGAAATGCTGCCTTTCCGCCTGGTGGACACAGAGGATTTTCGAGACCTTATGTCCGTCGCAGTGCCCCAGTACCAGATGCCCAGTCGGCACTACTTCTCAAAGAAAGGTGTGCCTGCGCTCCACCAGCATGTCGCACACAACATCACCGCTTCTTTGAGAAACTCTGTGTGTGACAGGGTGCATTTCACCACAGACACTTGGACGAGTAGGCATGGACAGGGGCGTTACATGTCGCTGACTGGGCACTGGGTAACTATGGTGACAGCAGGACAAGGGGCTGCTGTCCAAGTCTTGCCGTCCCCACGAGTTGTGCGTCAATCCTCTTTATGTCAAAGTTCCTCCACTGCTTCTGCCTCCTCAACCTCCTCTCGGTCTTCCACCTGCACCCAAAGCCTGTCTGGTCATGCCACAAGCTTTCTAACTGCGCAGAAGGGATCCTGCACACCTCCTTACTATGCTGGCAGTAGGGCTCAACGTCATCAGGCGGTTTTTACATTGAAATGTCTGGGAAATGTGAGTCACACAGCTGAGGAGTTGTGGTCAGCTCTGGAGAACCAATTTCATGAATGGTTGTCTCCACTGGACCTGAAACCAGGGAAGGCCGTGTGCGACAATGCTGCAAACCTGGGTGCGGCCCTTCGCCGGGGCAATGTCACACACGTGCCTTGTATGGCTCACGTGTTGAACCTGGTTGTCCAGCAATTTTTAGCCCACTATCCCAGACTAGATGGCCTTCTGCAGAGGGCACGGTCGCTGTGTGCTCACTTCCGCCGTTCGCATCCCGCAGCTCAGCGACTTACATCTCTACAGAAGTCGTTGGGCCTGCCACTTCACCGGCTAAAATGCGATGTGCCTACCCGGTGGAATTCAACTCTGCACATGTTGCAGCGACTGTGGCAGCACCGACAAGCCCTGGTGCAATACGTTCTGACGTATAGCCTGGGCCAACGAGATTCAGAGGTGGGGCAAATCACGCTGGAGGAGTGGTCTCAGATCAGGGACCTATGCACCCTTCTGCACAGTTTTGAAATGGCGACGAAGATGTTTAGTGCTGATGATGCCATTATCAGCATGACTATTCCGGTGATTTACATGCTGGAGCACATGTTAAACAGAATTCGGAGTCAGGTGGTGGCACAAGAGGAGGTGGAGGAAGTAGAGGAGGAGGAGTTGTATGCGGAAGGGCTAACATCTGCAAGGTCCAGACGGTCGGCAGCACCAAGGCAGCAGGCATGTGAGGGTGGGGGAGATGGTTTTACCAGGGCGCATGGTAGCAGCCAAACTAGTGAGGAAGGTGCAGGAGCCCAGGAAGAAGTGGAGGACGAACTGATGGAAGACTCATCAGATGAGGGAGACCTTGATCACATTTCTGTTGTGCGAGGTTGGGGGGAGAGGACAGAGGAAGGAAGCATGATTGTTACCTCGCCACCAACACAACAGGGACTTGGTGCTCCTGGATGCGCAACACACATGAGTGCCTTCTTGCTGCACTACCTGCAACATGACCCTCGAATTGTGAGAATTAGAAATAATCCTGACTACTGGGTTGCCACACTGTTAGATCCCCGGTACAAAAGTAAATTTGCAGAAATTATTCCTGCCATAGAAAGGGATGCACGCATGCAGGAGTATCAGCAGAGACTGTTGCAGAATCTTACATGTGCTTTTCCACAAAATACCAGTGGTGCACGTAGTGAATCTCACAGTTCCAACTTGCCAACCGTGGGACCGTCAAGTGTTCAGCACTCAAACCGTAACAGAACCACAGTATCTGCTGGTAACATCAATTTTGCGGAATCATTTCACCACTTTTTTAGCCCATCCTTTGCAAGGCCACAGGAGACAAGAAGTCTGACACATAGTCAACGCCTAGAGACGATGGTACAGGAGTATCTCCAAGTAAACATTGAAGCCACGACTGTGTCACTGGACCCTTGCTCTTTTTGGGCTTCCAATCTGGATAAATGGCCGGAGCTAGCCACTTACGCCTTGGAGATCTTGTCATGCCCCGCAGCCAGCGTTCTGTCTGAACGTGTGTTCAGCGCTGCTGGTGGTGTGCTGACAGATAAGCGCACGCGGCTCTCCACTGATAATGTAGACAGACTCACGTTCATAAAGATGAACAAATCATGGATCCGAAACGACTTTTCTACCCCTGTGTCATCCTGGGGAGAGTAAAAGCTTGATGATTGGTTAAAATCACCCTACCAACCGTTTTAAGCTTTCAAATTACTAATCATGTTTATCTGTATCTTGACTGGAAAATAATTTGGGCTTTGTAGCAGTGTGCAGCACTGATCCTATTAGGCCATCTATAATAAGCTTCACCAGATTTAAAATTAAAAATAATTTTTAGCTGCATCTAGCCCGGAAAATAATTTTGGGGCTCCGAGATGCGCAAGACACATAAGTGCCTTCTTGCTGCATTACCTGCAGCATGACCCTCATATTGTCAGAATTCGAAGTAATCATGACTACTGGGTTGCCACACTCTTAGATCCCCCAAACTTTTCGATCAACCTTTTCATTTTAATAAAGACCAAAAAAATGGTCATTTTTTAAATTATAAGCATTAGCAGGTTGTTAGAAACTGAAATCAAACAGTTTTCAACTCAAAACTTTATTCTAGGTGATGTTACATTTTCACATAGGACCCCTTGTTCGAAAGGAGCTTCTGAACTCTCTCGTCCATTGAATTTGTCAGGTTTTGGATGGTTTCTGCTTCAATTGTTTTGCATGAGGACAGAATACCCTCCCAGAGCTGTTGCTTAGATGTGAACTGCCTCCCGCCATCATAGACACTCCTTTTAATGATGCTCCAAAGGTTCTGAATGGGGTAGAGGTCAGGGGAGCATGGGGGTCACACCATAAGTTTGTCCCCTTTTATGCCCATATCAGCCAGAGATGCAGATGTTTTATGTGCAGCATGAGATGGTGCATTATCATGCAGAAAAATGATCTTGCTGTGAAATACACGGTTCTTCTTCTTGAACCATGGCAGGAAGTGCTGTTTGAGAAAATCCACATACATTATGGAGTTCATCTTTAGCGCCTTCAGGGATCCTAAAGGGGCCGACAATCTCTCTCCCCATGATTCCAGCCCAAAACATTACTCCACCTCCTCCTTGTTGGCGCTGTAGCCGTGTTTGCGTGGGGTGTCCATCAACCAGCCATCCTCCACTCCATTCATCTGGACCATCGAGCGCTGCACGGCACTCATCCGTGAACAAAACAGTTTTGAAATCAGTCTTCATGTAATGTTTGGCCCACTGGAGCCGTTTCTGCTTGTGTGAAGTGGATAGAGGAGGTCGACAGGATGGCATATGCACAGCTGCAAACCTCTGAAGGACCCTGCATCTTGTTGTTCGGGGGACGTTGGAGGCACAAGCAGCTTCAAAAACTTGTCTGCTGCTATGACAAGGCTTTTTTGCCGCTGCTGTTTCAACCTGACGTAATTGCCTGTAGGAAAGAGTCCTCAATTTGCCCTTATCAGCACGCACACGTGTGTACTGTGAATCAGCTACATACTTCTTGATTGCCAAGACACTTCATCCTGATCATCGCACAATGTTGATTGTAGTCATGCCTTGACCTAAACACTCCACAATTTGTTGCTTCTCAGCAGCCGACACATCCTTTTTCTTTCCCATTTTGGCAGAAAATGTAGGCTGCTTAATAATGTGAGACAGCCTTCTTAAGTAGTCTTGCCTTTCATTGGACACACCTGCCAAACTAATTAGCACAGGTGTCTGCAATTGCTTACAGTGATATAAAGAGCCCTGACACACATCACCATCAATGAGTTTAACTGACAAACAAACAAATTCTTCCCTTATCACTCCTAAACACTTTTTGCATAATAATTTGGAACGCGGTGTACATGTGCTTTTCCACAAAACACCAGTGGTTCACGTAGTGAATCTTACAGTTCTAACTTGCCAACCGTGGTCTGTATGGAATTGTTCAATAAAGGGCCCAAAATTAAGATAACATAGATGGGAGAGGTCTCTATGAATAGGAATTCCTAAGTATTTGATACCCTGTGAGGGCCAGGCAAAGGGAAAGTTGGACTGGATGGAATCCTATATGGATTTAGGGAGGGAGACATCGAGGGCCTCAGACTTCGCTGCATTGATTTTAAAATTTTACCATGTAACAAAGTGATCTATTTCAGCCATAACAGCATGGATGGATATATGTGATTGAGTGATATATACTAGGACATCATCAGCAAATAGAGAGCACTTGTACTCGGTGCCTCCCACCTCAATCCACCTAATATTGGGGTTATGGCGAATTGATGAGAGCACGTGCTCCGTCACTAGGATGTATAAGAGAGGGGACAGAGGACATCCCTGCCTTGTCCCATTGGTGATTGTGAAAGGTGATGAAAATGTTCTGACGCACCCCCTGGGCCTTGGGACACCCGGAGCCGGACCCTTTTTGGTGGATGCTGGTGGTTGTAGTCTTCGTGGCGGCGATCCGGTTCCATGGCTCAGGGCGGTCAAACCAGTGGCGGAACTATTTATGTGGTTTTGATGTTTAAATGTCCGACTACGCCACCCGTGGATTGCGGTCAGAGTGAACCGCCGCTACAGGGCAGACCGCTGAGGCTGGTGTTGTGGGTGCAGCAGAGCGTAGCATAACTCCCCACGGGAGGAGTATAGCCTCAGGGCAGTGTATGCGGAGGATGGGGGTGATGGTGCAGGGCAGCAGCAGTAACGACACGGAGTCAGTGATGCAGTTCAGGGCCTTTACTCACAGTTCTTATTATCCAGACCACGTCTGCAGGTAACGGCTGCCCACGTCGTACTGTGCTCACCAGGTGAGGGGCTCAGACAACTCCCAGATAACTTTGGAGCGCTTCACAGGACCCCCTTTGTGTGTCCTTTGTCTGGCCTTTCTTACCAACACTTCTGTCCGGCTGCCTCGGGCCTCCTCTTGGTAAACTTGGCGCCAGTTTCCCTGACCCTATGTGGTGCCTTCCTAGCGGGTGGAGCAAGGGGCTGCACCACATAAAATGTCAGAGCCTCCGGTTTCTAGCTGAGGGTCGTTTCCTGCCTCCACTAGTTCGGGGACCGGTCTCCCCCTTTGGCCTGACCCCTCCACGCAGGTGGATTCGGGCGTGCGGTGGCGACTCGCCCGTCCGCACCCCTGGGATCCCTTCATTCCTCGTTCCTGGAGCCTTCTCCGCTCCTCTTCCTTCCTTCTCCCTCTTGCAGGCCTGGGCCTCTGTTACTAGGCCCGCCTCCGGAGCAGAGCTCATGCAGAGCCCCTGCTCCCTGCCACTTCTGCTCAGACTTCTCTGCACTGAACTAAGATGGTGCCCACCTTTTATACTCCCTTCTCAATGCACCCAGGAACTGCTTCCTCCCTGCTCCTGCACTGCAGGGTTCCCCTTCCTCAGTGTTCCCTCCCCCCACTCCAGCCAGGGACAGGGACTGTCGTGCCCATCTCAGGGGCATATTGGTCGCCCTGCCCCACGGCAATGTGGTGTAATGCATGCAGGTGTCGGGTCCTGATCCACACTCCATCCTTATCTGAGAGTGAGATATCACACCTCTGGGTGAGGTGCAATACGTCTGTAGCAACCGAGCCCTCGGTGCTACAGTTCCATTTATCTTCAGCCTAGGTGACGTATTGTGATACAGGGCCGTGATTTTGGCTATAAAAGGGTCCCCTAGACCCCTACCCCAAGCTTTTTAAGAGAATCATATATGGCGTGCCAGGAGACTCTATGGAATGCTTTCTCAGCATCCAACGAGAGTATCTACTTACAAATTTTTAACTGCATCTAGCCCAGGAAATACTTTGTGCCTAGTAGCAGTGTCTGCTAGTCAGCGGATTATCCCGGCTGTTAAGCAAGCTACACCACCTGTAGTTTGGACACTTAATTTTTTCAAAGGAAATGCTTCGGGACCACGGGATACTTAGTGAAGAGCATCAGGATTCACCCCAAGGCATAGGGGCTGGGACTGGCACTAGGATGCCTTGCGGTGGACAGCCGAGCTCGATCCTTATAAAAGCTTTTTAACTGCAGCAGCTTTAGTGGACGCTACTGGAGCTGGAATTACGCGGCTGCTGGCATGAGACTTGCCCTCCAATAGATCCTTGTAAATGGATTTAAAGTGTATTCATTCAAATTAGAGGGACAATTTAAATTAAAAAGCTTAGAGCTGCCTCCACCACAGGGGGGCTCTCTCGACCCACCAGCGGACAGGCACCAGTATTGGGAGAGGGGGGCTGGCCGTCAGGGTTCACCGCGGCTCTGGCACAAACCCGGCGACACGGAGGTGGCACGGGCAGGAGCGGACTGGCCGTCTCGGCTTCTCACTTTTTGGATTTTAGAAGGGCATGACATGCCTATATCTGTGTCTCCCCCTCCTTTTACTCCTCCACCTCTTTTCTTTTCGCATGACTATATGTACTTGTCACTTTTCCATGTGTTAGTTGTGTCTTCTGAGCAGTTTGTCAGCTTTTGGACACCTTTGAAGGTGTTTTCTATGTGTTTCTATGTGTTTTTGTTTGCCTGCCATTGGTTTTAACGGTGTTCGAAGGTGTTCGACGAACAGTTCGACGAACAGTTCGGCGAACACACGGGTGTTCGACGAACCGAACCGAACTCGAACACTACGGGGGTGGCTCAACACTAGTCATAAGATCTGAAAACAAAGATTATTCAACATAGTTGTTCAGGGGAAGGATATAAAAAGCTGTCTCAGAGTCTTAACCTGTCAGTTTCCACTGTGAGGAACATAGTAAGGAAATGGAAGAACACAGGGACAGTTCTTGTTAAGGCCAGAAGTGGCAGGCCAAGAAAAACATCAGAAAGGTAGAGAAGAAGAATGGTGAGATCAGTCAAGGACAATCCTCAGAGCACCTCCAGAGAGCTGCAGCATCAACTTGCTGCAGATGGTGTCACTGTGCATCGGTCAACTATACAAAACAAGGAGAAGCTGTATGGGAGAGTGATGCGAAAGAAGCCGTTTCTGCAAGCACGCCACAAACAGAGTCGGCTGAGGTATGCAAAAGCACATTTGGAGAAGCCAATTTCTTTTTGGAAGAAGGTCCTGTGGACTGATGAAACCAAGATTGAGTTGTTTGGTCATACAAAAAGGCGTTATGCATGGCGGCAAAAAAACACAGCATTCCAAGAAAAACGCTTGCTACCCACAGTACAATTTGGTGGAGGTTCCATCATGCTTTGGGGCTGTGTGGCCAATGCCGGCACCGGGAATCTTGTTAAAGTTGAGGGACGCATGGATTTCACTCAGAATCAGCAGATTCATGACAATAATGTTCAAGAATCAGTGACAAAGTTGAAGTTACGCAGGGGATGGATCTTTCAGCAAGACAATGATCCAAAACACCGCTCCAAATCTACTCAGGCATTCATGCAGAGGAACAATTACAATGTTCTGGAATGGCCATCCCAGTCCCCAGACCTGAATATCATTGAACATCTGTGGGATCATTTGAAGAGGGCTGTCCATGCTCGGCGACCATCAAACTTAATTGAACTGGAATTGTTTTGTAAAGAGGAATGGTCAAAAATACCTTCATCCCGGAACCAGGAAATCATTAAAAGCTACAGGAAGCGACTAGAGGCTGTTATTTTTGCGAAAGGAGGATCTACTAAATATTAATGTCACTTTTCTGGTGAGGTGCCCATACTTATGCACCTGTCAAATTTTGTTTGCATGCAGATTACACAGTTTCTGTTAGTACAATAAACCTCATTTCAAGGCAGAAACATTACTGTGTCCAACAGTTATTACATATATCAAACTGAAATAGCTGTTGCAAAAACATCAATTTTTATAAATCATTAAGCTTAAGATTAATAGGGGTGCCCAAACTTTTTCATATAACTGTATAACCACTATAACACTGCTCCTATGTACAAGAATATAACTGCTATAATACTGCCCCCTATGTACAAGAATATAACTACTATAATACTGCCCCCTATGTGCAAGAATATAACAACTATAATACTGACCCTATATACAAGAATATAGCTACTATAATACTGCTCCTATGTACAAGAATATAACTACTATAATACTACTCCTATGTACAAGAATATAACTACTATAATACTGCCCCTATGTATAAGAATATAACTACTATAATACTGCTCCTATGTACAAGAATATAACTACTATAATACTGCTCCAATGTACTAGAATATAACTACTATAATACTGCCCCCTATGTCTAAGAATATAAGTACTATAATACTGCTCCTATGTACAAGAATATAACTACTATAATACTGCCCCTATGTATAAGAATATAACTACTATTATACTGCTCCTATGTACAAGAATATAACTACTATAATACTGCTCCTATGTACAAGAATATAACTACTATAATACTGCCCCTATGTACAAGAATATAACTACTATAATACTGCCCCTATGTACAAGAATATAAGTACTATAATACTGCCCCTATGTACAAGAATATAACTACTATAATACTGCCCCCATGTACAAGAATAGAACTACTATAATACTGTCCCCTATGTACAAGAATATAACTACTATAATACTGTCCCCTATGTAAAAGAATATAACTACTATAATACTGCCCCAATGTACAAGAATATAACTACTATAATACTGCTCCTATGTACAAGAATATAACTACTATAATACTGTCCCCATGTACAAGAATATAACTACTATAATACTGCTCCTATGTACAAGAATATAACTACTATAACACTGCTCCTATGTAGAAGAATATAACTACTATAATACTGCTCCTATGTACAAGAATATAACTACTATAATACTGCCCCCATGTACAAGAATATAACTACTATAATACTGCTCCTATGTACAAGAATATAACTACTATAATACTGCCCCCATGTACAAGAATATAACTACTATAATACTGCTCCTATGTACAAGAATATAACCACTATAATACTGCCCCTATGTACAAGAATATAACTACTATAATACTGCCCCCATGTACAAGAATATAACTACTATAATACTGCTCCTATGTACAAGAATATAACTACTATAATACTGCCCCCATGTACAAGAATATAACTACTATAATACTGCTCCTATGTACAAGAATATAACTACTATAATACTGCTCCTATGTACTAGAATATAACTACTAGGTTAACTACCTTGAAAATCATTAAGGAAGGTGAAGAGTTCTTAGACAGAGCAGAATTATCTCTTCATGATTCAGAAAGAGAAGAAATTCGAACTGCACCTGACGAAACAGAGGAATGGAAGCCTGTGACCCACAGAAGCAGGAGGATCGAGAGGCAGTCAGCACCCATACTGCTCAGGAACCAGTACCAGGCTCTCACGCAGGAGAACCATGAAGAAATACAGCAAAATAAGACTTTGCCAGCAATGAATAACCTTGTAAGCCCTCAGAATCCTCCTGGATGGAGAAAGAAGAATGTTGTGAAGAAAAAACGGAGAGTGTTGGTCATGGGGGATTCCCTGTTAAGAGGAACAGAGGCCGCTATCTGCAGACCAGACATAACCTCAAGAGAAATGTGCTGTCTTCCTGGACCAAAATTAAAGATGTGTCTGACAGGATATCAAGACTCTTCAGACCTACAGATCACTACCCATTCCTGCTAATACATGTGGGGACAAATGACACCGCAAGAAAGGACCTGGAAACCATCTGCAGTGACTTTGAAGACTTAGGCAAGAAAGTGAAAGAATTGGGAGCGCAGGTGGTCTTCTCATCCATCCTCCCAGTGGATGGCCATGGAACAATGAGGTGGAATAAGATTCTACAGGTGAACAACTGGCTACGTCAATGGTGCCGTCAACAAGGATTTGGATTTCTGGATCACGGAATGAATTACCTATACGATGGACTACTTGCTAGAGATGGGGTGCACCTTACGAAGACTGGAAAACATGTATTTGGAAGTCGCCTTGCTACACTCATCAGGAGAGCTTTATACTAGAACAATGTGGGAAGGGAAGCAAAAGGCCAGAAAAAGCCATACAGCTGACAAATACTATTGAGATCTCTGCTACTGGAAGTGGAAAGGAAGAACAAAGACAAAACAATTTAAATGATAAAAATATGGGAGGAAGAGAAACCAATCACAAACTAAAATGTTTTTATACAAATGCACAAAGCATGGGCAACAAACAAGGAGAATTGGAACTACTAATGCAGGAAAAGGAATATGATGTCATTGGAATCACTGAAACTTGGTGGGACGATACACATGATTGGAATAAAAGGCTAAAAGGATACAACTTATTTGCAAGAAACAGACTTGATAAACGAGGAGGAGGTGTCACATTGTATGTTAGAAAAGCGAATATCTGCACAGAGATTGAAGCTTCAGAGACTGGGAGTTCTGTGGAAACTGTTTGGGTAAGAATACAAGGAGAGAACAACGGAAAGGACACCATTGTAGGCATTTACTACAGGCCACCTGGGCAAGCTGAAGATATGGATGAACTCTTTATGTATCAAATGACCAAGTTCTCCAAAAAATATGACGTAGTGGTCATGGGAGATTTCAACTATCCAGACATTTGTTGGGAATCTCTCTCAAGTAAAACTAACAGGTCAAGCAAATTCTTATCCTCTCTTGCTGACAACTTTATCTTCCAAAAGGTAGGGGAGAAAACAAGGGGATCTGCTACTTTGGATCTAATCCTTATAAACAGGGAGGAAATGGTTGAGGAGGTAAAGGTGGCTGGGACCCTAGGAGGCAGCGATCATGCTATTATAGAATTTTGGATAACTAGAGGAGGAAGACATGTGAAGACTCAAACTTCAAGGTTCGATTTTAGAAAGGCAGATTTTAAGAGACTCAGAAAGAGAATAGGAGGGATCCAATGGCTGGATGTCCTTAAGGACAAAAATGTCTAGGAAGGATGGGAAATTTTTAAAAATGAGATTCTCAAAGCACAATCGTTAACAATCCCGAAAAGTAGAAAGAATGGGAAGCATTTAAGGAAACCAGGATGGATGAACACAGAACTTAAACACATGCTAAAAAGAAAGAAAGAAATGTTTATTAAATGGAAAGAGGGAGGCATATCTAAAGAAGATTATAATGCAGTCTGCAGATCCTGCAGGGCACGTATCAGGTTAGCTAAAGCTGACAATGAATTAAGGCTTGCAAGAGATGTCAAAAGCAATAAAAAAGGATTTTGGGGGTATGTCAAAAGTAAAAGAAAAGTCAAAGATGCTATAGGATTTTTACAGGATGAAAATGGAGAAATGGTAAGAGAGGATGTTGAGAAGGCCGAACTTTTTAATTCCTATTTTGCATCTGTTTTCTCTCAGAAAGAAAATGTAACATCAACTGATCTTCACTGTCCTTTTAAAGGAATAGAGGAATCCAAGTTATCTGTAAACAGAAAGATTGTGAGGGAATATTTAGCTAACATAAATGAGTTCAAGTCTCCAGGTCCAGATGAATTACACCCCAGAGTACTGAAGGAGATCGTAGAAGAAATTTTAGAACCACTCTCCATAATCTTTGAAAATTCTTGGAGAACAGGAGAAGTCCCAGAAGACTGGAGAAGAGCAAATGTTGTTCCTATCTTCAAAAAGGGGAAGAAGGTGGACCCAGGGAACTATAGGCCGGTGAGTCTGACTTCTATACCAGGAAAGATCTTTGAACAAATTATTAAACATCATGTATGTAAGTACCTGGATAAGAATGAAGTGATTAACCAGAGTCAGCATGGGTTTGTAACTAACAAGTCATGTCAGACTAACTTAATTTCCTTCTATGACAGAATCACTGACTGGGTGGATCAGGGAAATGCTGTAGATATAGTATATCTTGACTTCAGCAAAGCATTTGACAAAGTATCTCACACCATCCTTATTGAAAAAATGACCAAGTATGCAATGGACCAGGCAACTGTTAGGTGGATTCATAACTGGCTTAGTGATCGGACTCAAAGGGTGGTTGTAAATGGCTTCACATCCAGCTGGATGAATGTCTCAAGTGGGATACCACAGGGCTCTGTCCTGGGACCTGTATTGTTCAACATCTTCATCAATGATTTAGATGAAGGAATTGAGGGTAAACTGATTAAATTTGCTGATGACACAAAGCTAGGAGGGATAGCTAATACTAGAGAAGAGAGAGAGAGGATTCAAAAAGACCTAAATAAACTGGAGCAGTGGGCAGCAACCAACAGAATGGTTTTTAACAGGGAAAAATGCAAAGTACTACATCTGGGCAATAAAAATAAAAAAAGCATATACAGAATGGGAGGAATAGAGCTAAGCAACAGTACATGTGAAAAAGACTTAGGTATACTAATAGATCATAGACTGAACATGAGTCAACAGTGTGATGCAGCAGCAAAAAAGGCAAATACAATTCTGGGATGTATTAACAGAAGCATACAGTCTAGATCACGTGAAGTCATTATCGGTCTTTACTCCTCTTTGGTCAGACCTCATCTGGAATACTGTGTACAGTTTTGGGCACCACATTTTAAAAAAGACATAGACAAACTGGAGCAAGTTCAGAGAAGAGCGACCAGAATGGTGACTGGTCTGCAAACCATGTCCTATGAGGAACGGTTGCAGGATTTGGGAATGTTTAGCTTGCAAAAAAGAAGACTGAGAGGAGACTTAATAGCTGTCTACAAATATGTCAAGGGCTGTCACATTGTAGAAGGATCATCTTTATTCTCATTTGCACAGGGAAAGACTAGAAGCAACGGGATGAAACTAAATGGGAGGAGACACAGATTAGATATTAGAAAAAACTTTTTGACAGTTAGGGTGATTAATGAGTGGAACAGGCGGCCACGAGAGGTGGTGAGTTCCCCTTCAATGGACGTCTTCAAACAGAGGCTGGACAGACATCTGTCTGAGATGATCTAGTGAATCCTGCTTTGAGCAGGGGGTTGGACCAGATGACCCAGGAGGTCCCTTCCAACTCTGCCATTCTATGATTCTATGATTCTACTATAATACTGCTCCTATGTACAAGAATATAACTACTATAATACTGTCCCTATGTATAAGAATATAACTACTATAATACTGCTCCTATGTACAAGAATATAACTACTATAATACTGCTCCTATGTACAAGAATATAACTACTATAATACTGCCCCTATGTACAAGAATATAACTACTATAATACTGCCCCTATGTACAAGAATATAACTACTATAATACTGCCTCTATATACAAGAATGTAACTACTATAATACTGCTCCTATGTACAAGAATATAACTACTATAATACTGCCCCTATGTACAAGAATATAACTACTATAATACTGCCCCTATGTACAAGAATATAACTACTATAATACTGCCCCTATGTACAAGAATATAACTACTATAATACAGCCCCCATGTACAAGAATAGAACTACTATAATACTGTCCCCTATGTACAAGAATATAACTACTATAATACTGCCCCAATGTACAAGAATATAACTACTATAATACTGCTCCTATGTACAAGAATATAACTACTATAATACTGTCCCCTATGTATAAGAATATAACTACTATAACACTGCTCCTATGTAGAAGAATATAACTACTATAATACTGCTCCTATGTACAAGAATATAACTACTATAATACTGCCCCCATGTACAAGAATATAACTACTATAATACTGCTCCTATGTACTAGAATATAACTACTATAATACTGCTCCTATGTACAAGAATATAACTACTATAATACTGTCCCTATGTATAAGAATATAACTACTATAATACTGCTCCTATGTACATGAATATAACTACTATAATACTGCTCCCTATGTACAAGAATATAACTACTATAATACTGCCCCCTATGTACAAGAATATAACTACTATAATACTGCCCCTATGTACATGAATATAACTACTATAATACTGCTCCCTATGTACAAGAATATAACTACTATAATACTGCCCCTATGTACAAGAATATAACTACTATAATACTGCCTCTATGTACAAGAATATAACTACTATAATACTGCTCCTATGTACAAGAATATAACTACTATAATACTGCTCCTATGTACATGAATATAACTACTATAATACTGCCCCCTATGTACAAGAATATAACTACTATAATACTGCCCCTATGTACAAGAATATAACTACTATAATACTGCCTCTATGTACAAGAATATAACTACTATAATACTGCTCCTATGTACATTATGTACATGAATATAACTACTATAATACTGCTCCCTATGTACAAGAATATAACTACTATAATACTGCCCCTTATGTACAAGAATATAACTACTATAATACTGCCCCTATGTACAAGAATATAACTACTATAATACTGCCCCCTATGTACAAGAATATAACTACTATAATACTGCCCCTATGTACATGAATATAACTACTATAATACTGCTCCCTATGTACAAGAATATAACTACTATAATACTGCCCCTATGTACAAGAATATAACTACTATAATACTGCCTCTATGTACAAGAATATAACTACTATAATACTGCCCCTATGTACAAGAATATAACTACTATAATACTGCTCCTATGTACATGAATATAACTACTATAATACTGCCTCCTATGTACAAGAATATAACTACTATAATACTGCTCCCTATGTACAAGAATATAACTACTATAATACTGCCACCTATGTACAAGAATATAACTACTATACTACTTTTACAATATTCTGTTTTTCAGGTGTTAGAAATCTGTATAGCTTTTATAAATATGTTTTATTGATCTCCCAATAGCATTAATAGAGATTTCCTCTTTGTCTATTGATACAGTTGTGATAATGTCGCTCCATGTGTCAGTCACTTTCAGTATTTATACAGATATATTCCAGGATGACTGTGGATTTCAGTCTATAAATTTCTGGCTGGTAAATATAATTAGTATTTATTATCATTATCACCGGGGTGGTCTCGTTGAATAGATTCCATTGCTTATGAGCTGGATATTGATGATATTGATTGTTTTTTTTACTGTTTACTTGTAGTCGTTCCTAGCTAATGTCTCGCTGCCCTCCCCTCATGTTCCCAACCACCAGGATGCACTTTCCTGAATAATTGCTTGTTATTATTAATTAAAGCCTGATATCAATGACGTTTTCCTGTATTGAACATCAGTGGGGAAAACTATTTGCTTCTTTTCTAATTTCCCCGGCCACATTTCATTGCAAGCTTAGAAAATATAGCACTAATCATTGTTTGCAGCCAATGAACAGCTCATGTTCCGTTAAGTGTCAGCTAATATTAATTAACATATTTCTCCATCTTTCCAATTGCCAAAAAAAAGCCACTTTTTTCCTCTCATTTTTTTTTTTTTTTTTTTACGTCGCTTCTTTTTTGCAGGCGCAAAAATTGCAAACCTGCTCTGATTATTGCATTTTTGCTGCGTTTTCCACTTTTTTTTTTTATGTTGTTACATAGTATTTTTTATTTTGCATTTTTTATTTGTCAGAAAATCTGCTCCATTTCACAATTCAAGCAACGTAGATGACTTCCAGAAAACTCACGCCCATTGTAGGCTTTTATTGAGAGACTGAAAAAAAAAAACACATTTAAAAAAAAAATGCAGTTGCATTTTTAGGTTGCAAAATCCCCAAATTTTTGCACTTAAAAAAAATGCATTAAGAAACGTTGTTTTAAATTTGCACCAAAAACACACCAAAAGGAGGGAAAAACGCAACAGAAACGTGAATATTGTGAATAATGCATTTCAAAAGTGCAAACAAAGTGGCGGTGATTTCATGAAAACTCATCCATTGTGCATCTAAGGACACTGTGGAGTTGTTAATTTTTCTCTATTGGCTTCTATGGGAAGCCAAAAAGTGCATGTAAAAAACATAGTAGCATTTTAGGCTATGTTCACACATCTTGGGGTTTTTTTGTTCAGTTTTTTGTGCTTTGCATGTTTTTTTTTTTGCAAAATAGAGCATGTCACTGCTTTCAGCGTTTTTTTTAGCATTTTTTTTACCCATTGGAAGTAATGGGTGATGAAAAAAAAATGAAAAAATGCACCAAAAATTCAGGTTTTTCAGCGTTTTTTGTGCCAAAGCCAGAATGCGATTTTTTTTTTTCACTGCACTTTATGTACTTGTATAAAGAGACAACAGGATCGTGAAAAAAACGCAGCAAAAACGCAAGAAAAATCCTGAATAAACCTCCTGGCAAGAGATCAGGTTTTGCTGCAGAAAAAAAACAGAATGTGTGAACATAGCCTTAGAGAGAAGAAGCAGCGCTTATGCACATGAGAGCGTGGCCTTAATAGAACAGTGGATGTGAGTTTTCATGAGATGACATCCGCGGAATTTCTGCAGAGAAACAATGTAACATTTACGCTACACACGGAAACATGGCCTTGAAATGTCACCCGCGGGTGGGGAAGGAAAACGGTAGATAAGGGATGATAAATGCAAAAACATAAATATCATTTAAGACAACAACAATCAAAAAATTCCCAAAAAATTCCAAAAAAAAAATAAATAAAAGACGGAATTTCAAAGTATTCGAAGAATCAATTTTGCGTAAAAATTTATGATGCAGAAATTAGGGGGAACAAATAATTAATCTACTAATTCCCCATCACTCATCTCCTGGATCTGCCCAGGTTTCCTGCTAACTCAGAACATCTTCATCTAATGGTGACCGCTGCAGCTGAACACTGTCAGCAGCAGTAATCAGTGCATCACCACTGTGGCTAGAACATCATGGTCCGGTGGGATGGACTTGTGACCACTGCAATCAATCACAGGCTGCAGAAAGTCACATGCCTTTCCCTGATGAAAGAAGAAGCTCAGAGACTGATGGGGGACCTGGACAGGAAAGAAGGATGGTTTGGCGAGTTTGCATTTAGTTTTTTTCACTTTCAACCCTCGAAATAAAGGAGTTGTCAAGTGAGAATTCTGCCTGAAACTTAATTTCTTTCCACAAATGATAGAATGAATGAATTAAAAATACAGAAATTAATTCAAAATATTAATTAATTTTAAATAAAGATGACCTAATAAAAAAAAAAAGAAAGAGAAATTTAAGTATAGATATGTAAAAATCGACAAACATATGTAAGGCTCATTTTTTTTTAATTTCATAGATTTATTTATTTTTTTTAATCTCCCTCGCTTCCAAAATACTGAAAACAATCCTTTTTACTCATAACCAAATGTACCAGATTTCTAGGTTTAACTTTAATTTTAGGTATAAAATTTTGGTAAAATTGTAGAATTTGCCTTACTTTTTTTTTTAGCTGAGGTCCTGTGCGGATGCGCAGCGAGTCTTGGAGATTTTTATAGGTGTCACTGAACTGCAGTGAGTTAATTAACAGCTTTCAGAGCTAATAGGATTATATTTGCTGACAATATGGCGTTGGATTATTACCGGGGGACATGGAAATCTGAGAAACAGTTACATAGAAGTTGCGAGTAAAATTATCCTTTAATTATCCATAGATTCAGCCAATAATAAGCATCGCTCGACTTGTCAATGTTGTTCCACTGTAAGAAGTAGGTTTGTGGCTTTGGGCTGATTTCGCTCATATTTCCGATTACAGATCCATATTTCTCGAATAGATTCTTAAATTATTTTTATTATAAGGGAAAAAGTTCAGCGGTTGGAATTCTTGGGCTGGTGAGACCTCCGGTTGTCCATATTCTGTATCTATCTACTCAAGGTTTATACAGTATGTAGATTAAATCTATTATTATTAGAGGTGTAAATTGATTTTTTTGGTGAAATTTTTGGGAATTTGAAGAAGTTGCGAATCACCAAAAAATGGCTGCCGCCTCTATATTTAGGGACAACATTGAAGCATTGCAGCGCTGGGCTCCTGGGTTCGAAACCATCCAAGGACAACATCTGCAAGGAGTTTAGATATTTTCCCTGTGTTTACGTGGGTTTCCTCTGGAATTTCCAGTTCCCTCATACACTCCAAAGATTTACAGGAAAATTAGAATGTGAGACCCGATGGGGACAGCGAGGATGATGCCTGTACCTGTACAGCGCTCTGGTATACAAGCGAAAAATAAAAATAGGGATGAGTCGCCCCGAAGTTCAGCGTTCTTACCGGACAGTTATTGTCCTGTGCTAAACGCCGAACACAGACTTTCCCAGGATGTCCGTTGCAATGTACGGAGTTCTTGGGGAAGTCCACTGCAGAGAGAGAAAAAAAAATTTGGGGTTCAAAAGAGCAGGTCCCCATTGTTTTCAAAGGAGTTTGGGTTCTGGTTCAAGTTCAGGTAACAGTTCTGGTACCCGAATAAAACTTTGGAATAAATTTTCGGGTCGAGTGCCAGAACCCAAACTGCCACGGCTCCGCTCAACTCTACTTGCAAGATCACATCACATGGTTTAGCCTAGCCAATCAGGAGAAACTATCATAGCCAGTATAAAAGGAAAGGAAAGGAATGCAGCAGCCGTTTTGTAGGGTGAATCTGGATAATAAGCAATACAGATGAGGATAGAAAGCCAAAAAAAAACACTGAATAAACATCACAGGTAGTGTGTGACAGCATAGCAGTGTAGAAGATCAGTGCGTGAAGGAAAGAGAAATGCGCCAAACATATTTTTCAGAGCAATTGGAGGTTTCGAAGTACTCTTGATACGTGGCAAATTGATCTACTGAGAATCTAATCTTTTTGAAAAAAATTGTGAATGGGCAAAATTTGAATTTTAAAATATTCGCTCCACTCTAATGACTATTGGGTTTTTATGACGTACGCTACATGATGCAGGGATTGAAAAATACCAAATTGAGCAGTTTGTTGTCATTCCCCTCACATTGTACACTGGGTATGTCACAATGTATCAGTTTTGTCTTCTGGAGTTACTCAATGGGATTTATGGGCCAGATATATAATAGAGCAGAGAGACTAACGGGGGATCCTGACAGTGTATAACACACACTGTTACAATTTTGCTGTTTTACAGTTCCGGCATTGAGAAATGAAAGGAAAAACTGTCCGCACGCAACCACAAGTTTGCAAATGGCACTGGGACTGCAGTACAAAGTGTGATCCTCACAGTGTGCACACTCCACACTGATAGGATTCCCATCTAAGACTCCTGCCTGAAGGCTCTCATCACATCCATCTAGGTACTCCCAAAGATGGACCTCATAGGAGGTCATAGTTTCTTCTAAACTGCATATCTTTAGGAGCGCACCACACCTGGTATCCAGGAAGCTGAGAGACAGAGGAGCAATGTGCTGCTGAAAAAAAGGAGAAAACCCACTTTAAGGACTTACTGGATCTATTGGAAGTTGGGATGTGCTGTAGTAAATGGACCTTGGCCCTGATGTCTAAAGGGCCACATAGGTTGACACCGGTATCTTAAATGCCACATGGTAGATGGGTCCCTTAAAGGTTTTGCCTTAGTGCCCAGAAGATGTTATTTCTGCTTCCATAAGTAACTCAAATACCAAGTTTACTGTGTGTAGCCCTTTAAGAGCAGGCTGATAATAAGACGTCTCACGTTGCACACGGGCGATCATTTCATGATGCGGCTATTTATTCATTAACATGATAATTATAAGACGTGAGTTCTGGCGTCTCATTAGGCTTCGTCTTCATCCTCCGATTATCACACCAACGCCTGATTAAAATGGCTGCCACCTGACACTTGAAGTTTTGAAGGTTAATGCCGGTCGTATGTGTTGATGTAAGTTTCTGCTAATTATTTTCTTCTTTTTTTTTTTTTCAAAAACAAATGTATTTCCTGAACGCCGGACGACATACGAAACCTCATATGTAGATGTAAGGAGCGGGTATTTACTGCGCATCAATCAGCGGTATCAAAGGAGAAGCAATTAAAATGTAAATATCCATCGCGAGGCGAGCGGGAAAAGGCGAAAAAAATATTCAATGCGCTGAGAATGTGAATCACCAAAAAGCAGAACATGGCCAAAAATGTCAAAAATAAATAACCAGGGATGAGTGGATAGTTCCGTTGAGAATCAACTTCGCGTCAAATTGTTTAGTCCAGGCAAATTCCAACTATTTGTGATTCAATGCTCGAAGATCAGAAAGAAAGAAAATACCCATTTCACATAGTGCTGAACACTTGGCCGCGTTGGCTTTCCCATAATTCCCTGCAGCTATAACATCACATGGGCTAGCTATCACAGCCAGTATAAAAGATGGGGGCCAGCCATACAGCGCCGCTTTATGTTTTTATGGTGTAGGGGTAGTAGGTCATTGCGCACAGCTCATTTCACATAGGAATAGAAAAAGGCCAAAATTGCATTGCGCTGTACTATTGCACTAGTGAATCACATTAAAAATGGAAGTGATTTATTCAGTCTGTGAATAATAAGCCAATATTCAAGTGATAGGGAGGTGCTGGAGCTTCAGAGTCAGTGTAACTGAGAATTCATTGATCTAAGATGTACTGCAGTGACAGCACCTTAATAAAAAAAAATGTATCCTTCACACACTACAAACAAGGAGGCCATTTAATACCCTTTGTCCTAATTTTGCTTTCTTTGAACACTTTCTTGTTGTACTAGTCCATTATTAGACCAATACATGCCAACCAAATCCGGCTGTTGGTTACCACTTAGGGGTACTTGTGCGATGAGCATCTTCCTCAGTCGGCAGTCTGGACTGACTCTAAGGAGGTGACACTTTGCCGCACCATGGGAGAAGGGCCGGTCCAGCCAAAGACGATATTGGCCTGTAGCACATTTAACAGTGTCGGCAGTCTCAGGACGCCAATACTGTTAACAGCTGTGGCAGAGTAGAGAGCCCTGCGGCTCCCCGATCGGCCACTTACTCTGGCAGGCTACAGGCTACTTCCGGCCTGCGCCCTGTTGAAGGCTGATGCAATGTAGGGGACGTCAGTTGACGCGTTGATGTCATTGCATCATGCCACTCAAGAATTGCAAGAAAAGCCGAAAGAGGAGACTGCGGCTGCGGAGGATGGAGAAACAGGATTTCTTGAGTATCAGTACGTTTTTTTTTTAATTTATTTTAATTAGGCAGCATCATATGGGCGGTTTGTACTGTGGGGCCATCATACTGTAAATGCAATGGGGGCATTTTACTGTGTATAGGGGAGCAGTGGGGGCTATCACACTGTATATAGGGAGATGTGCAGCCATCATACTGTATATAGGGGATTATGGGAAGATTATAGTGTATATAGTAGGGGACATCATATTTTGCATAAGGGGCTATAGGGTATTATACTATAAATAGGGTCTATGGGGCTATCATATTGTATATAGGGAGTTTAGGGGGCATTATGCGATGTATGAAATTGTTGAGCCATCATACTGTGCATATGGAGCTGTCAGGGACCTTACACAGTGTAAAAAGGGCTATGGGGCATCATAATGTGGAATCTGTGGAGGCATTATACTGTGTATTGGGAGCTGTGGGAGTCTTCCTACTATGTATGGGGGGGTGTAGGGGCATCATACTGTGTATGGGGGACTGTTTTGGCCATCATACTGCATATGGGAGGCTATGGAGCATTTTTATAGGGAGGCACAATGGGAGATCATTATTATAGGGATGCACAGGTGTGTTAATAAAATGTGGCTCTTATAGATCATAAGAGATGATGGTGTCTTATAGTTCGTAAAGACGGATGATGTGAAGGCAATATTTTATAAGAGAGGACAGTGTGGAAGTCATATACCATAAGAGGGAGAGTGTGGGGGTCATATTTTATGAGGGGAGCACAGCAAGGGGAAATTATTTATTCAAGGTCATAACAAAGGCCAGATATTTTTTATTCAGGAGCATTAAAATCACGCTGTTATTTTTAAGGGCACCATGTTGGGATGTGCTGCAGAAGACCAGAAAAGAGGGAAGTCTGCAGAGACGGGCTGCAGACATGAAAAGTTATTAAGGGGTCTGAACAAAATGGAGAAGATAAGAAGAACAACCCTAATCAAAAAATATGTCACCTATAAGTTACCTGGATGTAAATATTTACTTGTGATACTAGCTACGTCTCATCAGTGCTGTGGTTCCTTTATGGTCTTCAGGATGATCATGGCTGGTTACACCAACTCTTAATATCTTCTTAAGATTGTTAAAGACATACTGGAAGTTGTAAGTTCATTGGAAACCAATGTATATTGTGGGTGCTAATGTGACATTGCAATTGATCACTGTACTAAGATTGATGATTTTTATATGTACTGATGGTGGTTTTGGTGCTGAATTCAAGTACTGATGGTGGTTCTAGTGATGTATTCATTTACTGATAGTTGGTATGGTGATATATTCATGTACTGATGGTGGTTCTGGTGCTGTATTCATGTAATAATGGTGGTTCTGATTATATATTTCTGTACTGATGGAGGTTCTAGTGATGTATGCATGTACTGATGGTAGTTCAGGTGATGTATTCATGTACTTATGGTGGTTCTGTTGATGCATGCATGTACTGATGGTGATCCTGGTGATGTATGCATGTACTAATAGTAGTTGTGGTAATGCATTCATGCACTAATGGCAGTTCTGGTGCTGTATTCCTTCACAATAGACAGTGATTTGTTCTGTATATTGCGATACTCTGCGTCTATTAGGTAAATTAAGTTACTGGCTTTTTTTACATGCATTTTTATCACATTTTTGCTACTGCAGTCTGTTTTAAATAACGCAGCTTTGTGTTTGATACTTCTTGGTGTTTGGCTTTGACCAAAACTTTATTGATACAGTCATGTGCTGAATACATCCATTTT
The DNA here is from genome assembly GCF_046119375.1 of Phyllobates terribilis. NCBI lineage: Eukaryota > Metazoa > Chordata > Amphibia > Anura > Dendrobatidae > Phyllobates > Phyllobates terribilis. The sequence goes on from NW_027362763.1 coordinate 665,076,167, forward strand.
TTTACCTGCAAATTTATCATATCTAGTGCAATTCTATGGGTTAAAGCCTGCAAATAAAACTCATTGTACCCGCAAGTGAAAAATTGACGTGTTGAAGATTATAAACACACACCCTTTTCAGTTTACACTGCATACCATAAAGCACGGTGGGCAGGAGATTTATATAAATCCCATCCACTTTCCTGGAACTGTAAGACACTGCGTTTTTTGGGCAGCGAATATATGCAGTGTTAAAAAATGCATCAAAAACTTATCATGGGAACTTCGCCTTAGAGTTAGGTGGCGACTTCATAACACTGAGCATTATCCATACACGTGGACACTGACACAGACGTACAGTTATGTCCATATGTGCCAAAGGGGTAAAGGGAAAATCACCCTAAAATATATAAATAAATCAAGATGCTTCAGACTATTATGGCTTCTAGTTTTACCCCCACAGATGTTCCTGGCATGTCCTATGCTGCTGGGAGGACTTTGCTACCTCCACTATGTAACTCTCTGACCTTTCTCTGGGTCACGCGGTGCAGCGCACAGGATACATTGTTGCTCCTTTCTTTACTCTTCTCCTTTTCTCCTTGCTCCAGAATAGAGGTCACTGTATCAGGTAATGGTTTATGTATGGGAAATGTTTCACTTTCGGAATTCAGTTCCAGAAATCTGAAAAGTATTTACTGACTGGAGAGAATGAGCGATGAAGCCACAATGTGCTGTCCAACAAGTCCCGGAGGAAGGGGAATCCAATAATCCACAATTACTGTATGCGGAGCCGACACAAGAGCCGGTCGCAGAGTGTTTGTCGCATGGGAAGGTTAGAAAAACAAGTCAAGACTTCTCTTGGATGAATTTCTTTGTATGTTTAGGAAGGCGCAGTCTGTATGTGGGTGCATACAACAATATACATACATGCACATAGTCACATACACGGCCACTGAAGGATCACATGGGGAAGCCTACCCTATTAGAAGATATTATGATAGTCTGTATAAAAGCCGAGGCAGGGAATGAGGCAGCCAGTATAAGGTGACTCGGGATGGTAATAGGACGTCACAGCTCAGCAATAGAGAAAGGGAGAGATGCTATACATCACTGAATAAACATTACAGATAGTGTGTAACAGCTCAGTATTTGTGCGTTGGTTATTTGAACATTTCTATGTTTGTTCATAAATGTGCCGTGTTTATATTTGGGCGCATTTAGGAGTGCACTTTCAGCACTGCGTTTGAAAAGTTAGTTTATGCAAATGTATCACACATGTACAAATATGTATAGAGGTATTTTCCCCCATATGAACATTTGTATATGTTTAGTTTACCTTGCGCGTTTTGTACACGTGTGAGTGTTTCCGTGCGCACCTAAAATGCACAAGTGCCTGGGCGGATGCGTGAACGCCAATGTGTAGCAAGGGTTGACGTGAGCATATCTGTCTGATATTGAGGCTTTTATTCGTCTGTGTGCCCATGGGCATCTGTGCAAGTATAAAAGTCGTATATACTGTATGCGCATATGTACGCATACGATTGTACAAGTACGAACCATTATCCATGTACGTGTCCGTATATGACAGCTTGTATTAATCCAGGAGGGTTTTCATTCTCTGAATCTATATGCAATGAATTTTCATTCATAAAAGTCAGCAGTGATCTTGAAAATGATGAGGAATTGACAGACAAAGCGTATTAGTAACTTGCCTGTGCAGGAAGCCTCTACTGATACAACCAGCGGGTGACAAATGTTCTTCAGGCGACAAAATGATTTGTGATTACACTGAGTCTAATGAGACGACATATGTGGAGCTGGGCGGACGTGCCGACGCCGTCAGACAGGGCTCATTGGACATAATGCATATTTGATGTTGCACAATCGCACATAACGATCAGCATGAAGAATAGACTTAGCTGCCGATACAATGAGGACGCAACGTTTTCATGGGGATTCGTTTTATCACCCATCACATGCAAATATTCAGCCGGAACGAGCAACAAATATTAGTGAGTGCGATGACACAGGACGCAGTGATCCTCAGGGCTTCAGTCTTTTCCCAGGTAAAGAGGCTGAAATGGCTCGAAATATATATCTATATGTGAAACGTATCGGAAAAGAACCTGTGTGATAGAACATACCAGAAAAATCTGCTTTTTCCCCCCATTGATGAGACATTTTTTCTCTTCTCCTGCCTCTTGAACTCATCACTCTCCCTGATAGAATGCTAACATCTACAAGACGGACTGCCAGCTTAATGATGGATCAGACTAAAGCTGCCTATTGGAGTCTATGGAGAGGGCAGGGGAGCAGAGTGATAAACATAGAGATAGATGATACTGCTTATTTCTAAGGGTCTATCTCAACCCAGAGTTGGATTCACAACTACACTGCTCAGTAATGCTGTATAACAGTGGTGCTCGAACGTTCTTCTTACCATGCGAGCCACATTCAGCTATAGAGAGTATTGCGAGCCACATCCAGACCCATTTGCACAAAGCATTGCCACAATTTTATTGCATTCAGTTTCAAGCGCCTCCTGTATCTGGCAGTATCATCCACTCTCCATCTTACCATACTTAAATTATCTCTCCACCCCCCAAGGCCAGTATATGCGCATCCAGATCTGCTCTGATTCTGGAGGGGCTAATCACAATAATCACCATCTGGAGACCTTCTCATCATAGCTGTTTGCTAGACCAGGTGCTAATGCATCAAGTTGGCAGACAGCCACGAACCAAACACCATGGGCCCACAAGCCACATGTGGCTCCCAAGCCACAGGTCAGGGACTGCTGTATAATGTCTTATGTGCTGCTTTTTCGTAAGCACTTGATCTCACCCCCAGAATTGTACTCAGCGCTACATTGTCCAGTACTTCTGTATAATATCCAGCTTCCAGCTGCTGCTGCTTTTCAGTAAATGTTTTGTCTCAAACCTTTGAGCTGGATTCACATGTACACTGTTCAGTACTGTCATATAAAATCCTTAATGCTGCCGCTGCTGTTTTATCTCACCCCAGAGATATAATTGACACCACCACCACTACAGCTGTATTAAATCATCCATCCTGCTGATTTTCAGTAAATGTTTTATCTCAACCCCATTGGTGCTGGATTCACATGTACACTGTTCAGTACTGTCGTATAATGTTCTCAATGCTGCCGCTGCTGTTTTATCTTACCCCGAAGCTATAATTGACACCACCACTACTGCTGTATTAAATCATCCATCCTGCTGCTTTTAGTAAATGTTTTATCTCAACCCTTTTAGCTGGATTCACATGTACACTGTTTAGTACTGTCGTATAAAATCCTTAATGCTGCAGCTGCTGTTTTATCTCACCCCAGAGATATAATTGACACCACCACTACTGCTGTATTAAATCAACCATCCTGCTGCTTTTCAGTAAATGTTTTATCTCAACCCCATTTAGCTGGATTCACATGTACACTGTTCAGTACTGTCGTATAATGTTCTCAATGCTGCCGCTGCTGTTTTATCTTACCCCGAAGCTATAATTGACACCACCACTACTGCTGTATTAAATCAACCATCCTGCTGCTTCTAGTAAGTGTTTTATCTCAACCCAGTGCTGGATTCACAGCCACACTGCTCTATATAATATCTTCAATGCCTGTTGCTGTTTTTCAACACATTCTATATAGAGAAAGGAGGGCAGGAATCCCTCACGTCTATGCGTGCTGTGCATGGGAGACATCATAGAAGATTTTATCTACCCAGTATGTCACCAAACAACTGAAAATCAGAGATAGAGCATGCAGAGGGGAAAAATGGTGAAAATGGGAGTGCGGATTAACCACGTAGGGTTGTAGATCTGGGTGCTGAAGGTCTGTGCAATTTTTAGGAGGAAAATTTGCCCTTGGAAAAGAGGTGGGAGACCTGAGACTGAGAAGATGGTGAAAAGGAGGTCGGAATATATGGTCGGGAACCTGCATATAACTAAGGAGTTGACTGCCAAAGAGGCAGCGAGACATGAAGAGGGAAGCAGTACAGCTGTCAGGAGCAGACAAGGGCATTCTCTTCTGACTTTCAGTGGTCCTGGGGCGTCTCCATTTAATAACCAGAGATGGTATGATAACGACAGATCACTGGGGTCAGGGAAGGGAGAGCCCCCAATGATTGTCTCATTACCAGGGACAGCAGCCTCCGAGCGGCTGTGAACAGTCCTTTAAGCCACAGTTTACTTGTCAAATATTTTTCACGTTTTATGTTAAATTTCATATTGCAGATTTTTCACCGTGCACTTGACAGGCATCCTCACCTCTATGAGTTCAGCGCTGTGCTTCCCCCCCTCATTCTGCGATTTGCCAGGCGAGCCCCCTGTGCCTCTGCACATTGACTGATATCTCATAGACACCTGCTCAGTAATTCATTCACGCAGATCTATACCGAGACCTAAAGGCGCATCCTGCAGATGAAGCTGCAAGACGCACCGTACATATCAATGATCCCCAGACAAAACTGCATTGTGCTGCCCCCCGTTTTCCCACTGTCAGGGGCCGAGACTTAATATTCAACACCTATAGGAAACAATGTGACGATACCAGAGTTATTATTCTAGGCACAGCCGGACCGGGGAAATCGATCGACAAGGACAGGGTGTGCAAACTTAACATGTAGCAAAACATCTCACCAGGAACTGTACAATCAGATTCAAGAAGCCGTGAAGTGTTGGCCGAGTCCGGAGCAGAGCCGGGATTCATTACATGGCAGCGCTAGAGCAAATCCTATGGAATTACTCCTCTGGAGGGAAATGAGTTCTTATACTCCAATCACAGCAAGAGCTGCCCCCTGCTGGATCCTAAACAAGAGGCTCTCCGCCAATAGGATGGATGTGAAAATGGGGGTCCAAACTGGTCTCTTCTTTAAAGAATCACTCCTTCTCCTCCCATCAAAAATTGTATCCTCTTTATATTTTGCAGTCATCACATTATAGAGCCCTGTGTACTTACAATTGCTCATTTTGCCTTTCTACCAGATAATTCTTCTCTTTTCCGTTAGATCGATGACATGATAATAAATGGCCTAGCTGAATCCTTCTAAGCTCTATGTAGAAGCCTCTTTTCCCTGCATGAGTTATCAGTCACTGCAAAAGGGAAGAGCTGGGTCAGGAGTTGAAGAGGTGATGACTCACGCAGGGAAAATAGACTTCCAGTTTCTACATAGAGAAAAGAGAAGAATTATCTGGGTAGAAAGGCAAAATGAGCAATAGTAAGTGCACAGCGCTGTATAATGTGATGACTGCAATATATTAAGAGGATAAAAATGTTAATGGGAGGAGGAGGAGGAGGAAGAGGAGGATGAAGAGTAACAGGAAGAGTAGGAGGAGGAAGAGGAGGAGGAGGAGTGCTTCTTTAAGGGGCCATATACACAAGACTGTAGGATTTAGCAATAGGGTGTGAAGTACTTGGTTTAACTACATTGTCTAATGGTTATGTTGTCAATTTAATTTCCATTTTTGTAATTTTTTCTATTAATGACCCCAATGTGGGGGTGTCCCATTACCGAGGAACCCATGAAATCCAGTCTACTCATCCATGGGGCTCAGTTTTTCTGTGGATACAATGTAGCACTGGCAGAGTGTTGAACTGGTCAACACCTGATGTCTATGGACCATCTGTTTCTTCCATCACTTTGAATAAAGGCTCTTGGTCAAGGCTGCAGACCACCATTGGTTACACAGAGGATTAGCGATGGAGCAGAGTAGAGATTAGGCCACGCACTTCTATCACAATGGTCCTGTGACCCCACTACCTTAATATAGTTTTGAACTTCCATTGTGTAAACTCTAAGACGCCATTAATTCCCTCCTAGTGTCAACTCTCCCAGCCCCTAACCACCTGGACTGTGCCTGAATCGGAAGGAGAAGACGTAAAGAGAGAGATATGTGTTTCACTTGGCAGATACTTCTCGTCCGACTGCAACTATGTAGCTTTTACCCAGAAAATAGTGGTACATGACCCTTATGGGTAAGAAACTGCTGAACTGGTCCCAGTGCCGGAGGTCAAGTGCCACCAATTATGAAGTGAGGAGTCATCCTCTAAAAGCCATCAAAGAAGTTACCATTAACATCTGAAATACTCTAGCCCACCAGGAATGTTGGTATTAAAGCCATTGCATCCCTAGCTCACCAGGAAGATTACCATCAAGTCTTCATTACCTAGACAGAGATGCTATCATTAACCTTCTCGCTACTCTAGACCACCAGGATTGTTACTGACGCGGCCGTGGAGTACTCGGCGCCGGGCCGGTTGATTCTTTTAGGATAGTCATGGTGGCGTGACCCAGTCTGTGGCTCCGAGCGGTCAATAACAGAGGGTAATAAAGTTTTGGGGATAAAGTTTCGTGACGCCACCCGTGGTATGCGGCTCTAGGTGGCCGCCGCTGCGGTGCAGATCCACTGGGGCCGTTGGTGACGCAGCAGAGTTGGTTCAGCTCTCCACGGGTAGAGCTAGGCCTCAGAGCAGTTAAAGAGGCAGCTTAGTTGTTGGTGTAGTGCAAGGCAGGTGACGCAGCAATTAAGTCAAGGACACAGCGGGGTGCAGTCTTCAAGTTTTTACTCACAGTTCTTATAATGTTCCAGGTTACAACTGTCAGCAGGTTATAACAGCTCACCGAGTCCTGTGTGCTCCGGGGAAGTGATCCAGCCAACTCTCAGATAACTTGGGTGCACTTGATCGGGACCCCCTTCTTGTGTACCTTCCCGGGTGGTCTCTCTGCGCTGGCTCTCGCCCTCCTGCCCTGCGAGCCAGTGGCCGCGGGCCTTGTCGGGCGACATCCTCTCTGTCCCCTTGTTCCTATTTGGCCACCTTTTCCGCAAATGTGTGTGGTTTTGGCTACGGCACTTAGAGATACCGCAGCCTCCGGTTTGCTAGCTGAGTCTTGCAGTCCTCCACTAGTCTGGGGCCGGTCCGCTACTGCGACCTGATCCCTTCTCCCGACTACGGTCGGCGTGAATGCAAGGGGCACGGGTGGACTCCACACTTCCCGTGCCCCTAGGATCCCTTCTCTGTCTCTGTAGCCCTTCTCTGACTCCCTCGCTCCTCTCGTTCTCTCTCCTACTGGGCCCCTCTGTCTGGACCCTACTTCAACGGTCCTCACTCACTGGGCCCTTCTAGATGTTTCTACTTGTCTTTTTATATTGTCTGTCATGTGACCCACGTCACTAACTGTCACTCTACGTGGTCCCCTCTACCTTCAGTCCTTCCTTGTGTGCTCCCCAAAACTACTTCCTCCACCCACCTCCTCTACCTAGTTCCCTCCTCCAGACAGAGACAGAAACTGTGCTCTCCCTCGGGAGCAATCTCGCCCTTCCCTACTGGAGTGATGTGGTGTTGGAAGTGGGTGTGTGGGTCCCGGATAGTGCTCCCTCCTTACCCGAGGGTGGGGTACCACAACTCTGGTTGACATGCAGTACCTCTGTGGCGACTGGACCCGCAGGGGTGCCACATAACCATTAAATCTTTGCTTACCTGCCCACCCCCCTAGGAAGATTACCATTAAGTCATTAATAATTCTCAAAAGCTAGGAATGCCACCATTAGCCTTTCCATTACTCTAGACCACCAGGGATGTTATTATAAACAGCTTTGTTTCCTTAGCCCACCAGGGAGAGTACCCTTAGGTCTTTCAATAACCTGGATAACCCAGAGATATTATTATTGTTTCATTATCTATAACATCTAGAGATGTAGTCATTACCATCCTCAATACTCAGGACCACCAGGGAAGTTATTATACACAGCTTTGGTTCCTTAGTCCACCATTAGGTTTTTCAATAACCTGGATAACCAGATTATTATTCTTGTGTCATTAGTCTTAACAATTAGAAATGTTGTCATTACCTTCCTCAATATTCTAGACCACCAGGGATGTTATTATTAACACCTTTTCCTCCCTCACCCACTAAGGAAGCCACCTTGAATTATTTAATTGAACTTCAAAACTAGAGGAGATAAATGACCCTCCTCACTACTCTAGACCACCAGGGATGTTATAATACACAGCTTTGGTTCCTTAGTCCACCATTAGGTTTTTCAATAACCTGGATAACCAGATTATTATTCTTGTGTCATTAGTCTTAACAATTAGAGATGTTGTCATTACCTTCCTCAATATTCTAGACCACCAGGGATGTTATTATTAACACCATTTCCTCCCTCACCCACTAAGGAAGCCACCTTTAATTATTTAATTGAACTTCAAAACTAGAGGAGATAAATGACCCTCCTCACTACTCTAGACCACCAGGGATGTTATAATACACAGCTTTGGTTCCTTAGTCCACCATTAGGTTTTTCAATAACCTGGATAACCAGATTATTATTATTGTGTCATTAGTCTTAACAATTAGAAATGTTGTCATTACCTTCCTCAATATTCTAGACCACCAGGGATGTTATTATTAACACCTTTTCCTCCCTTACCCACTAAGGAAGCCACCTTGAATTATTTAATTGAACTTCAAAACTAGAGGAGATAAATGACCCTCCTCACTACTCTAGACCACCAGGGATGTTATAATACACAGCTTTGGTTCCTTAGTCCACCATTAGGTTTTTCAATAACCTGGATAACCAGATTATTATTCTTGTGTCATTAGTCTTAACAATTAGAGATGTTGTCATTACCTTCCTCAATATTCTAGACCACCAGGGATGTTATTATTAACACCTTTTCCTCCCTTACCCACTAAGGAAGCCACCTTGAATTATTTAATTGAACTTCAAAACTAGAGGAGATAAATGACCCTCCTCACTACTCTAGACCACCAGGGATGTTATTATACACAGCTTTGGTTCCTTAGTCTACCATTAGGTTTTTCAATAACCTGGATAACCAGATTATTATTATTGTGTCATTAGTCTTAACAATTAGAAATGTTGTCATTACCTTCCTCAATATTCTAGACCACCAGGGATGTTATTATTAACACCTTTTCCTCCCTTACCCACTAAGGAAGCCACCTTGAATTATTTAATTGAACTTCAAAACTAGAGGAGATAAATGACCCTCCTCACTACTCTAGACCACCAGGGATGTTATTAGTAACAGCTTTGCTTCCCTGGCCCAGCAGGGAGGTTACTATTAAGTCTTCCATTAACCTGGACAACTTGACTAGCTATCATTACATTCCTCCCGATCACTTGACCACCAGGGATGGTATAAAACCTAAAAAAAAAGTATTTTTGACCCTTTTTGTAGGGTTTGGGAAATATTTAGAAAAGGGGGTTTTACTAAAAGTAACATCCCTGGTGGTCAAGTGACAACGAGAAGTGTAATGATCGATTCTCAAGTCTAATCCATGACATGTAGCTGCACTTTCCGCCCAATTTCCAGTGAATTTTTGCGCAGTAAATCGCCCCCCCACGTGCCACGATCCAAGTATCACATTGTAACATGATAAAATCCATGAAAACTTCAGCGGTTTCCCTTTTTTTTTCTATTACCAGCTTGTTGCACTTTTTCAGTCGAGTGTTCATAAGTATGGTAAATCTTTCCAGCGGTAATTATATTTTCTTTTACAAGTAGCAATTACTCTTAGATTTGCTCACAGACGCTTTCTCCTTTCCTCGCACATAATAACTTTTTAATTTTAACGGGAGAAATTTTTTTTTTTTTTTTTTTTTTTTTTTCTCGTCGTTGTTAAATTCTTCGTAGCCGCAGGTGAGATTTTAATGAAGTGAAAAAAAAAAAAAAAAGGAAATAATCACTCGACATAAAATTGTTATTATTATACTGTACAAGAGGAAATCACAAAGAAGTATCCAGTCATGTGGGAAAAAATGTGAAAAAATCGTGTAATTTTTAGACGTCGGACTTTTGTGTCGAGCTAATTACTGTTTTCGTGACGGCGAGCGTTTACATCAGCAACAAAGTCAATGGTTTTCCAAAATCTCCGTCTTTGGTGGCGACTTTGTACGAACGGATGAAATTAATTCCGATTTATTATTTATTTATTTTTTAGTTGTAGCTTAATCGCAGCTCGTTTTGTAACTTATCTTTAGAAAAGGAAGATGAATTAAGAAGGATAATGAATATACTGATTTGTTTCCTGCTCTTAAAGGGGTTTTCCATTTTATAACCCCCATGTTTTTTTTTTAAGAGCTAATAACGAGGTATCACATTGCTCAGATCAGCTGTGATCTTAAGAGATCATCTATCAGCAAGTGTTAAATTCCCCAGCAGCGCCACCACAGGTCAAATTAAGTATTGCACTGTTCAGTAGTTAGTCCATGTAAGAGATATTCACGGTGGGTCCTCCAGAGAGAGACAATCTTTATGGTCTCCATGGTAGGTCCTCCAGAGAGAGACAATCTTTATGGTCTCCATGGTGGGTCCTCCAGAGACACTTTTTATGGTCACCATGGTGGGTCCTCCAGAGAGAGACAATCTTTATGGTCACCATGGTGGGTCCTCCAGAGAGAGACAATCTTTATGGTCACCATGGTAGGTCCTGCAGAGAGAGACAATATTTATGGTCACCATGGTGCGTCCTCCAGAGAGAGACAATCTTTATGATCACCATGGTAGGTCCTCCAGAGAGAGACAATGTTTATGGTCTCCATGGTAGGTCCTCCAGAGAAAGACAATCTTTATGGTCACCATGGTGGGTCCTCCAGAGAGAGACAATCTTTATGGTCACCAAGGTGGGACCTCCAGAGAGAGACAATCTTTATGGTCACCATGGTAGGTCCCTAGAGAGAGAAAATCTTTATGGTCACCATGGTGGGTCCTCCAGAGAGAGACAATCTTTATGGTCACCATGGTGGGACCTCCAGAGAGAGACAATCTTTATGGTCACCAAGGTGGGACCTCCAGAGAGGAACAATCTTTATGGTCACCATGGTAGGTCCCTAGAGAGAGACAATCTTTATGGTCATCATGGTGGGTCCTCCAGAGAGAGACAATCTTTATGGTCACCATGGTGGGTCCTCCAGAGAGAGACAATCTTTATGGTCACCATGGTGGGACCTCCAGAAAGAGACAATCTTTATGGTCACCATGGTAGGTCCTCCAGAAAGAGACAATCTTTATGGTCACCATGGTAGGTCCTCTAGAGAGAGACAATCTTTATGGTCACCCTGGTGGGTCCTCCAGAGAGAGACAATCTTTATGGTCACCCTGGTGGGTACTCCAGAGACACTTTTTATGGTCACCGTGTGCTCCAACTGATACTGAAGAGACACCCCCTTGATAATTCTCTATAATGGGATCCATGAAAGGGTTATGCTAATTCAGATCTTGTCCTTCAAGGAACTGTCCATTTTAGGTACAGTATCCACGTGGTAAGAAAGGCTTCCCTCGAATAATCTGATCACAGGGAATTCTGCCACATTGACCCCTAGAGAACAGCTGGGATCTAAACAAGAACCAATTAATAAGTGTTATAGGCCCGACAGTGTCATCATAGGTGACATGATGGGATTCCTGCTCTCCTGTCTCTATGTAACACATGGTCAGCAGTACTGAGCAGTGTAGCTGTCAATCCAGCACCAAATGAGATAAAACACCTTCTCAAAATCAGCAGCTTTAACAACTGTATACCCAAGTAAGTGAGCAGTGTTGCTGCGAATCTAGCTACACAATAGGCTGTACATGTGATCCCACCAAGGACAACATCTGCAAGAAGTTTGTATGTTCTCCCCGTGTTTGCGTGGGTTTCCTCCCGCAATCCAAAGACATACTGATAGGGAATCTAGATTGTGAGCCCCAATGGGGACAGTGATAATAATGTCTGTAAATTGTCTGAATTGTAAAGCGCTGCGGAATATGTTGGCGCTATATAAATAAAACAATGATTTGATATTATTATATACAGTACAAGGTGGGGGTGGGGGGATTAAGATGGAAACTTTAACTTTATCCCAATTTTTTCATTATGATGATCCAAAACTGGCTTGTTCTCACCTGCTTTGTGGCTTTGCATTACAGAAGCCAAAATACTCTGATAGATCCATTGTTCACCATTCGTCCATAAGATACTATTGGCACCTGGACCCTACTGACGTGACGGAGTCTGACACATTCTCCTGATCTCGCCGTCCTTTTGATGGAGGAAATAGCGCTTCTTTCTGCAATGGACTCGGGAACTGACACTTTCAATGGCTCCTATACAGATGTAAACTCACCACCCATTACCTGAGCCGCGAGGGGCTTGTTTGAATGGTCACTGACAATTCAGCAAAAGTTTACATAACTCAAAACTACAACTGAACGTAAGAAACTTTGCAACATTTCTTATCAGACTGACAAATATGTTCCTTTCTCCACTTATGAGCCACTTCTTTTACACCCTCAACCTCCGCTTTCTAAACTCAACACTTCCTCTTTTACTCAAGCAATAGGCAGTGTCAGCTAACTGAGAGATCAGATTACAACTACCCATAGAAATCTATGTAGAGGGTTGAAGATAGAAGAGGGAAGGAAGAGAATGAGAGAGGAGGGGACACACATAGACATGTTTATCTCATCCCAGAGCTTTGTTCACAGCTACAGTGCTCAGTACTACTATGTAATGTCATTCATGCAGCTCACGTTTTCAGTAAGTGTTTTTTTTCCCACCACAGTGCTGGATTCACAGCTACACTCCACAGGTGTGCTGTAAAATATCCTCTATGCTGCTACTTCTAGCTAGTGTTCATATCATCCAGAGCTAGATTCACAGCAACACTGCTCACTTACTTGGGTATACAGCTATTAAAGCTGCTGATTTTGAGTAGCTGTTTATCTCATTTGGTGCTGGATTGACAGCTACACTGCTCAGTACTGCTGACCATGTGTTACATAGAGACAGGAGAGCAGGAATCCCTCCTATCTGTGTGTGCTGTGTATGGGAGACACCATACAGGCTAGTTTCCAACCACTAAGTCAGAGACAATTGAATATTGGGCTGATTCTAATGAAATTAGTGACCAATGCACATAAAATTATAGCACAGCTCCTGACATTATCTAGCTTATCACATGTAGCATAAAATACACAGTATGAAAATCTCCGTCCCAAATAATAAAATGTTTATAGGAGACAATAAAAGGCTTGAAATTAGAGCACATCGCCAGCTTTCTCCAGCCCTTCCCATCCACCTCCTATCTTCTACCACCCACTCGGGGACAACAAGGCCCGACAATAAAGCAGACCGAAGACTATTTCTGTATTATTCTATCATTTTATTTCTATTTTTTTTATTTTTTATTTTTATTTTTTGTCCAATCTTCATATTTTGTGATTTTCCAATTGAAAACCTCATAATAAACAACCTGCAAAAACTGTTGATGAAGCGACTCCGCAGACACGGGAGTTAAATGAAGTATTGATTTTAGGAGGCCGACATGCCAAAATCCTCTCCGTGATCCCTCAAAGTTGAATTTAAGATTGAACGGTAGAACATTAGATATAAATAAATGGCGCTGGCTGGTTGTCCTGCTCCCGGTGACAGAAGACGCCGCCGGCAAAGCCGCCTGCTTAGACTTCACAGGTTGCTGCAGTGACAGCGGTCATGTTTGCTGCATACATCACTGCACACAATGTCTGCGCGCACATCCGTGCAGAATGTAAGACACGGCGACAGGCGGAGAGCAGAGAGGGGGCGCTATATAATATACACCAAAATCCTCCAAGTGTCCGCTGTCCTATATGTGTAGGTCCTGTATGATCATCACTGCGGCGACCGAGCGATCCGCCCCCAGATTACTCCGACTATAAGGCGAGGGGAACAAATAAGAGACTTCATTATGTGTAGATGGAAGAAGAGAAAGGGGAAAATGATGCAGACAAAGGCAGGAGGAAGGAGGAAAGGGAGAAAAAGAAGAAGAGAAAAGGAGAAGAAAAGAGGAAGCAGAAAAAGTAGGGAGGAAGGAAGGAAGGAGAGAAAGTGGAAGGAAGAACAGAGAGTGGAAAAAGAGAGAAGAAAGAGGAAGGAACAAAAGTGAGGAAGGAAGGAATGGAAAAAGGAGAAGAGAAAAGGAGAAGAAAAGAGGAAGCAGAAAAAGTAGGGAGGAAGGAAGGAAGGAGAGAAAGTGGAAGGAAGAATAGAGAGTGGAAAAAGAGAGAAGAAAGAGGAGGGAACAAAAGTGAGGAAGGAAGGAATGGAAAAAGGAGAAAAAGAAGAAGAGAAAAGGAGAAGAAAAGAGGAAGCAGAAAAAGTAGGGAGGAAGGAAGGAAGGAGAGAAAGTGGAAGGAAGAATAGAGAGTGGAAAAAGAGAGAAGAAAGAGGAAGGAACAAAAGTGAGGAAGGAAGGAATGGAAAAAGGAGAAGAGAAAAGGAGAAGAAAAGAGGAAGCAGAAAAAGTAGGGAGGAAGGAAGGAAGGAGAGAAAGTGGAAGGAAGAACAGAGAGTGGAAAAAGAGAGAAGAAAGAGGAAGGAACAAAAGTGAGGAAGGAAGGAATGGAAAAAGAAGAAGAGAAAAGGAGAAGAAAAGAGGAAGCAGAAAAAGTAGGGAGGAAGGAAGGAGAGAAAGTGGAAGGAAGAACAGAGAGTGGAAAAAGAGAGAAGAAAGAGGAGGGAACAAAAGTGAGGAAGGAAGGAATGGAAAAAGGAGAAAAAGAAGAAGAGAAAAGGAGAAGAAAAGAGGAAGCAGAAAAAGTAGGGAGGAAGGAAGGAAGGAGAGAAAGTGGAAGGAAGAACAGAGAGTGGAAAAAGAGAGAAGAAAGAGGAGGGAACAAAAGTGAGGAAGGAAGGAATGGAAAAAGAAAAAGAAGAAAAAAGGAGAAGAAAAGAGGAAGTATAAAAAGTACTCATTGTCCCACGTTTTTATCACTTTTATCAAAGCAATGATGAAAAATGTTTGTCAAGAAGGAAAAAGAAAGAAGAATGGTAGCGAAAGAAAGAGAGGAAGAGGAAGGAAAACTAGAGAGTGGAAGCAAGACTAGGGAGTGGAAGAAGAGAGAGAATAGAACTGAGGAAGGAAGGTAAAAATAGAGTGAGGATGGAAGATTAGAGGGTTAAAGGAAGGAATGGAGAAAGGAAGGAAGGAAGGAAGGATGGATGGATGGAAGGGAAAAATACAGAGAGAATGGAACTAAGGAATGAAAGGGAGGAAGGAAGAGAAAAATAGAGTGAGGGTGGAAAATTAGAGGGAAGAAGGAAGGAAGGATGGAAGGAAAAGTAGAGAGGAAGAGAGAGTGGAAGGAAGAATGGAGAGAAAGGAAAATACAGAGAGAATGGAACTAAGGAATGAAAGGGAGGAAGGAAGGGAAAAATAGAGTGAGGATGGAAAATTAAAGGGAGGAAAGAAGGAATGGAGGAAGGAAGGATGGAAGGAAAAGTAGAGAGGAAGAAAGAGTGGAAGGAAGAATGGAGAGAGAAAGGAAAAATAGAGAGAGAAATCATGGAAGGAAGGAGAGCAGAGAATGGAAGGAATAAATGAATGAAAGAAAGAAGGGAAAAAAGGAAAAAGGAAAAAAAGAAAGAAAGAATGATGAAGAAAAGGAAGGAAATAGAAGCAAAAATAGAAAACAGAAAGAGAAGGACAGAGTAGTAGAAGAGGAATAATAAGAACACGGAAGTGGAAAATATTAATGAAAATAAGAGGGAAAAGAAGAGAGAGAATGAGAAAGAAGATACATTAGAAAAGGAAAAAATAAAGTGGAACTTAAAAAAAAAAATTAAGAGAATTCTAGGAAACAACCAAATGGGAGAAGAAGCAAAAGAGAGAACACAAAAGAAGAGAAGACGAAAATGAATTAGGAGGAAAAAGAAACATAAGGAAACAGGAAAGGAAGGAAAGAGAGAGAGAGGAAGAAAGAGAGAAAGAAAGAGGTGAGGGAGGATATAAGAAAAAAAGAGAAAAGTATATGAGGAATAAAAGAAATAAGGAAAAAGGAGAAAGGGAAAAAAACTAAAAAGAAAAAGAATAAGTAAAGAGAGAAGACGAAGGAGATGATGGAAAAGAAGATGGGACATACAAATTAAAAGGAAAGTAAAAATGGAAAAAGATGGAGAAGAATATACTAGAAAAATGAATAAACAAGAAAAAAAACAGAAATCAAGAAGGAATGTAGAAAGCCAAAAAGGAGGAACAAGAAACACAATTTATATATATATACATGTACAGTATATATAGATAGATAGGTGATAGAGAAGGTATAAAGGAGGTGACTCCCATCCTAGTTGTCCAATAGTCCTAAAAGATCATCCCTTTAATGTGTGCACCAATATTTTTTTCTTTTTTGGGGGGGGGGTATATTGATGTTCTTGGATCTTTCTGTGACTTTTGTATTTTTATATTATGAACTTTGCATATAATTGACACCATGTGGAATTAGTCTTTGCAGCTGTTGTATCCATTAAGTATCAAATCTACGGCGGGCGGCCGCAATCATTGTTTACCTCATTACAGTTTGTGATCAGTATTAGTCCTATCACCAGGAGTGCTGGAGGCTGCACTCTGCCAGCACCATGGGGCGCCGGCATCTGCTATACAACACACCACGGGGGCTACAAGGGACTAATAAAGACTCCTTCAGTCTTTTTGTCTTGCAGAAGATAATCCTGGGATCAGTCTATGGGGATTATACCAGATTCCACTTCTATTAGGATTGAATGCATTTCAGTCCAGATTTCACACTGTAATTCTCAGGGAAATGGCGGCATTACCTTCTTTCACATGTGATCCCAATGTTACAAATGTTGGATGACAATGGGAAAGAAAGACGTAAGTGATATCGCAAATATATCAAAAATTCATAGGGTTCCAGGGCATGGATATTCCATATTTCCACTATCGCTTGGATTTTCCACCAATATCTGATTGCTTTGACCCCCACTGACCACAAGACTTTCAATTCTGCTGAACCCCTGGGAGGCGTCCAAAGATAGTTGAGCAGAACTGACACTTTGCACTTATGATCGTTGAGGGTCATAGCAATCAGATATTATGGGAAGTACGGGAAAAGAAAGAATAACCAAGTGTCAATTCTGCTCAAATGATTTTGGAACCACTCATCGTGGTCGATGGTCAATCATCTAGCCTTCAAAAAAGAGATCAGCAGAACTGATGCATTGCTCTGGGGATCGATGGTGGTCACAGCAATCAAACATTGATGGAAAATCCAAGTCATGGTGGAAATATAGGAAAGAAAAAAGAAAACAAGTGGGTTGGTCAACTCTTTTTTGGAAACAAATATGGGGCTTAAATAGTAATAATAGTAATCATGGGGCACCATAGCAAAAGTTCTAAATGGACCATCAGAGTATAATACCATCACAGTGAATTTCTACACAGTTCCCTCCAGATGCACGGTATGATGACCCTACTGTTCCCACTCAGCAAAGTATGGTGACCCCAACACAGTATGATGCCCCAATTATGACTCCCAACACAGCTCTCCACACAATATGATGGTTCCCACACAATCATCCATACTGTATAATGGCCCCCACTAGTTCTCTAAACAGTATAATGGCCCCCACACATTACGAAGGACCCCACACAAAGCTCCACACTGTATAATGGCCCCCACTAGCCCTCCAAATGGTATAATGGCCCCCACACAGTATGATGAACCCCACACAAAGCTCCACACTGTATAATGGCCCCCACTAGCCCTCCAAACGGTATAATGGCCCCCACACAGTATGATGAACCCCACACAAAGCTCCACACTGTATAATGGCCCCAACTAGCCCTCCAAACAGTATAATGGCCTCCACACAGTATGATGGACCCCACACAATCATCCACACTGTATAATGGCCATAAATAGTTCTCCAAACAGTATAATGGCCTCCACACAGTATGATGGACCCCACACAATCATCCTCACTGTATAATGGCCATCAATAGTTCTCCAAACAGTAAAATGGCCTCCACACAGTATGATGGCCCCCACACAATCATCCACACTGTATAATGGCCCCCACTAGTTCTCCAAACAGTATAATGGCCCCCACACAGTATAATGGACCCCACACAATCATCCACACTGTATAATGGCCCCATATAGCTCTCCAAACAGTATAATAGCCCCTACATAGCCCTCCGAACAGTATAATAGTCCCCACATAAAAAATAAACAATTATTCACTTCTCCCCATTCCCCCATTGCTCTGGTCTCCTCAGTATGTTTGCTGCAGCTCTGCACTGCTCGGCACAGCAGTGTATTGTAGGGACGTCATCGTACCCGTTATGCTGAGATATCAGTCGCAGAGGGAGAAATGATGCAGAAGGGAGCATCAGCTCCCTCATCCATCATTGCTTCAACTTTATCACCATCGGCATGCAGGATGCCGATACAGTTAAAAGTGCGATACTAGGTGGAATGGGGGGGGGGGGCAGTGCTGCCATTGGCACCGTGCCCCCCAGACTTACGGGCCCCATAGCGGCCACGTGCCCTGCTGCCATTAGCGTTAAGCCACTGAAGCAAATCATTGTAGTTAATGGCCGATCAGGCTGCCTTCAAAAACAACTCAGAATTATTGACACTTTGTTCTAGCGGTCAGTGGGGGTCACAGCAATCAAACATTGACGGAAAAAACCAAGCCATAATAAATATGATAAAACCATAGGAAGGTCGAACTAATATCATCAGTGTTTGCAATGTCACTTGCAACTTTCTTTCCTATTGCAAACCAACATTTCCAACATTAAAAAAAGAAGATGAGTCAAGAAGATCTGAAGAGGAAAAACACTTTCATTGCGCATCTACTGCTTTATTCCAGCATCAGTCACAACCGGACCTTTTAAACATTGTAGAAAGTCATCAAAGTCTCAATACAAGTAACATTTTTATTGTTTTCGCATTCTGTCAATCATAACCTTTCTTGGTGTGGCTGTTTGAGATCTTCCCCCACTTCACCGGATTCAGCCTCGTATTATTTTTAGTCTGCCCTACATTTATCAACATGACATCCGCCAGTAGAAACATCCCGGCACACCGCAAGCACAGTGCCCCAGTATTATTCAATCCTTTATATTCATTTTTTTGTCACTTTTTAGTGCTTTCACCAGTCTGAAGTGTCTGATAACAGGGAGCAATAGAGGCCTGATAGACCGGATACTGACTGGAGGTATATAGTCTTTGCACACAGTATACACCTTGTGCACTTGTCAGGCCCAGTTTGCAGAACACCACCCATCAAATGTATTGTAGGGTCGGTCAGAACTCAATTTTTCTAGTGTTATGTTGTATAGAAATTGCCTGATGGCCACAAACACCGCAGCCGCTCCAGATATCATAATCCCTGCCGATTCCTCAGCTCTCGTATCGTCCTCTACGTCAGAAATCCACAGGCCCAGACTTCATTCAGTCTTGACAATGACCTTTGAGAAAACTCACAGAGCAGAACGGGATGGTGAAATTTCAGATTGATTCTCTGTGTCGTCTCCTGTATATCAGGGCCGGTTACATGAACTCAAAACAAGAAAAAGGGCCAAGGATACAGGGGTACGGAGGAAAAGTGTAACCATAGGGGGGGCACAGAGGAACCACAACTATAGGGGTGCGAAGCAGAAGAGTATCCATAGGAGGTAGAGAGCAAGGGATAAGACACAGAGGAGAGAGCAGGAGAGAAGTCACAGAGGAGAGAGCAGGAGAGAAGCCACAGAGGAGAGAGCAGGAGAAAAGCCATAGGGGAGAGAGCAGGAGAGAAGCCATAGAGGAGAGAGGAGGAGAGAAGCCATAGAGGAGAGAGCAGGAGAGAAGCCATAGAGGAGAGAGGAGGAGAGAAGCCATAGAGGAGAGAGCAGGAGAGAAGCCATAGAGGAAAGAGCAGGAGAGAAGTCACAGAGGAGAGAGGAGGAGAGAAGCCATAGAGGAGAGAGCAGGAGAGAAAGCATAGAGGAGAGAGCAGGAGAGAAGCCATAGAGGAGAGAGCAGGAGAGAAAGCATAGAGGAGAGAGGAGGAGAGAAGCCATAGAGGAGAGAGCAGGAGAGAAGCCATAGAGGAGAGAGGAGGAGAGAAGCCATAGAGGAGAGAGCAGGAGAGAAGCCATAGAGGAAAGAGCAGGAGAGAAGTCACAGAGGAGAGAGGAGGAGAGAAGCCATAGAGGAGAGAGCAGGAGAGAAAGCATAGAGGAGAGAGCAGGAGAGAAGCCATAGAGGAGAGAGCAGGAGAAAAGTCATAGAGGAGAGAGCAGGAGAGAAGCCATAGAGGAGAGAGCAGGAGAGAAGCCATAGAGGAGAGAGCAGGAGAGAAGTCACAGAAGAGAGAGCAGGAGAGAAAGCATAGAGGAGAGAGGAGGAGAGAAGCCATAGAGGAGAGAGCAGGAGAAAAGCCATAGAGGAGAGAGCAGGAGAGAAGCCATAGAGAAGAGAGCAGGAGAGAAGCCATAGAGGAGAGAGCAGGAGAGAAGCCATAGAAGAGAGAGCAGGAGAGAAGTCACAGAAGAGAGAGCAGGAGAGAAAGCATAGAGGAGAGAGGAGGAGAGAAGCCATAGAGGAGAGAGCAGGAGAAAAGCCATAGAGGAGAGAGCAGGAGAGAAGCCATAGAGAAGAGAGCAGGAGAGAAGCCATAGAGGAGAGAGCAGGAGAAAAGTCATAGAGGAGAGAGCAGGAGAGAAGCCATAGAGGAGAGAGCAGGAGAGAAGTCACAGAAGAGAGAGCAGGAGAGAAAGCATAGAGGAGAGAGGAGGAGAGAAGCCATAGAGGAGAGAGCAGGAGAGAAGCCATAGAAGAGAGAGCAGGAGAGAAGTCACAGAAGAGAGAGCAGGAGAGAAAGCATAGAGGAGAGAGGAGGAGAGAAGCCAAAGAGGAGAGAGCAGGAGAAAAGCCATAGAGGAGAGAGCAGGAGAGAAGCCATAGAAGAGAGAGCAGGAGAGAAGTCACAGAAGAGAGAGCAGGAGAGAAAGCATAGAGGAGAAAGCAGGAGAGAAGCCGTAGAGGAGAGAGCAGGAGAGAAGTCACAGAGGAGAGAGCAGGAGAGAAAGCATAGAGGAGAAAGCAGGAGAGAAGCCGTAGAGGAGAGAGCAGGAGAGAAGTCACAGAGGAGAGAGCAGGAGAGAAAGCATAGAGGAGAGAGCAGGAGAGAAGTCACAGAGGAGAGAGCAGGAGAGAAGTCACAGAGGAGAGAGGAGGAGAGAAGCCATAGAGGAGAGAGCAGGAGAAAAGTCATAGAGGAGAGAGCAGGAGAGAAGCCATAGAGGAGAGAGCAGGAGAGAAGCCATAGAGGAGAGAGCAGGAGAGAAGTCACAGAAGAGAGAGCAGGAGAGAAAGCATAGAGGAGAGAGGAGGAGAGAAGCCATAGAGGAGAGAGCAGGAGAGAAGCCATAGAAGAGAGAGCAGGAGAGAAGTCACAGAAGAGAGAGCAGGAGAGAAAGCATAGAGGAGAGAGGAGGAGAGAAGCCAAAGAGGAGAGAGCAGGAGAAAAGCCATAGAGGAGAGAGCAGGAGAGAAGCCATAGAAGAGAGAGCAGGAGAGAAGTCACAGAAGAGAGAGCAGGAGAGAAAGCATAGAGGAGAGAGCAGGAGAGAAGTCACAGAGGAGAGAGCAGGAGAGAAAGCATAGAGGAGAAAGCAGGAGAGAAGCCGTAGAGGAGAGAGCAGGAGAGAAGTCACAGAGGAGAGAGCAGGAGAGAAAGCATAGAGGAGAGAGCAGGAGAGAAGTCACAGAGGAGAGAGCAGGAGAGAAGTCACAGAGGAGAGAGGAGGAGAGAAGCCATAGAGGAGAGAGCAGGAGAGAAGCCATAGAGGAGAGAGCAGGAGAGAAAGCATAGAGGAGAGAGGAGGAGAGAAACCATAGAGGAGAGAGCAGGAGAGAAGCCATAGAAGAGAGAGCAGGAGAGAAGTCACAGAAGAGAGAGCAGGAGAGAAAGCATAGAGGAGAGAGGAGGAGAGAAACCATAGAGGAGAGAGCAGGAGAAAAGCCATAGAGGAGAGAGCAGGAGAGAAGCCATAGAGGAGAGAGGAGGAGAGAAGCCATAGAGGAGAGAGCAGGAGAGAAGTCACAGAGGAGAGAGCAGGAGAGAAAGCATAGAGGAGAGAGGAGGAGAGAAGCCATAGAGGAGAGAGCAGGAGAGAAGTCACAGAGGAGAGAGCAGGAGAGAAAGCATAGAGGAGAGAGCAGGAGAGAAGCCGTAGAGGAGAGAGCAGGAGAGAAGTCACAGAGGAGAGAGCAGGAGAGAAGCCGTAGAGGAGAGAGCAGGAGAGAAGTCACAGAGGAGAGAGGAGGAGAGAAGCCATAGAGGAGAGAGCAGGAGAGAAGCCAGAGAAGAGAGAGCAGGAGAGAAGTCACAGAAGAGAGAGCAGGAGAGAAAGCATAGAGGAGAGAGCAGGAGAGAAGTCACAGAGGAGAGAGCAGGAGAGAAAGCATAGAGGAGAGAGGAGGAGAGAAGCCATAGAGGAGAGAGCAGGAGAAAAGCCATAGAGGAGAGAGCAGGAGAGAAGCCATAGAGGAGAGAGGAGGAGAGAAGCCATAGAGGAGAGAGCAAGAGAGAAGCCATAGAAGAGAGAGCAGGAGAGAAGTCACAGAAGAGAGAGCAGGAGAGAAGCCACAGAGGAGAGAGTAGGAGAGAAGCCATAGAGGAGAGAGCAGGGGAGTAGTCACAGAGGAGAGAGCAGGAGAGAAGCCGTAGAGGAGAGAGCAGGAGAGAAGTCACAGAGGAGAGAGCAGGAGAGAAAGCATAGAGGAGAGAGCAGGAGAGAAGCCGTAGAGGAGAGAGCAGGGGAGTAGCCATAGAAGAGAGAGCAGGCGAGAAGCCATAGAGGAGAGAGCAGGAGAGAAGCCATAGAGGAGAGAGCAGGAGAAAACCCATAGAGGAGAGAGCAGGAGAGAAGCCATAGAGGAGAGAGGAGGAGAGAAGCCATAGAGGAGAGAGCAGGAGAGAAGCCATAGAAGAGAGAGCATGAGAGAAGTCACAGAAGAGAGAGCAGGAGAGAAGCCACAGAGGAGAGAGCAGGAGAGAAGCCATAGAGGAGAGAGTAGGAGAGAAGCCATAGAGGAGAGAACAGGAGAGAAGCCATAGGGGAGAGAGCAGGAGAGAAGTCACAGAGGAGAGAGCAGGAGAGAAGCCATAGAGGAGAGAACAGGAGAGAAAGCATAGAGGAGAGAGCAGGAGAGAAGCCGTAGAGGAGAGAGCAGGAGAGAAGTCACAGAGGAGAGAGCAGGAGAGAAAGCATAGAGGAGAGAGGAGGAGAGAAGCCATAGAGGAGAGAGCAGGAGAAAAGCCATAGAGGAGAGAGCAGGAGAGAAGCCATAGAGGAGAGAGGAGGAGAGAAGCCATAGAGGAGAGAGCAGGAGAGAAGCCATAGAAGAGAGAGCAGGAGAGAAGTCACAGAAGAGAGAGCAGGAGAGAAGCCACAGAGGAGAGAGTAGGAGAGAAGCCATAGAGGAGAGAGCAGGAGAGAAGCCATAGAGGAGAGAGCAGGAGAGAAGCCATAGAGGAGAGAGCAGGAGAGAAGCCATAGAGGAGAGAGTAGGAGAGAAGACATAGAGGAGAGAGCAGGAGAGAAAGCATAGAGGAGAGAGCAGGAGAGAAGCCGTAGAGGAGAGAGCAGGAGAGAAGTCACAGAGGAGAGAGCAGGAGAGAAAGCATAGAGGAGAGAGCAGGAGAGAAGCCGTAGAGGAGAGAGCAGGGGAGTAGCCATAGAAGAGAGAGCAGGCGAGAAGCCATAGAGGAGAGAGCAGGAGAGAAGCCATAGAGGAGAGAGCAGGAGAAAAGCCATAGAGGAGAGAGCAGGAGAGAAGCCATAGAGGAGAGAGGAGGAGAGAAGCCATAGAGGAGAGAGCAGGAGAGAAGCCATAGAAGAGAGAGCAGGAGAGAAGTCACAGAAGAGAGAGCAGGAGAGAAGCCACAGAGGAGAGAGCAGGAGAGAAGCCATAGAGGAGAGAGTAGGAGAGAAGCCATAGAGGAGAGAGCAGGAGAGAAGTCACAGAGGAGAGAGCAGGAGAGAAGCCATAGAGGAGAGAACAGGAGAGAAGCCATAGGGGAGAGAGCAGGAGAGAAGTCACAGAGGAGAGAGCAGGAGAGAAGCCATAGAGGAGAGAACAGGAGAGAAGCCATAGACAGGAGAGAAGCCATAGAGGAGAGAGCAGGAGAGAAGCCATAGAGGAGAGAGCAGGAGAGAAGTCACAGAGGAGAGAGCAGGAGAGAAGCCATAGCGGAGAGAGGAGGAGAGAAGCCATAGAGGAGAGAGCAGGAGAGAAGCCATAGAAGAGAGAGCAGGAGAGAAGTCACAGAAGAGAGAGCAGGAGAGAAGCCACAGAGGAGAGAGCAGGAGAGAAGCCATAGAGGAGAGAGTAGGAGAGAAGCCATAGAGGAGAGAGCAGGAGAGAAGTCACAGAGGAGAGAGCAGGAGAGAAGCCATAGAGGAGAGAACAGGGGAGAAGCCATAGGGGAGAGAGCAGGAGAGAAGTCACAGAGGAGAGAGCAGGAGAGAAGCCATAGAGGAGAGAACAGGAGAGAAGCCATAGACAGGAGAGAAGCCATAGAGGAGAGAGCAGGAGAGAAGCCATAGAGGAGAGAGCAGGAGAGAAGTCACAGAAGAGAGAGCAGAAGAGAAACCATAGAGGAGAGAGCAGGAGAGAAGCCATAGAGGAGAGAGCAGGAGAGAAGCCATAGAGGAGATAGTAGGAGAGAAGCCATAAAGGAGAGAGCAGGAGAGAAGCCATAGAGGAGAGAGTAGGAGAGAAGCCATAGAGGAGAGAGCAGGAGAGAAGCCATAGAAGAGAGAGCAGGAGAGAAGTCACAGAGGAGAGAGCAGAAGAGAAACCATAGAGGAGAGAGCAGGAGAGAAGCCATAGAGGAGAGAGCAGGAGAGAAGCCATAGAGGAGAGAGTAGGAGAGAAGCCATAGAGGAGAGAGCAGGAGAGAAGTCACAGAGGAGAGAGCAGGAGAGAAGCCATAGAGGAGAGAACAGGAGAGAAGCCATAGGGGAGAGAGCAGGAGAGAAGACACCGAGGAGAGAGCAGGAGAGAAGCCATAGAGGAGAGAACAGGAGAGAAGCCATAGACAGGAGAGAAGCCATAGAGGAGAGAGGAGGAGAGAAACCATAAAGGAGAGAGGAGGAGAGAAACAATAGAGGAGAACAGGAGAGAAGTCATAGAGGAGAGAGCAGGAGAGAAGTCATAAAGGAGAGAGCAGGAGAGAAGCCATAGAGGAGAGAGCAGGGGAGTAGTAACAGAGGAGAGAGCAGGAGAGAAGCCATAGAGGAGAGAGAAGGAGAGAAGCCATAGACGAAAGAACAGGAGAGTAGCCATAGAGGAGAGAGCAGGAGAGAAGCCATAGAAGAGAGAGCAGGGGAGTAGTCACAGAGGAGAGAGCAGGAGAGAAGCCATAGAAGAGAGAGCAGGAGAGAAGTCACAGAGGAGAGAGCAGGAGAGAAACCATAGAGGAGAGAGCAGGAGAGAAGCCATAGAGGAGAGAGCAGGAGAGAAGCCATAGAGGAGAGAGTAGGAGAGAAGTCACAGAGGAGAGAGCAGGAGAGAAGCCATAGAGGAGAGAACAGGAGAGAAGCTATATGGGAGAGAGCAGGAGAGAAGTCACAGAGGAGAGAGGAGGAGAGAAACCATAGAGGAGAACAGGAGAGAAGTCATAGAGGAGAGAGCAGGAGAGATGTCATAAAGGAGAGAGCAGGAGAGAAACCGTAGAGGAGAGAGAAGGAGAGTAGTCACAGAGGAAAAAGCAGGAGAGAAACCATAGAGGAGAGAGCAGGAGAAAAGCCATAGAGGAGAGAGAAGGAGAGAAGCCATAGACGAGAGAGCAGGAAAGAAGCCATAGAGGAGAGAGGAGAGAAGCCATAGAGGAGAGAGGAGGAGAGAAACCATACAGAAGAGAGCAGGAGAGAAGCCATAGAGGAGAGAGAAGGAGAGAAGCCATAGAGGAGAGAGGAGGAGAGAAACCATAGAGGAGAACAGGAGAGAAGGGAGAGAGCAGGAGAGAAGTCATAGAGGAGAGAGGAGGAGAGAAGCCATAGAGGAGAGAGGAGGAGAGAAGCCATAGAGGAGAATAGGAGAGAAGTCATAGAGGAGAGAGCAGGAGAGAAGTCATAAAGGAGAGAGCAGGAGAGAAGCCATAGAGGAGAGGGCAGGACAGAAGCCATAGACGAGGACAGGAGAGAAGCCATAAAGTAAAGAGCAGGAGAGAAGTCATGGAAGAGAGAGCAGGAGAGAAGTCATACAGGAGAGAGCAGGAGAGAAGCCAAAGAAGAGAGAGCAGGAAAGTAGTCAGAGAGGAAAGAGCAGGAGAGAAGTCATAGGGGAGAGAGCAGGAGAGAAGCCATAGAGAAGAGAGCAGGAGAGAAGCCATAGAGTATAGAGAAGCCATAGAGGAGAGAGTAGGAGAGAAACCATACAGGAGAGAGCAGGAGAGAAACCATAGATGAGAGAGCAGGAGAGAAGTCATACAGGAGAGAGCAGGAGAGAAACCATAGAAGAGAGAGCAGGAGAGTAGTCATAGAGCAAAGAGCAGGAGAGAAGCCATAGGGGAGAGAGCAGGAGAGAAGCCATAGAGAAGAGAGCAGAAGAGAAGTCACAGAGGAGAGAGTAGGAGAGAAGCCATAGAAGAGAGAGCAGGAGAGAAGCCTTAAAGGAGAGAGCAGGAGAGAAGCCATAGAGGTGAGAGTAGGAGAGAAGCCATAGAAGAGAGAGCAGGAGAGAAGCCATAGAGGAGAGAGCAGGAGAGAAGCCATAGAGGAGAGAGCAGGAGAGAAAGCATAGAGGAGAGAGCAGGAGAGAAGCCATAGAGGAGAGAGCATAAGAGAAGCCATAGAAGAGAGAGCAGGAGAGAAACCATAGAGGAGAGAGCAGGAGAGAAAGCATAGAGGAGAGAGCAGGAGAGAAGCCATAGAGGAGAGAGCAGGAGAGAAGCCGTAGAGGAGAGAGCAGGAGAGAAAGCATAGAGGAGAGAGCAGGAGAGAAGTCATAGAGGAGAGAGCAGGAGAGAAGCCATAGAAGAGAGAGCAGGAGAGAAGCCATAGAGGAGAGAGCAGGAGAGAAAGCATAGAGGAGAGAGCAGGAGAGAAGCCATAGAGGAGAGAGCAGGAGAGAAGCCGTAGAGGAGAGAGCAGGGGAGTAGTTACAGAGGAGAGAGCAGGAGAGAAGCCATAGAAGAGAGAGCAGGGGAGTAGTCACAGAGGAGAGAGCAGGAGAGAAGCCACAGAAGAGAGAGCAGGAGAGAAACCATAGAGGAGAGAGCAGGAGAGAAGCCATAGAGGAGAGAGCAGGAGAGAAGCCATAGAGGAGAGAGTAGGAGAGAAGCCATAGAGGAGAGAGCAGGAGAGAAGACACAGAGGAGAGAGCAGGAGAGAAGCCATAGAGGAGAGAACAGGAGAGAAGCCATAGAGGAGAGAGCAGGAGAGAAAGCATAGAGGAGAGAGCAGGAGAGAAGCCATAGAGGAGAGAGCATAAGAGAAGCCATAGAAGAGAGAGCAGGAGAGAAACCATAGAGGAGAGAGCAGGAGAGAAAGCATAGAGGAGAGAGCAGGAGAGAAGCCATAGAGGAGAGAGCAGGAGAGAAGCCGTAGAGGAGAGAGCAGGAGAGAAAGCATAGAGGAGAGACCAGGAGAGAAGCCATAGAGGAGAGAGCAGGAGAAAAGCCATAGAAGAGAGAGCAGGAGAGAAGTCATAGAGGAGAGAGCAGGAGAGAAGCCATAGAAGAGAGAGCAGGAGAGAAGCCATAGAGGAGAGAGCAGGAGAGAAAGCATAGAGGAGAGAGCAGGAGAGAAGCCATAGAGGAGAGAGCAGGAGAGAAGCCGTAGAGGAGAGAGCAGGGGAGTAGTCACAGAGGAGAGAGCAGGAGAGAAGCCATAGAAGAGAGAGCAGGGGAGTAGTCACAGAGGAGAGAGCAGGAGAGAAGTCACAGAAGAGAGAGCAGGAGAGAAACCATAGAGGAGAGAGCAGGAGAGAAGCCATAGAGGAGAGAGCAGGAGAGAAGCCATAGAGGAGAGAGTAGGAGAGAAGCCATAGAGGAGAGAGCAGGAGAGAAGACACAGAGGAGAGAGCAGGAGAGAAGCCATAGAGGAGAGAACAGGAGAGAAGCCATAGGGGAGAGAGCAGGAGAGAAGTCACAGAGGAGAGAGGAGGAGAGAAACCATAGAGGAGAACAGGAGAGTAGTCATAGAGTAGAGAGCAGGAGAGATGTCATAAAGGAGAGAGCAGGAGAGAAACCGTAGAGGAGAGAGAAGGAGAGTAGTCACAGAGGAAAAAGCAGGAGAGAAACCATAGAGGAGAGAGCAGGAGAAAAGCCATAGAGGAGAGAGAAGGAGAGAAGCCATAGACGAGAGAAGAGGAGAGTAGCCATAGAGGAGAGAGCAGGAAAGAAGCCATAGAGGAGAGAGGAGAGAAGCCATAGAGGAGAGAGGAGGAGAGAAACCATACAGAAGAGAGCAGGAGAGAAGCCATAGAGGAGAGAGAAGGAGAGAAGCCATAGAGGAGAGAGGAGGAGAGAAACCATAGAGGAGAACAGGAGAGAAGGGAGAGAGCAGGAGAGAAGTCATAGAGGAGAGAGGAGGAGAGAAGCCATAGAGGAGAGAGGAGGAGAGAAGCCATAGAGGAGAATAGGAGAGAAGTCATAGAGGAGAGAGCAGGAGAGAAGTCATAAAGGAGAGAGGAGGAGAGAAGCCATAGAGGAGAGAGCAGGAGAGAAGTCATAAAGGAGAGAGCAGGAGAGAAGCCATAGAGGAGAGGGCAGGACAGAAGCCATAGACGAGGACAGGAGAGAAGCCATAAAGTAAAGAGCAGGAGAGAAGTCATGGAAGAGAGAGCAGGAGAGAAGTCATACAGGAGAGAGCAGGAGAGAAGCCAAAGAAGAGAGAGCAGGAAAGTAGTCAGAGAGGAAAGAGCAGGAGAGAAGTCATAGGGGAGAGAGCAGGAGAGAAGCCATAGAGAAGAGAGCAGGAGAGAAGCCATAGAGTATAGAGAAGCCATAGAGGAGAGAGTAGGAGAGAAACCATACAGGAGAGAGCAGGAGAGAAACCATAGATGACAGAGCAGGAGAGAAGTCATACAGGAGAGAGCAGGAGAGAAACCATAGAAGAGAGAGCAGGAGAGTAGTCATAGAGCAAAGAGCAGGAGAGAAGCCATAGGGGAGAGAGCAGGAGAGAAGCCATAGAGAAGAGAGCAGAAGAGAAGTCACAGAGGAGAGAGTAGGAGAGAAGCCATAGAAGAGAGAGCAGGAGAGAAGCCATAAAGGAGAGAGCAGGAGAGAAGCCATAGAGGTGAGAGTAGGAGAGAAGCCATAGAAGAGAGAGCAGGAGAGAAGCCATAGAGGAGAGAGCAGGAGAGAAGCCATAGAGGAGAGAGCAGGAGAGAAACCATAGAGGAGAGAGCAGGAGAGAAGCCATAGAGGAGAGAGCATAAGAGAAGCCATAGAAGAGAGAGCAGGAGAGAAACCATAGAGGAGAGAGCAGGAGAGAAAGCATAGAGGAGAGAGCAGGAGAGAAGCCATAGAGGAGAGAGCAGGAGAGAAGCCGTAGAGGAGAGAGCAGGAGAGAAAGCATAGAGGAGAGAGCAGGAGAGAAGTCATAGAGGAGAGAGCAGGAGAGAAGCCATAGAAGAGAGAGCAGGAGAGAAGCCATAGAGGAGAGAGCAGGAGAGAAAGCATAGAGGAGAGAGCAGGAGAGAAGCCATAGAGGAGAGAGCAGGAGAGAAGCCATAGAGGAGAGAGCAGGGGAGTAGTTACAGAGGAGAGAGCAGGAGAGAAGCCATAGAAGAGAGAGCAGGGGAGTAGTCACAGAGGAGAGAGCAGGAGAGAAGCCACAGAAGAGAGAGCAGGAGAGAAACCATAGAGGAGAGAGCAGGAGAGAAGCCATAGAGGAGAGAGCAGGAGAGAAGCCATAGAGGAGAGAGTAGGAGAGAAGCCATAGAGGAGAGAGCAGGAGAGAAGACACAGAGAAGAGAGCAGGAGAGAAGCCATAGAGGAGAGAACAGGAGAGAAGCCATAGAGGAGAGAGCAGGAGAGAAAGCATAGAGGATAGAGCAGGAGAGAAGCCATAGAGGAGAGAGCATAAGAGAAGCCATAGAAGAGAGAGCAGGAGAGAAACCATAGAGGAGAGAGCAGGAGAGAAAGCATAGAGGAGAGAGCAGGACAGAAGCCATAGAGGAGAGAGCAGGAGAGAAGCCGTAGAGGAGAGAGCAGGAGAGAAAGCATAGAGGAGAGACCAGGAGAGAAGCCATAGAGGAGAGAGCAGGACAAAAGCCATAGAAGAGAGAGCAGGAGAGAAGTCATAGAGGAGAGAGCAGGAGAGAAGCCATAGAAGAGAGAGCAGGAGAGAAGCCATAGAGGAGAGAGCAGGAGAGAAAGCATAGAGGAGAGAGCAGGAGAGAAGCCATAGAGGAGAGAGCAGGAGAGAAGCCGTAGAGGAGAGAGCAGGGGAGTAGTCACAGAGGAGAGAGCAGGAGAGAAGCCATAGAAGAGAGAGCAGGGGAGTAGTCACAGAGGAGAGAGCAGGAGAGAAGTCACAGAAGAGAGAGCAGGAGAGAAACCATAGAGGAGAGAGCAGGAGAGAAGCCATAGAGGAGAGAGCAGGAGAGAAGCCATAGAGGAGAGAGTAGGAGAGAAGCCATAGAGGAGAGAGCAGGAGAGAAGACACAGAGGAGAGAGCAGGAGAGAAGCCATAGAGGAGAGAACAGGAGAGAAGCCATAGGGGAGAGAGCAGGAGAGAAGTCACAGAGGAGAGAGGAGGAGAGAAACCATAGAGGAGAACAGGAGAGTAGTCATAGAGGAGAGAGCAGGAGAGATGTCATATAGGAGAGAGCAGGAGAGAAACCGTAGAGGAGAGAGAAGGAGAGTAGTCACAGAGGAAAAAGCAGGAGAGAAACCATAGAGGAGAGAGCAGGAGAAAAGCCATAGAGGAGAGAGAAGGAGAGAAGCCATAGACGAGAGAAGAGGAGAGTAGCCATAGAGGAGAGAGCAGGAAAGAAGCCATAGAGGAGAGAGGAGAGAAGCCATAGAGGAGAGTGGAGGAGAGAAACCATACAGAAGAGAGCAGGAGAGAAGCCATAGAGGAGAGAGAAGGAGAGAAGCCATAGAGGAGAGAGGAGGAGAGAAACCATAGAGGAGAACAGGAGAGAAGGGAGAGAGCAGGAGAGAAGTCATAGAGGAGAGAGGAGGAGAGAAGCCATAGAGGAGAGAGGAGGAGAGAAGCCATAGAGGAGAATAGGAGAGAAGTCAAAGAGGAGAGAGCAGGAGAGAAGTCATAAAGGAGAGAGGAGGAGAGAAGCCATAGAGGAGAGAGCAGGAGAGAAGTCATAAAGGAGAGAGCAGGAGAGAAGCCATAGAGGAGAGGGCAGGAGAGAAGCCATAGACGAGGACAGGAGAGAAGCCATAAAGTAAAGAGCAGGAGAGAAGTCATGGAAGAGAGAGCAGGAGAGAAGTCATACAGGAGAGAGCAGGAGAGAAGCCAAAGAAGAGAGAGCAGGAAAGTAGTCAGAGAGGAAAGAGCAGGAGAGAAGTCATAGGGGAGAGAGCAGGAGAGAAGCCATAGAGAAGAGAGCAGGAGAGAAGCCATAGAGTATAGAGAAGCCATAGAGGAGAGAGTAGGAGAGAAACCATACAGGAGAGAGCAGGAGAGAAACCATAGATGAGAGAGCAGGAGAGAAGTCATACAGGAGAGAGCAGGAGAGAAACCATAGAAGAGAGAGCAGGAGAGTAGTCATAGAGCAAAGAGCAGGAGAGAAGCCATAGGGGAGAGAGCAGGAGAGAAGCCATAGAGAAGAGAGCAGAAGAGAAGTCACAGAGGAGAGAGTAGGAGAGAAGCCATAGAAGAGAGAGCAGGAGAGAAGCCATAAAGGAGAGAGCAGGAGAGAAGCCATAGAGGTGAGAGTAGGAGAGAAGCCATAGAAGAGAGAGCAGGAGAGAAGCCATAGAGGAGAGAGCAGGAGAGAAGCCATAGAGGAGAGAGCAGGAGAGAAAGCATAGAGGAGAGAGCAGGAGAAAAGCCATAGAGGAGAGTGCATAAGAGAAGCCACAGAAGAGAGAGCAGGAGAGAAGCCATAGAGGAGAGAGCAGGAGAGAAGCCGTAGAGGAGAGAGCAGGAGAGAAAGCATAGAGGAGAGAGCAGGAGAGAAGCCATAGAGGAGAGAGCAGGAGAGAAGCCATAGAAGAGAGAGCAGGAGAGAAGTCATAGAGGAGAGAGCAGGAGAGAAGCCATAGAAGAGAGAGCAGGAGAGAAGCCATAGAGGAGAGTGCAGGAGAGAAAGCATAGAGGAGAGAGCAGGAGAGAAGCCATAGAGGAGAGAGCAGGAGAGAAGCCGTAGAGGAGAGAGCAGGGGAGTAGTCACAGAGGAGAGAGCAGGAGAGAAGCCATAGAAGAGAGAGCAGGGGAGTAGTCACAGAGGAGAGAGCAGGAGAGAAGCCCTAGAAGAGAGAGCAGGGGAGAAGCCATAGAGGAGAGAGCAGGAGAGAAGTCACAGAGGAGAGAGCAGAAGAGAAGCCATAGAGGAGAGAGTAGAAGAGAAACCATAGAGGAGAGAGCAGGAGAGAAGCCATAGAGGAGAGAGCAGGAGAGAATCCATAGAGGAGAGAGTAGGAGAGAAGCCATAGAGGAGAGAGCAGGAGAGAAGCCATAGAGGAGAGAGTAGGAGAGAAGCCATAGAGGAGAGAGCAGGAGAGAACCCATAGAAGAGAGAGCAGGAGAGAAGTCACAGAGGAGAGAGCAGAAGAGAAACCATAGAGGAGAGAGCAGGAGAGAAGCCATAGAGGAGAGAGCAGGAGAGAAGCCATAGAGGAGAGAGTAGGAGAGAAGCCATAGAGGAGAGAGCAGGAGAGAAGTCATAGAGGAGAGAGCAGGAGAGAAGTCATAAAGGAGAGAGGAGGAGAGAAGCCATAGAGGAGAGAGCAGGAGAGAAGCCATAGAGGAGAGAACAGGAGAGAAGCCATAGGGGAGAGAGCAGGAGAGAAGTCACAGAGGAGAGAGCAGGAGAGAAGCCATAGAGGAGAGAACAGGAGAGAAGCCATAGACAGGAGAGAAGCCATAGAGGAGAGAGCAGGAGAGAAGCCATAGAGGAGAGAGCAGGAGAGAAGCCATAGAGGAGAGAGCAGGAGAGAAGTCATAAAGGAGAGAGGAGGAGAGAAGCCATAGAGGAGAGAGCAGGAGAGAAGTCATAGAGGAGAGAGCAGGAGAGAAGCCATAGAGGAGAGAGCAGGAGAGAAGCCATAGAGGAGAGAGCAGGAGAGAAGTCATAGAGGAGAGAGCAGGAGAGAAGTCATAAAGGAGAGAGGAGGAGAGAAGCCATAGAGGAGAGAGCAGGAGAGAAGTCATAGAGGAGAGAGCAGGAGAGAAGCCATAGAGGAGAGGGCAGGAGAGAAGCCATAGACGAGGACAGGAGAGAAGCCATAAAGTACAGAGCAGGAGAGAAGTCATGGAAGAGAGAGCAGGAGGGAAGTCATACAGGAGAGAGCAGGAGAGAAGCCATAGAGAAGAGAGCAGGAGAGAAGCCATAGAGTATAGAGAAGCCATAGAGGAGAGAGTAGGATAGAAACCATACAGGAGAGAGCAGGAGAGAAACCGTAGATGAGAGAGCAGGAGAGAAGTCATACAGGAGAGAGCAGGAGAGAAACCATAGAAGAGAGAGCAGGAGAGTAGTCATAGAGCAAAGAGCAGGAGAGAAGCCATAGGGGAGAGAGCAGGAGAGAAGCCATAGAGAAGAGAGCAGGAGAGAAGCCATAGAGGATAGAGAAGCCATAGAGTAGAGAACAAGAGAGAAGCCATAGAGGAGAGAGCAGGAGAGAAGCCATAGAGGAGAGAGCAGGAGAGAAGCCATAGAGGAGAGAGCAGGAGAGAAGCCATAGAGGATAGAGAATCCATAGAGGAGAGAACAAGAAAGAAGCCATAGAGGAGAGAGCAGGAGAGAAGCCATAGAGGATAGAGAAGCCATAGAGGAGAGAACAAGAAAGAAGCCATAGAGGAGAGAGCAGGAGAGAAGCCATAGACGAGAGAAGAGGCGAGAAGCCATAAAGGATAGAGAATCCATAGAGTAGAGAACAAGAAAGAAGCCATAGAGGAGAGAGCAGGAGAGAAGCTATAGAGGATAGAGCAGGAGAGAAGCCATAGAGGAGAGAGCAGGAGAGAAGCCATAGAGGAGAGAACAGGAGAGAAGCCATAGAGGAGAGAGCAGGAGAGAAGCCATAGAGGATAGAGAAGCCATAGAGGAGAGAACAAGAGAGAAGCCATAGAGGAGAGAGCAGGAGAGAAGCCATAGAGGAGAGAGCAGGAGAGAAGCCATAGAGGAGAGAGCAGGAGAGAAGCCATAGAGAAGAGAGCAGGAGAGAAGCCATAGAGGATAGAGAAGCCATAGAGGAGAGAACAAGAGAGAAGCCATAGAGGAGAGAGCAGGAGAGAAGCCATAGACGAGAGAGCAGGCGAGAAGCCATAGAGGATAGAGAATCCATACAGGAGAGAACAAGAAAGAAGCCATAGAGGAGAGAGCAGGAGAGAAGCCATAAAGGATAGAGAAGCCATAGAGGAGAGAACAAGAGAGAAGCCATAGAGGAGAGAGCAGGAGAGAAGCCATAGAGGAGAGAGCAGGAGAGAAGCCATAGAGAAGAGAGCAGGAGAGAAGCCATAGAGGAGAGAGCAGGAGAGAAGCCATAGAGGAGAGAGCAGGAGAGAAGCCATAGAGGAGAGAGCAGGAGAGAAGCCATAGAGGAGAGAGCAGGAGAGAAGCCATAGAGAAGAGAGCAGGAGAGAAGCCATAGAGAAGAGAGCAGGAGAGTAGCCATAGAGGATAGAGAATCCATAGAGGAGAGAACAAGAGAGAAGCCATAGAGGAGAGAGCAGGAGAGAAGCCATAGAGGATAGGGAATC
Source organism: Phyllobates terribilis (assembly GCF_046119375.1). Lineage (NCBI taxonomy): Eukaryota > Metazoa > Chordata > Amphibia > Anura > Dendrobatidae > Phyllobates > Phyllobates terribilis. The sequence continues at coordinate 665,110,850 of NW_027362763.1, forward strand.
CATAGAGGAGAGAGCTGGAGAGAAGCCATAGAAGAGAGAGCAGGAGAGAAGCCATAGAGGAGAGAGGAGGAGAGAAACCATAGAGGAGAACAGGAGAGAAGTCATAGAGGAGAGAGCAGGAGAGATGTCATAAAGGAGAGAGCAGGAGAGAAACCTTAGAGGAGAGAGAAGGAGAGTAGTCACAGAGGAAAGAGCAGGAGAGAAGCCATAGAGGAGAGAGCAGGAGAGAAGCCATAGAAGAGAGAGCAGGAGAGAAGCCATAGAAGAGAGAGCAGGAGAGAAGCCATAGAGGAGAGAGCAGGAGAGTAGTCATATGGAGCAGGGTAGTAGCAATAAGGGGGGACAGAGCAATGAAGCAGTTATGGAAGTCATACATGAGAAGAAGCCACAGAGGGGGCAGAATAAGAGAGCAGCCATTAGAGGTGCAGTGCAGGAGAACAGCTTTGGTGGATAAAAAGAACCTCTGCACATCGGACGACATTAACATTGTTGATCGGACCCCATTGCAGTTTTTGTTTTACAAGTAATTAATAAGGTGAGAATTATATGTTTTTATTACCTCCTATATCTATTATGCTCTGGGATCTGGAGAGAAGAGATTGGAATCTGTGCAGATTAGATCTCTAGTGGACGGTAATGATATGTAACAGTGAAAACGTTACTAGATATAATCAGTGAATTTACTGTCTATTGGGGGGAGACAGAAATGTTTCTGAAGGATTTTTTATATTAAAGCTCTGAATTTGTTGAAATCCTGTAAATTAGTTGCAGGTTATAGAAAAAAAAACTTTCTACTACTTTGTGTAGGAATTGTCAGAATCTCCTTCTTCCCGCTGTATTGATCCGCCGTGTACTCCACTCGCATCGTTCCATTGTCCTTATGTAAATGGCGGTGGGCGTCTGTGCAGAAAGTTCACATTCGCTTTCCATTAAAATTCAATCAGGAAAATACCATTATGTTTCCATTCATCCGCATGTAGCAGCGGTGACGCAGCAGCAGATGATCCCTCTGATTTTTAAAGACAAAATTCAAGGCTATGTTTTTTGCGATGTAGAAAATGAACACAAATTAGGGAAAACTCTGAATATGTTCATTGTCTGCATCTTCTGCGCACAAAGGTGAAATCTCACATTTTTCATCCAGAAAAAAAATAAAAATGAAAGCTAAACTTTGTAATTTAAAATGCAATTTGCCAAATTCCTATGATGCCTTTAAAAGGGAATCTGTCACCAGGATTTTGTTACACCATCTAAGAGCAGCATGATGTAGGGGCGGAGAACCTGATTCCAGTGATGTGTCACTTACTAAGCTGCTTGCTGCAGCTTTGATACAGTCAGTTTTATCTGCTGCAGATCTAGCAGTGCTCTGAGTGCATGAGTCTCACTGAGAGGAGCTGCAGCTGCATCTCCCTCCTCCATCTCCTTTCATATATTCATTTTTTTCAGTTTTTCTGACTCTCTATATGGAAACAACATATCCCAGTGTCAAGTGTTGATTTTGGGTGATCAGGTGACCCACTTCCATTTTTCCTATAACTATGTTGTCTGCTGAGGTGCCCACTATGCCCTCTATAATTACTGGGTGTCCCCATAGCTGTAAGCACGGTTACGGTCCACTCAGATGTGTTCTGCCCCTTTATTCAGAGCCCCTCTCTGCGCCTCCAGTCTCTGCGCTTCCGGTCTCTGCGCTTCCGGTCTCTGCGCCTCCGGTCTCTGCGCTTCCGGTCTCTGCACCTCCGGTCTCTGCGCTTCCGGTGTCTGCGCTTCCGGTCTATGCGCCTCCGGTCTCTGCGCTTCCGGTCTCTGCCCTTCCGGTCTCTGCACAGATGTGAACAGAACTTAAGAAATATCTGCTTTGTAATCTACCACCTCAAGGTATAAAATAAGGCTCCGACTCATCAAATTCTAAGAAAACTCCGATCCTTGTCCAATAAATCTCTCTGAGTGCAGACGTAATTGTCATATATGTGAAGTAACGATATATCGCAGCGTTTGTCTGGCGGAGCCGATTCATCACTGACAATTGATCTGTAACCTCGTCTGACAGCTGCTCTATTGTTTATCAGGAGATGGATTTACCGGGCTCACATATAGAGAGAAATAACCAGAAAACGAAAAATATATACTGTATGCACGGTATATGACACCGCAGATATCTGCTGACCTCGGACAGAGTTACAGAACTTTCTGGTATTGTTTACAAAAATGTTTAAAGATTGGAAAAATAAAGTTCTGTACATTTCTGATATACTCTGAGTTTCAACTCTTAATTTTCCAGATCTCTGCTTACTGTCAGTGTTCCATTCAGAGGCAGGAATCCTGCACACAACGCCCCCTGCTGAGGAGTCCTGTACACAGCGCCCCCTGCTGAGGAGTCCTACACACAGCGCCCCCTGCTGAGGAGTCCTGCACACAGCGCCCCCTGCTGAGGAGTCCTGTACACAGCGCCCCCTGCTGAGGAGTCCTGCACACAGCGCCCTCTGCTGAGGAGTCCTGCACACAGCGCTGCCTGCTGAGGAGTCCTGCACACAGCACCCTCTGCGGAGGAGTCCTGCACACAGCGCCCCCTGCTGAGGAGTCCTGCACACAGCGCCCTCTGCTGAGGAGTCCTGCACACAGCGCCCTCTGCGGAGGAGTCCTGCACACAGCGCCCCCTGCTGAGGAGTCCTGCACACAGCGCCCTCTGCTGAGGAGTCCTGCACACAGCGCCCCCTGCTGAGGAGTCCTGAACACAGCGCCCCCTGCCGAGGAGTCCTGCACACAGCGCCTCCTGCCGAGGAGTCCTGCACACAGCGCCCCCTGCTGAGAAGTCCTGCACACAGCGCTCCCAGCTGAGGAGTCCTGCACACAGTGCCGCCTGCTGAGGAGTCCTGCACACAGCGCCCCCTGCTTGAGCAGTCCTGCACACAGTGCCGCCTGCTGAGGAGTCCTGCACACAGCGCTCCCAGCTGAGGAGTCCTGCACACAGCGTCCCCTACTGAGGAGTCCTGCGCACAGCGCCCCCTGCTGAGGAGTCCTGCATACAGCGCCCCCTGCTGAGGAGTGGATACTGTGACATGCAGAAGCAGTGCTGGTGCTTTAAAAGCATCCAGCAACTAGAGGAGTTAACACAGTCACAGGAGAAGAGGAGTGTTTGTAGCAGAGCCCCAGGGGGATTGTGGGGAAGTTGTTTACTGTCTGGCTGGAGCTGAAGAGAAAGGTGGTGTGTGTGTTCTGTATCTCACAGAAGCGCCCCTGCAAGTGAAATGGATTCAAGTCAGGAGTGAAGCTAAGCACAGGTCAGGTAGAGTTCCTGAACTAGCAGTGCAGAGTATTGTCAGGCAGAAAGATAAGGACTGGAAGAAATGGTGTCACAGGGATCATCTCCCTCAGCAAACCCCCCCTCCTCCATCTCACTGTGCTGTAAAGAATGCTGTGTTCATTAATGTGCCTTTGCATTAGAACTGTGCTGTCCTGTACTACTGGGAAGATAGTGAACTGCTGTGCTGCTAAGGAAACTGTACTGTTTGTCACTGGAGCCTGTTGCTCATAAGACTTAACTTGCACTGGCTGTGCGGCTTCTTATTAAATGCTACTGTTCTACCGTTTATGAGGACTCTTGTCAAGTGTGTCTGGTCAGCAAGTGAAACAACCTACGTGTCTGTGCCTGAGGGTCAATACCCCTGTGTGCCTGAGAGAAGCTGCAGCACATGGTCTATGGTCGCCTTGAGTAACGGTTCCCCCAGGATTCCAAAGAATTCATGGAACCTGTCTAGCTGTGTACAGGATTAGGCTAAGTTCACACACGTTTGTTTTTCTGCTGACAAAATCTGCTTTCTTTGCGTAAAAACGCTGCATTCAAAATACAGGTTTTGCTGCGTTTTTGCAGCATTTTTGGTGCGGATTATGCGTGTGTTTTTTGTACAGTACATGTTTAATAAAGTCACCAAGAACACAGCAAAAATCCTGTTTGCTGCATTTTGTTGCAGCATTTTTGCACTTTCTCATTGTTTTCTTTGGGTTATAAAATGCTGCAAAAATGCTGAAATAATTGAAGCTGCCGATTTCAGAACAGCTGCAGTTCTCAAAATCAGGAGAAAAAAACAAGATAGTGCAGGAGATGTCAGAGATCTCACAGGTTTTTACTGTTATTACAAAACACAGGTTCTTTTTTGCATAAAAAAAAATGCAGTGAAAAAAAACTGCAAAAACGCCTGGTGTGATCACAGCCTTATTGTTTCAGAATAGAAATAAGAGCGTTCTCCTTTATAAATGTATAAAAAAATGGTGATAAAATGAAACATCTGTGGCCCAATTCATCATTTCTGTGTTATTTTTTAAAGTAATTTTTCTTTTGTTTTGTGGCATTCGTTGATGTTTTTAGTGCCAAATTCTCTAACATGGAGCACGGGGGTTCATGAATTTTGAGCAAAATGAAAACAAATCTCTTTATTGTTGCCTTTACTTTTTTTATTCAACATTTTAGTACCAAAAAGTCTCCATGTTCTGTTACATAATTGTTACAAAAATTTGAGGCGTTCATAAAATTACTCCAAATTTGCACATTGCAACTATTTTTGGGAGGAGGGAAGACCTACATTAGTCTCCATTCATTAAACAGATTTCGAAAAAATTTTTGGCATAAAACACTATTTAAAAGGTGACAATTTTTTTTTTTTTGCGTAACTCATAGTTGGCCAAAAATTCAGCATTTTTACGCCAGTCCCGGCCAACTCTGCTTACTTTTTTGAAAATTGGGCAGAGTTTCTCAAAGAGGAAACCTGGTCAAGGGTGCCTGACAAATTTATCATAATTTACACCGCAAAAATGATGTAAATTACGGAAGAAATAGACTTCGGAAAGATGCACCAAATTCCCAACACTTCAAGAATTTGGCGCCTCTTTACTCCCGTGCGCGCTCCATTTAGAATGCCGTACAAAGCGCCAATCCAGATGAATCGGGGCCGATGTGTGGTGCCATCCAGAATGTTTCCTGCTATAACATAAGCCCAGCACGTTACTATTCCTCCTGCGGTGACACAGAGTTACGGCACTATACACAGGCGATTCATCAAAGCTTGTTAGCCGGTAACGGTTAGTCGTGCCCCCTCATAGAATCCCAATAGATCGCCAACTACAACAAGTTCTATCTCTCAGCCCATTAATAAAACATGATACATTATCCACCCAGAAATACATAATCTAATTGCCGACCGCGGGAGAAAAAGGAAAACGCTAAAAGCCTTTTCCTTCCTAGAGAAAAGGTAAGAAGTGAGCAAGTCAGTAAGGACTGGGACTTCTTTTATAAATTCGAGATTTATTTATGAATTTGGCCATTTCTTCACTAAAATGTTATTGTTTCTTAGACTTATTCAATCAAAATAATGGAGACAATCAGGTTTATAAAATATGTAGTTGCAGTACTCATTTCAACCATTAGTAATGCACTTTACACACATGGAAAAGGGGCTTTGAGCTTTGTAATAGCACACCCAATGGTCAAGGAGGGAATTGCAAGTAAAAACCTAATTTGATAGACATATAGCAGCTTCGGAGTAGGAAAGGAGAAGGCTTTCTGTCATGCAAGACGAGGGAAGGAATAAGTGTACAACGATGGGAAGAGGAGGAAGGGAACACAAACACTAGAGAAAGGGGGAGTGGAGACCCCTAGGCAGATCTAATATCACCCTGCCTACCCTATCGTCCCTATATAGGTTCTGCATCTATCGCTGAGCAGGAACCTAATCTCTGAATGTCCCTAGAGCTTGGCACTAGATAGGGAGGGGACAGGGTGAGCACTGGTCAGGCCCCACTATAAACTAAAGAAAACAAGGTAAACAAACAAAGGGGATAAACTTAGCTTGAGCAGACACCAGAGAGATAACACCAACTGTCCTCCAAGGGCACCAAAGACGAGACTAGCCGACTGCCAGCACTCCAAGTCTGCACAGAGGTACATAGAATTATCACCGGCGACTCTCTGGAGAAACTGAGAGTTTTTAATTACCAAGCAAGGGTGTGTCAATCAACAGCAGAAGGTGGAGGTCGATGCTGGGCCCTAAAGGAAGAAGGATATAACTATACTACAGAGATGAGAGGATCAAGAAGGCGTCTGCAATGCCAAGCACAGTGCCCTTCTACAGCCGGATCCAGAGTGACTGTCTGTCATACCTGGCACACCCTAGACACTTTCTCTCCATTAAATTGGTTTTGCAAGAAAACCCTAAACCCATTCACTTTCCTATTCTTACCTTAGTGTGTCAGTCTTTACTGTAATCGTGGCATTTAGTTCACGTATTAGGAATCTTGGAATGTAGAGAGATATAGGCGTCGTGTGCACAGAGAAATGCGAGAATGATAAATAGCAAATGATGAATCGATTTGAGTTTAATCAAATTTGCTTTAAATTTCAAATTTGTTAAACCCAAATTTTCGCTTGAATCAAGAAAATCGGAGGCTAACTGGCCGCCATTTTGCTCAAATCTTTTTAGGGTTACAAATGGATTAAAAAACTATTATACTCTATGCTCCCTCACTTGTCCTGGTGCTGCAGCCACCCGCCCACTCCTCCGCTGGCTCGCTTCCTCCCTCCAGCTTGGGTCTTCTCCATCTTGACGCTTTGGCACCTCCAGTGATGACCAGACCTCCAGTTCTACCATCACGTTACATGAGGCCAAATGAGGGTGGGAGGCACGAAAGAACAAAGAAGATTGAAGACAATAGAGAAAAATGATGCCAGTGGAGGAGGAGAGGGCGGGGAACTGAAGCACCAGGACAGGTGTGGGGTGAAGAGATTGTAATTTTTTTATTTTTTATTTTTTTATTTTTCATTTATTATATTCTGGGGTCTGAATATATCTCAGAGCTTAAAGGGGTCTTTTATTAACAATTGGACATTTATCTTTTTGGGTTGCAATCTCTTTATTTTCCATAGTTATGATTACGAAGCTTTGATATTTTCCGGACACTTTTCCTTTACGGGAACGACCTTCAGCCACAAGAACAATGTGCAGATATTTTTAGCCTCTTGCATCTTGCTGGTATTTTCAGGACGTCACGTATTTTTTTTCTGAATCCTCTTGGAATGATCTATAGCCGTGATGGAGCTGGCGTCGGTGACCCATGTTGTGACAGGTGGCGAGATGCAGCTTCGAGGCTGCTACACGGGAGTCACATGGGAACCCGTGATATTCCGGAGAACAATGCTGCGTGCTGGCCCACATTAGTGCACGCTCCGCTGAGTACATCCCGCACAATGCCCGGCTAATAATAACCAAGAAAAAAACTTCAAAAATGGAAGAATTGTAATTAACTAAAACATTAAAGATAAAGGAGGATGTGAACAACTATGGCAGAGCGCTAGCCTGGAATAAGAGGCTGAAAACTCAAAGGAATACTGATTTTTTTTTTTTTATACTTTTCCTGCAAATGAGCTTTATTTTGCAAGCGAGCTCCTCAGGGGCGTATTCTTTGTCAATAGGAGTGTGGTTGAAACACTTTATAGCCAATCATATTGCAGGGATGATCACTGGGAGGAGCTAGGGAGAAGCATGACAACCTGTAGCCAATTAGATCAGAGCAGGAGTAAAGTATATTTAAGGAAGGAAAGGAGCAAATAAGATTATAGAAGCAGAAGGAGAGTAGTGGAAGAACTGGGGTGTACTGGGACAATCAGTAGCCAATCAAGTCCCTCGAAAGATGAATACAGCAAAAAGTTTGTTATAAAGTATGTAAAAGTAGGAAAAGGAGCTTAGAGAATATCCTACAGCCAATCAAATGACAGCAGAGTGATAATAGCCAATCAGAAGACAGAATGATGACAGAAGGCGGGGGTAGGAGAGAATCTTCTGGAATCAAATATTGCAAGAGATCAAGATCTCTGCTTGCTGGCAGTGAATGGTTACATTATTGCCATCTTAGAACTTTCTCAAGGCTGAGGGTTTGTTGCATTTGCAAAAGGTCTAGAATTTCTCCTAAACACACACTTGGCACAAATCTCTCTCCCATCCTGAGTTTGTTACAATGTATCAGTGCAGTTAGAATGTATCAGACTGGGGGGGGCAGGTTGTTTGTATCACAGTAGATTGTCTAGACTCGATTTAATTGTGTGAACAGGACTTGGTTAGAACTGGATTTCAGACTCTGAATGCAAATAATTACGATTCTAACGCATTGACCCCAGCAGCTGAGATTACTATCAGGATTAAATTATACATATAACTAACAGACATGTTTAAAAGTTCACATGTGGGTTTATGTTGCTGTTTTCAATGTGTTTTTAATTAATAACTGTCAGGCAAAATATATTTTTGTCCGAGTTTTAAAAATGAGAGATGTCCTAAATTTCCACCCCCTGTCCATTTCTAAGACATAGAACTCAGTGCTTTCCCCCCACATCAGGAATTTTTATGAGCGTCATAAAGCCTCAGCCCAGAGCAAGCATACTGGTATACCCTGGATTTTTCCCTCCAATCCTATTGTTTAGCTGTACAAACATGTAATGTTGATTTTAATAATTCACATGACTGTCACAAACACAGGGACCACATTTTTGAGATGTTCACCTTTTTCCAATTGTGATGGTGTTGTTTTCGTGACTAGGAGACCACCGGAAGCCCGGGAAATGGGTTCTGAGCTTCTGAGCATCATAGAGATTTCATATTTGATATCCATCCTCATGAATATTGGTGACGGCAAACACGATGTCTCCATCTTGGATGTGGGACCCCCCCACACCAAGATATGAAATCTGAAGGATTTTTAGTTCTTCTGCAGCTGGGTGGGTTCACAAAGCCGAGCCCCCATGTGAGGTAAACACCATGGGTGTCTCCTAAGGCTTTGGCCCCTTTACTAAAAACCAGAATGGCCATTTTAAGTCATTCTTCTCCGGGACGTCAGACGCATGGCCTCCTCGCTGCGTGGAAGAATCACATCTAATTTCAGGGGAGCCGTCCCCCCCACAGAATCTGAGACCATCACCTTGTGAAGCAGGTTTTGCTATTACTTATCCCTTTTATTTTAATAACTGTTTTATGCATATATGTAAATTGTCTCTTTTATAATATCTTGTATATCTTTTGTAAACACTGCCCACTTTCGGGAGTAAATCATTATTATTTACCAGCTTCGTTCTTCTTGTCCTATGTCGAGCAAACACGTTCCTCACCCGCTAATTCACGTTACCCGATCCACCTGTTAAGCGATCGGTGGTGGCAGTATACCAGTATTTATGTGATATTGTGGTTTGAGGCTGGCTGGTCGGAGGTATGTATACGTTCCTGGAAGGAACTGATGGTATATATACGTCCTGTCACATCACGTGCCGCAATAGTCGACATAAATTAGAGCTGCTGCACCCGTGCTTATCCTCGGTCAATACCGTGTTTGACCAGCAGGATAAGGGGGCGCCAGAGAGCTGCAAGGTCTGACCAAGTGTTGTTTTCCTGACAATAACAGTAAAGTATTTTGCTATAATTTATTTTAAAATAATATTTTAATTACAGTCTATAGCAATACAATTAGTGATGGGGGCGCTGTTTAATTGGAATCTAAAGAAAAAGCTGTTAGAATCTGTGGTGAAAGATGGTATTGCAAGTAATATTACTACAATAAACTATATTGGAATTGCCATGTATCGTATATCCGGCATGGTCTTACACAATGCGATACATTATAGTGCACTCTGCTGAATTGCGGTATCTGTTACATTGTGTCATATAATTGTTATCCACCTCCCTCCAGTAATATTCCCCTGCTGGTTATATGCAGCCATACTGGGCGGTGATCCTCCACCATCTCATATGTCACATCTCTGATCCCTTTACAATCAGTCTGGATGTCACCAGCCTGTTCAGCCGCAGAAACTAAGGAAACAATGTCAGTTTCAGTTGGATCCTTAATTTACAGCATTATTCAATGAAGATAAATGTTTCTGACAAATAGAAAGAAGGATTTATGATGAAATGGCTCCTCCCGTGTCCTTCACACATCAGCCCTTCCTCCTCCCCACAAATCCATTTACTGATACTCCTCCTCGTCATCTACTCGGGGCGGACATGTCATTGGTGCAACTCGTGCAGCCGCACGGGGGCCCAGGAGGTCAGGGGCCACATCACCTCCAAAGCGGAGGACCTGTGCATGATGAGGAGATATTGGCCTCCAAAGGGCCCCAATACTGTTCCTGCACAGGGACCTCGTCTGCGTCCGCTCCTGCGTCTACTGGAGAAAGCGGCACGTCAGGAATACAAGGACACAAGACAGGAGGGTCAGGAATGAGGGGCTTCATGGGACCACCGCTGTACCTTATCTCTCTCCAGTCTGTCTCCACCCATCTATCTATCTATCTATCTTCTCATTCATTGATCAGTCATACAATCAATCAACCCCAACTGATATCTATCATCTATTATCTATCTATTATCTATCTATCATCTATCATCTATCTATTATCTATCTATTATCTATCTATCATCTATCTATTATCAATTATCTATCTATTATCTATCTATCATCTATCTATTATCAATTATCTATCTATTATCTATCTATCATCTATCATCTATCTATTATCTATCTATTATCTATCTATCATCTATTATCTATCTATCATCTATCAATTATCTATCTATCTATTATCTATAATCTATCTATTATCTATCATCTATCTATTATCTATCTATCATCACTCTATTATATGTGTATTATCTATTATTGATTATCTATCATCTATCTATCATCTATCTGTTATCTATCATCTATCTATTATCTATCTATTATCTATCTATCATCTATTATCTATCTATTATCTATCACCTATTATCTATCTATTATCTATCTATCATCTATCATCTATCTATTATCTATCTATTATCTATCTATTATCTATCTATCTATCTCTCTATCTATCATCTATCTATTATCTATCATCTATCTATTATCTATCTATTATCTATCATCTATCTATTATCTATCATCTATCTATTATCTATTATCTATCTATCATCTATCTATTATCTGTCTATCATCTATCTATTATTGATTATCTATTATCTATCATCTATCTATTATCTATCTATCTATTATCTATCATCTATTATCTATCATCTATCTATTATCTATCTATTATCTATCGATCTATATATTATCTATCTATTATCTATCTATCTATTATCTATCTATTATCTATCAATCTATCTATTATCTATCTATTATCTATCTATTATCTATTATCTATCTATTATCTATCATCTATCTATTATCTATCTATCTATTATCTGTCTATTATCTATCTATTATCTATCATCTATTATCTATCTATCTATCTATTATCTATCTATCTATCATCTATCTATTATCTATCTATTATCTATCATCTATCTATCTATTATCTATCTATCTATCTATTATCTATCTATTATCTATCTATTATCTATCTATTATCTATTATCTATCTATTATCTATCATCTATCTATTATCTATCTATCTATTATCTGTCTATTATCTATCTATTATCTATCATCTATTATCTATCTATCTATCTATTATCTATCTATCTATCATCTATCTATTATCTATCTATTATCTATCTATTATCTATCTATTATCTATCTATCTATCTATTATCTATCTATTATCTATCTATTATCTATCTATCCATCATCTATCTATTATCTATCTATTATCTATCTATCTATTATCTATCTATCTATTATCTATTATCGATTATCTATCTATTATCATCTATCTTTTATCTCAAATCCAAAGAAGCTTTATTGGCAGGACCAAATACACATTAGTTTTGTTAAAGCTCATGTACAGTAGGGAATAGGGGTAGAGACTGTGGGAATGATGGGTAGGGAGGCAGGGATAAGGGAACATACAGTGTCTTGCAAAAGTATTCACCTCTTTTGGCTTTTTACCTATTTTGTTACATTACCTGTGCGTAAATATTTATGTAATCCAAATTGTGTGTGATGCATCAGCACTAAATAGTCTAACTTGGTGAAGTGAAGAAAGAAAAGTCTAGGCATGAATTAAATTTATAGGATTAAATAACAATTGGCATGTGCATATGTATTCACCCCTTTTGTTATGAAGCCCCTAAAAATTTCTGGTGCAAGCAATTCCCTTCATTAATCTCATGCTTAGTGACAAGGCGTCCACCTGTGTGTAATCTAATGTCACATGTCTGTCACTATATAGACTTTACCTTTTCTGAACGGCCACAGAGACTTCACCACCGTTAACAAGAGACACCACTCACCAAACACCATGAGGACCAAGGAGATCTCCAAACAACACCATGAAGACCAAGGAGATCTCCAAAAAACAACAAGAAGACCAAGGAGATCTCCAAACAATACCATGAAGACCAAGGAGATCTCCAAACACCATGAAGACCAAGGAGATCTCCAAACACCACCATGAAGACCAAGGAGATCTTCAAACAACACCATGAAGATCAAGGAGATCTCCAAACAAGTCAGGGACAAAGTTGTTGAGAAGAACAAGTCAGGGTTGGGTTAAAAAACAATCTCCCAATCTCTGATGATTCCCGGAGCACCATCAATTCCATTATCATTGAATGAAAAGAACATGGAACCACAACAAATCTGACAAGAGAGGACGCTCACCAAAAATCTCAGCCCGGGCAAGGAGGGCATTAAAAAGTAACCCTGAAGGAGCTGCAGAATTCCTAATCAGAGACTGGAGTGTCTGTCCATATGACCACAATAAGCTGTACACTCCATAGAGGTGGCCTTTATGGAAGAGTGGGCAGAAAAAAGCCTTCACTTACACACAACAATTGTAAGGCTGGGCGACTCCCCAAATGTTTGGAGGAAGGTGCTGTGGTCACACGAGACCAAAATTGAACTTTTTGGCCATCAAGGTAAATGCTATGTCTGGTGCAAAACCAACACAGCTCATCACCCCAAGAACACCATCCCCACAGTGAAACATGGTGGTGGAAGCATCATGCTGTGGGGATGTTTTTCGGCAGCAGGGACAGGGAAAATAGTCTAAGTCGAGGGAAAGATGAATCGTGCGAAATACAGGGATATTCTTGAGGAAAACCTATTTCAGTCTGTCAGTGATTTGAGACTGGGACGGAGGTTCACCTTTCAACAAGACAATGACCCAAAGCATACTGCCAAAGCAACACTCGAGTGGTTTAAGGGGAAACATGTAAATGTTCTGGAGAGGCTGAGTCATAGCCCAGACCTTAATTCAATGGAGTTTCTGTGGTCAGACGTGAAGATCGCTGTTCACCAGAGGAAACCATCTAACGTGAAGGAGCTGGAGCAGTTTTACCTTGAGGAATGGACAAAAATCTCAATGGCCAGATGTGGAAAGATCATAGAGACTTATCCAAAGCGACTTGCAGCTGTAATTGCCGCAAAATGAGGCTCAACAAAGTACTGACTTTAGGGGGGTGAATAGTTATGCACATTGAAATTTTCAGTTATTTTGTCCTATTTGTTGTTTGCTTCACAAAAAAGAACACAAATGTTCACAGTTGTAGACGTGTTCTTTACATGAACGAACAAGGGGATGAATACTTTTGCAAGTCACTGTACAAGGTGGGGGTATAGAAGTCCATGGCATGTCACATTCCCCTCTTTGCATGCAAAGTCAATCTCCACCTAGAAGGTAGAGTTGGTCCTCCTCTATGGAAACAAAGTCCTGGAAGAGATCAGAGATGGGCCCAGAATGACAGCACCCTCTTCTGGACTGTTAGGTGAAGAGGGAATCTATCTATCTATCTATCTATCTATCTATCTATCTATCTATCTATCTATCTATCCTTTATGAGTGTGTCCTTATCCCGAGCAGTCCAGCCCTCGTGGTCTTATGATGCTGTCTCGGAGGGTCTTGCACAATCCTTACATCAGAGTAATCGATTCCTTGGAACTTGTGACCAAATAATCCAGAATCCCACAGCCGGGATCCACAATCTGGAGGAACGTCTTCCCAGATGAGTGGGGGCTGTTCTCCCCGCAGAGGTGGGCACCGTTTCCTATAATAACGCCCATGACCTGCCATCTTTGTTTAATCATGATCTGATCTCATTTTATTATCTCAATTAATAAATGTATAAACCAGTCGGCTTCCATCCACGGCATTTCCTGAACATTTGTTTCCATTTCATCCCCCCAGACTGCAATCTAACATAAGTCACTAGGGGGCGTCAGTGAGGAGGATGATCAGGTGAACATTAATATATACTGTGTCGGTGTGTGATTGCCAGGCTGCTATCTCTGCAAATAACCTGCTACACAAATCCAAGCGAGACCTAATGTATGGCGGGAGGACGACGGCTGCACAGCCACCAAAGCAAGCAATGGCTCCAGCAGGGAAATGCAAACTTGTTGAATTTGGGTGGGTCATCATAGAGCAAATATTGTTATCTGCTGGGGGTTGTAGTCCCACATTAACCAAAAGCAGAAATATGAACAACCGAGATACAATGTATATCAATATTATATCCAAAAACTAGAAGCCTCATATACACTGGTGTTATGGGGACCTGAGTATGTTGGCCAATTGCTTAAATACCAATTCCCCTTCATAGTAATATAATGCAGCCTGCACAGCACCTGAGCATGCTCCACTCCAGGAGTCTGCACAGAGCAGCTCATCCCTCCTCAGTGAGGGGCTGCACTCATTATTAGGGTCTTCAGATGAGGCTCCAGACAATGGAGGGGGGGGGGGGAATTAAATCTTTACTCTGTTTATTAGAATATCCTCATTTATTATCATAATAACAGACAGCAGCATTGTATCCAGAAGTATCACACTTGTATCACACAGGCTCAGACACTGCAACAAATGCAACATTGTTTCAGCTGCTTCACTTCAGGAATCAGCTCCTGTCTGCACACAGCCATCACTGAGCTCCAATAAAACCATTAACTCCCAGTTTACACCAGTGATGGCAGAGATCTCTGAGTTCAGCCAACATGTCCCATTAATGGTACAGGGATGACAGAGAGGGAGTGCGCAGTGCATACTGATCAGACATGGGTGCAGCGTGCATGTGTGGGATCGGAGCATGTCCGGGTGCAGCGTGCATGTGTGGGATCGGAGCATGTCCGGGTGCAGGAATGTGAAGGGCTGATGCAATGCAAAAATATATATATTATATGCATTAGTTAGTTGGTGCATATGATCTTGCAAGGGTCGTGACTCTCTCTGTGCTGTACATCCTCCGTAGATTTTGCCTTCTGGCAGGCTGCAATGTCCAGAACGCTCTGCCTTGAGCCACTGACCACCCTCTTTTACCTGTTTACAGCATTCAGCATCAGTAGATCCCCTTCTTGGCTCTCTGCACCCCATTTCCCCCCCTTCTTCCCCTCCTATCAGACAGCCAGGCGAGGACTAGTCAGCTCCTGCAACCCAACAAACTACCCAGAGACCCCCGCCGGCTCCAGCAGCTGAGGACCCTGCCCCGACTGTGAATATCTCTGCCCCACTTTCCCCTTATTTTGCCGCATCCAAAATGATTAACCCCTTTCTGGATCCCTGCGCAGCTGTCATTAACCCTTCCAGGTTACAGCCCCCCCCCCTTGCATTGGACAGCTAGCCCATCGTTAAATAGTCACTATCTACGGAAGGTAAATCCGGTAAGGTGCAGGTTTTTTTTGGAATTAATCCCCGAAATAGGAAAACTGAAAAGAAAAAAAATCTTCTATTTTCGGTTTGTTCTTCAATATTAGATCACAAAGCATAAAAGCATATTCTAAAATAATCTACAAATAATCAAACAAGTGAAATATGACATAAACCATCACAGCGGTGGTATAATAATGCAATATATGAGTAGTGACCACGGCACTTTCATTAAATGTGCAGATCTTAAGGTCTCCGGTATGACACCTCCAGCAGATTTTATTGGACCCCCCCCCCCCATATGTACTCACAGCTTGGTTTTGGTTACATGCCAGCTCCTGCCTCCCTCCACAGGTACCACTCACAATAGACCCCTCTATAGCCATTAGAGGGTTAATAGCCAGAACCGTCTTCACCTTTATCTCTACCATTGAGCAAATCCTAAGGATCCTTGTCCCCAACCTTGTATCAACCTGAAGACAACCCTTTTTTGCCAATGCACAATAAACCCTCCAGGTGAGCACCAAGGAACAAGGGGGTCCACTAGAATCCCCCCCTTCTCCATGTAAAAAGGCAGAAATGCACAATGCAAACTTCACTTATCTCCAGGTAGGAATGGGAAGAAGCTCTTCTTACCTTTGAGAAGTGACATATATCCTTGTGTAGAGGCAAATCCAGGCTATTTACATGCCATGCATCCTATAGGAGAGCAGCAGCCGTTATACAATCCAGTTCTCGAATCCGAAATTAATAAAAATAAAAATAAAAAAAATAAAAAGATGAAAAAAAAAAATAAAAAAATCAGGAAGAAATTGCAAAACCAGCAGCAACGACGGCAGATCCGGCGAAGAGCAAGGAACGTGAGCGAATCCCTAGGACTCCAAGCTGCGGAGCATACAGCTCGTCAGACACTTGCTTCCAGATTTTTGGAGAAACCACCACCAGAAATATAGAGAGGTTCCTTCAGACGGGTCTTAGAGATGCCTCCTGCATGGCGGGCACTGAGGTTCTCTGCCAGTGTCACCCCTGGATGGAGCAGAGATAGATGCAAACACACCGAGCCAAAGATGGGCTGGAGAAGAAGAAGAAGCGATGTGCTCAGATCCCCTCTGAGTGCTGTAGATGGCAGAGCCTTCCACAGCTTGGGAAAGGCGAGAAGAAAGAAAGATTCCAGCAGCCTGGGAGGGATTTCTCTCTTTCTCTCTCTCTCTTGCAATAATTCAGGGATTGCAAATATCCCGGCGCCCAGGTGCATTCAGCTCCTAGAACCAGAGCGAAAAACAGAAAAATCCAACCCAGAAATGAGAAAGAGAAAGGATGCAAAGAGGAATTTAGGTGGAAAACGAAGGGGCGAGCGCGGTGGTAAAGCAGATTGGCTCTGTAATTCTGTGGCCGGGCACTGTCCTGATAATCCTTGGCATAATAATAGAAACTTAAGCCTGTGTAGACACCGGCTGACATGCCAAATCCGCAGATCAACACTCAACATTTGTCATAGGCTTGCATGTCACTTGGGTTCGGGATTTTCGGGAGAGGAGGAGAATAAGGCGTAACGTCCCCCCTTTTCTGCGTCCAGGACATGGAAGATCTATGGAAGGCGCTGGAGGAGAGGGGGTGGGGGGCGGACATGGAGGGTGGGGAACGAAGACAAAATTGATGCCAGTATAAGGGAAATGATTAGTCGCGAAGGGTCTCTTGAGTTGTTCCCTGCGGTGAAGTCTGATCGCTTTCTATTCGGGGGCATTCACTAATGAGCATCATTACAGAACCCATATGGGGGGGCCACCCAGCTTTCCATGGTCCTGGAATACCCGGACTCTTTAATATCTTTTACTTTGCACTTTTCCTCCTCCAATTCTCTTCCACTCCTCTGTCGAAGATCAAAGTCCTTGGGTTTAATGATGCAGCTTTAAGGTGGATGAGGGCAGCAGTGACATCGAAAGCGCCTTTTGCCCCATATGAGGATTCGGTATTCTGCTAGATTAGAGGTTTTCTGTATATTTTGCATTGGAACAGACCAGTACTTAACTCTTTGAGGTGTGCTAGTCCTACGCTCTCGCACATGTGTCCCCTACTGGACTGTGGGGGGGGGTGTCACAGTGAGAAGCTCAAAAATGATAGTGTCGGACCCCTCAAAAGTAATCAGGGAGAAATGATGGAAGAGGTTGAGGGAACGGCCGATCTACTAAACACCTTGATCTCTACTGTATTTACACAAGAAAATCCCATGTCAAATAACATGATCAAGGAGACCAGAAATTCTCCATCTTTGAGAGTTTTCTAATAGATGCTATCCTGGAGTATCTCAATAAGAATAGCCTCATGACCCAACATCAACCTGTGTAATTGGGTTAACAATTGGCACAGTGATAGGAAACTATGGTTGGTTATTAATGGAACACACTTGGATTTTTCTCACAGTTGACAGTGTGTTACTACAGGGGTCAGTATTGGGCCCTCTTAGTTTTAATATATTTATTAATGACCTTACATGGGGAATACCGAGTAGAATTACAATATTTGCAGATCAAAAATTCTGCAGGGAAATCAACATAGAGGAGGATGATTTAATATTACAGAGGAATTTATATAAGCTGGAGGCTTAGGCTTAGAAATGACGATTAAAGTGTAACGTAGATAAATGTAAGGTAATGCAATTGGGCACAGGAAATAAAATGTATAATTATTATGTACTAAACTGTAAAACACTGGGCAAAACTGTCACTGAAAAAGACTTCACTATATTGGTGAATGGCAAACTCCACATTAGTGGCCAGTGTCAGGCAGCTGCTGCCAAGGCCAATAAAATAACAGGATGCATTGAAAGAGGCAGAGATGCTCATGACGAGAACATAGTTTTCCTCTATACAAGTCACTAGTGCGGCCACACTTAGATACTGGGAACAATTTGGGGTCAGAGAAGAGAGGCCAAGGCTTAGAGGTGGTCTTATTACAATGTACAAACATATAAAGGGACAGTACAGTGATCTGTATAATGATCTTTTTACACCTTGGTCTGCGACTCTTACAAGAAGGCATTTTCTATGTCTAGAGGAAAGAAGATTTAACAGCATCATAGACAGCAATTCTTTAATGTACAAGCAGTGGGATTATGGATTCTTTAGTCTTCGACCTTTGAGATTATGGATTCTTTACTGTGTGAGCAGTGAGGCTATTGATTTTTAACTGTATGAGCAGTAAGATTATGGATTATTTACTGTATAAGAAGTAAGATTATGGATTCTTTAGTCTTCGAGCTTTGAGATTATGGATTCCTTACTGTAAAAGCAGTGAGACTATGGAACTCTCTGCCACGTTATGTTGTAATTGTCAATTCACAAAATTTTTTTCCAGGAGGGCCTAGATGCATTTCTTGAAAAAAAAAATAATATTACAGTTTATTGTTACTAGATTCTGTGACTTGAAATTGTTCTAGTTGATCCAAGTCTGAGTGCCATATGTAAAATCGAGAATCCCCCCCCCCCAATATGTGGCAATTAGCATCTGCCTCATGGAGTTTTTGCTTCCTCTGGACCAACATTCTAGGTTATAGGTTGAACTTGATGGATTTGTGTCTTCTTTCAGTCTTTAAACTATAAAACAGCCTTCTCAATCTGTTGGGGGGCTCAGATGGAATGAGAACGCTGCAGTCGCTCGGTGGTCGCTCTTCAGCTGCAGCCATCACGTGTTGCCTCTGATCGTGGAATAGCCGAACAGTCAACACAAGACACTTTGTTCCTTTCAAACTACTGAGTAGTCCAAGTACAATTGTTGTTACAGCACATTAATGTCGTCATTACGGTATTTTCAGCCTGAGCTATCCTTCTCCTCGCTGGCATCTCTGGTCCCTGGGATACTCCAGCCGTCTCAGCAGCTCCCATGAATCCCGTCCCAACTTCCATATGTGGTTTTCCATTTGGCTTCCCCTTGTGGGGTGAGAATAAGGCAAGCTCCTCCATGCCTAGCTCAGGCTGTAGGCCCAGGAAGGTCCACTGAGCTTTGTTGCAGCCATGCTTATGCTGCCCACACTGTCCGTAATCTTCCGTGCTCTCTCCAGCCCTCTGGCCTTGAACTTCTGCTATCTACACTTTTCATTTAATCTAACACTAAATAGGAAGTATTCCTCTTTTTAACTAACCCTTCCCCTCCCAAATTGGGGCTGTTCCCTAACACTTAACTGTTCCTTTCCTGTGCCTATCTACTTCCTGTATCTATTGTGCCCTCCTCTGCACTCTCCCTTTCCTTATCCATATCTACCGCTTTATCCTATTTCTATACCTATGTCCTAATCCCTTACCCTTATACTCTCCCTATATATAATACATTAACATATTATGAGTTCCTTATAACTAGTATTTAAAAACATTCTATAAAATTGTTCACATTATATCATTCACATTACCAACATCGATTTGTTCACATTAGTGCCCATATTATTCTATGTACTTAAAATACATTTTTAATACACAAAAGCACACCCGCTTTATTAGAGAGGAAAAAGAGCACGATTGTCCCTGACACACTCTTACATAAATAATTGAAAAATATTTTCAGTTGCATACACCAGGAAGATTTGGATGATCAATTACAAGGTATAAATTGCAAATAAAAAAAAAAGACTTGCAAAAATTATGGAAAAGTAGGAGAATAGAAAAAAAAAATAATGAAAATGAAAAGCCAAGAGGAATAAATAAATGGAATGTGTGATTATAATCAGTCAGCAATGTGGTATCTGTCTCCGGAATCTGCGAGTCTCATGGAATGGAACTTTTAATGCAGTAGAATTGAGAAAATATATTAAAAACACAAAGTTCTGATCCCATCAGAACCAGTCACAACCATGCAGATATCATTATTAGCACAGCAGAGCACAGACAACATTATTAGCACAGCAGAGCTCAGTTTGTCATTTGGTGCTTCGGCAGGGATATACCTGGTAAGTCAGACTATAGGAATTTGCACACGTTGTCTTTTTCAAGTGGATCCGCTCTGTAACCTGCCTGAAAAAAGCACTTAAAAAATGATAATTTATATATTATATATATATATATGTGTTTATTTTAACAGTTTCAGGTTTCCAAAGACGCCAAGGAGTTAAAAAAGTTCTGCCTGAAAAACTTGAGGGGTTCGCAGATGTCTAAAATACATTATGGGCACAAGCCTCAAGAGTGCAGATATCATTTACATAGTAGTTTAGGCCCGCGTACACATTAGACTAAAGTTGACTGATGATTTTTGGGAGTAATAAGGATGCGAGATTTCCGATTTCTTTATGAGATAATCCTCTAGCTGAGATATCTTGCATTGGCTCTCTCACAGAGAACATAGGAGCGCTGGGCAACGCGAGTGCACCTTTATAGTCATAGCTGCCGAATGATCATACTAATGTCTACAGCAGATGGGGGCTTTATTCAGATACTTGACTGGCTGACATAAAATACCGGTACTGCATTCAGGCAGCAGTATTTTCAGTCCATCACACTTACCATATAATGATCTAGCATCAAGTTTAATATTTAAAGATTACAACTACTGAAGCGCGAACGTGCTCACCGCTGCTCGCTACTCGCCCGAGCATCAATGTGCTCAACAAGCTTGGCACTTGGCGAGTATTTCCTGGTTGCTCGGGCGGGAACTCGGGTCTCCTCCCTGCATGTTTGGCGCTCTTTAGAGAGCCAATGAACTTGCAGGGATTGCCTGCCACTCACTGTAATGCCATGGCCATGTTGGTTGTGGCATTACAGTGATTGGCAGCGTCATCAGGTCTCTATCAGACCAGGCGCCGCCATGCTCGTCACAGTCACTCCGGAATCAGGCAGTGTAGGGAGAGTTGCTGCTGAGCTAGGGAGAGATTTGCTTGTTTATAGTTAGTATAGGTGTACCACAACATTTATCTATAATATCCATCTGAACTAACAGTCCTTCTGAGGACTAATCCAGCTGCATATAATCAGTGGTGATAGCAGGAGTTAGGCAGGCAGGCAGAGTACGTGGCAGACTGCAGTGCATGTAGTGCAAGAGGGTCCATAGTGCGTTCCTGCTGCTGCTGTTCTTACAGATATTTGTAGACATAGCCCCAGATATCAGGGGTCAGGGAAGATTTTTTTTTATCTTAATCCTGGTTATTTGCTTAAAAAGCAGTCCAGAGAACACCATTTTTTTGCTCCATTTGCTTGTTGGCACTGCAGAATACAGCCAGAACCTTTCCATATTACAGTGTTAAAAATCCAGAAATTTGTAGTGAACGTGGAAAATATTGTCCTCCATTTAAATTTTGTTGCAGTGTGTCGGTGAAGTTATTGACACAAGGTCGCTGTGAAAAATAGTAACCTACAGGCCAGCTATTTAAAGGGGCTGTCTGGTACTTTTTTTTAAGTTGCCCAATGTATTCAGCATGTGGGCTTAAGTATCTCTGTAAATACCTTAATGCCTGTGAGTGGCGCTATCACTGGCCGTTCACAGGCATCACGTGACCCCCGGCTGCAGCCGGCGCTGAAATCCGCTGACGTCACGACAAGTCCAGGCTGTAGCCGAGGGTCCCTCTTCCACGTTCCACCGGTGGCTGCTGGGTTCTGGGTGGGGTTATTCCACTGCACCACACCAGGCATCCACCGTGCGCTCTCCCTCTCCCCATTCATTGGGAAAGCGCGCGGTGGATGCTGGGTGTGACACGGGGAATAACCTTGCCCACAACCCATCAGCCACCGCAGGGATTCAGCGCTGAGTCACGCCTCACTTGTCGTGATGTTAGCGAGGGGTCACATGATGCCTGTGAGCGGCCAACGATAGCGCCGCTCACAGGCATTATCAGCAACACAAGGTATTTACAAATATACTTATGCCCACATGCTGAATACATTGGGCAATTTTAAAAACGTACCGGACAACTTCTTTAAAACTGTGGTTTTCCGTCACAAGTATCACATATAAGTGTGCTCCAAATTCAGCCATTTCTGGCCTCCATTTAAATTTTGTTGCAGTGTGTCAGTGAAGTTATTGACACAAGGTCGCTGTGAAAAATAGTAACCTACAGGCCAGCTATTTAAAACTGTGGTTTTCCGTCACACGGATCACATATCACTGCGGTTCAAATCCAGACATTTGTAGTGAACGTGGAAATATTGTCCTCCATTTAAAATGGGCAAGGCGCGTGGCAAGAGACAGGGAAGTGGACGTGATGGTGATGACGGTGCATGGAGAGAGCGAGGCCGAGGCCGTGGGCTAGCTGAAATTGTGCAACAACAAACACGCACTTCTTGTCGCTAGACCTTCCTGTCCCAATTAAAAGGGGACCGCAGAACACAACTATTGAACCCAGAGCAGTGTGAAAAGGTTATTGGTTGGATAGCGGATAATGCTTCCAGTCACTTAGCCACCACCACCACCTTGTCTTCCACACGGTCAAGTCTCAGTAGCCGTGAGTCTGGACCGCATATTCCTCACCCTGATCCTCCTTCCTCCCAGTATGCTGAATGCACGGAGACAACTGATCCCACACTTGGACACTCTGAAGAGCTGTTCACTTTTCCATTTATAGATTCTGGCCTCTCGCCCGGTCCACTTGAAGCGGGGTAAGAGGAGATCGCATGTAGAGATGCCCAAATATTTGAGCAGCCACGGTCACACGAAGGTGACGGTGGGAAAGTGTCACAAGAGGTGGATGATGATGCGACACAATTGCCAGAAAGTCAGGAGGAGGACCAGGGTGCGGAAGTGGGAGACGAGGTGGTGGATGATATAGTAACTGAGCCAACCTGGCAGGAGGACATGCAGAGCAAGGACAGCAGCACACAGGGGGAGGGAGGCAGAGCACCCCAACAGGCAGGAAGAAGCAGTGTGGTGGCCGCAGACAGAAGGCAGGCAACCATTCCCCGAAAAACCAGCACAAAAAAAGTTGCCAGTACAACTGTTAGGTCGTGCGAGTCCGGTTGTTTTTTAAAGACTCTGCAGATAACCCCAAAAAGGCCATTTGCACCACCTGCCAGGCCAGCATCAGCAGGGGTAGCAAAACTAACGGCCTGACCACCACCAGCATGATCAGGCACATGGCAGCAAAGGACCTGACAAAGTGGGCTGAACCCCAGGGTCCAGTAACAGTGTCTGTGGGTGATACCACTGCTTGTTCCGCTGTTGTGTGTGCACGCCAATCCCCTGTCCATGGCACATGCCAAGATGCCTCCCACCCTGCACCTGTTGTTGAACCCTCTCAACTAGCACTATCAGCAAGAACTTCCACGTCCTTGTCCCAGCACAGCATTCAGTTGCCCTACCCCAGTCCTTGGAACACAAGTGCAAATACGCAGCTAATGCCCCACAGGCCACACTACTAAATTGACACATTTCGCGAATGCTTGCGCTCGAAATGTTGCCTTTTAGGCTCGTGGAGACGGAAGCTTTCTGCAACCTGATGGCAGCGGCCGTCTCTCGATACTCGGTCCCCAGCCGCCACTATTTCTCCCTGTGTGCTGTCCCCGCATTACACAAGCACGTGTCCCACAACATTAGCCGTGCCCTCAACAATGTAGTTACTGGGAAAGTCCACATAACCACGGACGAGTGGACAAGTGCTTGTGGGCAGGGACGGTACATCTCGCTAACGGCACACTGGGTTAAAGTAGTGGAAGCCGGGACCCAGTCGGACCTTGGGATGGAACACGTCTTCCCAACGCCGAGGATTGCGGGCCCTAGGCCAATTAGGGTTGCCCCCACGTTCTACAGCTCCTGCACCTTATGCTCCTCCTCCTCTTCAGCCTCCATTTCCGAAATGACCACATCAGTCACAAGCTGGATGTTATGCACACGCCCGGACTGACTGGCGTGTGCGTGATTAGTGATCCCACTGTACCATGAACCGAGGAGTGCCTGGAGGGAGAAACTAAGTATCAACCCAATCCGTCCAAGGTCGCACGGCGGCTCAGTCGACTCCGTGCACCAAGGAGGAACCGAGCAGAGGGACCAGGTGCTACTCCAGGTCAGACCCCGGACACGGCTGTTGACCCACACCAAGGAATGCAGGAACAGGCAGGTTAGGCTGGCATACAGACAGGTGAGTATTGGCAGGCACGGCTGGTATGCAGACAGGTGGGTACTGGTAAGCACGGCTGGTATTCCGACAGGTGGGTACTGGCAAGCACGGCTGGTATGCAGACAGGTGGGTACTGGCAAGCACGGCTGGTATGCAGACAGGTGGGTACTGGCAAGCATGGCTGGAGTGCAGACAGGGAGGTACTGGCAGGCACGGCTGGCGTGCAGACAGGGAGGTACTAGCAGGATGGAACGCAGGCTGGATTGGGTCCAGTACAGACTGGGATACAGGAACAGAGCCGCAGATGCAGTAGACAAGCAGAGTAAAGCGGAACCGCCGGAGCGGTGGACAAGGCAGAGCAGAGCGAAACCGCTGGTGCGGTGAGCAAGCAGAGCAGAGCGAAACCGCAGGTGCGGTGGACAAGGCAGAGCAGAGCGAAACTGCCGGAGCGGTGGACAAGGCAGAGCAGAGAGGAACCGCCGGAGCGGTGGACAAGGCAGAGCAGAGAGGAACCGCTGGTGCGGTGAGCAAGCAGAGCAGAGCGAAACCACAGGAGCGGTGGACAAGGCAGAGCAGAGAGGAACCGCTGCTGCGGTGAGCAAGCAGAGCAGAGCGAAACCGCAGGTGCAGTGGACAAGGCAGAGCAGAGCGAAACCGTCAGAGCGGTGGACAAGGCAGAGCAGAGAGGAACCGCCGGAGCGGTGGACAAGGTAGAGCAGAGCGAAACCGCTGGTGTGGTGAGCAAGCAGAGCAGAGCGAAACCGCAGGTGCGGTGGACAAGGCAGAGCAGAGAGGAACCGCCGGAGCGGTGGGCAAGGCAGAGCAGAGAGAAACCGCTGGCGCGGTGAGTAAGCAGAGCAGAACAGGGCTGAAGGTGCAGGCAGAGAGGACAGGGCTCTGTTCACATGGAACAGACTGGAAAATACAGGAAGATGGTTAGAACACAGGAGGTAGATACGGAGGAAGGGAAAAGGGACAAGCAGAACCAGATACACACAAGGTACTTACAATGAAGTAGCGAGTGGACACTAAACTCACAAACAGAAGTACAGAGACAACGAGTTGGAGTTAGGTGCATGTTCAGACACTGCAGGAAAAGGGAAGGTACGGACATAGAGACAAACAGGTAACAGGCTAGGAGACAGTTCAGACAGGAACTGACACTGCAACGAGATACAGGAACGAGCCTGGGTACTCAGCCCCCAGGAAGGCAGAAAAAGACTAGAAGTCACAGGTAACAGGCCTGGGTATACAGACCCCAAAGTTGCGGAAACTGACTAGAAGTCACAGATACAGGTAACAGGCCTGGGTATGCGGCCCCCAGGGTGGCAGAAACAGACAAGATGCAGAACAGGACCTGGCAACTCAGAGGCAA
This sequence comes from Phyllobates terribilis, assembly GCF_046119375.1. NCBI lineage: Eukaryota > Metazoa > Chordata > Amphibia > Anura > Dendrobatidae > Phyllobates > Phyllobates terribilis. Next base: position 665,136,839 of record NW_027362763.1, read on the forward strand.
AGAGCACACTGATAGTTAGTGTTGCTCAGGCACCTCCTTCTGGGTGGAGGGGGTTTAACTATCCAGTGATTCACAGAAATAGGCTGGGGATGCATTAGGAGTGCGCCCACTGCAGCTATAATAATCAGGAAGTAACCGGGCCGCCGCCCTAAGCAATCAGACAAGAGACATGCACACAGCATGAACTGGAGCAAGGTTTGCAGGCTGGACTGATGGGTAAGATTGCGGTCTTGCATGGTGGGAGGTGGTGCACTATGCAAGCTAGCCGCCAGGGATGTTACACTGGAAGCACTGCAGCACTGCCTCGGCCAAGTGGCAACAGGCTGTGCTGAAGCTAATATGCTTAGGTGACAAACCTCACAATGCTGAAGAGTTGTGGACAGCTCTGAAAGAGCAAGCAGATCCGTGGCTCACACCGCTGAACCTACAGCCAGGCATGGTCGTGTGTGACAATGGCCGGAACCTGGTGGCAGCTTTGAGGCGAGGCAAGCTCACACACGTACCATGCCTGGCCCGTGTGCTTAACCTCATGGTTCAGCGGTTTCTCAAAACCTACCCGGATCTGCCGGATCTGCTTTTCAAAGTACGCTGCCTGTGTACCCATTTTAGAAAGTCACCTACAGCTTCCGCCGCCCTTGCCATGCTTCAGCAGCATTTGCAGCTTCCGGCTCACCGACTGGTGTGTGATGTCCCCACGCGTTGGAACTCTACACTGCAGATATTGGGAAGGATTTGTGAGCAGAAGAGGGCAATTGTTGACTATCAGCATCAACAAGGCCGTCGGTATTCAGTTCAGACCTCAGGAGTGGACATGGATGTCACACATCTGTACCATCCTCCAAAACTTTGAGGACTCCACCAAGATGGTGAGAGGCGATGACGCCATAATTAGCGTCACCATCCCGCTTCTCTGTCTTCTGAAATGCTCTCTGCTCACAATCAAAGAGGATGCATTGTAGGCGGAGCACGATGAGATGGAGCAAGGAACCATACAGGGTGATTACACACAGCCCATCCTCATCTCATCCCAACGTGGATTGGGTGATAATGAGGAAGAGGAGGAGGAGGAAGAACAGGAGCTAGTTTCCTGCACTATAGATGGTACTACCTGCACAACTGTCATACGGTCTGTTCAGCGTGATGGCCTGAGGACAGGGAGGAGGAGGAAGAGGAGGAGGATGAGGAGGAGAGCATGGTCAGTCATCCTCTTGGTGAGTACATGGAAGTCTTGCCTCTTTGCAGTCTGGCACACATGGCTGAGTTTATGTTACGCTGCCTTTCCCGTGACCCTCACGTTGTCCAAATTTTGTGTGACAGTCATTATTGGTTGCCAAGAGTGTGCAAAGCAGTCATCAAAGCAAAAGGTGGCTACTTTGAAGAACCTAGAATATAAGACATATTTTCAGTTGTTTCACACTTTTTTGTTAAGTATATAATTCCACATGTGTTAATTCATAGCTTTGATGCCTTCAGTGTGAATGTACAATTTTCATAGTCATAAAAATACAGAAAAATCTTTAAATGACAAGGTGTGTCCAAACTTTTGGTCTGTACTGTACACTTTTACATCACCAGAATGGCCATCAGTACATTACTTTATTACTAGAACCACCATCAGTACATGAATACATCACCAGAACCATCATAAGTACATGAATACATCAACAGAACCATCAACAGTACATAAGTACATAATCAGAATCACTGTCAATACATGAATACATTACTAGAATCATCATTAGTACAGGAATGCAACAACAGAACCACCATCGTAACATGAGCATATCACCACAATCACCATCAGAACAGGACTACCATCAATACATAAATTCATTACTGTTATGTTCTGCTACCAAAGCTAAGGAAAGAGAGGAGATCTGTCCCTACTATAGGACTCAGCTGAATCCCTACGATGTAACAGGGAACCTGATCCTGCGATCAGACCTGCTAAAGTCCTAATCTAGTCTGTACGAAGACCTATAGATGTGGGGAGGGAATCCCTACAAGTACTAAGGACTGGAAGGAATATGGGACACCTCCTAACAGAAATAGTAGCAGACAGACGAACAAACAAAATAGATAGAACATAGAGGTCCGTAGACCAAGCAAACTAACAGAGATAGATACAGAGCACAGGCTAGCTAGAAAGTAGATATACAATGAAGTCCAGCAAAGCCAGAAGGGCGGAGCAGGATAAAATAGGCCAACAAGGTCATGTGACCAGCAAAGGAAAAAAAACCTAACAGCAAGGTTCTAACAGTACCCCCCCTTCTAAGAGGATCCTCCGGATCCCCTAGGACCAGGCTTATCAGGAAATCTCCTGTGAAACGCTCTGATAAGTCTGGACGCGGAAACATCATCTGACCTCACCCAAGAGTTATCCTCGGGTCCGAAACCTTTCCAGGCCACAAGATACTGCAAACTACCTCTATACCGTCTAGAGTCAAGGATGCGAGAAATTTCATATTCCCCGTCCTCCACCACCGGAGGAACAGAGGCAGAGGCGTCACCATCCGACACAACAGCTTTTTTTAACAGAGAGACATGAAAGACCGGATTAATTCTCCAGGAGGTAGGAACCTCCAACCTAACAGCAGATTGGTTGACAACCTGAAGCACCTTAAAGGGCCCTACAAACTTGGGACCCAATTTCTTAGAAGGAATCCTCAACCGCAGATTCCTAGAGGACAACCAAACCATGTCACCAACAGCGAACAAAACCTCCTGTCGTTTCCTATCAAAGTAGTCTTTAGATTTTCTGTTGGCCTCCTGAAGATTACCACGCACATCCGTCCAAACTCTTTCCAAATCACCGGAAAAATTCTCCTCCTCAGGCACGGCAGATCCCAACTTGGAGAACGACCCAAACGACGGATGTCTCCCAGAACAACAAAAAAAAGGCGAACAACCAGCAGAAGAAGATGTATGATTGTTCAGAGCAAATTCGGCAAGTGGCAGAAACTCAGACCACCCCTCTTGATTGTCTGCCACAAAACAACGCAAGAACTGCTCAACATCCTGGTTTTTCCTTTCTGTCTGGCCATTAGATTCAGGATGATATCCGGACGAAAACGACAAATGAATTCCCAACCTGTCACAAAAGGCACGCCAAAAACGAGCCACGAACTGAGGACCCCTATCAGAAACAATGTCAGTAGGAACGCCATGAAGTCTGACAATTTCTTTGACAAAGGTCTTAGCGAGAGTTTTAGCGCAGGGCAGTTTGACGAAGGGAACCAAGTGACACATCTTGCTAAAACGGTCCACGACCACCCAGATGACAGTAAAACCCTCAGAGGGGGGAAGGTCAGTTATAAAGTCCATAGCCAAATGTGTCCAAGGAGCACTGGGGACCTCCAAAGGACAAAGCAACCCCGCAGCAGGAGTATGTGAGGACTTAGATCTAGCACATATAGTGTAGCACCCTGAGGATTCGGCTGCTACAGGGGTATTGCACCTCAACCCAGAGGTGTGATATTCCACTCCCGGGTAAGGATGGAGTGTGGATCTGAGCTCGGTAGGCTGCATGCACTACACACATCCCATTTCCGAGGAGCAGGCCGACGGTACTCCCACTTAGAAATGTGCAGGTACGACCGAGTCTGTTCCTGGCTGGAGTGGGAGGGGGGTGGTACATCCCAGTAGTGTAGGGGCAGATAGGGGGAGCAGCCTGGGTAAAGATAGGAGCTCATTGGGTGCTGGTCGCCTGAGCTCACACATAGAGGGTGTATATAAGGTGGGCACCATCAAAGAACAGGGTCAGTCAGTCAGCCACAGTCAGTCAGCCTGTGAGTCTTTGCAGAGAAGTCGGAGGAAGAGGAGCAGAGAAGCCCCAGAGAGAGAGAGAGGAGAAAGCCAGAAAGACCCAGAGGGGGAAACAGAAAAGGAACTCTGAGAACCCAAAGTCCATCAGCGGGTGAAGAGTTGGCAAAAGGGTATCGGATCCCAAGCTGGTGGGGGCAAAAGCACACCCTAGCCAGAGACCGGAGGCCGTGGGCAGTGTCTGCCACGGCCACCCACCACATCCACCCCGAAGGCATACCACGTGGAGGGTCAGGGAACCCAAGGCCAAGGGTCTCCCAACAGAAGGCCCGAGGGAGCTGGACCTGGGTGGATCACTAGTGGGGACGGCCAGAGGAAAGGACAGAAGGAGAGCTCAGGGTCACGCTCCGGACTTGTTTGGGGGTTGGCTGGATCCAGGACCTGGTGGACGCAGCACGGCTCGGGTGGTCACTTGAAGCTGGAGTGACCGGAACATCAGCAGTGAGTAAATACCCTAAACTGCACAACCCGACTCTGTCTTCATTTTACATCTACGCTGCACCACCACAACCCCCATCCTCTGCACCTGACCCCCTGAGGCTATACCCCACCCGTTGGGGGTTATACCATCAAAAGCTGCACCTACACCATCAGCCTCAGCGGACCCTGCTGCAGCGGCGGCCATAGTGACCGCAATACAACGGGTGGCGTAGTCGACATTAAGAACTTAATAACATCTGTAGGACTGCCACATACAACTGAGTTTGACACCCTGGGCACGGACCGGGTCACAGCCACTCGGAAGACTACAACCCCCATCTGATCCGGCTCCGGATATTCCCACTAAAGAATATGGCCCAGGGGGCGCGTCAACTTTGGCGTAGTCGGCAGGATTACGTGCCCACAACAACCGGGTACTGCGTGCCTGAAGAAAAGTGCAAGTTTACCTCAAAAAGAAGTCTCCTGCCGGTTCCGGAGGGTCCCCGCCATCGGACCCCATCACAGGTCGATTCCAGACGGTTGTCCGCCATTAACAGCGTTTTCCCGCCATCTGCAGAGTTTCCCGCCGCTGGGAAGCGATTCCCACCATTTCCAAAGGTTTCCCGCCTTGGAAGAGCGGACGCCATTATGGGCGTGCCAGAGGGTGGCGAGAGGCCACCTCCCATCGTGGGCCAGGACCGAAAATGGCGCCAAAAGTGGAAACCGCCCCCACCAACAGAGACTGTGATGCTAGAGGTGTCTGTCAGCGTGAAAGAACAGCCCCTGGAGCTGACAGTCACCAAGTGGCCCCGGGACCGCCCTCGAGGTGGGAGGAGACGAAAGGAGAGAACAAAGATGGGTGTCGCCTGGAGCAGTCTAGAGCGAGCGCACCCGGAGGCAAGAGGCCTGGAGAAGAATATCGGAGGAGCTTACCCGTAGATGGCGAGAAAGCAGAGCAGCACCGGCCCGTTGGCCAGGAGCCTGCTGGAGACAACAGTAGGAGAGCAGAGCAGCACCGACCCGTTGGTCAGGAGCCTGCTGGAAACAACGACCCCACTAGGACTAGTGGAGGTCCTAGCACAGCTCCCCCGAGACCGGGAGTGTGCACAGACCGCTCTGGGGGGCCTCGCAAGGAGGATGGCCCGGGTGCAGCGAGAGACGTTGGCGGAGTGGAGCCGTGAGATGGCCCAGCAGACCGAGACCTGTCAGCGGAGCACGCCACCCGAGACGAGGAAACAGACCGCCTCTGAGGATGGCGCGGGAGGATTGAAGGCCGGAGACGGCGCCGAGAAGGGAGCCGAACGAGTGGAGGCAGGTAAAGGGGACGTCTATACCCCAAACCGGGAAACCGCGTACCTGCCCCAGCTCCCCGTCGCAGAGCCCGAAGTCTATCCTGCCGTGCCCGTCGCTGCAACGTCACCGCCGCAGACTAGGCCTCAAACGGGAGCCGCGACCCCTGTGACGTCATACGCCTCGACCCCGAGCGTGACCAAGCAGGAAGTACCACCAGCCTGGTCGCAAGGCCTAGTACCCCCGGGCGCCGCAATACCAACAGCGCCCCCTACCTCCGCGGAGCCCCCGGCCTGGTCGCAGGGCCAAGTAGCCCAGGGCGCCGCCGTCCTTACGGTGCCCTTTACCTTCCAGATACCCCAGGCCTGGCCGCAAGGCCCGGGCAACCCGGGCGCTAACACAACCGCGCCCATAAGACCAAGAGTGCCGCATCTGGGAGAGGACCTGTACGCCCAGCACACGTGCCCGGATGGGCAGCCATTTATATGGCCACCGGAGTTCCACCATCCCCGACTCCGGAGAGAGAGACCCCTGGATGAACCCCTGATCCCGGCTCCAAAGCCCGTAAAGAGGATCTCGCCCCCGCTAGCAGAAGCGCAGTTTGAGTGGGACCCCACCGGAGAAGATCTCATGGGGTTCACTCAAGAGACTCGGGCAGCTGCAGCGGAGCGTGCTGAGTGCTGCCGCCAACAGCTCGAGGACTTTGAGAGGGAGCGGAGAGAGAGGCGGGTCCGGGAACAGCAAGCTCAAATAAGGAGCGCGGAGCAGAAGAGCCGGGCCAGGAGAGACCCCCGTGCAGCGCATAGTCCCCGCACCACCGGGACTGTGATAAAGTTTAACATGCAGCATGGGTGGGGCTTCATCCGAGACCACCGCACCCTAGGCGACGTCTTCGTGACCAGGAGAGACGTTGAGTCCCACCTACCGGAGGGACACAGAGGTCGTGACCTTTACATCGGGGACGAGGTCACCTTCACCCGGCACAAGTGTGCCAAAGGACCCTACGCCCTCCATGTACATCGCCTGACGGAGGAAGAGCTGCGGTGTGAGGAGGAAGAACAAGAGGACCCGGACGGGTCTGAAACTAGAGTTAGAGGTAACCACAAAGAAAGAGCAGGAGGACGCCGTCGTTAAGTACAGCAGAGTACAAGCTGTATATAGTTGCCCGTAGGGGCACAGTGAACTGTTGCTAATATAGTCCCCGTTGGGACCAGCAAGTGTGAACTGTTACCCGTATTTCCTTAAATCCCACTGACCGAGGACTGAGAGCGGTCATCCCTTTCCTAAATACCTGGCCGAGGACTGAGAGCGGCCATATCCCTTGTAAATAGTTGCGCGTCCTAAAGCGCCCCCTACTGGTTTTATAGGAAAGCCACGAGTTCCAAAGACTGTCGCACTTTACCCGGTCACACGTTGCACAGTGACCGGAGGAGGAGCCAGAAGCGACGAGAATGTTTTATAAGAAAGAATGTTTTGCTGCTAATGTATGTTATTTTATATGTTTATACGATGTTGTTGATATGAAAAAAATTTGTATGTTTTGGTGTTGTTTATGTCTTACAGCCCGAGGACGTGCTGTGATTTACCAGGGGGGAATGTAGCACCCTGAGGATTCGGCTGCTACAGGGGTATTGCACCTCAACCCAGAGGTGTGATATTCCACTCCCGGGTAAGGATGGAGTGTGGATCTGAGCTCGGTAGGCTGCATGCACTACACACATCCCATTTCCGAGGAGCAGGCCGACGGTACTCCCACTTAGAAATGTGCAGGTACGACCGAGTCTGTTCCTGGCTGGAGTGGGAGGGGGGTGGTACATCCCAGTAGTGTAGGGGCAGATAGGGGGAGCAGCCTGGGTAAAGATAGGAGCTCATTGGGTGCTGGTTGCCTGAGCTCACACATAGAGGGTGTATATAAGGTGGGCACCATCAAAGAACAGGGTCAGTCAGTCAGCCACAGTCAGTCAGCCTGTGAGTCTTTGCAGAGAAGTCGGAGGAAGAGGAGCAGAGAAGCCCCAGAGAGAGAGAAGAGAAAGCCAGAAAGACCCAGAGGGGGAAACAGAAAAGGAACTCTGAGAACCCAAAGTCCATCAGCGGGTGAAGAGTTGGCAAAAGGGTACCGGATCCCAAGCTGGTGGGGGCAAAAGCACACCCTAGCCAGAGACCGGAGGCCGTGGGCAGTGTCTGCCACGGCCACCCACCACATCCACCCCGAAGGCATACCACGTGGAGGGTCAGGGAACCCAAGGCCAAGGGTCTCCCAACAGAAGGCCCGAGGGAGCTGGACCTGGGTGGATCACTAGTGGGGACGGCCAGAGGAAAGGACAGAAGGAGAGCTCAGGGTCACGCTCCGGACTTGTTTGGGGGTTGGCTGGATCCAGGACCTGGTGGACGCAGCACGGCTCGGGTGGTCACTTGAAGCTGGAGTGACCGGAACATCAGCAGTGAGTAAATACCCTAAACTGCACAACCCGACTCTGTCTTCATTTTACATCTACGCTGCACCACCACAACCCCCATCCTCTGCACCTGACCCCCTGAGGCTATACCCCACCCGTTGGGGGTTATACCATCAAAAGCTGCACCTACACCATCAGCCTCAGCGGACCCTGCTGCAGCGGCGGCCATAGTGACCGCAATACAACGGGTGGCGTAGTCGACATTAAGAACTTAATAACATCTGTAGGACTGCCACATACAACTGAGTTTGACACCCTGGGCACGGACCGGGTCACAGCCACTCGGAAGACTACAACCCCCATCTGATCCGGCTCCGGATATTCCCACTAAAGAATATGGCCCAGGGGGCGCGTCATATAGTACATTGGCGCACCCACTTAATGACTTCCTTCTGCCATCCAGGCCACCAAAAACTGCGACCCACCAGTCTCTTGGTCTCAGAGATTCCGGGATGACCTGCCAACCGAGATTCGTGACACTCAACAAACAAATCTCTCCTAAAGGTCCCAGGCACAAACAACCTCCCATGAGGAGTGTTAGATGGGGCATTCTCCTGAGCTTTAAGAATCTCATCTTCCAAAACGGAGTCTAAAGCAGCTATCACAACACCTTCTTGTAAAATGTTTTCCTCTTTCTCAGCACCGACTATGGGAGAAAAACTGCGAGACAAGGCATCCGCCTTAACATTCTTAGTTCCAGGGATGTAAGTAACGGAGAAATTAAACCGCGAGAAAAACAGTGCCCACCTAGCCTGACGGGCATTCAGGCGCTTGGCAGCATCAAGATATATCAGATTTTTATGATCCGTAAGAACCTGAACGGGAAATTCCGCACCTTCCAAGAAGTGGCGCCAGTGTTCAAATGCGAGTTTAATAGCCAATAATTCCCGATTACCAACATCGTAATTCAATTCAGTCTCCGAAAATTTTTTTGAAAAAAAGGCACAGGGATGTAATCCATCCCCGTTATCCTGAGACAATACTGCGCCAACCCCCACAGAGGAAGCATCAACCTCAACCAAAAACGGCCTAGTAACATCAGGCTGCATAAGGATGGGAGCAGAGGTGAACCTCTCCTTGAGATACACAAAAGCTTCAATGGCCTCAGAAGACCACTGAACCGCATCAGCACCTTTCCTGGTGAGATCAGTCAGAGGTTTGACAATACTAGAAAAATTTTTTATGAATTTTCTATAGTAATTGGCGAAACCCAAAAACCTCTGTATCGATTTCAAACCAATAGGCCTAGGCCATTCCTGCACAGCCTGAACCTTAACCGGATCCATCTCAAAACCTTTGCTGGAGATAATGTAGCCCAAAAAACTAATTCTCTGTACAGCGAACTCACATTTCTCCAGCTTAGCAAAAAGCGAATTGTCCATTAATAACTGTAATACCTCACGCACGCTCCGCCAATGAGACTCCAGATCTGGCGAATAAATCAAAATGTCATCCAAATACACAACCACATTTTTACCGATCAAAGGTCTAAGGATGTCATTAATCAGATTCTGAAAAAATGCAGGAGCATTAGTAAGACCAAAAGGCATAACCAGATTCTCAAAATGACCCACAGGAGTGTTAAAAGCAGTCTTCCATTCATCACCCTCCTTCATGCGCAACAGATTGTATGCCCCCTTAAGGTCAATTTTAGAGAACCACTTGGCCCCCAATAACTGGTTAAACAGATCAGGAATCAATGGCAGTGGGTAAGGATTGCGTACCGTAATTTTGTTAATCTCACGAAAATCTAGACAAGGACGTAAACCGCCGTCCTTTTTTTTTACAAAAAAAAATCCAACCGCCACAGGAGACTTAGAGGGCCTAATGTGACCGGCGGCCAAACTTGTCTGTATGTATTCCTCCAAAGCCTTCCTCTCAGGAATAGTAAGGTTAAATAAACGACTTTTAGGAAGAGTCGCTCCAGGGACAAATTCAATAGAGCAATCATAGTCTCTATGGGGCGGCAAAACCTGCGATTCTTTCTCAGAAAAAACTCTCCAAAAATCCTGAATAGGAACAGGCAATTCTCCCCTATCCAAAGCTGCAATACGCCCGTTACAACACTTGTCATAACATTTATGGCTCCAGGATTTAATTTCACTGGTAGACCAATCCAGTACAGGATTGTGAAATTTTAACCAGGGCAAACCCAATATTACTGGAGAAGGCAAGTTATTCAACACTACCAAATCCAATTTCTCATGGTGAACACCATTAATAGTGAGAGGAAATTCACTGACCTTGAGAGTAATATTCTTCAAAGGGGAGCCATCCACAGAAACCACAGCAATGGGGGATGATAAAGGTTCAGGTTTTAAATTGAGTTTTTCCACGAATCCCCCATCAATTACATTCAGAGTAGACCCGCAATCAACAAACACCCGAAATTCCATTAATTTTTCCTGAGCAATCGTGGAAGCAGCTAAAAATATACCCTTGGAATTTAAACAGGCAATACGGGCGTGACTGACCATTTTTTTTTCTTTCTTCATACGAAGCTCACAGCCTTTAATCAAATGACCAGATTTTCCGCAATAGAAACACAAGCCTTCCAAAAAACGACGGTCTTTTTCTTGAGAGCGAGGTGCCACCGATCCAATCTCCATCGGTTCACCACTGTTAGTACACACATTATCATAACCAGAAACTGACATAGCAGAGGATTTGCTCTCATTAACCCTAGCACGCAGTCTTCTATCCACCCGTATAGCTAATTGCATAGCCTGTTGCAAATCCTCAGGTGTAGGATAAGCAATTAGCAGGTCTTTAACCCTTTCACTGAGCCCAGCAAGAAATAGACTTTTCAGAGCAGAATCGTTCCACCCTGTTTGAGTGGACCAACGACGAAAATGAGTACAATATTTTTCCACATTACCTGATCCTTGCTTTAAACGTCTCAACTCAGTCTCAGCTGATGCCACACGGTCAGGATCATCATATAATAGTCCTAAAGCAGAAAAAAAACTATCCACTGATCTGAAGCATGTATCACTAGGTTGCAAATAAAAGGCCCACTCCTGAGGCTCTTTGCGCAAAAGTGACATTATGAACCCTACGCGCTGGGATTCATCCCCAGAGGACTTGGGTCTCAAACGAAAATACAATAAGCAAGCATTTTTAAATGAAAAAAATTCTCGATGTTCACCAAAAAATAAATCCGGCAAACATACCTTAGGCTCCAAGAAATATGCTCCAGGACAGTTACTCACGTGCTGACGGAGCTCGGCCACTTCCAGAGAGAGTCCCTGCAGGTGTTTAGCCAAATCCTGAACCGACACCATGATGGAACAAAAAAAATCTTTCCTTAGAGAATTTGCAGGCTGGACTTACTGTTATGTTCTGCTACCAAAGCTAAGGAAAGAGAGGAGATCTGTCCCTACTATAGGACTCAGCTGAATCCCTACGATGTAACAGGGAACCTGATCCTGCGATCAGACCTGCTAAAGTCCTAATCTAGTCTGTACGAAGACCTATAGATGTGGGGAGGGAATCCCTACAAGTACTAAGGACTGGAAGGAATATGGGACACCTCCTAACAGAAATAGTAGCAGACAGACGAACAAACAAAATAGATAGAACATAGAGGTCCGTAGACCAAGCAAACTAACAGAGATAGATACAGAGCACAGGCTAGCTAGAAAGTAGATATACAATGAAGTCCAGCAAAGCCAGAAGGGCGGAGCAGGATAAAATAGGCCAACAAGGTCATGTGACCAGCAAAGGAAAAAAAACCTAACAGCAAGGTTCTAACAATTACTAGAACCACCATCAGTACACAGCTCGATCACCAGAACCACCATCAGTATATAAGTACAGCACCAGAATTACCAGCAGTACATGACTACATCCCAAGAATAACGATTAGTACATGACTACAGAACTACCATAAGTATATGAATATAACACTAAGCATAGTACAGTGATTACTTGTAGTGTAATGTCAGCACTCAGCATATATAACTGTATCGCTTGAAACTGCAACTCCCAGTATGTCTTTAACAATGGTTGAGAAACACTGGGAGTTGAAGTTATTGTTACCAGCCATAACCAAACTGCAGTCCATACCACTGTACTGATTATATGCATGCAAGCAATAGCACTATTAAACATTTAAAGGGGTTGTCCAGTCTTCTGCTAAAAAGTTTGCAGTCACTCTGTGTGACTGCAGACTGCTAAATCCTTACGGCATGCGCACCGCTCATCGTCAGGATCCTCTGGCACCGCTGCGAGTTGCATACTTTCGGACACATTTTTTACTAGTTTTTTATTTTTCGCTTTTAAATCTTGATCTTGGCGCTGACACCAGTAATCCACCGCCCCAGGTACTAGACCTCCAGAGTCTTGTAGCTAATGTGGACTTGACTATGGGCAGTATTATCACAAGTATACACTACGGGTATAAGGTGACCTGTAGGCAACACTAATGAGAAATCAAAACACAATCAGAATATAAAAATATTGTAAATGTGACTGTTAACTCTGCAGCATCCATAAAAAGCAAGACACAGGACTGATAGTCTGCTTAGTTAATGACAAGTAATGCAAAATATATGTACACAGCAATCCAACAATAGACCTACCAAAATACTAATATTATTATTACTAATAAATAATAAATAAAAAGGAAAATGATACACTGGAAAGAGACAGATGCAGCAGAGCTCAGACTCTGTAGAGATAGGCAGGGAAGCCTTCTGCATTCTCAAAAGAAACAGTTAAATATGAAATGCAACTTTGTTCCATTTACAGACATCAATTTAGTCTCTGCTTCGGTGTAAGGAACATTACTCATATCAATAGAACACCGGAAAAAAAAAAAAAATCACATTGTTAAAAGCATCCAAACGTTTTACAATTCATTTTTAACAATTTGTCATCACCTTGTCTGATGGCAAAGACTCCGATAGTGTGACTGATCCAACATAGCAAAGACAAAAACTGTCAGAAGATTTAGGAAACTCATGCTAAAAAAAAACAATAAATAGCTCCAAAACTTATAATTGACTTTAATAAGTAATAAATGGCGGGAATAAATACTCTGATACGTAGCGCTAACACTGCTTTATAAAAATATAATGACATACTACTCCTACATAATAGACAATTTCTAATATATTACCGCCCCTTTGTACAAGAACAGAACTACTATAATAATGCTCCTATATACAAGAATATAACTACTCTAATACTGCCCCTATGTACAAGAATATAACTACTATAATACTGCTCCTATGTACAAGAATATAACTACTATAATACTGCCTCCTATGTACAAGAATATAACTACTATAATACTGCTCCTATGTACAAGAATATAACTACTATAATACTGCCCCCTATGTACAAGAATATAACTACTATAATACTGCTCCTATGTACAAGAATATAACTACTATAATACTGCCTCCTATGTACAAGAATATAACTACTATAATACTGCTCCTATGTACAAGAATATAACTACTATAATACTGCTCCTATGTACAAGAATATAACTACTATAATACTGCCCCCTATGTACAAGAATATAACTACTATAATACTGCTCCTATGTACAAGAATATAACTACTATAATACTGCTCCTATGTACAAGAATATAACTACTATAATACTGCCTCCTATGTACAAGAATATAACTACTATAATACTGCTCCTATGTACAAGAATATAACTACTATAATACTGCCCCCTATGTACAAGAATATAACTACTATAATACTGCTCCTATGTACAAGAATATAACTACTATAATACTGCCTCCTATGTACAAGAATATAACTACTATAATACTGCCCCTATGTACAAGAATATAACTACTATAATACTGCTCCTATGTACAAGAATATAACTACTATAATACTGCCCCCTATGTACAAGAATATAACTACTATAATACTGCCCCTATGTACAAGAATATAACTACTATAATACTGCTCCTATGTACAAGAATATAACTACTATAATACTGCCCCTATGTACAAGAATATATAACTACTATAATACTGCTCCTATGTACAAGAATATAACTACTATAATACTATAGAAATATATGTTATAATATACTGCCCCCTATGTACAAGAATATAACTACTATAATACTGCCCCATGTACAGGAATATAACTACTATAATACTGCCCCCTATGTACAAGAATATAACTGTTACGCACACGCCCGGACTGACTGGCGTGAGCGTGGTTAGTGATCCCACTGGACCATGAACTGAGGAGTGCCTGGAGGGGCGTGACTAAGTGTCAACTCGGTCCGACCAAGGTCGCACGGCGGCTCAGTCGACTCCATGAACCAGGGAGGAACCGAGCAGAGGGACCAGGTGCTACTCCAGGTCAGACCCCAGTCACATCTGTTGACCCACACCGGGGAATGCGGTATGCAGACGGGTGGGTACTGGCAGGCACGGCTGGTATCCAGACAGGCGGGTACTGGCAGGCATGGCTGGTATGCAGACAGGCGGGTGCTGGCAGGCACGGCTGGTATGCAGACTGGCCGATACTGGCAGGTAGGAACGCAGGCTGGATAGGGACCAGTACAGACTGGGATACAGGAACAGAGCCGCGGGTGCGATGGACTTGCAGAGCAGAACCGCAGGCGCGGAGGACAAGCGGAGCAGAGCAGATCGAAACCGCAGGTGCGGTGGACAAGCAGAGCAGAGTGAAACCGCTGGTGCGGTGGACAAGCGGAGCGAAACCGCAGGTGCGGTGGACAAGCAGAGCAGAGCGAAACCGCATGTGCGGTGGACAAGCAGAGCGAAACCGCAGGTGCGGCGGACAAGCAGAGCAGAGCGAAACCGCAGGTGCGGTGAACAAGCAATTCAGAGCGAAACCGCTGGTGCGGTGAACAAGCAGAGCAGAGTGAAACCGTAGATGCGGTGGACAAGCAGAGCAGAGCGAAACCGCAGGTGCAGTGAACAAGCAGAGCAGAGCGAAACCGCAGATGCGGTGGACAAGCAGAGGAGAGTGAAACTGCAGATGCGGTGGACTAGCAGAGCAGTACCGCGCCGAGCAGAGCGAAACCGCAGGTGCGGTGGACAAGCAGAGCATAGCAAAACCGCAGGTGCGGTGGACAAGCAGAGCAGAGCGAAACCGCAGGTGCAGTGGACAAGCAGAGCACAGCGAAACCGCAGGTGCGATGGACAAGCAGAGCACAGCGAAACCGCAGGTGCGGTGGACAAGCAGAGCACAGCGAAACCGCAGGTGCAGTGGACAAGCAGAGCGGAGCGAAACCGCAGGTGCGGTGGACAAACGGAGCGAAACCGCAGGTGCGGTGGACAAGCAGAGCAGAGCAAAACCACATGTGCGGTTGACAAGCAGAGCGAAACCGCAGGTGCGGCGGACAAGCAGAGCAGAGCGAAACCGCAGGTGCTGTGAACAAGCAATGCAGAGCGAAACCGCTGGTGCAGTGAACAAGCAGAGCAGAGTGAAACCGTAGATGCGGTGGCCAAGCAGAGCAGAGCGAAACCGCAGGTGCGGTGAACAAGCAGAGCAGAGTGAAACCACAGATGCGGTGGACGAGCAGAGCGAAACCGCAGATGCGGTGGACAAGCAGAGCAGAGCGAAACTGCAGATGCGGTGGACTAGCAGAGCAGTACCGCGCCGAGCAAAGCGAAAGCGCAGGTGCGGTGGACAAGCAGACCAGAGCAAAACCGCAGGTGCGGTGGACAAGCAGAACGAAACCGCAGGTGCAGTGGACAAGCAGAGCAGAGCGAAACCACAGGTACGGTGGACAAGCAGAGCAGAGCGAAACCGCATGTGCGGTGAACAAGCAGAGCAGAGCGAAACCGCAGGTGCGGTCGACAAACAGAGCGGAGCGAAACCGCAGGTGCGGTGGACAAGCAAAGTGGAGCAAAACCGCAGGTGCGGTGGACAAGCAGAGCAGAGCGAAACCGCAGGTGCGGTGGACAAGCAGAGCAGAGCGAAACCGCAGGAGCGGTGGACAAGCAGAGCAGAGCAAAACCGCAGGTGCGGTGGACAAGCAGAGCAAAGCAAAACCGCAGGTGCGGTGGACAAGCAGAGCAGAGCGAAACCGCAGGTGCGGTGGACAAGCAAAGCGGAGCGAAACCGCAGGTGCGGTGGACAAGCAGAGCAGAGCGAAACCGCAGGTGAGGTGGACAAGCAGAGCGAAACCGCAGGTGCAGTGGACAAGCAGAGCAGAGCAAAACCGCAAGTGCGGTGAAAAAACAATGCAGAGCGAAACCGCAGGTGCGGTGAACAAGCAGAGCAGAATGAAACCGCAGATGCGGTGGACAAGCAGAGCAGAGCGAAACCGCAGGTGCGGTGAACAAGCAGAGCAGAGCGAAACCGCATATGCGGTGGACAAACAGAGCAGAGCGAAACCGCATATGCGGTGGACAAACAGAGCAGAGCGAAACCGCATATGCGGTGGACAAATAGAGCAGAGCGAAACCGCAGGTGCGGTGGACAAGCAGAGGAGAGCAAAACCGCAGGTGCGGTGGACAAGCAGAGCAGAGTGAAACCGCAGAGCAGAAGGTGCAGGCAGACAGGACAGGGCTCTGTTCACATGGAGCAGACTGGAAAATACAGGAAGATAGTTAGAACACAGGAGGTAGATATGGAGGCAGGGAAATGGGACAAGCAGAACCAGATACACACAAGGTACTTACATCAAAGTAGCGAGTGGACACAAAACTCACAAACAGAAGTACAGTGACAACAAGTTGGAGTTAGGTGCAGGTTCAGACACTGCAGGAAAAGGGCAGGTACGGACATAGAGACAAACAGGTAACGGGCTAGGACACAGTTCATACAGGAACTGAACCTGGAACAAGATACAGGAACGAGCCTGGGAACTCAGCCCCCAGGGTGGCGGAAACAGACTAGAAGTCACAGATACCGATAACGGGCCTTGGAATACAGCCCCCAGGGTGGCGGAACAGACTAGAAGTCACAGATACAGGTAACAGGCCTGGTTACTCAGTCCCCAGGGTGGGGGAAACAGACAAGATACAGGACAGGACCTGGCAACTCAGTTGCACAGAACACACTGAAAGAAAGTGTTGCTCAGGCACCTCCTACTGGGTGGAGGGGGTTTAAGTATCCAGTGACTCACAGCAATAGGCTGGGGACGCATTAGGAGTGTGCACACAGTAACTATAAGAAACAGGCAATAACCACGTCGCCGCCCTAAGCAATCAGATAAGAGACATGCACACAGCAGGTACTGGAGCAAAGTGTGCAGCCAGGACTGATAGGTAAGATGGCGGTCTAGCGTGGTGGGAGGTGGTAAGCCATGCCAGCACGCTGCCAGGGGTGTTACAATAACTACTATAATACTGCCCCTATCTACAAGAATATAACTATTATAATACTGCCACCTATGTACAAGAATATAACTACTATAATAATGCCCCTATGTACAAGAATATAACTACTATAATACTGCCCCCTATGTACAAGAATATAACTACTATAATACTGTTCCAATGTACAAGAATATAACTACTATAATACTGCCCCTACAGTATGTACAAGAATATAACTACTATAATACTGCCACCTACAGTACAGACCAAAAGTTTGGACACACCTTATCATTTAAAGATTTTTCTGTATTTTCATGACTATGAAAATTGTACATTCACACTGAAGGCATCAAAACTATGAATTACCACATGTGGAATTATATACTTAACAAAAAAGTGTGAAACAACTGAAAATATGTCTTATATTCTAGGTTCTTCAAAGTAGCCACCTTTTGCTTTGATGACTGCTTTGCACACTCTTGGCATTCTCTTGATGAGCTTCAAGAGGTAGTCACCGGAAATGGTTTTCACTTCACAGGTGTGCCCTGTCAGGTTTAATAAGTGGGATTTCTTGCCTTATAAATGGGGTTGGGACCATCAGTTGTGTTGTGCAGAAGTCAGGTGGATACACAGCTGATAGTCCTACTGAATAGACTGTTAGAATTTGTATTATGGCAAGAAAAAAGCAGCTAAGTAAAGAAAAACGAGTGGCCATCATTACTTTAAGAAATGAAGGTCAGTCAGTCCGAAAAATTGGGCAAACTTTGAATGTGTCCCCAAGTGCAGTTGCAAAAACCATCAAGCGCTACAAAGAAACTGGCTCACATGAGGACAGCCCCAGGAAAGGAAGACCAAGAGTCACCTCTGCTTCTGAGGATAAGTTTATCCGAGTCACCAGCCTCAGAAATCGCAGGTTAACAGCAGCTCAGATTAGAGACCAGGTCAATGCCACACAGAGTTCTAGCAGCAGACACATCTCTACAACAACTGTTAAGAGGAGACTTTGTGCAGCAGGCCTTCTTGGTAAAATAGCTGCTAGGAAACCACTGCGAAGGACAGGCAACAAGCAGAAGAGACTTTTTTGGGCTAAAGAACACAAGGAATGGACATTAGACCAGTGGAAATCTGTGCTTTGGTCTGATGAGTCCAAATTTGAGATCTTTGGTTCCAACCACCGTGTCTTTGTGCGACGCAGAAAAGGTGAACGGATGGACTCTACATGCCTGGTTCCCACCGTGAAGCATGGAGGAGGAGGTGTGATGGTGTGGGGGGGCTTTGCTGGTGACACTGTTGGGGATTTATTCAAAATTGAAGGCATACTGAACCAGCATGGCTACCACAGCATCTTGCAGCGGCATGCTATTCCATCCAGTTTACGTTTAGTTGGACCATGATTTATTTTTCAACAGGACAATGACCCCAAACACACCTCCAGGCTGTGTAAGGGCTATTTGACCAAGAAGGAGAGTGATTGGGGGCTACGCCAGATGACCTGGCCTCCACAGTCACCAGACCTGAACCCAATCGAGATGGTTTGGGGTGAGCTGGACCGCAGAGTGAAGGCAAAAGGGCCAACAAGTGCTAAGCGTCTCTGGGAACTCCTTCAAGATTGTTGGAAGACCATTTCCGGTGACTACCTCGTGAAGCTCATCAAGAGAATGCCAAGAGTGTGCAAAGCAGTCATCAAAGCAAAAGGTGGCTACTGTGAAGAACCTAGAATATAAGACATATTTTCAGTTGTTTCACACTTTTTTGTTAAGTATATAATTCCACATGTGGTAATTCATAGTTTTGATGCCTTCAGTGTGAATGTACAATTTTCATAGTCATGAAAATACAGAAAAATCTTTAAATGACAAGATGTGTCCAAACTATTGGTCTGTACTGTATGTACAGGAATATAACTACTATAATACTGCCCCCTATGTACAAGAATATAACTACTATAATACTACTCCTATGTACAAGAATATAACTACTATAATACTGCCCCCTATGTACAAGAATATAACTACTATAATACTGCCCCTATGTACAAGAATATAACTACTATAATACTGCTACTATGTACAAGAATATAACTACTATAATACTGCCCCTATGTACAAGAATATAACTACTATAATACTGCTCCTATGTACAAGAATATAACTACTATAATACTGCCCCCTATGTACAAGAATATAACTACTATAATACTGCCCCTATGTACAAGAATATAACTACTATAATACTGCTACTATGTACAAGAATATAACTACTATAATACTGCCCCCTATGTACAGAAATATAACTACTATAATACTGCCCCTATGTACAAGAATATAATTACTATAATACTGCTCCTATGTACAAGAATATAACTACTATAATACTGCTCCTATGGAAAAGAATATAATTACTATAATACTGCTCCTATGTACAAGAATATAACTACTATAATACTGCTCCTATGGAAAAGAATATAATTACTATAATACTGCCCCCTATGTACAAGAATATAACTACTATAATACTGCCCCTATGTACAAGAATATAACTACTATAATACTGCCCCTATGTACAAGAATATAACTACTATAATACTGCTCCTATGTATAAGAATATAACTACTATAATACTGCTCCTATGTACATGTATATAACTACTATAATACTGCTCTTATGTACAAGAATATAACTACTATAATGCTGCTCCTATGTACAAGAATATAACTACTATAATACTGCTCCTATGTACATGTATATAACTACTATAATACTGCTCCTATGTACATGAATATAACTACTATAATACTGCCCTTAGAATATAACTAATATTACTGCTGTGAATGAAGTGCAGAATAAAAACTTGAATATTGTAACATTTCCACAGTGTCTTGATATTTTATAACTGTACACCTTGAATGCCGTCATGTTTCTCCACATATGCATGCACTGTATTGCGGTATGATGCTTGTAGAAATTTCCCAGCTTAGTGATGTTGTTGGTTTCCATCTCCGTTCTGTTATCTTCTGCTTTGCTCACATGAAGTGTTTGTTAAGTACGACAAATCCTCTTTAACATATATTTCCTGCTATGAACATGGCCGCCTCCTGTGTGTTTTATATGTGCGTAGTAGTGCGGATTGGATGTGACATGTGGATGGAGCTTCTTATAACAATCAGAAAATGAGAGCAAGATTTTTCACCCATCGCCTGAACGCACATAAATAATTCTCTTTCCTTCTTCTTCCTCCGATATCGTATTTCCTGTAAGAAGCAGTCTGTGGAGCAGCTTCTATTGAGTGATATTAACTGTCTCATTGCTGTAGACCAATGTTCCTCAACCTATGACTTTACAAAATGACGACTCCTACCATGTCCCAACATCTCCTCCCCCTCATGGCATAGCGGGAGATAAACTTTTGCAATCACTTAAAATCCGAAGGTTGAAGACAACTTCTACCAACCAGAAGAGAAATAGTAGGACTTCATAATGGACCCTGAAACTGAAAAATAAGGATTGACCCACATGGAGGTCACCTTGACGATGGGTAAATATGGAGCAAAAAATAAATCTTACCTCCAAACTGTCACATGGGTCTACCTTCAGGAGTTGAATATTAAAATTATTTTAAGTGGCAGTACTCAGGTCTTCGTGGTGTTGTACCGCCTGCAAAGGCAGTAGGTCTATCCATGGCCTCTCCAGGTCTAATGTGCTATGTGCTTTGCAGAGTGATGTTTGACCAAGACCTAAAATATCCTGTTGTACCTTCTCCTTGTACTGTTTTTCTAGGAGTCCCATGACTGCAGTCATTAGAATAGGGGTACAAACCCCATATTACTTCTCACCACACAACTACAAGGAGGTGAACGGCAGTCAAGTTCCATATGAAAACATAAAAAGGAAATACCCTGCAGTAAATAAACAGCGATAGTGCATGAAAATAATATAGGGTTCTTAGTTAACAAAATTTTGATAAAAAAAATGAACAAGCCATCTCACCACGTCATGGTGACCCTATATAGGGTGCTTCATTCACAACAACTTATATTACAGTTCATCTCTTCAGGTGTTTTCATTTCAGTTTATTTGCATTCTGTGCCAATAAAGGAGTGGCCTCCCTTTTCTTTGAGCTGGACATTACATTCATGTAGTTCCCTATGCCTGGATGCCTATTATCCGGGCTCAATCCATGTATGTCACTTGACATATGGTAAGGTTATAATATTAGAGGTTGGGACTGTCCCTAATAGGGTCACCTTGACGTGGTGGGATGGCTTTTTCATTTTTTTTTTTATCAAAGTTATGTTAACTAAGCACCCTATATTATTTTCATGCACTATTGCTGTTTATTTATTTAATGTATGGTATATGCTTTTTATGTTTTTATCTTTGGTTTTGTCTGTTTAGTGGCCAGTCTGAACATGCACTTATATGCTGCATGCACATCAACTTATATTCCAATTCATCTCCTTAGGTGTTTTCAAGTTCCACAAAAGTCTAAAGGGCTGATGAAGACAGCCAAAAACTGATGAGAAAGGGAAAATTTAGGTACCCATCTTCTTTTTTCTAAACTACAATTTATTTACTTGAAAGAATTAGGGGAAGAACCAGATCAGACTACACAGGTTTTGTGGTATCGATGGAAACATATAGGATTGTAAAAGAGCAGTTTGCACAAAGTGATAGATTTACTCACCTGTTCCAGCTCCTGTGATGGGCTTTGCTCCCTTCTCCTATGACCTATAATTTTACTCACCTGTCCCAGCTCCTGCGATGGGCTTTGCTCTCTTCTATGGCCTATACTTTAACTCACTTGTCTCGACTCCTATGATGGACTTTGCTCTTTTCTCCTATGACCTATAGGTTTACTCACCTGTCCCAGCTACTGTGATGGGCTTTGCTCCCCTCTCCTATGGCCTATACTTTTACTCACCTGTCCCGGCTCCTGCGATGGGCTTTGCTCCCTTCTCCTACGGCTTATACTTTTACTCATCTGTCTCGGCTACTTCAAAGGGGTTTGCTCTCTTCTCCTATGGCCTATAGGTTTACTCACCTGTCCCGGCTCCTGCGATGGGTTTTGCTAACTTCTCTTGTGGCTTATAGTTTTACTCACCTATCCCAGCTACTGTGATGGGCTTTGCTCCCTTCTCCTATGGCCTATTATATTATTCACCTGTCTTGGCTCCTGTGATGGGTTTTCCTCATTTCACCTATGGCTTATAGTTTTACTCACCTATCCCTAGCTACTGTGATGAACTTTGCTCCCTTCTTCTATGGCTTATAATTTTATTCACCTGTCTTGGCTCCTGTGATGGGCTTTGCTCCCTTCTCCTATGTTCTATAATTTTACTCAACTGTCTTGGCTCCTGTGATGGGTTTTGCTCACTTCTCTTATGGCTTATAGTTTTACTCACCTATCCCAGCTACTGTGATGGGCTTTGCTCCCTTCTCCTATGGCCTATAATTTTATTCACCTGTCTTGGCTCCTGTGATGGGTTTTGCTCACTTCTCCTATGGCTTATAGTTTTACTCACCTATCCCAGCTACTGTGATGGGCTTTGCTCCCTTCTCCTATGGCCTATAATTTTATTCACCTGTCTTGGCTCCTGTGATGGGTTTTGCTCACTTCTCCTATGGCTTATAGTTTTACTCACCTATCCCAGCTACTGTGATGGGCTTTGCTTCCTTCTCCTATGGCCTTTAATTTTATTCACCTGTCTTAGCTCCTGTGATGGGCTTTGCTTCCTTCTCCTATGGCCTATAATTTTATTCACCTGTCTTAGCTCCTGTGATGGGCTTTGCTTCCTTCTCCTATTGCCTATAATTTTATTCACCTGTCTTGGCTCCTGTGATGGGCTTTGCTCCCTTCTCCTATGTTCTATAATTTTACTCAACTGTACCAGCTCCTGCAATGTGGCTTTGCTCCCTTCTCCTATGGTCTAAAGTTTTACCCACCTGTTCTGGCTCCTGAGCTGGGCTTTGCTCTCTTCTCCAATGGCCTGCTCCCTCTGTGCTAATCTATACCAGGTTACTGTTGTGACCTGGCAAGCAGCTCTGGTGCAATAATCCAATTCTTTTGGATAAGGCAACTGCATGTTGCATCCCGAGTATTGAGGTGGCATAGTACTCTGCTATCATGTTTGCCTGTACATTACTACCCACTTGCTTCGGCTCAAAACTGAAGTCTAATTATCAATTCACCTGCTGCAGTCTGCCATACTGCAGCCAGCTATTAATACAAAGCTTAGTCCTTTTACTTCTGATGTTATGTTGTTCATATTTTCAACTCAGCTACAACAAGGTATCTGATAGCGAACTCATCTTTGTTATTCTGATATTACCATCTCCACAAAGTCAAATAACCAACTCATCTCAGCTATTCCGGTACTTCCACATCTTCTACTCGGCTGTTCCAGTGTAGTCCACAGATTAGGCACTGCTACAACTTTTTCCTACTTCACTTATCCATCAGCCATCCTGCATATCTAGCTGTACTGTTCTTTGCTGTTCCACGAGCCATCCAGAAAGTTCTGCTCCGCTGTACCAGCGCCTCTGGTCCGTGCTGCTTAACATGTCATACAGCTTAGAGAATCCACCTCACCAGTTGACCTCTTAACAAATAGGAAATTTTAAGAAGATATTCTTTTTTTTATATTAGAGGCATCAGAACAATGAAATGGCCTTTGATATATCCCCTGTCCATCACCGCGGCCTTTATTCTATCCTTGAAACATTGTATATAATATATTAGTTCCCCCGGACAAACCATCACTAAGCTCTTATAATGCAGCACTGATGCTACCATGCTCCAATAATCCTCATACACGCAGGCGTTATTGGATGTTCCTTCTGTAAATAACCACCGTCTCCTCCAATAATAAAAGCATTGAGGAGAAATTCTATAAAATTCTCTCTATTCTGCTTCTGAAGGAAATTGATTACAGAATAATTCTGAAAAGTGTGAAGAGACTGGAGACGTCCAAGCGACAGCGCAGAACATGGAAACGGTGACAGCTGATTAAGAGAGCCTCAAGTTTGTGCAGAACTCTCCTTCAATCTTGAAGATTTATTTTCTATTTCTTATGGTTTATTAGGGATGGAAGTGTTGAGACATCCTGAAGTAGCGGAGCTGAACTTTTCATTTAACTCTTTCGGACTTTAAACATTCTCTATTGAGTTCAGGGAATCGCTTTCTTGGACAATGAGTCCTGGTCATCTATTGTCTCGGGAGAAAACACACAAGGTTAAACCCAATAAACATTAATGGGACAATTCCAGTCCTATAAAGCTAAAAGAGACACACAAATGCACAAAAGGGCATTAAGAAGATGTTTTCTACACAAGACTACCCCATTGATAAAATGTAAAGATTCTGTCTGCAGCCACCACCAGGGGGAGCTCCCTGTATACAGAGATACATGATAACATTCTGTCTGCAGCCACCACTAGGGGGAGCTCCCGGTATACAGCGATACAGTACATGATAAGATCCTATCTGCAGCCTGCACTAGGGGGAGCTCGCTGTATACAGAGATACATGATAAGATTCTGTCTGCAGCCACCGCTAGGGGGAGCTCCCTGTATACAGAGATACATGATAAGATTCTGTCTGCAGTCACCACTAGGAGGAGCTCCCTGTATACAGAGATACATGATAAGATTCTGTCTGCAGCCACCGCTAGGGGGAGCTCCCTGTATACAGAGATACATGATAAGATTCTGTCTGCAGCCACCGCTAGGGGGAGCTCCCTGTATACAGAGATACATGATAATATCCTGTCTGCAGCCACCACTAGGGGGAGCTCCCTGTATACAGAGATACAGGATAAGATTCTGTCTGCAGCCACCATTAGGAGGAGCTCCCTGTATACAGAGATACATGATAAGATCCTGTCTGCAGTCACCACTAGGGGGAGCTCCCTGTATACAGAGATACATGATAAGATTTCATTTTGCACTTGGCTTTCAATACAGGCTATAATGATAACTTGTTTGTATACTTATTTTATATGTTATCATGTGCCTGATACATTTGCTTTTTCATAGAATTTTTCCTACATATAAACAATGTATATATCTTATGTAGTTGTATAATATAACCATACATTGTTTACATATAACATGATTAGCATACAGCACGTATCCTGCACATACACAATGCTACTCACTTAGGAGCGATCTGAGGTATCACAGGAACCGTTTCTATTTAAAGTCCGACTGGTTTCACTCTTCATAAACCGCATTACAGTAAACTTAAGTACAGCCCTTATCTGGCATAAAGTGTAACATAAAGTAAACAGTCCATAAAATAATGAGGGATCACACACTTGATTTGCCGTCCTGCTTCTTAGTCCTTTAGCAAAAGGCACCCAATCCAGGAGATCTGTAACCTCTTTACACAAAACCATGTGTGAGACACACAAGTGCCATTTTACAATGTGAACCACACCCAGGGGTGGAGATTTGGTGAGCAGCCGTCTCTCCCAACTCTTCAACTGCTCAAATTAAAACCCAGCCCTGTCATGGCTGATTAACACCTTTTACTACTATGTGTACTAGAGCATTACTCCAGGTTTATACCACATAGGACAACCACCTCTGTGATACATATCTTCCATCCACTATGTGTCCGCCAGCCACCTTACAACATATACTGTAGGTACCGTACATACATATATGCAATCATTACTAGTGATGAGCGAACGCTCTCGCCACTGCTCGGTACTCACCCGAGCATCACTGTGCTCGACGAGCTCAGCGCTCGGTGATTATTTCTGGGGTTGCTCGGGCGGGAACTCGGGTCCCCTCCCTGCATGTTTGGCGCTCTTTAGAGACCAATGAACATGCAGGGATTGCCTGCCATGCACTGTAATGCTGCAGCCATGTTGGTTGTGGCATTACAGTGATTGGCTGGCCGCACAGCGTCATCAGGTCTATATCAGACCGGGCACCTCTGTGCTCGTCACAGTCACTCCGAATCAGACAGTGTAGGGAGAGTTGCTGCTGAGCTAGGGAGAGATTTGCTTGTTCATAGTATAGGTGTACCACAACATATATATATATATATATATATATATATATATATATATTTATATATATATAGTACAGACCAAAAGTTTGGACACACCTTCTCATTTAAAGATTTTTCTGTATTTTCATGACTTTGAAAATTGTACATTCACACTGAAGGCATCAAAACTATGAATTACCACATGTGGAATTATAGACTTAACAAAAAAGTGTGAAACAGCTGAAAATATGTCTTATATTCTAGGTTCTTCAAAGTAGCCACCTTTTGCTTTGATGACTGCTTTGCACACTCTTGGCATTCTCTTGATGAGCTTCAAGAGGTAGTAGTGAATGTACTGTCAAAGTGTGAATGTACGATTTTCATAGTCATGAAAATACAGAAACATCTTTAAATGAGAAGGTGTGTCCAAACTTTTGGTCTGTACTGTATATATATATATATATATATATATATATATATATATATATATATATACTGCTCCAAAAAATAAAGGGAACACTCAAATAACACATCCTAGATCTGAAGACTTTGCCTCATTCTTCAAGCAGAAGATTGACACCATCAGACAAAGCTTTTGCCTAAAGCCCCCACAGCCCCCCCCCGCACACCTACTCAACCCTCCTCCTCCAAAACCACCTTCTCCACCATTAGGGAAGATCAACTTTCCTCTTTGCTCTCCAAATCACACCTCACCACCTGTAAACTTGACCCAATCCCGTCCCACCTCATCCCAAACCTTACCACTACCTTCATCCCAGCCCTAGCCCACCTCTTCAACCTGTTACTAACAACTGGTGTCTTCCCCTCATGCTTCAAACATGCCTCAATCACACCCATCCTCAAAAAGCCCTCCCTTGACCCATCCTCTCTGACTAGCTATCGCCCCATATCACTTCTCCCCTATGCCTCAAAACTACTGGAACAACACGTCCATTCTGAACTGTCCTCCCACCTCTCCTCCTGCTCCCTCTTCGACCGCCTACAATCTGGTTTCTGACCGCACCATTCTACTGAAACTGCACTGACTAAAGTCACCAATGACCTACTAACCACCAAATCTAAGCGACACTACTCTGTCCTCCTCCTCCTAGACCTGTCATCTGCCTTCGACACAGTGGACCATTCCCTCTTACTACAAACTCTCTCATCTCTCGGCATCACAGACTTGGCCCTATCCTGGATCTCCTCATACCTAACTGACCGGACATTCAGTGTCTCCCACTCACACACCACCTCCTCATCTCACCCCCTATCTGTCGGTGTCCCCCAAGGTTCAGTTCTAGGACCCCTGCTCTTCTCCATCTACACCTTCGGTCTGGGACAGCTCATAGAGTCTCACAGCTTTCAGTATCACCTCTATGCTGATGACACACAGATCTACCTCTCTGGACCCGATATCACCTTCTTACTAACCAAAATCCCGCAATGTCTGTCTGCTATTTCATCCTTCTTCTCTGCTAGATTTCTAAAACTTAACATGGACAAAACAGAATTCATCATCTTTCCACCATCTCATTCACCCCCCCCAACTGACCTATCTATCAATGTCAATGGCTGTCCAGTCTCCCTAGTCCCTCAAGCTCACTGGCTTGGAGTAACCCTGGACTCTGAACTCTCCTTCAAATCACATATCCAAGCCCTTTCCACTTCCTGCTGACTCCAACTCAAAAATATCTCCCGGATCCGCACATTCCTCAACCATGAATCTGCAAAAACACTAGTGCATGCCCTCATCATCTCCCGCCTTGACTACTGCAACCTCCTGCTGTGTGGCCTCCCTTCCAACACTCTTGCACCCCTCCAATCTATCCTAAACTCTGCTGCCCGACTAATCCACCTGTCCCCCCGCTATTCTCCGGCCTCTCCTCTCTGTCAATCTCTTCACTGCTCCCCATTGCTCAGAGACTCCAGTTCAAAACCCTAACCATGGCATACAAAGCCATTCACAACCTATCTCCTCCATATATCTCTGACCTAGTCTCCCGTTACATACCCGCACGCAATCTACGATCCTCACAAGATCTCCTTCTCTACTCCCCTCTTATCTCCTCCTCCCACAATCGCATACAAGATTTCTCCCGTGCTTCCCCCCTACTCAGACTCTCGCCTACCGTGGAAACCTTCAAAAGGAACCTGAAGACCCACCTCTTCCGACAAGCCTACAACCTGCAGTAACCACTGATCCACCATACTGCTGCACAACCAGCTCTACCCTCACCTGCTGTATCCTCACCCATCCCTTGTAGACTGTGAGCCCTCGCGGGCAGGGTCCTCGCTCCTCCTGTACCAGTCGCTGTCACATTGTGCTCAAGATTATTGTAATTGTTCTTGTATGTATACCTCTTTTTCACATGTAAAGTGCCATGGAATAAATGGTGCTATAATAATAATAATAATGAATGAATGAAATATTCTCATTGAATACTTTGTTCTGTACAAAGTTGAATGTGCTGACAACAAAATCACACAAAAATCATCAATGGAAATCACATTTATTAACCAATGGAGGCCTGGATTTGGAGTGACCCCCAAAATTAAATTGGAAAAACACACTACAGGCTGATCCAACTTTGATGTAATGTCCTTAAAACAAGTCAAAATGAGGCTCAGTATTGTGTGTGGCCTCCACGTGCCTGTATGACCTCCCTACAACGCCTGGGCATGCTCCTGATGAGGCTGAGTATTGTGTGTGGCCTCCACGTGCCTGTATGACCTCCCTACAACGCCTGGGCATGCTCCTGATGAGGCTGAGTATTGTGTGTGGCCTCCACGTGCCTGTATGACCTCCCTTCAACGCCTGGGCATGCTCCTGATGAGGCTCAGTATTGTGTGTGGCCTCCACGTGCCTGTATGACCTCCCTACAACGCCTGGGCATGCTCCTGATGAGGCTGAGTATTGTGTGTGGCCTCCACGTGCCTGTATGACCTCCCTTCAACGCCTGGGCATGCTCCTGATGAGTCTCAGTATTGTGTGTAGCCTCTACGTGCCTGTATGACCTCCCTTCAACGCCTGGGCATGCTCCTGATGAGGCTCAGTATTGTGTGTGGCCTCCACGTGCCTGTATGACCTCCCTACAACGCCTGGGCATGCTCCTGATGAGGTTGCGGATGGTCTCCTGTGGGATCTCCTCCCAGACCTGGACTAAAGCATCCGCCAACTCCTGGACAGTCTGTGGTGCAACGTGACGTTGGTGGATGGAGCGAGACATGATGTCCCAGATGTGCTCAATCGGATTCAGGTCTGGGGAACGGGTGGGCCAGTCCATAGCTTCAATGCCTTCATCTTGCAGGAACTGCTGACACACTAAAGCCACATGAGGTCTGGCATTGTCCTGTATTAGGAGGAACCCAGGGCCAACCGCACCAGCATATGGTCTCACAAGGGGTCTGAGGATCTCATCTCGGTACCTAATGGCAGTCAGGCTACCTCTGGCGAGCACATGGAGGGCTGTGCGGCCCTCCAAAGAAATGCCACCCCACACCATTACTGACCCACTGCCAAACCGGTCATGCTGAAGGATGTTGCAGGCAGCAGATCGCTCTCCACGGCGTCTCCAGACTTTGTCACGTCTGTCACATGTGCTCAGTGTGAACCTGCTTTCATCTATGAAGAGCACAGGGCGCCAGTGGCTACTTTGCCGATCCTGGTGTTCTGTGGCAAATGCCAAGCGTCCTGCATGGTGTTGGGCTGTGAGCACAACCCCCATCTGTGGACGTCGAGCCCTCATACCACCCTCATGGAGTCGGTTTCTAACCGTTTGTGCAGACACATGCACATTTGTGGCCTGCTGGAGGTGATTTTTCAGGGCTCTGGCAGTGCTCCTCCTGTTCCTCCTTGCACAAAGGCGGAGGTAGCGGTCCTGCTGCTGGGTTGTTGCCCTCCTACGGCCCCCTCCACGTCTCCTGGTGTGCTGGCCTGTCTCCTGGTAGCGCCTTCAGCCTCTGGACACTACGCTGACAGACACAGCAAACCTTCTTGCCACAGCTCGCATTGATGTGCCATCCTGGATGAGCTGCACTACCTGATCAACTTCTGTGGGTTGTAGAATTTGTCTCATGCTACCACGAGTGTGAAAGCACAACTAACATTCAAAAGTGACCAAAACATCAGCCAGAAAGCATTGGTACTGAGATGTGGTCTGTGCTCCCCACCTGCAGAACCACTCCTTTATTGAGGGTGTCTTGATAATTGCCAATAATTTCCATCTATTGTTTATTCCATTTGCACAACAGCATGTGAAATTGATTGTCAATCAGTGTTGCTTCCTAAGTGGACAGTTTGATTTCACAGAAGTTTGATGTACTTGGAGTTATATTCTGTTGTTTAAGTGTTCCCTTTATTTTTTTGAGCAGTGTATATATACTGTATATATCAGAGCTAGGCAGGCAGGCAGTGTATGTGGCAGACTGCAGTATATAATACAGCACAAGAGGGTCTATTGAACGTCCTGTCTGCTGCTGCTGTAGTAATTACAGATATTTCTAGACATAGCCCGAGATATCAGGTGCAGGGCAATTATTTTTTTTTATCTTAAACCTGGTTATTTGCTTAAAAAGCAACCCAGAGTGCACCATTTTTCTGCTCCATTTGCTTGTTCTCACTGCAGAATAAAAATCCAGAAATTTGAACTGAACGTGGAAAATATTGGCCTCCTTTTCCATTCTGTTGCAGTGTGTCAGTGAAGCTATTCACACTAGGTCTCCGTGTAGAATAATATTAGTAAATTACACGCCTACCATTTAAAGCCGTGGTTCTCTGTCAGAAATATCACTGAAAAGACTTCTAAAATCATACATTTCTTCCATTTTCATTTCGTTGCAGTGTGTCGGTGAAGCTATCCACACTAGGTCTCTGTGTAGAATAATATTAGTAAATTACAGGCGCACAATTTAAAGCCATGGTTCTCTGTCAGACATATCACCGAAAAGACTTCAAAATTCATACATTTCTTCCATTTTCATTCCGTTGCAGTGTGTCGGTGAAGCTATTCACACTAGGTCTCCGTGTAGAATAATATTTGTAAATTACAGGCCTGCTATTTAAAATCGTGGTTCTCTGTCAAATATATCACATAAAACTGCGTTCCAAAATCAGCCATTTCTTGTGAATGTGGAAAATATTGTCTTCCATTTAAAATGGGCAAGGTGCATGGCAAGGAACGGGGAAGTGGACGTGATGGTGCATGCAGAGGCCGAGGACGTGGCCATGGGCAAGGTGAAATTTTGCCACAACAAACACCCACATCTTGTCGCTCGACTTTCCTGTCCCAATTACTAGGGGACTGCAGCACACCACTATTGAACACAGAGCAGTATGAAAAGGTTGTTGGTTGGATAGCAGATAATGCCTCCAGTCACTTAGCCAACACCACCTCCACCCTGTCTTCCACACGGTCAAGTCTCAGTAGCCGTGAGTCTGGACCGAATATTCCTCACCCTGATCCTCCTTCCTCCCACCATACCGAGTGCCCGAAGATGACTGATTCCACACTTGGACACTCAGAAGAGCTGTTCACTTTTCCATTTGTAGATTTGGTCCTCCTGCCCGGCCACCTTCAAGCAAGTCAAGAGGAGATAGCATGTAGCGATGTCCAAATATTGGAGCAGCCACGGTCACACGAAGGTGACAGTGGTAAAGTGCAATTACTGTCGCAAGAGGTGGATGATGATGATGAAACACAATTGCCAGAAAGTCAGGAGGAGGACCAGGGTGTGGAAGTGGAAGATGAGGTGGTGGATGATATAGTAACTGATCCAACCTGGCATGGGGACACACAAAGTGAGTACAGCAGCACACAGGGGGAGGGAGGCATAGCATTACAACAGGCAGGAAGAAGCAGTGTGGTGGCCGCAGACACAAGGCTCGAAACCATTCCTCGTAACGCCAACATTGAAGGAAGTTGCCAGTACAACTGTTAGGTCTTTCCGAGTCTGGTTATTTTTTAAAGACTGTGCAGATAAGCCTAAAAAGGCAATTTGCACCCCCTGCCAGGCCAGCATCAGCAGGGGTGGCAAAACTACCAGCCTGACCACCACCAGCATGATCAGGCACGTGGCAGCAAAGCACCCGACTAAGTGGATCGAACCCCAGGGTCCAGCAACAGTGTCTGCGGGTGACACCACTGCTTCTTCCAATCTTGTGCGTGCATGCCAATCCCCTGTCCATGGCGTATGCCAAGATGCCTCCCACCCTGCACCTGTCGTTGCACACTCTCAAGTGGCAGCATCAGCAAATACGTCCACGTCCTTGTCCCAGCGCAGCGTTCAGGTGTCCCTACTCCAGTGCTTGGAACGTAAGTGCAAATACGCAGCCAACACCCCACAGGCCGCACTACTAAATTCACACATTTCGCAAATGCTTGTGTTCCAAATGATGCCTTTTAGGCTCGTGGAGACGGAAGCTTTCCACAACCTGATGGCAACAGCCGTCCCTCGGTACTCGGTCCCCAGCGGCCACTATTTCTCCCGGTGTGCTGTCCCCGCATTACACGAGCACGTGTCAACAATATTAGACATGCCCTCAACAACGCAGTTACTGGGAAAGTCCACCTAACCACGGACACGTGGACAAGTGCTTATGGGCAGGGATGGTACATCTCGCTGATGGGACCCAGTCAGACCTTGGGTAAGAACACGTCCTCCCGACGCCGAGGATTGCAGGCCCTGGGTTAATCAGTCTACAGCTCCTGTACCTCCTCCTTCTCCTCCTACTCTTCAGCCTCCATCTCTGAAATGACCACATCCGTCGCAAACTGGAAGCACTGCAGCACTGCCTCGGCCACGCGGTAACAGGCTGTGCTGAATCTAATATGCTTAGCTGACAAACCACACAACGCTGAAGAGTTGTGGACAGCTCTGAAAGAGCAGGCAGATCTGTGGCTGACACCGCTGACCCTACAACCAGGCATGGTCGTGTGTGACAATGGCCAGAATCTGGTGGCGACTCTGAGGAGAGGCGAGCTCACACACGTACCATGCCTGGCTCATGTGCTTAACCTCGTGGTTCAGTGGTTTCTCAAAATCTACCCGGATCTGCTGGATCTGCTTGTCAAAGTACGCCGCCTGTGTGCCAGTTTTATAAATTTAGCTACAACTTCCGCCACCCTTGCCGTGATTTTTGCAGCTTCCAGCTCATCGACTGATCTGAGATGTCCCCACGCGTTGGAACTCTACATTGCAGATGTTGGGAAGGATTTGTGAGCAGAAGAGGGCAGTTGTTGACTACCATCATCAACAAGGCCATCGGTATTCAGGTCAGACTCCACACATAAGACCTCAGGAGTGGACATGGATGTCAGACATCTATACCATCCTCCAAAACTTTGAGGACTCCACCAAGATGTTGAGCGGCGATGACGCCATAATTAGGGTCACCATCCCGCTTCTCTGTCTTCTGAAACACTCTCTGCTCTCCATTAAAGAGGATGCATTGCAGGCGGAGCATGATGAGATGGAGCAAGGAACCATACAGGGTGATTACACACAGCCCAGCCTCATCTCATCCCAATGTGGATTGGGTGACAATGAGGAAGAGGAGGAGGAGGAAGAACAGGAGCTTGTTTCCTGCGCTATAGACGGTACTACCTGCACAAATATCATACCATCTGTTCAGCGTGGATGGCCTGATGACAGGGAGGAGGTGTAAGAGGAGGAGGATGAGGAGGAGAGCATGATCAGTCGTCCTCCTTGTGAGGACACGAAAGTCTGGCCTCTTTGCAGTCTGGCACACATGGCTGAGTTTATGTTACGCCTCCTTTCCCGTGACCCTCGTGTTGTCCAAATTTTGGGTGACAGTCATTACTGGTTGGTGATGCTTCTATACCCACGCTACAGGGAGAACTTTATGTCTCTTATTCCCTTGTAGGACAGGCCTAATAAAATGGTGTAGTACAAGAAGACCCTTGTTGTGGAATTGTTAAGAAAATTCCCATCTGAAAATGCTGGCAGAAATTACAGTTCGTTGGACAACCAAAGAGTACAGGCGAGGGAGCCACAAATGCAATCCCGCAGAGGCAGAACACTGTCAAAGTTCTGGGACAGTTTTCTCAGACCCTCCCATCGCACAGGCCCTGAGGCACGGGGTACTCTTCCAAGGAGTGCAAAGTTTCGGAAGATGGTGAGGGAGTACCTTGCCGACCGTACCAACGTCCTCCGTGATTCCTCTGTGCCTTATAATTATTGGGTATCCAAGCTGGACACGTGGCATGACCTGGCTGTCTACGCCTTGGAGGTTCTGGCCTGCCGTGCCGCTAGCGTTTTATCAGAGCGGGTTTTTAGTGCCGCCGGTGAAATTATAGCCGATAGGCACAGCCGCCTGTCAACTGAAAATGCTGACAGGCTGACTCTTATAAAAATGAAAAAGGGCTGGATTAGACCAGACTTCTCAACACCACCGAATGATAGCAGTGTAACATAAACTCAAATACAGTGTCTTTTTTGGGGAGGTCTAACTCTATTCCAATGCACCTCTATCTTCACACCCAGACAAGGGTATACGATTCCTGATTTTGTGCATTTGCTCTTGTCCTCCTCCTTCTCCTCATCCTCATCCTTAATCACCATATTACCACCATATGTACCATATCAAGTACAGTACATATCTACGTCTCTTGCAAGGGGCATTGGAGTTCCTCCAAATTTTTGGCAACCGTTGCTTTCACTGCATACTCTTTAACGGTATAGCAAACCCTCTCCTTTCTAATGGGAACATGTCGTTACTGTGGCCCTGCTCTATGTGTCTTTAAATTGTTAGTGGGGTTTTTCACAAATTTTGGCATCCATTGCAGTCACAGCATGGGAATTACCACTATAGGAGACCCGCTCCTTTATAATGAGAACATTTTTTTTAATGAGACCCTCTTTTATGTCTCTTCAAAGGGGTATTGGGTTGCATCCAAATTTTTGGCAGCCCTTGCAGTCACTGCATACGCAATAACAGTATAGGAGACCCACTCGTTAATAATGGGAACAACAAAGCATAGCCGGCTGACGGCTCTCTAACAATAGCGAGGGTCGACTGCTGACCCTTTAAGAATAGTAAGGGCCATCTGATGACCCTATAAAAATAGGCTTTGTGACTTTCAGAGTCCCTCCATTGTAAATGAAATAGGACGTGTCTGATGATGTGTCACACACCACGTGGCCAGATAAGGTAGTAAAATATTAAAATTACATTTCCCGGTGAATGCATTTGTCTTAAAAAATTAAGTAAAAAAATAAATAAATAAATAAAGACACAGTAGGATCTTTGTTTAGTATAAAAATCAGACTCGCCTATGTAACCTCAATGTAATCACATTGTTAAGCTCTTGCACCTCCTCCTCTAGTTCGGCCTCCATCTCCGAAATGACCACATCAGTCATAAGCTGAAAGAACTGCAGCACTGCCTTGGACAAGCGACAACAAGCTGTGCTGAAGGTAACATGCTTAATGCTTAGGTGGCAAACCGCCCAGCGCTGCAGAGTTGTTGAAAGCTGTAACATAGCAGCTTGATCTGTGGCTCTCACCGCTGAACATACAGCCAGGCATGGTCGTGTGTGACAATGGGCGGAACCTGGTGATGGAGAAATGACAGGAAGAGTAGATATGGTTTCCCTCTATGCCAGTCCTTTCACCGATCTAAAGAATATGGCTGTGATGAAATACAACTCTCACTGAGAAGCAGTGTCAGACTGAAAAACATTGGGCCCACTAGAGGATTTGAGTCTGAACGCTTACCTTTCTCCCCCGCTCAAGAGCCCCATAGCAGCTGAAAAGTTAGCACTATCATGAACTCTCCTGATGGAGAAGTCTGGGCACACCAGAAGATTCTAAGAAATGTGTTTGGGAAGGTTCCCGGACACTCTATGGCTGCATTTTTAATGTGGACTGGCTCTGTACCATCCCTGGCCACATTCACCTGTCCACGTGTTTGTGATTAGACAGTACTTCCCACCTAAGTGCACTGGGGAGGGCACAGGTAATGTTGTGGGACCCGTGCTTGTGGAAGGTGGAGACGATACCGGGAGAAATAGTGGCGGCTGGGAACCGAGTATGGACACCCTGTCGCCACCGCCATAAGGTTGTGGACAGCTTCCGCCTCCACGAGCCTAAAAGGCCACATTTCAAGTGCAAGCAGCTGTGAAAATTTGGCAGTATAGTATTGCAGCCTGTGGGTGGGTGGGTGGCTGCATACTTGCGCTTGCATTCCAAGGAATGGGGTAGGGACAACTGAACGCTGCACTGGGACAAGGACGTGGACGGTGATTGTTGCAAGTCTGCAACGACAGGTGCATGGCGGGAGGCATCTTCGCATGCGCCAAGGATCACTTATGATGGGCACAATTTTAGGCAGTGACCTGGGAGTCAGAGATGCTTCCAGGGGTCTTCCCCATGCTGTTCCCATGCCTTTTCAGCACTGTATGCATGTGTCTGATGATGTGTCACACAGCACATGGCCAGATAAGGTTGTAAAATGTTAAAATCACTGTGAATGCATTTGTCTTGGTTGAAAGCAATGCAATAGTGCAAAAACTCTACGTGTGAACATAGCCCAAGGTGTGGAGGAGTATTTTGGGTTTTGGTTATTTATTTTGCTTTATATACAAGTCATTACCCTGGAAAGGATGTTCCTTAGCATATTTCCCAGGAAAATCCATTTTGGTTTTGTATGTTTTATTGTGAGTCCGTAAAAGTGGCATAATACTCTGACCACGTTGTTGATAGCAGTGACCTGGGGGTCAGAAATGCTTCCAGGGGTCTTCCCCATTCTGTCCCCATGTCATTTGAGCATGGTTCCCATCGATTTGGGCAATTTTTAGGCCCTCTGCAGACTGCCGGGGGGTGCCGCCTGAAAAATGCTCAAGTTTCCCATAGACTTACATTGGGCTTGTTGCTCGGGTCGAGCACCCGAGTATTCCAATGTGCTCGACCCGAGCATTTTAGTGCTTACCCTTGACTAATTATTACATATCTACATATATAACTACGGTGAGAATGACTCGACATAATTGTGCAGTTTTATTCACAGATATTATGTCCATGAATTCGTGATGATGATCTAGCAACAACAAAGTATATAATTGTGATATGCAGCTGTCACGTTGGAGGTTTAGGATATTCTTCCGAGGAGACATTTATAGATATTGACACTTTATGAACTCAGCTCTGCTACATCTGTACTCAGTTACACAGGAGCAGCACTCATGAGATGGGATCTATCAAATGACTGTCAAGAGTAACCTGATAAACTCCCCGCATGGAGGACTGGTTAGACACCATTCATCAATGGGGTACTGTGTGGACTGTGATACGTTTATCCGCCCTCCCATTGCCCAGATCTTCTTTATGTCTACTCCTAGTGACATCATAGGCTCAGCGTTATGTGACATCATCAGTAACCACTCGCCTTAATAGAACCTCAATGATGAGAGACCCAATCCCGAATCAGCATCAGATGAAGGCTGACTTCTGCTGGTCCTCA
Organism: Phyllobates terribilis; assembly: GCF_046119375.1. NCBI lineage: Eukaryota > Metazoa > Chordata > Amphibia > Anura > Dendrobatidae > Phyllobates > Phyllobates terribilis. Next base: position 665,174,585 of record NW_027362763.1, read on the forward strand.
TGAGTCAGGTTATAGAGAAACTCTTTGATTGTGTCAAAACTGTTGCAGATTTCTGCTTTCAGTGGAATCATCAGCATCTTCAAGACATAAAACAACCATTATCTGCACAAAAACCTGAGAGCTCATACAGCACGTTATAGAGAAGAGCTCCATACATATTGTATATGTCAACAAACTGTCACAGTTATCACAGCACCATCTGCTGTCTGCTCAATGCTGTCCCTCCAGCATAAGCCTACACTACCTAATACACAACCAAATCTTTCCCTAGCTCAGCAGCAGCTCTCCCTACACTGTCTGATTACAGAGTGACTGTGACGAGCATGGCGGCGCCAGGTCAGATATAGACCTGATGACGCTGTGTGGCCAGCCAATCACTGTAATGCCCACAACCAACATGGCTACGGCATTACAGTGACTGCCTGGCAATCCCTGCATGCTCATTGGCTCTCTAAAGAGAGGACCCGAGCATCCGCCCGAGCATCTCGCAAGTACTCAGTGAGCTACGAGCATCTCGAGTACTCAGATGCTCGGGCGAGTACCGAGTACTTGCAAGTATGCTCGCTCACCACTAGTCAAGATCTGAATTTTTTGCTCTTCGATTTGTGCAAATCCAGCAAAATGCACCCATTTTGTTGGAATTAAAAGGACTGGGAAGAAATAAAAAAAAATAAAAATAATAATTCTCACCCATGCCTCGTCTATCTACTTCAGTCTCTGGTGTGGTCTTCAGCAGGTATTCTTTGGCCTCTCTTGCACCTTCAAGACATTGTCACCTAGGCAGTGCAGTAGATGGCAAAGTTGTCGGGTATCAGTAGACTCCAGTAAAGACTGCAGTAGTGACCACAGTGTAGAAGACAACTGGACCACATTGGGGCTGTAAGGTGGAACAGGTGAGGGTTGGGTACGTGTATAATTTTTTTAACACATATTTATTATTCTGTGGGGTCTGGAGAGATCTAAGAACATAATGATGGACATTCAATTTGCAGAAAAGAATGCGAATTTAATTTCTTGGCCAAATTTGTTCAAACTTTGAATTTTGGTTGCTTGGTTCATCATCACCATTAGTGTATGGTGGAGTGCAAACAAAGAATAAAAAAAAAGGTCAGGCATTTTTCAGTTTCAACATGCCCAATCCTATCTAGAAATATTGACAAAAATATACAAAATTCCATTGCTCTTCTGAGTCAGACTTTCTAGCAATGCAGAAAATGCAGATCATTGTCCTCTGGATTAAAGGTGACCGCTTCATTAAAAATCCGGTCGACTCCCACGGTCTTACTCGTGGCAACGGAGCCGTCGTTGACCCGGTGGCTGGAGTCACGCGCTGCACACCGACTTCTTTTCAATTTAGAATTTCAATTGTCATACTCGGGTCTGCAATTTAATTTCTATGTTGCCTCAGGTTAGTAAATCAATGCACAGTGGTTGAGATGATGCCTCCACTGCGTTACATTAATACCGGAACCCGCGGCCGCCGGAGCCAGAAGCTGATATAATAAGTGACAGTTCTCAGGCTGCTGATTCCTTTCCAGCCTTTTTTATTACTCAGCTTTACGAATTTCCTGTATATATGGCTTAATACACTTACTCACACACACACAGTCTGCTCCAGAACAGATGGGGTCTTACATGAGCAGGAGAGAAAGAAAAAAAAAAATAACTCGTTTTACAATTCCTAGCAAATTTTAGCACATTGCGAAAAAAGAAAAAAAAAGACAATAAAAATATAGTTTGTTATCAGCAGAATCGGAAAATGAGGACAATTACCGGCTCGGATCTTTACATGATTATTACTATAAAAAAAAAAAAAAAAATATTTAACTAGCGCTAGGTGTTGGAGGGAAAAATGTAAAGTTTTATATTCGTGACCAATTTGCAACTTTTTTTTTTTAAACCAATTTAATCATTTATCATGTATGTGGAGGCTGTGTAACGAGGCTGAAGGAATCGATTTTTGGCGATTTTTTTTTCTTAATTATTTTTAGGACCAAGAAGGAATTTAAAAAAAAGTAAGAAAACATTATACTTTAGTCAACCCTCCACTGTCCTGGAGCCTCAGCTCCATGCCCACTCCTCTGTTGGCTCGCATTCTCTTTCCAGCTCCTGTATTCTCTTCCGTCTTCAATCCTTGGCGCCTCCGGCACTGACTATGCCTCAAGTGACGTCATGACGTTGTAGGACAATGCATTTCATGACGGTGATTGCAATGCAGTCAGAACCAAAGAACTGAATAGTGAAGATGGAAGAGAAGACTGGATTTAGAGGAAGGAAGGTACCAGTGTGGCGCCCTGCTGCGCACAGGTGCCACAGAACCCAGTAGGGTGCATGGATGGACTTCTCCACAATAGGCCCTCACATATTCACACACCTCCACCCTACCACCTCAGACCACCAGAGGGAGCCCCATTAGGGATATATATACTGGAGGGTGGAGTTAGGTAGTCAGAGAGTGTGCTGGCACTTAGACCAGTGAAGACGCAGCATGCTGGCTGCTGTGCTTAGGCGAGCCAAGGCCTACAGCACGAGTTGAAGCCTAGTGAGGGCCCCGAGTGTGGCCGAAGGTGAGAGGGGAGAAGAAGCAACGTGGGGGCAGAGGAGCGTACCTGGCTCACTCCGAACTATACACCGGACAACGGGTCCACGTCTACAGGGTCCCTTTATACCCAGTAGGGACCACTACAAGTCCCAGGTCGACCAACGCTGACTACCGTACCAGGGCTAGGAGTCACGGAGGCAGGGCTGGCTCCAGGTTTTTCTGGGCCCCGGGCGAAAGAGTCTCAGTGGGCCCCTTTAACACATACCACGATTCATGATGCAGAGATACGGCGGAGAAATATATATATATATATATATATATATATATAGTACAATGCAAAGATTTCACTTCTTACATTACATGAGTGATATCTATTGTAAATTCTACAATAGCTCAGAAACCGGTGAATCGCTCCACACAGAATACTGGCCCCCATATAAGGCTCCATATGGAATACTGGCCCCCATATAACGCTTCATACGGAATACTGGCCCCCATATAAGGCCCCATACGGAATACTGGCCCCAATATAAGGCTCCATACAGAATACTGGCCCCCATATAAGGCTCCATACGGAATACTGGCCCCCATATAAGTCTCCATACGGAATACTGGCCCCCATATAAGGCCCCATACGGAATACTGGCCCCCATATAACGCTTCATACGGAATACTGGCCACCATATAAGGCCCCATACGGAATACTGGCCCCCATACAAGGCTCCATACGGAATACTGGCCCCCATATAAGGCTCCATACGGAATACTGGCCCCCATATAAGGCTCCATACGGAATACTGGCCCCCATATAAGGCCCCATACGGAATACTGGCCCCCATATAAGGCTCCATGCGGATTACTGACCCCCATATAAGGCTCCATACGGAATACTGGCCCCCATATAAGGCTCCATACGGAATACTGGCCCCCATATAAGGCCCCATACGGAATACTGGCCCCCATATAAGGCCCCATACGGAATACTGGCCCACATATAAGGCTCCATGCGGAATACTGACCCCCATATAAGGCTCCATACGGAATACTGGCCCCCATATAAGGCTCCATACGGAATACTGGCCCCCATATAAGGCCCCATACGGAATACTGGCCCCCATATAAGGCCCCATACGGAATACTGGCCCCCATATAAGGCTCCATACGGAATACTGGCCCCCAAATAAGGCTCCATACGGAATACTGGCCCCCATATAAGGCTCCATACGGAATACTGGCCCCCATATAAGGCTCCATACGGAATATTGGCCCCCATATAAGGCTCCATACAGAATACTGGCCCCCATATAACGCTCCATACAGGATACTGGTCCCCTTATAAAGCTCCATACAGGATACTGGCCCCCATATAACGCTCCATACAGGATACTGGTCCCCTTATAAAACTCCATACAGGATACTGGCCCCCATATAACGCTCCATACAGGATACCGGTCCCCTTATAATGCTCCATACAGGATACCGGTCCCCTTATAATGCTCCATACAGGATACTGGCCCCCAAATAATGCTGCATGCAGGCTGTTACCCCCCACATAATGCCCCATACAGGCTGTCCCCCCCCCCTTATAATGCTCCATGCAGGCTGTTACCCCCCACATAATGCCCCATACAGCCCCCCCCCTTTTAATGCTCCATGCAGGCTGTCCCCCCCCCACATAATGCACTATGCAGGCTGCCCCCCCCCCTTTATAATGCCCCATGCAGGCTGTTCCCCTCCTTATAATCCCCTATGCAGGATGTCACCCCCCCTCTTTATAATGCCCCATGCAGGATGTCCCCCCCTCTCTTTATAATGCCCCATGCAGGATGCCCCCCCCTCTTTATAATGCCCCATGCAGGATGTCCCCCCCTCTCTTTATAATGCCCCATGCAGGATGTCCCCCCCCTCTTTATAATGCCCCATGCAGGATGTCCCCACCTCTCTTTATAATGCCCCATGCAGGATGTCATCATCCCTCTCTTTATAATGCCCCATGCAGGATGCCCCCCCTCTCTTTATAATGCCCCATGCAGGATGTCCCCTCCTCTCTTTATAATGCCCCATGCAGGATGCCCCCCCCTCTCTTTATAATGCCCCATGCAGGATGTCCCCCCCTCTCTTTATAATGCCCCATGCAGGATGCTCCCCCCCTCTTTATAATGCCCCATGCAGGATGTCCCCCCCTCTCTTTATAATGCCCCATGCAGGATGTCCCCCCCTCTCTTTATAATGCCCCATGCAGGATGTCACCCCCCCTCTCTTTATAATGCCCCATGCAGGATGTCCCCCCCTCTCTTTATAATGCCCCATGCAGGATGTCACCCCCCCTCTCTTTATAATGCCCCATGCAGGATGTCCCCCCCTCTCTTTATAATGCCCCATGCAGGATGTCACCCCTCCTCTTTATAATGCCCCATGCAGGATGTCCCCCCCTCTCTTTATAATGCCCCATGCAGGCTGTCACCCCTCCTCTTTATAATGCCCCAAGCAGGATGCCCCCCCTCCCCTCTTTATACTGCCCCATGCAGGATGCCCCCCCTCCCCTCTTTATACTGCCCCATGCCTCCATACATTAAAAAAAAAAAATCAAATACTCACCTCCCTTCTCCTCACCTGCTGCCTGCTGCCCGCTGCCCGCTGCTCGGGTCCGAACTCCAGCGTTGTCGGCGTTGTCCCGCTCAGCGCTCCCTGTGACGGCTCAAGGGAGGGCGCGGTGTAAAGACGTCACCGCGCCCTCTGACCTGAGACGTCACAGGGAGCGCAGAGTAGGAAGACAGCGGATCTGCGGAGGCACGGGGAGAGGTAAGTATCGGGCTGCCGGGGCCCTGAGCAAGCGGCGGAGAAGGGCGGGCGCTGACACCGCTCTCCTCCGCCCATAGCCCAGCGGGGTGCGCGACCGCCAGTGGGCCCCTCTGCCTGCTCAGAGCCCCGGCATTTGCCCGGGTGCGCCGGGTGCTGACGCCGGCCCTGCACGGAGGCCCCAGCGACCAGGGAGTGTGATCTCCAAGAGAAGGCCATACCACCAGGTCAGCAGGTGCAAGAGGGAGAGAGACAGTAATTAAGCCAGGCCTAGCTCCAGGCAGGTCAGAAGCTTAGCAAGTTAATGCAATGGATCAGGAGGCCCTATACCCGCTCACTGGGGAGAGTCCAGAAGTGCACCCTGCGTACCGAGTACCCTGGACCATACCTGCATCTACACCAGTAAAGATACCGAAGCGAACCCCCGTATGAGTGTCTGTCATTTCTTCCTGAACCGTCCTGGCCGTCTCTCACCTGTACCACCATCCATTTCCCCACGCTGCCCTGAGGCCCGCTCCACCTGTGGGGAGCCGTTCCATCATAAGCTGCCCTAACATCTGCCTCAGAGGACTGTTGCAGCGCTGGTAGACCTTACAAGGCACCACAGGTGGCGTCGTGAACTATTCCAAAACCCCATAAAAACCCCAAACCCCTTTCTTTTTGTTGACCGCCCTGGGCCATGGACCGGGCAAGCCACCGTGATATCCCCCACCAGCATCCATAGGCCCGGCTGCCGAGTACCCCACTGCACCGGGGGCGCGTCACCAGGAAGGAGCAATGAGAGCATAATATTTTTATATTTTTTTACCCCCCCCTCTAGAGGTGTGGATTTGCCTTTATATTCTGCACCTATTAGCACATTTCCATGGAAGACAGATATCACAGATACATCGACACCTTCATGGCCCGGGCACTAATGCATAACAATGAATTTAGTAACAATGAAACAGATTTTGGAACAAGAGCCTTAATGTTAGCACAATTTAGCTTTTAAGGATTATAAGTAAAGCGATAATGAAGAGGGCTGATTATATTTTAACAGATATTACCGGATCCATCTACATGCAAAATGAGGCAGAGGAGGAGATCAGACAGACACTCGCATCGAGCAGGGAAATCTGGTGGTAATAGCTTAGAAATGTTACGTTTGGTTTGTGGTTTACAAGATGCTGTGATATCGATATTAGAAATGAGTAAGTTCAGTGGGTACGGAAAGTGTTCAGACCCCTTTACATTTTTCACTCTTTGTTTCATTGCAGCCATTTGGTAAATTCTAAAAAATTCATTTTTTTTCTCATTAAAGTCCACTCTGCACCCCATCTTGACTGAAAAAAACAGAAATGTAGAAATTTTTGCAAATTTATTTAAAAAGAAAAACTGAAATATCACATGGTCATAAGTATTCAGACCCTTTGCTCAGACACTCATATTTAAGTCACATGCTGTCCATTTCCTTGTGATCCTCCTTGAGATGGTTCTACTCCTTTATTGGAGTCCAGCTGTGTTTAATTAAACTGATAGGACTTGATTTGGAAAGGCACACTGTTACGGGTCCGGGAGGTGGAACCTCTGTGCCGCGGTGCAAGGAGGGACCCAGAGGGGCGTGACTAAGTATCAACTCAGACCGACCCTGATCGTACGGCGGCTAACGACTCCGTGACCAGGGAGGGACGGAGCAGAGGGACCAGGTGCTACTCTGGGGACGACCTTGTAAGAGAGCAGGTGGCTCCCACGGGTCAGCAGACTGGGACTGACCGGTATAGCGGATGGACACAACAGGCAGGCAGAAGTCTCTGGATAGTTGACAGGAGGTCACGGCACGTGACGGCAGAGCAGGTTGAAGTCTCTAGGTAACAGACAGGAGGTCACGGCGAGTGACAGCAGGAGCCTCCAGGTAGGCTACGGCAAGTGGCGGCCAAGCAGGCTGAAGCCTCTAGGTTAGCAGGCGGGTGGTCACGGCAAGTGACAGCAGGAGCCTCCAGGTAGGCTATCAGGTAACAGGCAGGTAACAGGCGAGTGCTCCCAGGTGAGCGGGCTAGCAGGTACGGCAGGTAGCAGGCAGGTAACTGGCAGGTGCTTCCTGGTAAGCAGGCGGACTTGCCCATAGACAGACTGGCGGGTATAACGGAAGGCAGACTGTCGGGCTGGAGAGTAGTCAGACTGGCGGACTGGAACAGTAGTCAGGCTGGCAACTGGACCTGAGGGCTGAAGCAGAGGTAAGTATGCTGTGCATCAACTTTTGCTCGGGCACCTCCATTTTGGAGGAGGTGCCTTATATATGAGAGGATCCTCGGCTATTGGCCGGGGACTCCTTAGGACGGCGCGCGTGGCCCCTTAAAGAGAGAGGGAGCGCGCGCGCCCTAAGCACAGTGCCGGGAAGCTGCGTGCGCCGGCAGCAGCAGGAAGAGGAGCGCAGGAGGACGCCACGCGGGGAGCGGGGAGGTGGCAGGGGGCAGAAACGCCGATGCTACACACACACCTGTCTATATAAGTCTTCACAGCTCACAGTGCATGTCAGACCAAATGAGAATCATAAGCTCAAAGGAACTACCCAAGGAGCTCAGAGACAGAATTGTGGCAAGGCTCAGATCTGGCCAAGGTTACAAAATAATTTCTGCATTACTCAAGGTTCCTAAAAGCACAGTGGCCTTCATAATCCTTAAATGGAATAAGTTTGGGACCACCAGAAGTCTTCCTAGACCTGGCCGTCCAGCCAAACTGAGCAATCATGGGAGAAGAGCCTTGATGAGAGAGGTAAAGAAGAGCCCCAAGATCACTGTGGCTGAGCTCCAGAGATGCAGTAGGGAGATGGGAGAAAGTTCAATCAAGTCAACTATCACTGCAGCCCTCCACCAGTCGGGCCTTTATGGCAGAGTGGCCTGACGGAAGCCTCTCCTCAGTGCAAGACATATAAAAGCCTGCATAGAGTTTGCTCAAAAACAAATGAAGGACTCCCAGATAGTGTTGAGCGAGCATGCTCGACACTGCTCGGTACTCGCCCGAGCATCTCGCTACTCGGGATGTTCGGCGAGCACCGAGCATTTCCGGGTTCCTCGGGCGGGAGCTCGGGTCTCCGCCATGCATGTTTGGCGCTCTTTACAGAGCCAATGAACATGCAGGGATTGCCAGCCAGTCACTGTAATGCCGCAGCCATGTTGTTTGTGGGCACTACAGTGATTGGCTGGCCGCACAGCGTCACCTTGAGTATTTAAAACCGGGCGCCGCCATCTTGGACACAGTCGCTCCGGATCAGACAGTGTAGGGACAGCGCTGCTGATTTAGGGAGAGATATCCTGCGAAATAGTTAGTGTAGGGTCTGTAAAGGCTGCCAGAACAAACAAACAGTCCTTTTCAGGACTAATATCCATCCCAGATACCAGGCAGGCAGGCTGTATAGGAGACACAGTGGTTATACCAGCAAACGCTGCATTACAGTATTGTGTGCTCCTGTTGCTGAAATTGCTGGACTTAGCTCCAGGTCTCGGGGGCCAGGAAAAATCCTTTTTTTTTCTTCATCAAAATCCTCTTTTTTTTTCCTCCTTCACACTGTACAAATACCCGTCTTATTAAACTTTTGGTGCCCCCCCCCCCCCTCCCCGAAAAAAAAAGTGCGTCTCTGATTTTTCAGATACAAATATATCTGTTGAAAATAGTCTGGTATAGGCCACAGAAATAGAAGTGTGGTTTTGCAGTTCTATGGGCCATTTGTATCTAAAAATAACAGTTTGAGTGTGTCGCTCACTGTTCAGCCGCAAATACAGTACAGACCAAAAGTTTGGACACACCTTGTCATTTAAAGATTTTTCTGTATTTTCATGAATTTTGAAAATTGTACATTCACACTGAAGGCATCAAAACTATGAATTAACACATGTGGAATTATATACTTAATAAAAAAGTGTGAAACAACTGACAATATGTCTTATATTCTAGGTTCTTCACAGTAGCCACCTTTTGCTTTGATGACTGCTTTGCACACTCTTGGCATTCTCTTGATGAGCTTCAAGAGGTAGTCACTGGAAATGGTCTTCCAACAATCTTGAAGGAGTTCCCAGAGATGCTTAGCACTTGTTGGCCCTTTTGCCTTCACTCTGCGGTCCAGCTCACCCCAAACCATCTCGATTGGGTTCAGGTCTGGTGACTGTGGAGGCCAGGTCATCTGGCGTAGCCCCCCATCACTCTCCTACTTGGTCAAATAGCCCTTACACAGCCTGGAGGTGTGTTTGGGGTCATTGTCCTGTTGAAAAATAAATGATGGTCTAACTAAATGCAAACCGGATGGAATAGCATGCCGCTGCAAGATGCTGTGGTAGCCATGCTGGTTCAGTATGCCTTCAATTTTGAATAAATCCCCAACAGTGTCACCAGCAAAGCCCCCCCACACCATCACACCTCCTCCTCCATGCTTCACGGTGGGAACCAGGCATGTAGAGTCCATCCGTTCACCTTTTCTGCGTCGCACAAAGACACGGTGGTTGGAACCAAAGATCTCAAATTTGGACTCATCAGACCAAAGCACAGATTTCCACTGGTCTAATGTCCATTCCTTGTGTTCTTTAGCCCAAATAAGTCTCTTCTGCTTGTTGCTTGTCCTTAGCAGTGGTTTCCTAGCAGCTATTTTACCATGAAGGCCTGCTGCACAAAGTCTCCTCTTAACAGTTGTTGTAGAGATGTGTCTGCTGCTAGAACTCTGTGTGACATTGACCTGGTCTCTAATCTGAGCTGCTGTTAACCTGCGATTTCTGAGGCTAGTGACTCGGATAAACTTATCCTCAGAAGCAGAGGTGACTCTTGATCTTCCTTTCCTGGGGCGGTCCTCATGTGAGTCAGTTTCTTTGTAGCGCTTGATAGTTTTTGCAACTGCACTTGGGGACACTTTCAAAGTTTGCCCAATTTTTCGCACTGACTGACCTTCATTTCTTAAAGTAATGATGGCCACTCGTTTTTCTTTACTTTTTTCTTGCCATAATACAAATTCTAACAATCTATTCAGTAGGACTATCAGCTGTGTATCCACCAGACTTCTGCACAACACTACTGATGGTCCCAACCCCATTTATAAGGTAAGAAATCCCACTTATTAAACCTGACAGGGCACACCTGTGAAGAGAAAACCATTTCCGGTGACTACCTCTTGAAGCTCATCAAGAGAATGCCAAGAGTGTGCAAAGCAGTCATCAATGCAAAAGGTGGCTACTTTGAAGAACATAGAATATAAGACATATTTTCAGTTGTTTCACGCTTTTTTGTTAAGTATATAATTCCACATGTGTTAATTCATAGTTTTGATGCCTTCAGTGTGAATGTACAATTTTCAAAGTCATGAAAATACAGAAAAATCTTTAAATGAGAAGGTGTGTCCAAACTTTTGGTCTGTACTGTATATATATTTAAAAAAGTCTGGTATACACCAGTAAATTATAACTGTGGTTTTGCTGTTCCACGGTAAAAAATCTCTATTATCCTGTTTTTGGCATTTTTTGCCGTAAAAAAAAAAATAATAGTGTCTCCCTGATTTTTCAGACACAAATACAGTATATCTGTTGAAAATAGTTTGGTGTAGGCCCGAGAGACAGAAGTGTGCTTTTGCTGTTCCACGGTAAAAAATCTCTATTATCCTGCTCTTGGCATTTTTTGCTGTAAAAAAAAAAATAATAGTGTCTCCCTGATTTTTCAGACACAAATATATCTGTTGAGGTGTGGTTTTGCAGTTCCACGGTTCAAACCTCTGTATTATCCACTTTTGGGCCATTTGTATCTAAAAAAAACAGTTTGAGTGTGTCGCTCACTGTTCAGCCGCAAATATATATATATATTTTAAAAAGTCTGGTATACACCAGTAAATTATAACTGTGGTTTGCTGTTCCACGGTAAAAAATCTCTATTATCCTGCTTTTGGCATTTTTTGCCGTAAAAAATAAATAGTGTCTCCTGATAGTTCAGACACAAATATATCTGTTGAAAATAGTCTGGTGTAGGCCCGAGAAATACAAGTGTGGTTTTGCAGTTCCACGGGTCAAATCTCTGTATTATCCTGCTTTTCGCAATTTTTGGCTGTAAAAAATAAATAATAGTGTCTCCTGATTGTTCAGACACAAATATATCTGTTGAAAATAGTCTGGTGTAGGCTCGAGAAATACAAGTGTGGTTTTGCAGTTCCACGGTTCAAACCTCTGTATTATCCACTTTTGGGCCATTTGTATCTAAAAAAAACAGTTTGAGTGTGTCGCTCACTGTTCAGCCGCAAATATATATATTTAAAAAAGTCTGGTATACATACACCAGTAAATTATATCTGTGGTTTTGCTGTTCCACGGTAAGAAATCTCTATTATTCAGGTTTTGGTATTTTTTACGTAAATAAAAACAGTAATATTTTCTCCCTGATTGTTCAGATTGTTTAAAAGAGTCGGGTGTAGGCCAGAGAAACAGAACTGTGGTTTTCCTCTTCCACGGTTCTAATCTACTTTTTATTACCCTTTTTCCATTGGTAGTGCGAGTGTAAGCTATTTTACTTCCTTTACAATGGGCAAGGCGCGTGGTAAGGGACGTGGAAGTAGACGTTCTGGTGATGGTGCGTGCAGAGGACGTGGCCGTGGCCAAGTTGAAAATGTGCCACAACCAACAGCCACATCTTCTCGCTCCCACTTCTTGACCGAATTACTAGGGAAGCACACTACAACACCAGTATTGTGAACTGATCAGTGTGAACAGGTTATTAATTGGATAGCAGATAATACTTCCAGTTACCTGGGCACCACTACCTCCAGCCTGTCTTCCACACGGTCGACTCTTAGTAGCCGTGAGTCTCAACCGCATACTCCTCCTCACCCTGATGCTCCTTCCTCCCACCATGCCGAGTGTCGTCAGACAGCAACTGATCCCATACTTGGACACCCTGAAGAGCTGTTCACTGGTCCATTTCCAGATTTGTGCCCCTCGCCTGCTCCGCTTGAAGTGGTGGAAGAGGAGATCCCATGTAGCGATGCCCAAATATTTAAACAGCCACGGCCACAGGAAGTCGACACTGGCAATTTGTCACAAGAGGAGGACGATGACGAGACACAATTGCCAGGAAGTGAGGAGGAGGATCGTGGTGCGCAAGTGGAAGAGGAGGAGGTGGTGGATGATCTAGTAACTGACCCAACGTGGCAGGAGGACATGCAGAGTGAGGCCAGCAGCACACAGGGTGAGGGAGGCAGAGTACCCCAACAGGCAGGAAGAAGCAGTGTGGTGGCCGCAGACAGAAGGCGGGCAACCGTTCCCCGTAACACCAACACGAGGGACATTGCCAGTACAAGCGGTAGGTCTTCCAGAGTCTGGAATTTTTTTAAAGTCTCAGCTGATAACCCCAAAAAGGCCATTTGTACCACCTGCCATGCCAGCATCAGCAGGGGTGACAAAACTACCAGCCTGACCACCATCAGCATGATCAGGCACATGGCAGCAAAGCACCTGACTTTGTGAGGCGAACCCCAGGGTCCACGACCAGTGTCAGCGGGTGTCACCACTGCTTCTTCCACTGTTGTGCGTGCAATAGAACCCCCTGTTGTGTGTGCAAGGCAATCCCCTGTCCATACTGCATGCAAAGATGCCCCTTCCTCTCAGTCTTCACTTGTTATGGCAGTTTCTCAAGAAACAGCATCAACGTCCACGTCCACGTCCTACCGCAGCGTTCAATTGTCCATATCCCAGACCTTTGAACGAAAGTGGAAATTCGCAGCTAACGCCCCACAGGCCACAGTCCTAAATTCGCACATTTCACGACTGCTTGCATTGGAAATGCTGCCTTTTAGGCTGGTGGAGACGGAATCCTTCCTCAACCTTATGGCAGTGGCCGTCCCTCGGTACTCGGTCCCCAGCCGACACTATTTTGCCCGGTGTGCCATCTCCGCACTATACATGTGTCCCAAAACATCTGCCGTGCCCTCAACAACGCAGTTACTGGGAGAGTCCACCTGACAACGGACACGTGGACAAGTGCTTGTGGCCAGGGACGGTACATCTCCCTGGCGGCACACTGGGTAAACATAGTGGAAGCCGGGACCCAGTCGGACCTTGGGACGGAACACATCCTCCCCACACCGAGGATTGCGGGCCCTATGTCAGTCAGAGTTGCCCCCACAGTGTACAGCTCCTGCGCATCATCCTCCTCCTCCTCATGATCAGCCTCCATCTCAGATATCACCACATCAGTTACAAGCTGAAAGCAATGCAGTACTGTCTCCGCCAAGAGGGCAACAGGCTGTGCTGAAACTCCTAAGCTTAGGTGAGAAACCTCACACTGCTTGTGAGTTGTGGACAGCTGTGAAAGAGCAGGCAGATCTGTGGCTGAGACCGCTGAACCTACATCCCGGCATGGTCGTGTGTGACAATGGCTGTAACCTGGTGGCGGCTCTGAGGCGAGGCGAAATCACACACATACCATGCCTGGCTCATGTGCTTAACCTCGTGGTTCAGCGGTTTCTTAAATTGTACCCCGAGTTGCCAGATCTGCTCGTCAAAGTACGCCGCCTGTCAGCTCATTTTCGCAAGTCGGCTACAGCTTCCGCCGCCCTTGCTGTGTTGCAGCAGGGTTTGCAGCTTCCGTCACACCGACTGGTGTGTGATGTCCCCACACTTTGGAACTCTACCCTCCACATGTTGCAAAGGATTTGTGAGCAGAAGAGAGCAGTTGTGGAGTACCAGCTGCAACAAGGCTGTCGATATTCAGGTCAGACTCCACACATAAGACCTCAGGAGTGGACCTGGATGTCTGACATCTGTACCATCTTGACAAACTTTGAGGAGTCCACCCAGATGGTGAGTGGCGATGACGCCATCATTAGCGTCAGCATTCCACTTGTCTGTCTTTTGCAACGTTCTCTGCAGGGAATTAAAGAGGAGGCATTGCAGCCAGAGTATGATGAGATGGATCAAGAAGCCGTAGCGGTCGATTACACACAGCCCAGCCTCATCTCATCCCAACGTGCATTGGGGGACAATGAGGGGGAGGAGGAGGAGGAGGAGGAAGAACAGGAGCTTGTATCATGCGCTGTAGATGGTAGTACCTGTACAACTGTCATACCGTTGGTTCAGCGTGGGTGGCCTGAGGACAGGGGGGAGGAGGAGGAGGAGGAGGAGGAGGTCAGTTGTCATCTTGGTGAGGAACCGGAAGTCTTGCCCGGTACCTGTCTGGCACGCATGGCTGACTTTATGTTAAGCTGCCTTAACCGTGACCCTCGCGTTGTCAAAATGCTGGGTGACAGTCATTACTGGTTGGTGACACTTTTAGACCCCCACTACAAGGAGAACTTTCACTCTCTTATTCCTGTAGTGGAGAGGTCTACAAAAATGGGGCAGTACCAGAAGGCCCTTGCTGCAGAACTCTTAAAAAAGTTCCCATCTGAGCACGCTAGCGGCAGAGGTCACAGTTCGTTGACCAACCAAGGCGTACAAGCGAGAGAGAGGCAACTCGAATCCAGCAGAGGCAGGGGAACATTGTCAACGTTCTGGGACAGTTTTCTGAGACCCGCGCCCAGCTTACAGGCCTTGAGGCTCGGGGTACTCTCACAAGGAGTGGAAAGTTTCAAAAGATGGTGAGGGAGTACCTTGCCGACCGTACCAGCGTCCTCCGTGATTCCTCTGTGCCTTTTAATTATTGGGTATCCAAGCTGGACACTTGGAATGAACTCGCTCTGTACGCCTTGGAGGTCCTGGCCTGCCCTGCTGCTAGCGTGTTATCGGGGCGTGTTTTTAGTGCCGCTGGGGGAATTATAACTGATAAGCGCACTCGCCTGTCAACTGACAATGCTGACAAGCTGACCCTTATCAAAATGAACAAGGGCAGGATTGGGCCAGACTTCTCATCACCACCAAATGACAGCAGAGTAACATAAAGTCAAATCCACTGTCTTTTTTCGGGAGGTGTATTCCCATGCACCGCTTCACACCCACACATGGGTATACGCTTCCTCATTTCGGCTGTTTTATTTTCTTCTCCTTATCCTCAGCCTCCACCACCACTATACCACCAAGGTGACTGTGGTCCGTGTTGCCATTATTGAAAGTTCCTCCGTCCTTATTTTTGTCAGCTTTTGCTTGGAAGGCATAAGCAAAGACTGTGGGAGACCCACTCCCCAATAATGGGAATAATATTTTTAAGATGCTGTACTGTATGGCTCTTGTAAGATGCATTGCAAGTTCCTCCGTACTAATTTTTGGCAGCTTTTGATTGGAAGGCATAAGCAAATACTATGGGAGACCCACTCCCCATTCATGGGAATAATGTTTGTAATATGCTGTACAGCATGGCTCTTGTAAGGGGTATTGCAAGTTCCTCCATCCTAATTTTTGGCAGCTTTTGCTTGGAAGGCATAACCAAATACTATGGGAGACCCACTACCCAATAATGGGAATAATGTTTGTAATATGCTGTACTGCATGGCTCTTGTAAGGGCATTGCAAGTTCCTCCGTCCTAATTTTTGGCAGCTTTTGCTTGGAAGGCATAAGCAAATACTATGGGAGACACACTCCCCAATAATGGGAATAATGTTTTTAAGATGCTGTACTGTATGGCTCTTGTAAGGGGCATTAAAAGCATCTTGTTAAGCTACTGCGACCTCCACCACTTTTCCGAGGGGCATTAAAAGCGTCTTGTTAAGCTACTGCGACCTCCACCACTTTTCCGAGGGGCATTAAAAGCATCTTGTTAAGCTACTGTGACCTCCACCACTTTTCCGAGGGGCATTAAAAGCATCTTGTTAAGCTACTGGGACCTCCACGTCTCTTCTGAGGGGCATAAAAAGCGTCTTGTTAAGTTACTGGGACCTCCACGTCTCTTCTGAGGGGCATTAAAAGCGTCTTGTTAAGCTACTTGGACCTCCACCACTTTTCCGAGGGGCATTAAAAGCGTCTTGTTAAGCTACTGGGACCTCCACCTCTCTTCTGAAGGGCATTAAAAGCGTCTTGTTAAGCTACTTGGACCTCCACCACTTTTCCGAGGGGCATTAAAAGCGTCTTGTTAAGCTACTGTGACCTCCACGTCTCTTCTGAGGGGCATTAAAAGCGTCTTGTTAAGCTATTGGCACCTCCACGTCTCTTCTGAGGGGCATTAAAAGCGTCTTGCTAAGCTACTGGGACCTCCACCACTTTTCCGAGGGGCATTACAAGCGTCTTGTTAAGCTACTGGGACCTCCACGTCTCTTCTGAGGGGCATTAAAAGCGTCTTTTTAAGCTACTGGGACCTCTACGTCTCTTCTGAGGGGCATAAAAAGTGTCTTGCTAAGCTACTGGGACCTCCACCACTTTTCCGAGGGGCATTAAAAGCGTCTTGTAAAGCTACTGGGACCTCCACGTCTCTTCTGAGGGGCATTAAAAGCGTCTTGTTAAGCTACTGGGACCTCCACGTCTCTTCTGAGGGGCATTAAAAGCGTCTTGTTAAGCTACTGTGACCGCCACCACTTTTCCGAGGGGCATTAAAAGCATCTTGTTAAGCTACTGGGACCTCCACGATTCTTCTGAGGGGTATTAAAAGCGTCTTGTTAAGCTACTGGGACCTCCACGTCTCTTCTGAGGGGCATTAAAAGCGTCTTGCTAAGCTACTGGGACCTCCACCACTTTTCCGAGGGGCATTAAAAGCGTCTTGTTAAGCTACTGGGACCTCCACGTCTCTTCTGATGGGCATAAAAAGTGTCTTGTTAATCTACTGGGACCTCCACCACTTTTCCGAGGGGCATTAAAAATGTCTGTTAAGCTACTGGGACCTCCACGTCTCTTCTGATGGGCATAAAAAGTGTCTTGTTAATCTACTGGGACCTCCACCACTTTTCCGAGGGGCATTAAAAGCGTCTTGTTAAGCTACTGGGACCTCCACGTCTCTTCTTAAGGGCATTAAAAGCATCTTGTTACGCTACTGGGACCTCCACCACTTTTCCGAGGTGCATTAAAGCCATCTTGTTAAGCTACTGGGACCTCCACGTCTCTTCTGAGGGGCATAAAAAGCGTCTTGTTAAGTTACTGGGACCTCCACGTCTCTTCTGAGGAGCATTAAAAGCGTCTTGTTAAGCTACTGTGACCTCCACCACTTTTCCGAGGGGCATTAAAAGCATCTTGTTAAGCTACTGGGACCTCCACGTCTCTTCTGAGGGGCATAAAAAGCGTCTTGTTAAGTTACTGGGACCTCCACGTCTCTTCTGAGGAGCATTAAAAGCGTCTTGTTAAGCTACTGTGACCTCCACCACTTTTCCGAGGGGCATTAAAAGCATCTTGTTAAGCTACTGGGACCTCCACGTCTCTTCTGAGGGGCATAAAAAGCGTCTTGTTAAGTTACTGGGACCTCCACGTCTCTTCTGAGGGGCATTAAAAGCGTCTTGTTAAGCTACTGGGACCTCCACCTCTTTTCTGAGGGGCATTAAAAGCATCTTGTTAAGCTACTTGGACCACCACCACTTTTCCGAGGGGCATTAAAAGCGTCTTGTTAAGCTACTGTGACCTCCACGTCTCTTCTGAGGGGCATTAAAAGCGTCTTGTTAAGCTATTGGCACCTCCACATCTCTTCTGAGGGGCATTAAAAGCGTCTTGCTAAGCTACTGGGACCTCCACCACTTTTCCGAGGGGCATTACAAGCGTCTTGTTAAGCTACTGGGACCTCCACGTCTCTTCTGAGGGGCATTAAAAGCGTCTTGCTAAGCTACTGGGACCTCTACGTCTCTTCTGAGGGTCATAAAAAGTGTCTTGTTAAGCTACTGGGACCTCCACCACTTTTCCGAGGGGCATTAAAAGCGTCTTGTTAAGCTACTGGGACCTCCACGTCACTTCTTAAGGGCATTAAAAGCATCTTGTTACGCTACTGGGACCTCCACCACTTTTCCGAGGTGCATTAAAGCCGTCTTGTTAAGCTACTGGGACCTCCACGTCTCTTCTGAGGGGCATAAAAAGCGTCTTGTTAAGTTACTGGGACCTCCACGACTCTTCTGAGGGGCATTAAAAGCGTCTTGTTAAGCTACTGTGACCTCCACCACTTTTCCGAGGGGCATTAAAAGCATCTTGTTAAGCTACTGGGACCTCCACGTCTCTTCTGAGGGGCATAAAAAGCGTCTTGTTCAGTTACTGGGACCTCCACGTCTCTTCTGAGGGGCATTAAAAGCGTCTTGTTAAGCTACTTGGACCTCCACCACTTTTCCGAGGGGCATTAAAAGCGTCTTGTTAAGCTACTGTGAAAAGAAAAGAAAGGGCGCATATGTAGACTCAAAATTTAATTAATTTAAAAAGTGCCAGTACACTCACCTGTGATGGTTGTGTACGTCTACACAACCAAGATTAAGCGTGTGATTAATGAGGCTCCGGGTCACCTCTATTTGTAGTACCGTCCTGTCGGTGTTTGCCTCGCAACTCCGTGCTCCTCAAGTGGTCACACGATCCTGCTGGACCAGATACTATGTCACCGCAGGTCCTCAGTAGTTTAACCCGGTGGCTGGATAACCGCAGGTCCTCAAACATCCAAATAGACCAGGCTGCTCCTGCCGCTTTGGCTCCGTATGGAGATATTTCACAAGTAAACAATGGTGCAGCGGTCTCAGGGAGCGCCAAAGGAATACTGGACAATTTAATAGATGGCAACCGACTTTTATTCTTCTTCTTAAAATCACAGTTCTTAGTAAAAACTTCCTATTTGTGTTTAAAAAAAAATTTTTTTTTTTTAAATATATTTATTACAAACTATTAAAAATTATTAAAATCATCCTGGGGACCTTCTTGGGGTGTCTTGACAGTGCTATACTGCAGTTTCCAGCCCCCAATTCAAAAGTTGAATTTCTTAAAGAGACAGTACACTTTCATATAAAATGGCCGAAAATAACCTTGTACCATTACCCACTGCGATTATAAACCCCATAAATGTTTAAAAACACCCTGGGAACCTTACCAGAGTGTCCTGACAATGCTATACTGCAGTTTCCAGCCCCCAATTCAAAAGTTGAATTTCTTAAAGAGACAGTACACTTTCATATAAAATGGCCGTAAATAACCTTGTACCATTACCCACTGCGATTATAAACCCCATAAATGTTTAAAAACACCCTGGGAACCTTACCAGAGTGTCCTGACAATGCTATACTACGATTACCAACCCCCAATTCAAAAGTTAAGTTTCTTAAAGAGACAGTACACTTTCATATAAAATAGCCGAAAATAACCTTGTACAATTGCCCACTACTATTATAAAACTCATAAAACCCAATGCTATCCATTATCATGATCGGAACCTATGCTTCCAGTAAACTAAGTAACTGACGACAATAGGAAAAATGAACTAAATACCAGCCCGAAAGGGCAAGCAAATCTCCTGCTATGCTACGTCATACCATACCTTTAATCCTGTGCAGGTAGCCCCGCAAGCCATCATTAAACGGCTGATGACAACCCGGGAAAGATATGAGAGGGACAACATTAAACCTTCTCAGATTTAATGGTTTGATGTGTTTTCAATCGTAAGGTTCAAACCCTCAGGGTACAAAGTGCCCATTTTGTATATCCAAAAACTTTCTTTCTTTATAAGTGTACTCAATCGTTCTGGTCCATTATCCACAATGTGGTCAATAATGGTTATTTTCATCTTACTCGGGTCTTTGTGGTGATGGTTTGCATAGTGTCTGGAGACACTATGTAATTGATATCCTGCCCTTATATTAGATCTATGTTTATTTCATCGGGCATGGGCCGTCTGAATTGTCCGGCCGATGTATTGCAAGCCACAATGGCATTCCAGCAGGTACACTACATAGGTGGATTGGCATGTTAATCTCTGTTTGATCTGGAAAACCTCATTAGTGGTATTAGATTTAAAGGTTTTTGCATTATTGATTATAACGCCACAACACATACATTTAGGTGTATTGCATGTGAAGCAGCCTCCTGTGTTAGGATTAGTCGTCACATCCCTTATTTTTTTCTTTTTTCTATTCGTGTTGCTGGGAGCAAGCAAGGTTTTTAAACTTCTATTCTTCCTGAAGATAATATGTGGTTTCTCTGGAATACTTTTGGAGAGAATGGGGTCACCTTTTAAAATAAACCAATGTTTCTGTAATAACTCCCGTACTACTGACCTGGATTGGCAAAATGTAGTAATTAAACTCCACTTTGTCTTTTCCTCTGTCCTTACAGAAGCCCTATCCGGATTCTCCCTTCTGTCCAAGCACGAGTCCTGTGATAGAGTGCATGTTCTTTTATATGCATCTTTTAAAAGTTTTTTTGGATAGCCTTTTTCCAAAAATCTCTTTTTGAGAATCTTGGATTCCACCTTAAAGTCAGAATCCAGAGTACAATTTTTCCTGACTCTCCAATACTGCCCATAAGGCACATTTTTGATCCATCCGGGAAGGTGTCCACTGTTGAATTTGAGGTAGCTATTCACATCTACTGGTTTAAAAAACGTGGATGTGAATATTCTCCCCAGGTGGTCGAACTGCCCCCATAGATCCAAGAATTGGAGAGAAGTGGATGATGCTGTGGCCGTGAATTTTAACCCCCAATCATTGTGATTTAGTTTGTCCGCAAAGCTCAATGCCTCCTCCATTGATCCATGCCATATAATGAATAAATCATCTATAAAGCGCCTATAGAAAAGTACTCCACTCGTGGATGATCCTGGCTGCGCGATGAGGACGCATTACACCGCACCCATAAAAAGGTTAGCATAGCTTGGTGCGAATCTCGTCCCCATCGCGCAGCCCTTGATCTGTTTATATAATCCATCCTCAAAGGAAAACACATTGTTCTCCAATATGAACGCTATTGCGTTCAGAATGAATTCTCTTTGGTCTATAGGCATATTAGTGTCTCCAGTTAAAACCTCTTTGATGACCTTTATTCCCAATGTATGTGAAATATTATTGTAGAGGGCCACTACATCCAGAGAGAGAAAAACGCATCCCTCCATGGGTGGTAGAGCCCTTAATTCTTTAATTAATTGTGACGAGTCCTTTAGATATGATGTTAATCTCAGAACATATGTCTGCAAAAATAAATCTACATAATGCGATAGATTACTTGTAATGGATTGGATCCCTGATATTATTGGGCGTCCAGGAGGATTTTTTGGATCTTTATGCAGTTTGGGCAGAAAATAGAAAAAAGGTATTCTATATTGTGCAATATCTAAAAAGTTCTTTTCTTTTTTATTGAGTATTCCCTTTTCATAAGCTTTCTTAATTAGAAGATTATACTTTATAAAGATACTGATATTAGGATCATCCTCCAACTTCTCATAAAATTCCGTATCACTCAATATTCTCATGCCCTCTTCCACATACCAAGATCTATCCATAAGGACAATTCCTCCTCCCTTATCTGCATTACGAATGATAATATCATTATTTTCTCTTATAGATTCAATGGCTGCTCTCTCTTCTTTTTTCAAATTATCTCTCATTTTCATGCGGGGAATTGATCTTACTTCCTTTAATATTAATTGTTGGAATGCCTCAATATGTGACCCCTTATGGTGTAGAGGATAAAATTTTTTATTTGGGTGTTTGATGTCTACATGTATCATTTCATCTATTGTGGTTCTATCCTTTTCTGTCTCTTGTTCATCATGGGGGGGTTTTCTCTTAACATTTTTACCATTTTTTTCTTCAAGTAAAAAATGTCTTTGTACAGTGAGTTTCCTAAAAAACTCATTAAAGTCAAGGTAAAGCGAGAATGTATCTATTTCTGCTGTGGGACAAAATGAGAGCCCCTTACTAAGAAGGGAGCGTTCATCATTAGTAAGTGTATAGCTCGATAAGTTATATATACCACTATCCTGATCATCAGGTTTCCCTATTTGTATCATGCTTATTGGGTTTAACCTGATTTCGTCTTTCTCAGACTGGTGCTCTGTGCCGTGGGGTTCTCTTCTTCTAGTTCTTCCACTGCCTCTACACCCTCTTGTTCTCTTTTTCTTTTGGGGTGTCGCCCTGGGGCCACCCGAAAAAATTGAGTGATTTTTGAGTCTTTTAGGTTTGTTTGGATAATAGATTTTGGTAAGTTACCTTCATTGGAATTTCTTTCCTTTTGAGGTGCATACATATTTAAATTTGATGTCTCTGTGATTGCAGGTAAAATTTCCAATTGACCCCCGACCGTAATACCAGCGAAACTATCTATATACTCATTTTCACCCGTGTTTTTCATATTACTATTTTCCTTTTCGTTTATTATTATTTCCTGTGTCCATATTTCAGTGTTCTGATCTATATTTTTTTCAATTTTATCTGTATTGGTGTCCAATTCTAAAATGTATGTTTCACTGGGAGAATCTCCAATTGGAATTTCCGTATCTTCCAATTGAGCCATTGACCCAGAGCCACCCGTTGTTTGAGTTGAAGTCACCTCGTGTATGGTAATTTCAGAGAAACTGATATTCAGGGTCACCTGATGAAGATGGCTTAGACCGTTGAAACGCGTTGTGGCAGTGGTATTGGAGGAAGAATAAAAGTCGGTTGCCATCTATTAAATTGTCCAGTATTCCTTTGGCGCTCCCTGAGACCGCTGCACCATTGTTTACTTGTTAAGCTACTGTGACCTCCACGTCTCTTCTGAGGGGCATTAAAAGCGTCTTGTTAAGCTATTGGCACCTCCACGTCTCTTCTGAGGGGCATTAATAGCGTCTTGCTAAGCTACTGGGACCTCCACCACTTTTCCGAGGGGCATTACAAGCGTCTTGTTAAGCTACTGGGACCTCCACGTCGCTTCTGAGGGGCATTAAAAGCGTCTTGTTAAGCTACTGGGACCTCTACGTCTCTTCTGAGGGGCATAAAAAGTGTCTTGTTAAGCTACTGGGACCTCCACCACTTTTCCGAGGGGCATTAAAAGCGTCTTGTAAAGCTACTGGGACCTCCACGTCTCTTCTGAGGGGCATTAAAAGCATCTTGTTAAGCTAATGGGACCTCCACGTCTCTTCTGAGGGGCATTAAAAGCGTCTTGTTAAGCTACTGTGACCTCCACCACTTTTCCGAGGGGCATTAAAAGCGTCTTGTTAAGCTACTGGGACCTCCACGTTTCTTCTGAGGGGTATTAAAAGAGTCTTGTTAAGCTACTGGGACCTCCACGTCTCTTCTGAGGGGCATTAAAAGCGTCTTGCTAAGCTACTGGGACCTCCACCACTTTTCCGAGGGGCATTAAAAGCGTCTTGTTAAGCTACTGGGACCTCCACGTCTCTTCTGAGGGGCATTAAAAACGTCTGTTAAGCTACTGGGACCTCCACGTCTCTTCTGATGGGCATAAAAAGTGTCTTGTTAATCTACTGGGACCTCCACCACTTTTCCGAGGGGCATTAAAAGCGTCTTGTTAAGCTACTGGGACCTCCACATCTCTTCTTAAGGGCATTAAAAGCATCTTGTTACGCTACTGGGACCTCCACCACTTTTCCGAGGTGCATCAAAGCCGTCTTGTTAAGCTACTGGGACCTCCACGTCTCTTCTGAGGGGCATTAAAAGCGTCTTGTTAAGCTACTGGGACCTCCACGTCTCTTCTGAGGGGCATTAAAAGTGTCTTGTTAAGCTACTGTGACCTCCACCACTTTTCCGAGGGGCATTAATAGCGTCTTGTTAAGCTACTGGGACCTCCATGTCTCTTCTGAGGGGCATTAAAAGCGTCTTGTTAAGCTACTAGGACCTCCACGTCTCTTCTGAGGGGCATTAAAATCGTCTCGTTAAGCTACTGTGACCTCCACGTCTCTTCCAAGGGGCATTCAAACCGTCTTGTTAAGCTACTGGGACCTCCACGTCTTTTCCGAGGGGCATTAAAACCGTCTTGTTAAGCTACTGTGACCTCCACGTCTCTTCAAAGGGCATTAAAAGCGTCTTCTTAAGCCACTCTGACCTCCACAGCTCTTCCAAGGGGCATTGAAATGTTGTTTTTAATTACCTCTAACCTCCACGACTCTTCCAACGGGCATTGCATTTCCTCCTAATTTTAGTCAGCTTTTGCTTTTCAATGAAGAGGCGAAAACTAAGGGAGACCCACTCCCCAATAATGAGTAGAAGGTTTTTAGTAAGCTGTAATCCACGTCTGTTTGAAGGGGCATTGCAGTTCCTCATAATTTTTGGAAAGCCTTCCATTCACTGCTTAGGCCAACAGTGTACAGGAGACCCAGTTGCTATAAATGGAAAAAAAGGTTTAGTTAAGGCCTGATATTGATGTGAATGGTCCCTGATCCTCCTGCTCTTTCTCCTTTGCCACTACCTCATCCATCATTTATCACCTGAAGCTTTGTTTTAACGGGAGTCATAGAACTGGGATAGTAGCAGGAAAACATCCAGCAATCCTCGGAGGAGGTAGGATATGCACCAAAACGCTGACCACCTCAGGCCTAGCCGCTACTACATACATGCGCTTGCATTCCAAGAAAACAAAGCAGATGCTAACTTCTATCATCATTATCATGCTCCTCACCTTGGCACTCTCAACTCCCCTGATGGAGAAGCCAGGGCCCACCGGAGGAGTCTGGTTCTCTGGTGGGCTCGTCCAATGCTGCCCTAAAGCAGGTCGGGCTAAGAAAAGTGTGTGGGGGGAAGTTGACAGGAGAAATAGGGGCGGCTGGGGACCGTATGTGGACACCCGGCCGCGGGGCGGCTGGGGACCGAGTATGGACACCCGGCCGCCCTCTGGCGGCTGGGGACCGAGTGTGGACACCCGGCCGCCCGGCGGCTGGGGACTGAGTAAGGATTCCAGGCCGCCAACGCAGCCATGACGTGGTTGCCAGATTCCGCCTCCACATGCCTAAAAGGCCCAATTTCAAATGCAAGCAAGCAGTATGGTATTGCAGCCTGGGGGTGGGTGGGTGGTTGGCTGCATATTTGGGCTTGTATTGCAAGGAATGGGGGAGGTACAATTGAACACTGCCCTGGGACAAGAACTTGCATGGGGATAGTTGCAAGTCTGCATCTTCTGATGCGGCAAGGATGACTTCTGATGGGCACACTTTTAGGCAGTGACCTGGGTGTCAGAGATGTTTCAAGGGGTCTTCCCCATGCTGTTCCCATGTATTTTCAGCACTGTATGCATGTGTCACACAGCACATGGCCAGATAAGGTTGTAAAATGTTAAAATTACATTTCCTGGTGAATGCATTTGTCACGGTTGAAAGCAATACAAAAGTGCAAAAACGCATAAAAAATGCTACTTGTGAACATAACCCAAGGTGTGGAGGAGTATTTTTTTGGGGGGTTATTTATTTTACCTTATATACAAGTCTTTACCCTGGAAAGGAACTTCCTTAACATATTTCACGGGAAAGCAGTTTCAGTTTCGTTTTTGAACTTTTTATTGTGAGCCCTTAGAATCATAGAATCATAGAATGGTAGAGTTGGAAGGGACCTCCTGGGTCATCTGGTCCAACCCCCTGCTCAAAGCAGGATTCACTAAATCATCTCAGACAGATGTCTGTCCAGCCTCTGTTTGAAGACGTCCATTGAAGGGGAACTCACCACCTCTCGTGGCAGCCTGTTCCACTCATTAATCACCCTAACTGTCAAAAAGTTTTTTCTAATATCTAATCTGTGTCTCCTCCCATTTAGTTTCATCCCATTGCTTCTAGTCTTTCCTTGTGCAAATGAGAATAAAGATGATCCTTCTACAATGTGACAGCCCTTGACATATTTGTAGACAGCTATTAAGTCTCCTCTCAGTCTTCTTTTTTGCAAGCTAAACATTCCCAAATCCTGCAACCGTTCCTCATAGGACATGGTTTGCAGACCAGTCACCATTCTGGTCGCTCTTCTCTGAACTTGCTCCAGTTTGTCTATGTCTTTTTTAAAATGTGGTGCCCAAAACTGTACACAGTATTCCAGATGAGGTCTGACCAAAGAGGAGTAAAGACCGATAATGACTTCACGTGATCTAGACTGTATGCTTCTGTTAATACATCCCAGAATTGTATTTGCCTTTTTTGCTGCTGCATCACACTGTTGACTCATGTTCAGTCTATGATCTATTAGTATACCTAAGTCTTTTTCACATGTACTGTTGCTTAGCTCTATTCCTCCCATTCTGTATATGCTTTTTTCATTTTTATTGCCCAGATGTAGTACTTTGCATTTTTCCCTGTTAAAAACCATTCTGTTGGTTGCTGCCCACTGCTCCAGTTTATTTAGGTCTTTTTGAATCCTCTCTCTCTCTTCTCTAGTATTAGCTATCCCTCCTAGCTTTGTGTCATCAGCAAATTTAATCAGTTTACCCTCAATTCCTTCATCTAAATCATTGATAAAGATGTTGAACAATACAGGTCCCAGGACGGAGCCCTGTGGTACCCCACTTGAGACATTCATCCAGCTGGATGTGAAGCCATTTACAACCACCCTTTGAGTCCGATCACTAAGCCAGTTATGAATCCACCTAACAGTTGCCTGGTCCATTGCATACTTGGTCATTTTTTCAATAAGGATGGTGTGAGATACTTTGTCAAATGCTTTGCTGAAGTCAAGATATACTATATCTACAGCATTTCCCTGATCCACCCAGTCAGTGATTCTGTCATAGAAGGAAATTAAGTTAGTCTGACATGACTTGTTAGTTACAAACCCATGCTGACTCTGGTTAATCACTTCATTCTTATCCATGTACTTACATACATGTTGTTTAATAATTTGTTCAAAGATCTTTCCTGGTATAGAAGTCAGACTCACCGGCCTATAGTTCCCTGGGTCCACCTTCTTCCCCTTTTTGAAGATAGGAACAACATTTGCTCTTCTCCAGTCTTCTGGGACTTCTCCTGTTCTCCAAGAATTTTCAAAGATTATGGAGAGTGGTTCTAAAATTTCTTCTATGATCTCCTTCAGTACTCTGGGGTGTAATTCATCTGGACCTGGAGACTTGAACTCATTTATGTTAGCTAAATATTCCCTCACAATCTTTCTGTTTACAGATAACTTGGATTCCTCTATTCCTCTAAAAGGACAGTGAAGATCAGTTGATGTTACATTTTCTTTCTGAGAGAAAACAGATGCAAAATAGGAATTAAAAAGTTCGGCCTTCTCAACATCCTCTCTTACCATTTCTCCATTTTCATCCTGTAAAAATCCTATAGCATCTTTGACTTTTCTTTTACTTTTGACATACCCCCAAAATCCTTTTTTATTGCTTTTGACATCTCTTGCAAGCCTTAATTCATTGTCAGCTTTAGCTAACCTGATACGTGCCCTGCAGGATCTGCAGACTGCATTATAATCTTCTTTAGATATGCCTCCCTCTTTCCATTTAATAAACATTTCTTTCTTTCTTTTTAGCATGTGTTTAAGTTCTGTGTTCATCCATCCTGGTTTCCTTAAATGCTTCCCATTCTTCCTACTTTTCGGGATTGTTAACGATTGTGCTTTGAGAATCTCATTTTTAAAAATTTCCCATCCTTCCTGGACATTTTTGTCCTTAAGGACATCCAGCCATTGGATCCCTCCTATTCTCTTTCTGAGTCTCTTAAAATCTGCCTTTCTAAAATCTAACCTTGAAGTTTGAGTCTTCACATGTCTTCCTCCTCTAGTTATCCAAAATTCTATAATCACATGATCGCTGCCTCCTAGCGTCCCAGCCACCTTTACCTCCTCAACCATTTCCTCCCTGTTTATAAGGATTAGATCCAAAGTAGCAGATCCCCTTGTTTTCTCCCCTACCTTTTGGAAGATAAAGTTGTCAGCAAGAGAGGATAAGAATTTGCTTGACCTGTTAGTTTTACTTGAGAGAGATTCCCAACAAATGTCTGGATAGTTGAAATCTCCCATGACCACTACATCATATTTTTTGGAGAACTTGGTCATTTGATACATAAAGAGTTCATCCATATCTTCAGCTTGCCCAGGTGGCCTGTAGTAAATGCCTACAATGGTGTCCTTTCCGTTGTTCTCTCCTTGTATTCTTACCCAAACAGTTTCCACAGAACTCCCAGTCTCTGAAGCTTCAATCTCTGTGCAGATATACGCTTTTCTAACATACAATGCGACACCTCCTCCTCGTTTATCAAGTCTGTTTCTTGCAAATAAGTTGTATCCTTTTAGCCTTTTATTCCAATCATGTGTATCGTCCCACCAAGTTTCAGTGATTCCAATAACATCATATTCCTTTTCCTGCGTTAGTAGTTCCAATTCTCCTTGTTTGTTGCCCATGCTTTGTGCATTTGTATAAAAACATTTTAGTTTGTGATTGGTTTCTCTTCCTCCCATATTTTTATTATTTAAATTGTTTTGTCTTTGTTCTTCCTTTCCACTTCCAGTAGCAGAGATCTCAATAGTATTTGTCAGCTGTATGGCTTTTTCTGGCCTTTTGCTTCCCTTCCCACATTGTTCTAGTTTAAAGCTCTCCTGATGAGTGCAGCAAGGCGACTTCCAAATACATGTTTTCCAGTCTTCGTAAGGTGCACCCCATCTCTAGCAAGTAGTCCATCGTATAGGTAATTCATCCCGTGATCCAGAAATCCAAATCCTTGTTGACGGCACCATCGACGTAGCCAGTTGTTCACCTGTAGAATCTTATTCCACCTCATTGTTCCATGGCCATCCACTGGGATGATGGATGAGAAGACCACCTGCGCTCCCAATTCTTTCACTTTCTTGCCTAAGTCTTCAAAGTCACTGCAGATGGTTTCCAGGTCCTTTCTTGCGGTGTCATTTGTCCCCACATGTATTAGCAGGAATGGGTAGTGATCTGTAGGTCTGAAGAGTCTTGATATCCTGTCAGACACATCTTTAATTTTTGCTCCTGGAAGACAGCACATTTCTCTTGAGGTTATGTCTGGTCTGCAGATAGCGGCCTCTGTTCCTCTTAACAGGGAATCCCCCATGACCACCACTCTCCGTTTTTTCTTCACAACATTCTTCTTTCTCCATCCAGGAGGATTCTGAGGGCTTACAAGGTTATTCATTGCTGGCAAAGTCTTATTTTGCTGTATTTCTTCATGGTTCTCCTGCGTGAGAGCCTGGTACTGGTTCCTGAGCAGTATGGGTGCTGACTGCCTCTCGGTCCTCCTGCTTCTGTGGGTCACAGGCTTCCATTCCTCTGTTTCGTCAGGTGCAGTTCGAATTTCTTCTCTTTCTGAATCATGAAGAGATAATTCTGCTCTGTCTAAGAACTCTTCACCTTCCTTAATGATTTTCAAGGTAGTTAACCTCTCTTCTAGATTTCGCAACTTTTCCTCCAACAGGGACACAAGCTTGCATTTCTGGCATGTGAAGTTTGGCTTTTCCACTGGCAAGTCTGTGAACATGTAGCAGGATATGCAGCTCACCAAATGGCTCCTGGACTCTTCCATGTTCTTACTGTTAATGTTCTGAAAACAGTGAAAAAAGCTTAAAAAAAAAAAAAAAGCTTCAAAATGCGCGCGCCGATGTCCTCTTTTCAGCTCCAACAGCCAAAATCCAGTGTTCTTTGAGCTCGCGGAGACTCTTCACTTACCCCAAAATGCAGTGGGAATATGCAAATTATCTCCTCAGGACTCCTCCCCTGGTTTACCGATGTCCTCTTTTCAGCTCCAACAGCCAAAATCCAGTGTTCTTTGAGCTCGCGGAGACTCTTCACTTACCCCAAAATGCAGTGGGAATATGCAAATTATCTCCTCAGGACTCCTCCCCTGGTTTACCGATGTCCTCTTTTCAGCTCCAACAGCCAAAATCCAGTGTTCTTTGAGCTCGCGGAGACTCTTCACTTACCCCAAAATGCAGTGGGAATATGCAAATTATCTCCTCAGGACTCCTCCCCTGGTTTACCGATGTCCTCTTTTCAGCTCCAACAGCCAAAATCCAGTGTTCTTTGAGCTCGCGGAGACTCTTCACTTACCCCAAAATGCAGTGGGAATATGCAAATTATCTCCTCAGGACTCCTCCCCTGGTTTACCGATGTCCTCTTTTCAGCTCCAACAGCCAAAATCCAGTGTTCTTTGAGTTCGCGGAGACTCTTCACTTACCCCAAAATGCAGTGGGAATATGCAAATTATCTCCTCAGGACTCCTCCCCTGGTTTACCGATGTCCTCTTTTCAGCTCCAACAGCCAAAATCCAGTGTTCTTTGAGCTCGCGGAGACTCTTCACTTACCCCAAAATGCACTGGGAATATGCAAATTATCTCCTCAGGACTCCTCCCCTGGTTTAAAAGTGGCTTAATACCTCTGACCACGTTGTTGACAGCAGTGACCTGGGGTCATAAATGCTTCCTAGGGCGATCCCCATGTCATTTGAGCACTGTCACTATCGTTTCGGGCACTTGTTAGGCTTTTAAAAGACTGCCAGAGGGGTGCCGCCGCAAAAATGCTCGGGTCTCCCATAGACTAACATTGGGCTCGTTGCTCGGGTCGAGCACCCGAGTATCACGACGAGGTCGTCCCGAGCTTCAAGCACCTGAGCATTTTAGTGCCTGCTCAACACTACTCCCAGACTATGAGAAATAAGATTCTCTGGTCTGATGAGAGGAAGATAGAACTTTTTGGTGATAATTCTAAGAGGTATGTGTGGTGAAAACCAGGCACTGCTCATCACCTGCCCAATACAATCCCAACAGTGAAACATGGTGGTGGCAGCATCATGATATGGGGGTGTTTTTCAGCTGCAGGGACAGGACGACTGGTTGCAATTGAAGGAAACATGAATGCGGCCAAGTACAGAGATATCCTGGATGAAAACCTCTTCCAGAGTGCTGTGGACCTCAGTCTTTGCCGAAGGTTCACCTTCCAACAAGACAATGACCCTAAGCACACAGCTAAAATAGCAAAGGAGTGGCTTCAGAACAACTCTGTGACAATTCTTGACTGGCCCAGCCAGAGCCCTGAACTAAACCCCATTGAGCATCTCTGGAGAGACCTGAAAATGGCTGTCCACCAACGTTCACCATCCAACCTGACGGAACTGGAGAGTATCTGCAAGGAAGAATGGCCGAGGATCCCCAAATCCAGGTGTGAAAAACTTGTTGCATCATTCCCAAGAAGACTTATGGCTGTACTAGCTCAAAAAGGGTTAAACAACTATGCATAGCCATAAAAAACATAAGCATAAATGGATGGATCACTTACCCACTATGGGCAGTGGACACCCCCCCTTTTTTTTAACCACTAACTGTCCAAAGAACATAGAAATAAATCAGAGGAAGAGACAGATAAACTGGTAGAAATATATAAATTCATTTTATTAGAATATGTCACTAAGAATGTTATAAAGACAGCATACAAAGTGGATGCAACACAGAATATACAGAAATATACATGTATGAGGGTTAATACCGGGAACAGAGTATGGTAAAATGCAGGCGCTAAGTGATACAAAAAGAAGAACACCATATCAGAAAAGTGGGTTCATTGTCTCCATTTGACTATTGCAATATGCCCTGTGGCCAGATGCACCTCACATGGTCGTGGGTGACTAATATAAATACATTAATGGCCATTTTGTAAAAACACAGTGGCCTCAAATTTTAATAGAAAGGGGGCACAGTGCAAAAGCGGTGGAGTCAGAGACTGAACCGGAGATAGACAAATTGCATGTGAAACGCTAAGCTATAAACACAGAGCTGTGTACACATAGCGGCCTCCCGATTGATATAACAGTGTCTGCCGAGTTGCTTACCAGGGATGGAGGAAGGGTGGTGAGGGTAAAACGATGCCCAAACTGGAACTGGAGAGGATCTGCAAGGAAGAACGGCAGAGGATCCCCAAATCCAGGTGTGAAAAATTTGTTGCATTATTCCCAAGAAGACCCATGTGATATTTCAGTTTTACTTTTTTAATAAATTTGCAAAAATTTCCACATTTCTGTTTTTTTTTTCAGTCAGGATGGGGTGCAGAGTGGACTTTAATGAGCAAAAAAAATGAACTTTTTAGAATTTACCAAATGGCTGCAATGAAACAAACAGTGAAAAATTGAAAGGGGTCTGAATACTTTCCGTACCCACTGTACATTCGAATGGAATCAAGCTCTACAGTCATGGCCAAAAGTATTGAGAATGAGACAAATAGTAATTTTTCCAAAGTTTACTGCTTCATTTTTTGGAATGGCAATTTGCATATACTCCTGAATGTCAAAGAGTGATCAGCTTAACAGCAATTACTGTACTTGCAAAGTCAATATTTGCCCAGAAAATGAACTTTAACCCCCAAAACACATTTCAACATCATTGTAGTCCTGCCTTAAAAGGAGCTGCTAACATCGTTTTAGTGATTGATCCATTAACACAGGTGTGGGTGTTGATGAGGACAGGGCTGGCGATCAATCAGTCATGATTAAGTAAGAATGACATCACTGGACACTTTAAAAGGAGGCTGGTTCTTGGTATCATTGTTTCTCTTCAGTTAACCATGGTTATCTCTAAAGAAACACGTGCAGCCATCATTGCACTACACAAAAATGGCCTAACAGGGAAGAGTATCGCAGCTACAAAGATTGCACCTCAGTCAACAATCTATCGCATCATCAAGAACTTCAAGGAGAGAGCTTCCATTGTTGTCAAAAAGGCTCCAGGGCACCCAAGAAAAACCAGCAAGCGCCAGGACCGTATCTTAAAACTGTTTCAGCTGCGGGATCGGACTACCAGCAGTGCCGAGCTTGCTCAGGAATGGCAGCAGGCTGGTGTGAGTGCTTCTGCACGCACTGTGAGGCGGAGACTCTTTGAGCAAGGGCTGGTTTCAAGGAGGGCAGCAAAGAAGTCACTTCTCTCCAGAAAAAACATCAGGGACCGACTGATATTCTGCAAAAGGTACAGGGAGTGGACTGCTGAGGACTGGGGCAAAGTCATTTTCTCTGATGAATCCCCTTTTCGATTGTTTGAGACATCTGGAAAACAGCTTATTCGGAGAAGAAGAGGTGAACGCTACCACCAGTCTTGTCTCATGCCAACTGTAAAGCATCCTGAAACCATTCATGTGTGGGGTTGCTTCTCAGCCAAGGGAATCGGCTCACTCACAGTCTTGCCTAAAAACACAGCCATGAATAAAGAATGGTACCAGAATGTCCTCCAAGAGCAACTTCTCCCAACCGTCCAAGAGGAGTTTGGCGCCCAACAATGCCTTTTCCAGCATGATGGAGCACCTTGCCATAAAGCAAGGGTGATAACTGAATGGCTCATGGAACAAAACATAGAGATTTTGGGTCCATGGCCTGGAAACTCCCCAGATCTAAATCCCATTGAGAACTTGTGGTCAATCATCAAGAGACGGGTGGACAAACAAAAACCAACAAATTCTGGCAAAATGCAAGCATTGATTATGCAAGAATGGACTGCTATCAGTCAGGATTTGGTCCAAAAGTTGATTGAGAGCATGCCAGGGAGAATTACAGAGGTCTTGAAGAAGAAGGGGCAACACTGCAAATATTGACTTGCTGCATTAACTCATTCTAACTGTCAATATAACCTATTGCTACTCATAATATGATTGCAATTATATTTCTGTATGTGATATAAACATCAGACAAACACTAATAAAAACCAGAGGCCAGCAGATCATGGGAAAATATCATTTTGGTGTCATTCTCAAAACTTTTGGCCATGACTGTACTTGAATTTTACAAAAAAAATCTGCAAAATGCTGATTTTTTTTTTTGTAATTAGCTTCCAAGAAAATTTAGAAAATGGTGGCTGCTGAACTGTAAATGGCCATCAAAAGGTTAAAAATGTTAAAAAAAACTCTCACCGCTCACCGCTCTGGTCTCTCCACACCTCACTGTCACCTGTCCAGTCCCCGTCACATCTTCTTCATCCCGTCACTTGCTCGGATTTTTCATCGTGAGTAGGGGGATCAGAAGATGCGATGAGGACCAGACAGATGGCGAGGAGGAGCGGAGGGGGCCTGAGAGTGGTGAGGTGATTATGAGGATTTATTTTTTACATATTAAGTTTATTATGCTCTGAGGTCTGGAGAGAACAAAGACGACGGGTGGAGTTGGCGGAGACTAGCTGCTATGATGTCTACTAATTATACACAGACATAATGGATTCCTCCTCTCCTGTCTCTAAGTAGCAAATGTTCAGGAGGAGCAATAGCATGAGAAACATTTTACAGCATTTTACAGCATTACTGAGCAGTGTATCTGTGAATTCAGCTCTGGCAAAACACTAGAAAGAAAAAGAGCATAGAAGCCTATTCAGCTGCATAGAACAGCGTAGCTGTGAATCCAGATCTGGTGTGAGATGAAACACTTACTACATAGCAGTAGGGTCTGTGTCTATCTTTCCCTTTCTCTCTTTCAGTCTCTCTTCCTTCCTTCTTGATAGACTCCAATTGATAGCTGTAATCTGATCCCTCAGTTAGCTAGTGGTGATTTCTCTTGTTTTGACCAAGATAGATTTTAACAGTTTTTCAGAGTGAACAATGTGTTCGGGAGGCAAGTGCAGAAGAAGTGGCTCATAAGTGTAGAAAGAAGCAGGTTTCTCTGATATTTTACAAAGTTTCTTACATTGAATTGTTTAATTTTTTTTTTTTGGGGGGGGGGGATGCCCATGATTATTTAAAGAAACAATCAGCAGAAAAAAAAGTTGTCCTTTCAGCTTATCCACCTCCAAGACCCCCTATAATCATGTGATTTATTATATAACACAAAAGTATTTATGATGGCCGGTGGCTTGGAACGAAGACAAAGGGTTTCGTGAGCATGATAAATACCAGGTCCTTTACAGCAGCTACTTGACTCTGACAGATCCTGACAACCACATCCTTTTTTTTCAGATTCTTACCATCCTTTAAAATGGTAACAGGATCACTCTGGAATGGGTCACCTTCATGTCAGTGATTCCGTAGCACGAGCCTCTTTGGCACCCAAGTCTTTGATTGAACCTTACAAACGTAGATGGACCGTCTGACAAACGTTTGTTGAAAACATACTGTATATATTCCTATCTTTTTGTCACCAATTTGTCCTGTAGGAAAAAAAAAACCCACATCTGACGTGTTAACTTGACATGAGATACTTTGTAATCAAAACAATTTTCTTCGGGTGCTAAATCGCCCGGCGCTTAGACGAGACGCGACTGTACCGGAGATGATATTTTGCAATTGAATAGAGATGGCGAACGGTATTTAAATTGTTGTTTGCAGAATTACTTTCCATATTGCGAAGTCGTTGGAAAAACTGATTACTTTCCTTAATAAGCTGCGGAATAATTGACTGAATCAAAGAGCAATAAGGGCGAGAACAACGGTACAAGGATTGTAGGAATGCGGACGATGAGCATGAAGTTGTTTCTTCTTTTTAGTTGTTTTTTATGCTCCGAGGTCTTCAGGAAAGTTTACTAAAGGGGAAATGTTACTTTCCAGAAAAGCATAAAAATAGATATTAAACCATCCCAGCAATAAACCTGCAGCTCGGTG
This sequence comes from Phyllobates terribilis, assembly GCF_046119375.1. Classification (NCBI taxonomy): domain Eukaryota; kingdom Metazoa; phylum Chordata; class Amphibia; order Anura; family Dendrobatidae; genus Phyllobates; species Phyllobates terribilis. The sequence goes on from NW_027362763.1 coordinate 665,210,217, forward strand.
TGAGGACCATAAGTGGTTATAATCTCAGAGACGATCGGAGAGAGGTGCTGGCGCTGCTAAACTGCGCTACATAAATATTCCCTACGGAACTGTAAGAAGTGAGATCCTGCCCAGTGATTCTGTATGGGTAATGTGAATATTTGTGACTTTGCAATGCGGGAAGTGAGGAGGTCAGAAAAGAAAAGATGGAGGGTAATTATTGAGCTCAAAGCAGCTTGCACTTTGAGGAACGTCAATGGGTTGGAGGCTGACATAGTCTGCTTATTGGGCACGTTGGTAGACTGAAGGACAAATTAGCTTATTACAAAAGACCTGGTGGGCTGGAGGCCAAAGGGACAAGACATTGCATAGTGCGCCACTGTGGTATTGTCTAGCAAGATTTGGGCCAGATATGATTGGACAGAATGAATTGTTTCGCTTTTGCATAGTTACCTGGGATAGTCTTGCTGAGGGAAGGAAACACTTGATGAACCCTGTGCAGATTACCGCTGAAGAGATGTGGACTGAACATGCTATCATTCCTGAAAAGTGTCCTTTCCCTCTGAGTTTGATGGGGTTACGAGAGAGACATCAGCCCAGAAAAGTGCTAATATGGTTGCGATGTTGTTACACGCACGCCGCTAGGTTCAGATAGGGGCGAGATGGGTTCCATGAATTCTTTGGAATCCTAGGGGAACCGTTACTCAGGGTGATCAATCATAGACCATGTGCTGCAGCTTCTCTCAGTCACACGATAGATTCAATTGCTGACCAGACTCATCTGACAAAAGTCTTTTTCAACAGTTTAACAGTAGAATTTAATCTGAAGAACGGCCAGTGCAATTCAGGGATTTTACAGCACAATCTTCATTACAGTACAGTCTGAGCTTCTTGAGCAACCGGCTCCAGTAACAATACAGTAGTTTCTTCACAGTATTACAGTCTCTTCAGTAGCATAATTCAGCATAGATTAGATCTCGTAGCAGCACACTTCTATGCATACACAACCACTAGCTTTTCCTTCACAAGGACACAATAGTACACAGCATTCTTTATCCTGCATGGAGATGGAGGGGGGAGGGTTGGATGAGGGAGATGATCCCTGTGACACAATTCCTTCCAGGCCTTTATCTTCCTGCCAGATAATACTCTTCACTGTTAGTTCAGGGAGTTATGTCTGACCTGTTTAGTTTCTCTTCTGATCTGAATCCTGTTCAGTTGCCTTCTGTCAGATCCAGATAACACACCAGCTTTCTCTTTGGCTTCAGCCAGACTACAATAACAATTTCCCCACAATCCCCCTGGCGTTCTGCTAAACACTCTCCTTCTCCTGTGACTGTGTTAACCCCTATAGTTGTTGGATGCTTCTGGAGTACAACACTTCCTGTCTCCTGTGCTTGTGTTATTTGTAACAGTTGCTGGATGCTTTTGAAGCAACAGCACTACTTCTGTATGTCACAATGTGTAAGACTTTGACCCTGGCGATACTACCAATTGCTTTAGTAAGAACTGTGTAGGAAGCTAGTCTTGGAGGGACACTTTTATTGGAGGCATGCATACATTGCCATATTATACATTAATATTGTACAAACACAATATTTGTAGCATCTTCTCTCAGACACTAAATCACCCAAATATTACACAAAAATGTGGCAAACTATAGAACATCTTTGGGGTGCAACATGATGGCCATAAAGTGGAGCAATAGGAGCTCAGCAAGGCTGGATTAAAGTAACTACCATTTCAGGTGACTTCTCTGAATTGTCTGTACATGAGGAATAACACTACTTCTGGCCATTATATGACTTGTATCCTCAATTTTTCACCATTTTCCCTATCTGCAGGATCTATGTCTGATTTTTAGTTCTCTCTGAGCTAGTGAGTGCAGACTAGCTGCTATAATGTCTTCCATACACACCACACACACACGAGGGATTCCTGCTCTCCTGTCTCTGTGTTTCACATGTGCAGAAGCAGCAGCAGCATGGAGGACATTATACAGCAGTACTGAGCAGTAAAGCTGGGAATCCAGCTCTGGGCTGAGATAAATTGCTCACTAACTTCAGCACAATCTGCCTGTTTCCGCCTCTGCTTGTTTCTGCCTGTTTCTTCTGTTTCTGCCTCTGCTTGTTTCTGCCTGTTTCTTCTGTTTCTGCCTGTTTCTTCTGTTTCTGCCTCTGCTTGTTTCTGCCTGTTTCTTCTGTTTCTGCCTCTGCTTGTTTTCTCACTCTAATCCTCACACCTCTCTCCCCCTCTCACTGTGCTGACAATCAGTCTTGAACCTTTTTTCAGACTGAATGATGAGTTTAGAAGGTAGGAGGGAAGGAAGAAGTGGCTCATAAGTGGATAAAGAAGCAGAATTTTCTGATAAGTTATATTACAGACTTGATTTTATTTGCATGTACCATTGGTTTGTGCAAAATTTGTTGAAACCATAAAGTCCATTTAAGAGTAGTTAAGGCTACAGGACAAAAACCATGGAGGTGTATGCTCCATGCCTTCTCCAGTGCGATAAATGGCGATTATGAAGACGTCCAAGCCATACTTCACAAGAGAGGGCCACATGTATGCATGTCCACCTCTTCTCAGCAGACCTGGATTTCTTTAGAGAGAAAGATCCTAGTAATGAGCATATAAATAGTGTCTGCAAGTGGTGATTTAGAGAAAACCTACTTAGGACAGATGGGTGGTAGTAAGTTCTCAAAGTCTCAAGGTGGTGAAGGCCATGGCCACCACCACCTTGAGACTGTATTCTTGGTGGATGGTAGGACAATGAGGGAAAATAATGAAGATTTGAAATATTCTTATACTCCAAATTGCCACATACAAGTCTTAATATAGTAGCGTCATCCCCTCTATATTCAGTGCAGGATATGTTGGGTTAAATAGTGTAGATAAACCCCAGTGACAGTATAAATAGGACATTTAATAATATGCAGTTAATCCCGAGTCTGGAGCGCCGTGAGCAAAGCAAACACTTCTAAATCCACATAATAGACAGGGGGAATTTTTACGGTGGTCTGTATATCAAGGGAAGTTATCTCCTCCACCGAAGACTCAGATATTAAACCTGATTAGATGTCACCAATGATATGAAGTGAGGATCGGGATGTGTTTGATCTCTCCGGAGCTGAGGACTTTCGAGGGGCTGCGGAGCTCCTCTTCTGATGTATTGCCCCCCTTAGTCAGTGTTATTACTTCAGCAGAATTATCTCTCCCAGGATAACCTTCATCAGATCATACTTAACCAGACTCGCGAGCACGTGGTCACCGGAGATAGTCACTGGATATTAGGAAATATTCTCAGACCTTCTCCTGCGAAATCTTAATTTCTTGCATTAAGACGAGTCAAAAGGTGCCTTGCTGAGGATTAGGTTGTCTTAGAAAGCAGATTCATCTAGAGATACAGTTATCAGGCGCCATATGGCGGCATTATCTTAGAATTGTATAGGACGTGTGCAGTGCTCAGAACACTGCATGGAGTTATTACTTAAGTACGTTGTAGCTTTATCATTTAGTCAGAATATGGCGGTATTATTAGAGTACTGTATGATGCTATTATAAGTTAGAAATGTTATTTCTCTGATGTTGGTCAGGGTATCGCAGTATTGTTTGAGCACTGCTTGAGGCTATTATTTAAGTATTATTTATCCCTGTTATTTAGTAGGGTGAAAAGCAATATTATTTGGGCAGTGTATGGCGGTAATATTGCGGAACTGTGTGACATTATTATTTGGGTACAAATTGCACTATTATTTGGTCAGTGTATGACGGTAATATTGGGGAACTGAACTCATCATTTAAAAAAACTGCTAAAAATCAGTCCTGCTCAAAACAGACTGCTAGCTCACTGAGGAATCAGATTACGGCTGTCCATGGAAGTCTATGTAGAGATGAGAAAATGGAGCAGAGAGAGAGAGAGGCAGAGGAAAAGAAGCACACAGATACAGTGCTGCTGATTTTGATTAAATGTTTCATCTCACTCCAGAGCTGGATTTACTTCCTACTTTCTAGTAACATAGAAACTACATAGCTACTTTCTAGTAAGTGTTTTATCTCACCACAATCCGGATTTACAGCTACACTGCTCAGTACTGCTGTTTATTCTCCTCCATGCTTTGACTACTTTTAAGTAAGTGTTTTCTCTCACCACATTCCTGGATTTACAGTTACACTACTCAGTGCTGCTTTTTAATGTCTACTACGCTTTAGCTAGTTTCTAGTAAGTATTTTTTCTCACCACAATCTTGTATTTACAGCTATTCTGCTCAGTACTGCTGTTTAATGTATTCCATGCTTCAGCTACTTTCTAGTAAGTGTTTTATTTCACCACAATTTTGTATTTACTTCTATACTGAGCAGTACTAATGTTTAATGTGTTCCATGCTTTGGTTATTTTCTAGTAAGTGTTTTATGTCGCCAAAATCCTGGATTTATAACTATGCTGCTCAGTACTGCTGTTTATTCTCCTCCATGCTTCGGCTACTTTCTAGTAAGTGTTTTATCTCACCAAAATCCTGGATTTACATCTATGCTGCTCAGTACTGCTGTTTAATGTTTTCCATGTTTTGGTTACTTTCCAGTAAGTGATTTACAGCTACACTGCTGAGTACTGCTGTTTAATGTCCTCTGTGCTGCTGCTGCTGCCTTTGAACATGTGCTGCATAAAGACAGAAGATTTGGAATCCCTCATGTCTGTGTGTGCAATCTATGGGAGACTTTATTGCAGTCATGTAGTTATTCTCTATCCACTAGCTCAGAGAGAGCTGAAAATTAAAAGTAGATACAAAACTGGTGAAAGATGCAATATATACAGTTATATGAAAAAGCTTGGGCACCCCTATTAATCTTAAGCTTAATGTTTTCTTAAAATTGGTGTTTTTGCAACAGCTATTTCTGTTTGATCTATGTAATAACTGTTGGACACAGTAATGTTTCTGCCTTGAAATGAGGTTTATTGTACTAACAGAAAATGTACAATCTGGATTCAAACAAAATTTGACAGGTGCATAAGTATGGGCACCCGTATCATTTTCTTGTTTTAAATACTCCTACCTACTTTTTACTGACTTACTAAAGCACTTTTTTTGGTTTTGTAACCTCATTGAGCTTTGAACTTCATAGCCAGGTGTATGCAATCATGAGAAAAGCTACTTAAAGTGGCCACTTGCAAGTTGTTCTCTTGTTTGAATCTCCTCTGAAGAGTGGCATCATGGGCTCCTCAAAACAACTGTCAAATGATCTGAAAACAAAGATTATTCAACATAGTTGTTCAGGGGAAGGATACAAAAAGCTGTCTCAGAGATTTAACCTGTCAGTTTCCACTGTGAGGAACATAGTAAGGAAATGGAAGAACACAGGGACAGTTCTTGTTAAGGCCAGAAGTGGCAGGTCAAGAAAAACATCAGAAAGGCAGAGAAGAAGAATGGTGAGATCAGTCAAGGACAATCCTCAGACCACCTCCAGAGAGCTGCAGCATCAACTTGCTGCAGATGGTGTCACTGTGCATCGGTCAACTATACAACGCACTTTGCACAAGGAGAAGCTGTATGGGAGAGTGATGCGAAAGAAGCAGAGTCGGCTGAGGTATGCAAAAGCACATTTGGAGAAGCCAATTTCTTTTTGGAAGAAGGTCCTGTGGACTGATGAAACCAAGATTGAGTTGTTTGGTCATACAAAAAGGCGTTATGCATGGCGGCAAAAAAACACAGCATTCCAAGAAAAACACTTGCTACCCACAGTAAAATTTGGTGGAGGTTCCATCATGCTTTGGGGCTGTGTGGCCAATGACGGCACCGGGAATCTTGTTAAAGTTGAGGGACGCATGGATTCCACTCAGTATCAGCAGATTCTTGACAATAATGTTCAAGAATCAGTGATAAAGTTGAAGTTACGCAGGGGATGGATCTTTCAGCAAGACAATGATCCAAAACACCGCTCCAAATCTACTCAGGCATTCATGCAGAGGAACAATTACAATGTTCTGGAATGGCCATCCCAGTCCCCAGACCTGAATATCATTGAACATCTGTGGGGTCATTTGAAGAGGGCTGTCCATGCTCGGCGACCATCAAACTTAACTGAACTGGAATTGTTTTGTAAAGAGGAATGGTCAAAAATCCCTTCATCCAGGATCCAGGAACTCATTAAAAGCTACAGGAAGCGACTAGAGGCAAAAGGAGGATCTTATAAATATTAATGTCACTTTTCTGGTGAGGTGCCCATACTTATGCACCTGTCAAATTTTGTTTGAATGCAGATTGCACATTTTCTGTTAGTACAATAAACCTCATTTCAGGGCAGAAACATTAGTGTGTCCAACAGTTATTACATATATCAAACTGAAATAGCTGCTGCAAAAACACCAATTTTTATAAAACATTAAGCTTAAAATTAATAGGGGTGCCCAAACTTTTTCATATAACTGTATATAAAGAAAAAAAAAAAATATATATATATATATATACATACAGTATATACATATATATAACAACTCATTCTGATCTGACAGGTACTATTTAGTGGGGCACATATGCAATAAAAGGGGTTATTAAAATAATGCAAAAAAATGGGGTGTGAATACTTTTTCACCACTCAGTCCATACTGCTAATTTTGAGTGCAAAAACTTATATTTTTTACCGAAATATTCCGAGCATTCCAAAAATATACCACAGCTAATACATTTTTAATTGCAGAAGATAATAAAATCCTAAATCGCCCCGCAGTCTTGTTACATTTTAATATCATCTGTGAAACGTGAAACTGTCGCTAAGGGACTAAAGACTCGAGTGACACATAACACTGGGATAAAGCCTTCCTATCGTAGCGCTGTTGTACCGACCTGGTGTTACATTAATCTACACGTAGAAGTTTATGACGCTAATATCATCTTCCTTTCGGTGGAACACATCTGTAATAAGATAATCAGCTATTTTTGGAATTTGCCTTATAGTAATTGTATGCAAATTAAAAAAAACAGAACAATAACCCGAGTCACTTAACATAATAATAAAAAAGCTAAAAAAAATGAAAAAAAAAAAACCCCAGTAAATTTAGAGAACAAACCCATTAAAACTTAAAAAAATAAAAAATCCCCATTAAAAGTTTGCTAGCCTTTATTCACATTTACTTTACTCGGGTCGCTGTATTTTTGGCAATGAGAGCAGGGCACTAGAGATGAGCAAATTTCTAATTCTAATTTCTTCGCTCGAATCGGCCTGCAAATGTGATTTGGTCCGATTTGAAATTGCTGTGAAAAAAGACATTTATTATACTCTGAAGTCTCTACAGACCTCAAAACATGATAAACTGAGGGGTGAACAAGGGTTAAAAAAAAAAAAAAAAAAGCTTATGATCACGGTCCTCCAGCCACTGCACCCTACTGGGTCCTCCGCTCGCTCCCTTCGCTCATTCTTCGCTCTTCGGATCTTCCTGCTCCAGTCCCTACACCGGTCATGTGGGGTGCAGCACCCTAAAGCAGTTCTGCAGCAGCTTCATTCTTAGGGTCAGGTTGATAAAGATCAATGATCAGTGGATGGGCATGTTACCCATGCAATAGTCTGGCGACAGATGTAGCAGGCGACATCCTGACCCGTCATGTATCCTTTCACCCGTATGGAGTCTAAATGACAATTTTGCGACAGAGCAACGGCATTTTGCCAACTGCATACATGCATTCCATTGGAGTATACAACAGCTGCAGGCTCATGCTTTATGGGAACAAAAGCTATTAACCTGCAGGTTAATAGCATTCTAAAGATGCCCAGCTGCCACTGAAAGCCCAGCTACCGGAAGGAAAGAGCTTTAGTACTTTAAGGAAATATCTTTAATGGACAGCAGATTGCGCAGTGTTAACTGTTACGTCTTGTAGGTATGTGTGTAGCTCCTCTCTGTACTGTATTGTATCACCTCTTTGTTTTGTGTTCTGTTTATATCTTCCTTGTGACGTTGATGCAAACAATAGTTCCTTAATATATACACAAAGCGTCACCACACTGCGACTAAAGAATACATGAACTCCAATACTGGTGCAAAATGTTAAAAACATAAAGGTACTTAGTAAGCATTTTTTGATCAAAGAGTGCAAAAGCCTCCAACCACGTCAAGGTGACCTTTTAATATGGCTGGTCCCTAACCACTAACTGTCCTACCACTCTATGTGCCAAACCAGCCTCATGTGAATGGGGTGTAGCTTGCAATTAAAACCTTATGTGGGAATGATGGGTGGATAAACATGCTGAGCTCTTGAGGGGGCCACAGCCCCCGATATGTACTACACAAAAAAAGTATGTATCTGGGGCTGTGGCCCCCCTTCAGACATCAAGCCACGTCTCGCTTTTCTAAGTCACTCAAGGTGCAGAAAGTACCTAAAACACATAATAAATATTGTACAAGTCAGTTTTGTAACTTTTTTTGCAATTTCTGCTGATTCCTGTTGATAATTCTCCTCCGTTTTGTACAATAATTCTCATTTACATGGGCTGGGATGCTTCTGTTACACCTGCAGTGTGCGGGATGAGATGCTGCACCAGCCATGACCTTCATTTCTACAATAATTAATATTGGGGAAAGCCTCTGCCGGTGCTGGTGGATTACACTGTGTAAATACAAAATCTGTTAATTAACCTTCAATTCAACCGATTGTCATAAATTAGAGAAATCCTACATTAAAAATATTAATATTTCCTGTAACCGTGCTCCGTAATCTGCACGTTACTCATTTGGTGAAACTGTCAATGAAATCATCTGTAGGAATCTGCGTGAGCTCTAATCCAGCGATACAGATGGACGTGCCGGATGATTCATTCACACTATTTAACAGTGTCAGGGAAATATTAATGTCAGGAAAATATTAACAGAATATTAGCCACTTCTCCCAAGCCCTCTCCTGTAGTATTAGTCCAGAGATGACAATCTACAGTGTCTTCCTGTAAATTATCACCCACAGCCAAAATAGCTTACACAAACAAATGCCAGCCAAGAAGTGTTACAAGCTACTTAGAATGTGAGACTCTTGTCCCTGGAAGATGCAGGGGGTGATTAAAACGCAGGATTGCCATAATTTGCGTGTAACTGGGAAAGCTGGTTTCCCGAGCTTCAAAAAGAAGTTTATGGACACTTCGACTCCGATATGAAATATGGACTAACTGAAGTTTCATAATTCCAATGATAACAGGACCCATATTTTTAGAGGTAGGACCAGCTAGGGATGATAGGGATATTTTTCTAGCGCTGAAAAAATGCTACATAGAGCAGACTGCAACTATGCGATGTGTGGTCTCTAGATGAAGGTAAAATCATAATAGAAAATATTATATCACTTTTGGGCTTCTGGGATCAATGCACGATGAGTTATCCCAAAAAACAGGTTTTTAATACAAGTCTGAAGGGTGGAGCCCAGCCCCTGTGATATCATCACAGGGGGGGTCTCTCCCTTCAGCATAAAATAGTTTGTTGAGACTGAAGCCGTGTTCTTTGTCCGGGAGTATATGTCTATCATAGCGGAGGACCCTGTTCGATAACAGTAAACGAAGCGTCTCCCCTCCACCTATATTGAATCGTTGCAGCGGTCTTTATAATGTAAGCTTTTTCTTTTATCCTGTTTTATTTGTGGAACTGCTTATGTATTTTAATGTGTCCTTAGTAACATCCTTGTATAAATTTTTCTTAAACACTGCCTCCCTTTTGTATTAAATATAAAATGTAATAGTTCTGTTTCTTTTGTCCTGTAATCGTTCCCTTCCCCGAAGCCATATACGTTACCAAAACGCAGGCGTCCTGCCAGGCCTGTATTATATTTCAAACTCGGCCGGTGGTGGCAGCAAATAATAGTAATAATCGGGCTATCGTGAAGCTGACAGTGACCGTACGAAGGGCGTAAACACGTATTGGAACCCAGAGGTGTGACGCCATACGCTCACTGGTCGCTTGCTGATACCTATGCAGCGAGTAATCTGGATCGTGTGCTCGCGATTCTGGATGAAATACTGACAGCATGACGGCAACGGCAAAATATTGCGTGACCTCCCCGGTGTTGTCCCTGTGGTGATCCCTGACAATCAGACACCACGGCACCAGCAACATTGGCCAATTGGATTCTCAAGTTTTTTTATTTAAATACTGACATAAAGTAACAAGTTTCTGATTCCATAATCCAGCATGATCAGGACTGACCAGGTTCTGGATTGTTAGAGAATTTATTCATGACCCACAGTAATATCTGTGATCAACTCCTGACATTGACCGATCAAAGGAGCTGACCCAACACCCTCACACTGACCCAACACTCAGCTGAAGCTCTCCATACACAATAGATAGCCATCACAATTGCTCTTCTGACATCTATCAATCACTCCCAACTCCCCTATAAACAAGAACAATCGGACCTGTCGACTGCTCCTTTATGTTCCATGAGAAAGTCACTGACACAATTTTCTAGGGTGGCATATCTTCCCACCGAACAAAAGAATCGAGCAACTGAATTCCAACCACATATCCCCTAATAACTTATCTTGGAAGGCCCCCATACTCATTAGATGTGAATTTTGGCCTCCCAATGGTGTGCATATCACACCAAAATCTGGTTCTGCAGGTTCACATGACTTTTATCTAATGTGTGTGAGAGCCTTTACATTGAGGCTGACTTTATCCTTACACTGATCCAACAACAACGATACTGGGTGAGTTGGATCCTTCAAGCCCAAAGTCTGGGTGGCACATGGCCACATGCATCGGTGCAGCAGATAGGTTGGGCGGATAGCTGAGGTACTGGAAACCGCAGGTAGACAAGAGATGTCCAGAGAACTGGAGACAGGCAGTCAGAATGCTGGAAACCGCAGGCAAGTGAGAGATGTCCAGGAGACCGCAGGTAGGCAGGAGGCAGGAAGCCGCTGGCAGGCAGGAGATATCCAGGCGATTGAAGGCAAGTAGGCTGGATGCCTGAAGCTGCAGACAAGCGGAAAGAGTCCAGGAAATCACCGACGGGCAGGCGTAATTCTGGAAACCACAGGCAGGCAGGAGACATCCAGGAGGCTGCAGGCCGATAGGCGGAAAGCAGGAAACCACAGGTAGGTTTGAGACATCCAGGAGACCACAGGCTGGTAGGCGAGACTCTGGAAACTGAAGGCAGGACAGACGGGCTGGTCAAGGTGTATAAAGCAAGCCAGAGTCTATCAACACTGAAGTGTTTACTAACAAGACGCAGGTGTGTTTCTTGGTGAGCCTTTTAAGGATTAGGTGGAAGCTCACAGAGAGTCACGCCGAGCAATCAGTAAAGCCTGATGTGAAGCACAGCAAAATCTAAGGGAACAGGGTGAGGGAAGCAAAGTTCGGATCCAGGACTGGTGCCTAAGAAATATACTGAGACTAACCTGACCCTCACACTAATTCAACAGCAACTTTACATTGACTTGGCATTGATCCAATGCTGACCTGACTGCAACACTGACCCCAACACAACTTTACACAAAGGCTGACTTCACCCTAACACCAATTTTACACCCCAAAGCTGACCAAAAACCAACCTTATACTGAGACTGACCTCATCCCCACACTGATCTAACACCGCCCTTACATTGACTTGGCATTGACCCAACACTAAGGATGACCTGCCAGCGACACTGACTCAATATTCATCTTATACTAAACCAAATGTGGTTGAGCTAACCACCACAATGACTCAACATCCACCTTACATTGAGGCTTACCATACCCTGACACAAACCCAACACCGACTTTACACTGAAGCTAAACTCACCCCCTAACACTAACCCAACCCCTACCTCACACTGAGGCTGACCCAACAATGAAACTAACCCAACAACGACTTTACACTGAAGCTAAACTCGCCCCTAACAATGACCAAACCCCAACCTTACACTGAGGCTGACCCAACAATGAAACTAACCAAACACTGACTTCACACTGAAGCTAACCTCACCCCTAATACTGACCCAAACCAAACCATACACTGATCGCTGCCACAACCCTAACACTAACCCAACACCGACTTTACACTGAAACTGACCTGACTCCAATATTGATCCAATACCTACCTTACATTGACCCAACACTAAGGCTGATCTGCTGCCATGCGACCCAAAACCCAGTTTACACTGTGGCTGACCTTGCCAAAACACTGACCACGATTGGACATGCCATTGGTGCAACTTGTGCAGCCACACAGGGTCCTAAGCAGTAAGGGGGCCACATCTACCTCCAAAGCAGGTGGACTTGTACATTATGATGAGCTATTGGACTGCACAGGGCTGATCCAACAAGCTCCTTAGGCCATGGTCCCACTATCAGTATTTGGTCCGTATTTGGTTCCTCACCAAAAGAACTGACAGATCAGAAGACGGAAAGGCTGAGATCAACGACTCATGCCTGAAAATGATGCGGGCAACAAAAAAGGGAAAAGAGAAACATTCCTGTTGGAATATAGTGGGAAATAATTAAATGGCAGTTCAGCATGAATATTGAAAATAACCTGTTATTTCTAAATATTTCTACTAATTAATGGCAGCTATGATGTGTCATGGCCAAAAGGACTCATGGTATGAGAACGCAATTGTAGAAAACTAATGGCTCACCACCACGGCAGCCAGAGGACAATATGCTGAAGGACAGGATGGCTGCTATCTTTGTCCTTCTGTGAAGCCAAGCTGTAGGCTGAACTTCATGGGAGAACATCAGTTACACTACATACTGCAATTTGGTCTTTCAATATATAGTATAAGCGAACAAATAATTGAAGGTTCAAGTCCCCCGTAAAAATTGTAAATTGTTTTTCCCATTCAAAAATCAAGAAATTAAAAATATAAACGTATCTGGTTTCATCCTGTGCATAAATGACCGATCAATCAAAATATAAAACGTAACCCAAACGTTAAACACAAAAAAAGCAAAACACAAATACAGAAAAGTAAAAAAAAAATAGAAATACCAGAATTGCACTTTTTCAGTCATTGCATTTCCCCCCCTAAAAAATTGCAATAAAGAGGAATCAAAATCTTGTGTGCACCCAAAAATGTTATCAATAAAAACTAACGCTCAACACGCAAAAATCAGGCCCTCATGCAGTTCCATTATCGGAAACATAAAAAAAGTTATGGATCTCAAAAATTAGTGACACAACTTTTTACACAACACTCAGAATTTTTTTATTTATTTTCTAAAATAAAAAAAAATATCAGTACAATATATGGTAAAATGAATATCATTCAAAACTATATACAGTACAGACCAAAAGTTTGGACACACCTTCTCATTTAAAGATTTTTCTGTATTTTCATGACTTTGAAAATTGTACATTCACACTGAAGGCATCAAAACTATGAATTACCATATGTGGAATTATATACTTAACAAAAAAAGTGTGAAACAGCTGAAAATATGTCTTATATTCTAGGTTCTTCAAAGTAGCCACCTTTTGCTTTGATGACTGCTTTGCACACTCTTGGCATTCTCTTGATGAGCTTCAAGAGGTAGTCACCGGAAATGGTTTTCCCTTCACAGGTGTGCCCTGTCGGGTTTAATAAGTGGGATTTCTTGCCTTATAAATGGGGTTGGGACCATCAGTTGTGTTGTGCAGAAGTCTGGTGGATACACAGCTGATAGTCCTACTGAATAGACTGTTAGAATTTGTATTACGGCAAGAAAAAAGCAGCTAAGTAAAGAAAAACGAGTGGCCATCATTACTTTATGAAATGAAGGTCAGTCAGTCCGAAAAATTGGGCAAACTTTGAAAGTGTCCCCAAGTGCAGTTGCAAAAATCATCAAGCGCTACAAAGAAACTGGCTCACATGAGGACCCCCCCAGGAAAGGAAGACCAAGAGTCACCTCTGCTTCTGAGGATAAGTTTATCTGAGTCACCAGCCTCAGAAATCGCAGGTTAACAGCAGCTCAGATTAGAGACCAGGTCAATGCCACACAGAGTTCTAGCAGCAGACACATCTCTACAACAACTGTTAAGAGGAGACTTTGTGCAGCAGGCCTTCATGGTAAAATAGCTGCTAGGAAACCACTGCTAAGGACAGGCAACAAGCAGAAGAGACTTGTTTGGGCTAAAGAACACAAGGAATGGACATTAGACCAGTGGAAATCTGTGCTTTGGTCTGATGAGTCCAAATTTGAGATCTTTGGTTCCAACCACCGTGTCTTGGTGCGACGCAGAAAAGGTGAACGGATGGACTCTACATGCCTGGTTCCCACCGTGAAGCATGGAGGAGGAGGTGTGATGGTGTGGGGGGGGCTTGCTGGTGACACTGTTGGGGATTTATTGAAAATTGAAGGCATACTGAACCAGCATGGCTACCACAGCATCTTGCAGCGGCATGCTATTCCATCCGGTTTGCGTTTAGTTGGACCATCATTTATTTTTCAACAGGACAATGACCCCAAACACACCTCCAGGCTGTGTAAGGGCTATTTGACCAAGAGGGAGAGTGATGGGGTGCTACGCCAGATGACCTGGCCTCCACAGTCACCAGACCTGAACCCAATCGAGATGGTTTGGGGTGAGCTGGACCGCAGAGTGAAGGCAAAAGGGCCAACAAGTGCTAAGCATCTCTGGGAACTCCTTCAAGATGGTTGGAAGACCATTTCCGGTGACTACCTCTTGAAGCTCATCAAGAGAATGCCAGGAGTGTGCAAAGCAGTCATCAAAGCAAAAGGTGGCTACTTTGAAGAACCTAGAATATAAGACATATTTTCAGTGGTTTCACACTTTTTTGTTAAGTATATAATTCTACATGTGTTAATTCATAGTTTTGATGCCTTCAGTGTGAATGTACAATTTTCATAGTCATGAAAATACAGAAAAATCTTTAAATGAGAAGGTGTGTCCAAACTTTTGGTCTGTACTGTATATATATATATATTTATATAAATATATATAAAAAATTAAAAGAAAATATTGTCAGGTCTTAAAGTGGTGAAATGGGGAATAGCAAATAGGAAAAAGTTAAATATATGTTGTATTTCTATATAAATGGTGGACGCCAGGATTCCTTATGATGGTGGTGTTTAGTTACATGTGAAGGTCAGATATTATGAATGTGGCAGTAAATCAGACGCCTTCAGTGATATCAGTGAGAACATCCGGAGATAATGTCTGTAATTTGTAAATCCAGAATGATTCTCTTGTGTTCAGTGATAATTGTCAGTTTGGATCTTTCTTGACGATTTTTTCATTAGGTGTAATTTTTATTTCATTAAAATATCCTCAATGTTAGATGTGAAGATGCCGGAACGCATTCTGTTTAAAAATAATGTATATTTTTGGTTTTGTGCCGATGACCATTTATTCCGGCTCATAGCACTGGCGTATGGGTCGCTAGGGCTCAGGGCAAGGCAACTGTTTTTCGTTCCCCAGCCTGTGAGTCCCGTCCACTGGTTCAAGATTGTAATTTGGAGAAAATAATAATGTAATTGTAGTTTGTGCTTTCACCTCCTAAGTGTCTCCTGACTTTTGCTAAAATTTTAAAAATAAAAAGTTTTATTTTTTTTTTGCTTTTTACCTCCACACACACATATGCACATTAGCTTACATGCATTACAGTTGTAATGCACCATTATAGCGCTGTCAGAGGCAGCCACCCTCATGCCCCTCGATATTGACCCAACGCTAAGGCTGAACTTATACCGACACTGACCAAACGCTGTGGTTATGTGCTGAGTAAGAAGACACGAAACACTTTGACAATAAAACCGCAATTAATAAAGTTCTGTGGATCCTGGACCTTCATAATTTCATCAGCAGAGAGGAAATCCACGTTTTTTTTCTCCAAAATACTTTAAATTGGATTGACCAAACACCAATATTACTCTGGGGTTGATTTGACTCCAATATTAACTTCACCTAAAATCATTTTTACATTAAACTTGATATTGGACAACCCTTGTCGATGACTTTACATTGACTAAAGACCTGACATTCACTTGATTCTTACCCGCCATTGAAGCTGACATGTTCCCAGCTCTGACCTAACACAAGCATTACGATACCTTGATATCAACCAACCATTGAGCCGGATCGGACAATGACCTAACACTGACTTTATGTTGACTTGACATTGACCCAATGCTGAGGCTTGCTCCACTCCAATTTTGGACTATTTTCAATCTTTCTGCACATTGACTTGACTTTCACCACTGAGAAAAATCAGACTCTCTGACATAAGCCTAATATTACACCTTATAGTAATAACACACAACATCTGAGGATGACTTGACCCTTACACTGACCAAACATCCATTATACGCTGACCTTCCACCAACCTCACATTAGGTTGACATCAACCAACCATTAAGTCTGACGTTACACTAAGCCAATACTCACCTTATATTTACTTTAATGATTTTGACTTAATGCGACATCAACCAATTATCGGGCATTGACCTGACGTTAACCTAACGCGATCTTTTCATTGATTTGACATTGGTTCACCACTAAGGATGATTTGACTCCAACTATGACGTAATCACAACATTACATTAACTTTACTTTGATCCACCTCTGATACAGATCAGACCCTGACACTGACCTAACTTGACTATGACTAACATCTGACGCCATAACACTCACAGATGGACATGCCATGCCTTCAGGTTCACCTCAAAGGGAACATAATCATTGGCACATCTTTGCTGGGTTCTGCGTCTTCAAACAAAATTGACACTTTTGTTTTTTATATCAGGAACAACAAAAATAAAATGTTTTGGGGTAAAAGTATCCAGAATAAAAACTTGTTCATTCTACATCTTCATGACATGAGCTTTGGATGAGCAGGGGTCAGTTCCCCCTGAATTTGCTCCCTTTACCCAATAACTAACAAGCAGGAGTGGTGCTTCATCTACTCTTTCCTACACGTGAAACATCTGATGTTGACTTGATGTTCATGTGGCGCCCCTGAGGGTTCGACCGCCACAGGGATGCTGCACTTCTCTAATGGAGTGTAGTGTTCCTCCTCTGAGGTAAGAACAGTGTGATGATCGGGACCCTTCCTTCACATCCAACACCACATTTCTCCACCAGAGGGGACTATAATGCACTAGGTGCTGCCCTCCTTGTTACAGGGAGACTGGGGGAACCAAGAGTTAGGGGAACCAGTTAGTGGGTGAGGGTGGAGGACTCACAATTTAGTGACACTGTAAATTTCATATTTAATACAAAGCCATCTTGGTTTTTGGTCCTTGAAGTTTAGTTCTTTGACTGTCCTTGTGAGTCAAGGTTACTGGCTGTCATGCACTGTGATCTCCTACCCTCAGCGTGGATCCTGTGTGGACCTGCAGGGGATGGGGACACAGCCCTTGTACCCTGGCCTTGGGACAAGGGGAAGGTTGCAGACGAGGAATGTCTCAACCCGGCCAAGGATCACGACCAAGAAGGCCCGGAGCTTAAGAGTGTAGCTCCGCAGCAAATGGATCCCAGGGAGGATGCAGACGGAGCGGTGTACGCCACCTCTCCTCGCCATGCTGATATATTCAGAGGCAGTCCGGCTGCAAGAGGGGTACCGGCCCCCGTCACCCGACCTTGCTACCTCATGTCCTGGTCGGGGAAGCCCGGTAGGCCCTGAGGATCCCACCGGGTATCGGAAGGAGCGGAGCTTCCGCCCGTGCCCTTTTTCTGAGAGGAGTTCAGAGGGAGACCAGGCCTATCTACACACACGGACAGGAAAGGATTCGGTCTGTAGTTCAGGAACACTCTGGTGCAGGGTCCCGACCGAACGCTGGACTTGCTCGGAGGTTGTCGGACCCCGTCCCTGGTGACCGCAGGACTCCGCGGGGAGCAGGGAGTTGCCTTCCTTCTGCCATCTCCTATGTGAGTAAAGCCTTGGAAGTTCACCCCTATGGCCTCTGGACTGTTTATTCTGCGCTACACCGCACGACGCGGCGCCCGTTCTCCTCTACTACTACTCCCCCTCCATCCTGTCCTTCTGCCCTGAGGCCTTGCTCCGCCTGTGGGGAGTAGTAACAATGACAGCCGCCATAACATCATGCCTCAGCGGACTGCAGTGGCGCTGGTGGCCTTCACCAGGTGCCACAGGTGGCGTAGTCGTAAATCAGCCACTCAGCCCAGACAAGCCCACACCATCCTTTTTAATGTGACGGCCCTGAGCACGGAGCGGGTCCGGGCCACAGCTGCACCCCATCTCTCCATCATAGGACCCGACTCCGAGTCCCCCATCTCCCAGGGTAAACAAAGGGCTTCCGAGTAGAGGCGTCACATTCACACTGACCCAACGACGTGCAAACACAATGATATGAAATTGACCCAACAATAAGATTGACGTAGCACCGAAAGAAGACCAATCCTACATTTACTGGAAATCTACCTACCAATCAGTCACATTGACTTGACCTTGACCCACCACTGAAACTAATTCAACTTGACCTAATATCAAAGTTACATTGACCTTGATGCACCACTGAGGCTGATCCAACCTCAACATCCCAAGGGGCCCTGATCATCTTTATAATAACTTGACATTGAGAATCCCCTGAGACTGCCATGACTCTTACTGACCCATGGCCTTGCAGTTGACCCAATACTGATACTCCTTACTGACCTATCATTGACTCTAACTGTGACTCCATTTTGTCATGATGCTAACCCATGACTAACGTTGCCCGAACTCAGAGAATAACCTAATACTGACCTTACATTGTCTTCACATTGACCAAACACTATCACTGACCCATCTCCGACACTGAATTTTCCTAAATTTTTCATTGACTTGACATGACAATGATTTGACATTGACCAATCATTGAGCCTGATCTGCCCCCCCCCTAACTAACTCATGACCAGTCTTATACTGAAATGGTTCTGACCCTAGAACAGTCCTTCAAAGATGAAGGACGCAAAATGGTCTAGAAATAGTGATCAATCTTCAAGGGTTTGCAATGAAACCACTCCCTAAAGTAGAATGAACCTCAGTGGGGCTGAGCTACTGGTAACATCCACTGGGCAGAAGAAACGCAGTTCCTTACTATAGGGACTTGTTCTCTAATCCCATAGAACACATTTACTTATGGTGCTTTTATTAAAGATCAGCAAATCAATTTGATCCAATTTCCTGACCTTGTCAAATTCAAAGTGTTTGTGACTATAGTTGCATGAATCACCTAAAATATCCACTGCCAATTTACACATTGCAAAAATATTCCATCTGCCAGAGAATGCTCTCTTGACCTCACGAGTGACCATATGAGCTTCAACATAATGCCTTCCCACTATCATATCACATGGTCTAGAGCAGCCAAACAGAAGGGCCTATCATAGCCTGTATAAAACGATAAGCAGGGAATTCAGCAGCCATATTGTGGTGAATCTGAATAGTGAGAAGACGTCACAGCCAATAAAATAGAAAGGAAGCCATAAAACACTGAATAAACAGTGAAGAACGGTTACTAATAGTGATAGGTGAGCGTCCTCGGCATTGCTCGATACTTGATCAAGAACCGAGCAGTGCCGAGTATCTCGTGGTGCTCGAGTGCTCGGGTCCCTGTAAGAAGATTTTTTGAATTATCTGAGCCGGATGCTCGAGAGAGAGAGAATATTTTTCCTTCGGAAAAAAGCTCCAGATTGCAATTCACTTCCATGCTCGCTACTTGAGTTGAGCACATCTGAGCATCTGACGGGCTCGATTCGAGTACCGAGCACTTGAGCATTTCAGTGCTCGATCAACACTAGTTACTAACCATTTACCCACAGCCTTATATGTTGAGGTCACTTTGACATTACTAAGGCAATGTTTTCATTAAAGGGCTTCATATCACTCTCCGCAAGGAGAAACGTTACCCCTTGGATCCCGGTCAGGCGCCTCTCACCCGACCAAACCAGATCTCACACTTTGCTCTGATGAGGGGCAGTACCCCGAAACACAGTGTCTGCAAATTGAGATTCTGGGTTTGGCTTTTATCCTAAGTCATGTGACAAGGCTCGTTAGAGAGTCGATATTGATTTTTCGGATAGAGTACTAGTTCTCTTCCTCTCTGACGAGTAAAATTGCACACTAAAGAGCTTGAAAGTAATTGGATACAGTCCTAGGAGACCTCCGAGTGTTACAAACTTCTTTTCGGGGCTATTGGAGGCTTTTGCCAAAACTTTTGATACGTGGTGAAATCAATCTGCCTCAAATTGAATTTTTTTGGAGAAAAGCTTAATGAAGTGGGTGAATCTGAACTTAAAAAAAGACGGGGTCATCTCTACTGAATATATAATCTAATAGCTATGAGTGCACCATAATACGTATCGATATCTCCAGGAGCCACATCAGATAAACCCGTGTAAACTCATCCTGGAAGGAAATTATTATCGAATGTTCTCATTGTCGTGACCAGGAGAAGTAATATTAGATCAGCTTTTTCCTTGAATATGCAGAAGCCACAATAAATTTTTTTTTTTTTTTGTCTATTGGGAGAACAAATTTCTCTAATTGTTTCCCTGTTGAGAAGAAAATAATGTTTTTACTGCAGCAATTTCATCCGCGTGTCTCGTCGCTCAATATTTAGACAGTTTAAAGACGGCATCAGTCAGACTATAAAGCTCTGAAAATGTCTCACAAATGTATTAAATATCTGCAGCGAACCAACTGAATATAGAGAGTTAGTACTGTGAGAAAGTATATCCACCCTTCTAGCCGGCACACTAAATAGGTTCTGAACTTTAAAGCGTAGCCATCATTTTTGTTTTCCTTTCCTAAATCGATAGCACATGTGAAAATAAGAAACTTGGTAATATATTTTGTCAGAGAAGTCTGCTTTATTTCTCCCCCTGGTGTGATTATTCCTTCCTAATATAACTCAGTTCACAGGTAAAATGTGTCTTCAGTAAAGATTTTTCCCATTACTGAGATAGGAGATGGCAGTTGGTGCTCATGTAGTAATATGGAGAAGTTTAACTTTTGAGGAGAACTTGCAGCAGAATATCCTTGTCTGCCTCTAGTTCCTCCCATTTCTAGTTCCTCCCATTTCTGCCTCTAGTTCCTCCCATAGTAATATGGAGAAGTTTAACTTTTGAGGAGAACTTGCAGCAGAATATCCTTGTCTGCCTCTAGTTCCTCCCATTTCTAGTTCCTCCCATTTCTGCCTCTAGTTCCTCCCATAGTAATATGGAGAAGTTTAACTTTTGAGGAGAACTTGCAGCAGAATATCCTTGTCTGCCTCTAGTTCCTCCCATTTCTCATGAGGATTTTAAAAAGCAACCAACCGTCATCTCCTCTCTAACTAATTTAAAATCCGTCATCACTGAATACAGATTTTACAGATTTTCCCCAGGAGTTTGAGAGTGAAAGATCAGTCCAGGAGAAGAAGGACGCCGAATACTCTAATGACATATATTACAAAGTAGCTTATTTTCTTGCTTACCGAAAATTTTAAAAACACGGTTATTCTTTAAATGTTCGCTGTCATTTCAATAAACATTGCATAAATCAATAGTCTAGGCCAGGGGGTGGGCAATTCATTTTCCCCGAGGGGCCACATGAGAGGCCTTGACTGCTGTGGAGGCCGAACAATAGGCTGAAATTAATTCTGCTCAATATTAATTATAAAATATATTAATTATAATTATTATGTTATATTAATATTAATTGTATCACTTATTGTTGTGCAGAATTAAACATGCTGACACCCCCCTATATACCGTATGAGCCCACACACAGCCTTCCTATAAACAGTATGAGCCCCCACATAACCTTCTATAATCAGTATATATCCACACATAGCCACTATATAGAGTATGAGCTCCCACACAGCCCCCTACATTCAGTATGAACCCCCAAAAGTCCCCTATATACAGTATGAGTCTCCACATAGCTCCTCTATATACAGTATGATCCCCAAACAGTCCCCCTATGTACAGTATAAGCTCCAATATAGCCCCTCTCTGGACAGTATGAGCCCCCAAACTGTCCCTCTATATACAGTATAAGCCCCCATATTGCCCCTCTATGGCCAGTATGAGCCTCCAAACAGACCCCTACATACAGTATGAGCCCACACACATTCCCCCTATTTACAGTCGGAGACTTCATATAGCCTCTCTATATACAGTACAAGTACTCAAACAGTAACCATACTACAGTATGAGCCCCCCGCGTAGCCCCCAATATACAGTGATCCCCCACCAAACCCCTGCTTATACCGCATGAGCCCCCACATAGCCTCCTATATACAGTAGAAACCTTCACATAGCCCCCTGTATAGAATGTGAGCTCTCACATAGTCCCCCTCTATAAAGTATGAGCCCCCACATGGCCTCCTGTCTACAATTTGAGCCCCCACACAGCCTCTCCTATATGCAGTGGATGTGATGACGTCATCGCTTCCACTGTCTCAGTCACACAGACTGATTGGTGTAAGGAGGAGGTGGTCCTCTCCTCCACCCAATGTATGGAGGATGCAGACAATGGTGATATCAGGCAGTGTAAGGCATGGTGTGGTCCGGTGGCCAGTGTTTTCAGCCCTTCGGCTGTCTTGGTCCTCAGGTCTGATTGGAAAAGCCAGAGGGCTGGAGAATGCATTTTGCCCAGGTCTGGTCTAGGGGAAAAAAAGAAAAAAAATTAATATATATTATCAGAGAAATCTGCTTCTTTCTCCATTTATGAGTCACTTCTTCTCCCCCGCCACTTGAACTCATGACTCTGAAAAACTTTTCCAACCTATTGTGTTCAAGGCAAGACTAGCTGCCAGTAAACTGAAGGATTAGTTTACCGTTTTTCCATGAAAATTGTGAAGAGAGGAGGATGGAATAACAAGGAAGACAGAGACACACACAGATCCTGATGATGCTTTTTTAATAAATGTTTATCACACTCTAGTGCTGGATTCACAGCTGCACTGCTCAGTATTGTGGTATAATGTCCTCCATAATTGTATTAAGTGTTTATCTTACCTCAGTGTTGGATTTACAGCTACAATGCCCAGTACAGTTGCATAATGTCCTCTGTTATGCTGCTGCTCTAGGAAGTATTATACAGTTATATGAAAAAGTTTGGGCACCCCTATTAATCTAAAGCTTAATGTTTTATAAAAATTGGTGTTTTTGCAACAGCTATTTCAGTTTGATATATGTAATAACTGTTGGACACAGTAATGTTTC
The DNA here is from genome assembly GCF_046119375.1 of Phyllobates terribilis. Lineage (NCBI taxonomy): Eukaryota > Metazoa > Chordata > Amphibia > Anura > Dendrobatidae > Phyllobates > Phyllobates terribilis. The sequence continues at coordinate 665,233,304 of NW_027362763.1, forward strand.
TGCCTTGAAATGAGGTTTATTGTACTAACAGAAAATGTGCAATCTGCATTCAAACAAAATTTGACAGGTGCATAAGTATGGGCACCTCACCAGAAAAGTGACATTAATATTTAGTAGATCCTCCTTTTGCAAAAATAACAGCCTCTAGTCGCTTCCTGTAGCGTTTAATGAGTTCCTGGATCCTGGATGAAGGTATTTTTGACCATTCCTCTTTACAAAACAATTCCAGTTCAGTTAAGTTTGATGGTCGCCGAGCATGGACAGCCCTCTTCAAATGATCCCACAGATGTTCAATGATATTCAGGTCTGGGGACTGGGATGGCCATTCCAGAACATTGTAATTGTTCCTCTGCATGAATGCCTGAGTAGATTTGTAGCGGTGTTTTGGATCATTGTCTTGCTGAAAGATCCATCCCCTGCGTAACTTCAACTTTGTCACTGATTCTTGAACATTATTGTCAAGAATCTGCTGATACTGAGTGGAATCCATGTGTCCCTCAACTTTAACAAGATTCCCAGTGCCGGCATTGGCCACACAGCCCCAAAGCATGATGGAACCTCCACCAAATTTTACTGTGGGTAGCAAGTGTTTTTCTTGGAATGCTGTGTTTTTTTGCCGCCATGCATAACGCCTTTTTGTATGACCAAACAACTCAATCTTGGTTTCATCAGTCCACAGGACCTTCTTCCAAAAAGAAATTGGCTTCTCCAAATGTACTTTTGCATACCTCAGCCGACTCTGTTTGTGGCGTGCTTGCAGAAATGGCTTCTTTCGCATCACTCTCCCATACAGCTTCTCCTTGTGCAAAGTGCGTTGTATAGTTGACCGATGCACAGTGACACCATCTGCAGCAAGTTGATGCTGCAGCTCTCTGGAGGTGGTCTGAGGATTGTTCTTGACTGATCTCACCATTCTTCTTCTCTGCCTTTCTGATGTTTTTCTTGACCTGCCACTTCTGGCCTTAACAAGAACTGTCCCTGTGTTCTTCCATTTCCTTACTATGTTCCTCACAGTGGAAACTGACAGGTTAAATCTCTGAGACAGCTTTTTGTATCCTTCCCCTGAACAACTATGTTGAATAATCTTTGTTTTAAGATCATTTGACAGTTGTTTTGAGGAGCCCATGATGCCACTCTTCAGAGGAGATTCAAATAGGAGAACAACTTGCAAGTGGCCACTTTAAGTAGCTTTTCTCATGATTGCATACACCTGGCTATAAAGTTCAAAGCTCAATGAGGTTACAAAACCAAAAAAAGTGCTTTAGTAAGTCAGTGAAAAGTAGGTAGGAGTATTTAAAACAAGAAAAGGATAAGGGTGCCCATACTTATGCACCTGTCAAATTTTGTTTGAATGCAGATTGCACATTTTCTGTTAGTACAATAAACCTCATTTCAAGGCAGAAACATTACTGTGTCCAACAGTTATTACATAGATCAAACTGAAATAGCTGCTGCAAAAACACCAATTTTTATAGAACATTAAGCTTAAGATTAATAGGGGTGCCCAAACTTTTTCATATAACTCTATTTCACCCCATAGCTAGACTTGCAGTGCTGTATAAAATATTTCATGTTGCTGTTTTTATTAAATGTTTTATTCAATTCAAAGCTGGATTCAAAGTTACACTGCTCAATACTACTGCATAATGTCCTCCAAGCTGCTGCTCCCTATTTTATCTCAACCAGAGCTGGATTTACAGCTACATTGCCCAGAAGAGATGTGTGATGTCCTCCATGCTGCTGCCCTCCGTTAGGTGTCACATCTCACTGCAGAGCTGGATCCACAGTTACACTGTTCAGTACTACGGCGTAGTGTCCTTTATGCTTCTAATATGTACTAAATAGTGACAGGAGATCAGGAATCCCTAATGCCTGTGTGTGCTGTGTATGAAAGCAACTAATCTCTACTCACTAGCTCAGAGACAGCTAAAAATTAAAGACAATGCCTGCAGAGGTAAAAAATCAAGTGAAGAATACAAGTTATATAGGGGCAATGCTAGTAAATTCCTTAAAGGCAGAAATTCACATCACAACCACAGGGTGGCCACATATAGACACATGTAGCATACACATCTCCTAAAAGAGTATCCAAAATTCATATTTTGTCTTTTTTTTCATAACTAGTCATCTTTTGCTAATCATCTTCCAATATGACAAGTCAAGAGGAAAAAGTAATGAAGGACTCGTTGGTTCCCCTCTCATAGAAGCAAAGCTTTTAGATGAGAATATACCAGCAATATGGCACGGCACATAGCACCATATGGTGGGAGGCACAAAGCACAGGGCTCAGTAGTATAGAACCATATGGAATCTGCTGTGTATATGAGATCTTAGGTTTTGCTCAAAACAAGCATCAGAGACTCGTAATTATTCTAGAAATCCCCCGTGAAGGGCTTGGTGGAGACTTTGGGTCATTTGCTCCCTTCATCCTCCAATAATTTACCCTGGAAACACTTAAAAAGATGTAAATTTCTTATACTATTATAAATTCTGAGTGTTTGCTACAGATTTCACAGTTACCCATGGAATCTACATTGTATGACTCTGATTCTAAAAAATGCTTAAACTGCTGAATTGGTTGAGAAAAAAAACAAAGAAACCAAAAGTTTTTATAATATATATGTCAAAAATTCTCATAATTCCACCAAAAGGAACCAAAGAACAAAAGATCAATGGTTGTATTCATCTATGTAATAAGAAATAATAGTAAAGAAATAATACTAAAGACGATGCTGGATACTTGGCGGAATTATAGTTCGGGGGCTTTCAAGATGCAGAAAAAAAAGGAAACAGCAAGAAACAGATCAACAATGGAGCGACCGTGAAAGTTGCACTGCTGGAGTCAGTATAGGACGCTGAGTCTAGAAAAGACCCTCCTCAGTCATTGCGTATAGAGCCGTGTACAGACTGATAAAGGGACGTCTCCATCACTGCAACCAGCAGCGCCGGATAAGGACCAATACATTGGATGGACTGCATTGGAAGATAGATAATAGATAGATAGATAGATAGATGACAGATAGATAATAGATAGATAGATAATAGATAGATAATAGATAGACAATAGATAATAGATAGATAGATAATAGATAGATAATAGATAGATAGATAATAGATAGATAGATGATAGATAGATAATAGCTAGATAGATAGATAGATAGATAGATAATAGATAGATAATAGATAGATAATAGATAGATGATAGATAATAGATAGATAATAGATAGATAATAGATAGATAATAGATAGATGATAGATGATAGATAGATAATAGATAGATAATAGATAGATGATAGATAGATGATAGATAATAGATAGATAGATAGATGATAGATAATAGATAGATAATAGATAGATAATAGATAGATGATAGATAATAGATAGATAATAGATAGATAATAGATAGATAGATAATAGATAGATAGATAATAGATAGATAATAGATAGATAATAGATAGATAGATAGATGATAGATAATAGATAGATAATAGATAGATACAGTATATAATAGATAGATAATAGATAGATACAGTATATAATAGATAGATAGATAGATACTAGATTGATAATAGATAGATAGATGATAGATAATAGATAGATAATAGATAGATAGATAGATAGATGATAGATAATAGATAGATAATAGATAGATACAGTATATAATAGATAGATAATAGATAGATAATAGATAGATACAGTATATAATAGATATGTGACACCCCAGGGGTCTGGTTGCCACAGTAATAGAGATATTACGTCTGAGAGCAGGTGGGAGGTCCTTTGGTCAGGGATCCTGTGCATGCCACACCTCCTGCCCAGTCTTGGGAGGGGAAGAACTTCCCCTATATAAACCCGGGGCTGAAGCAGGGTTAGGAGTCAAGGAGAGTAGAGACAAGAGACAGTCATAGGAAGAAACAGCTGGAGCTCAGTGGGAGCAATACTACTACGAGTCAGGGGCTGGCAGCTGCAGAGCTCGCCCTGACTGAGAAGCTTTCTTACCGGACCCGGCGTCCGAGGCTGTGGGGACTAACTCCTACCCAGCAGCAGAAGCCGACCGGCAGGGGATTTCAGGTCCTCAGGCCCAGAAACCCGAAGGCACGGTCACACGTGTGGGACCAGCACCGCCATCGTGGAGCGGAAGCCAATAGAAGGCCCCGAGTCACCGGCCATACAGGTGAGCACCACACAGTACACTCAGGGACGTGGGCTACTTATATCCGCTTCTAGCAAGGTAGCCAGAAGAGTACAGTCAGTTTGGGAGGCCTACAACTCCGCCTGGCCAGGGGAGATCCCATCTGTTCAAGGACTGACCAGGCCCCGTTCGCTAGCAAGTACTCCGGGAGGGTCTATCGTTGTTACCAGTAAAGACCCTGAATTACACCGCACCGTCTCTGAGTGGTTCCTGCTACCCCCATCTTCCACGTCGGCTGCCCTGAGGCCATACCCCTCCCGTTGGGGGTTATACTATCACGCTGCACAATTCTACACCGGCCTCAGCGGTCTGCCCTGCAGCGGCAGCTCCATAGCTGCAAATCAACGGGTGGCGTAGTCGACACTCAAATAACATCTATCAAGACTGCCACACACTGAGTCTGACTCCCTGGGCACGGACTGGGTCCCCGCCACTCGGAGACTACAACCCTCATCTGATCCGGTTCCGGGTAAGCCCCCGTGCGCGAGACGCTGCGCGACACAGCAGGCCCAGGGGCGCGTCAACTTTGGCGTAGTCGGCAGGATTTCGTGCCCGCAACCACCGGGTACTGCGTGCCTGAAAAGCAAAGACTGTTCAAACTTACCAGTGGTGAGGTTTCCCGCCATCCGGCGCCATCTTCTGCCTTCTTCCCGCCATCCGCGAAGTTTTCCCGCCATCCGGCGCCATCTTCGGCCTTCTTCCCGCCATCCGTGGAGTTTTCCCGCCATTGGACGCCATCTTGAGGACGCCGCGCGGGAAGAAGAGGGGCGTGGACTTCGAAAGCGCGCGAGAACTGAAGCCCCGCCTCACGTCCGGACGTTGCGTAAGGTCCTGGAAGGAGCCCAGCAGACGCCGACGTCACCGGAGCGCGACGGAAGGTCCTCAACCCTGACGATCTACTGCGGAGCCGCGGCCTACGGAACAGGATCATCGCAAGGTAGGCCACGGTCCACTAGGGGGGAGGAAGATGTCGGATACGGAGGAGAACTTCACTGCCTCAACCCCCGCCAGCGCCACCGCTGCTGCAGTTATGCCCTTCACCATGCCCTATATCCCGGGAGCCGCTTGGCTACCCCAGTACTCAGGGGAGTCACATACCCTGCATGACTTTAGAGAAAAGCTGGATAGCCTCTTCCAGGTGTACCCCCTCACAGAAGAGCAAAAAGTGAGCATCCTGGTGGCCCAATTAACCGGGGCAGCCAAAAGGGAAGTAAAATCCTGGCCACCTGGGAGGAAGACTGTCGCAGGGATACTAACCCGGCTGAAGGATACCTTTGATACCCGCACCTCAGCCGAGATTAAGCTTAGATTCTACGGGTGCAAGCAGCGAGCGCATGAGAGTATAAGGGACTATGCACTAAACCTACAAGAGGCCCTGAGGGCCATTAAGCAGACCGACCCTGATGGAGTGGGAAACGAGGACAGGCTGTTGACCAAACAATTTATAGAGGGACTGTATTGTAATGCCCACCGAACTCAGTTGCGGGCGATGGCCTTACAGGATCCCCATCTGGGCTTTGCACAGTTCAAGGACAGAGCCATCCGGGTGCTCCGAGAACCGGCACCGGGTGGCGTTATGACCCACAGGCGCCCAGCTATTACTTACCACCAGGAGGCGGCGCCCTTGTCGGCAGGGCCTGTGGGAGCTGATGCGCAGGCTTTGGACAATGACCCGGCTCCAGATCTACACCATCAGGTCCAAGAGCTAGCTAAGAGCGTTGCTGCGCTAACCCGAACTGTGCAGTCTTTACAGGTTTCCACCCCAGGGAAGATCCAGCTGGCATCCGGACCGGAGGACATCCCGTGGCGTCGACCAAGGAGGACCCCACCGGCCAGAGGAAGACCCAGTGACCGATACAGCGAGGACGGACGACCCATCTGCCGCCGCTGCAATCAACCCGGACATATGGCAAGGTACTGTTCTTTAAACGGGCACAACCTGGGGTAGAGGGCCAACCCCCAGGAAAAAGATCACCAGGCCCATCGAACTGGCGCGACAGATATGTGGGAGGACGTCCAGTCTTGCCTGTGGTACTGGATGGCATTCCCATGAGTGCCCTACTGGACACCGGGTCACAGGTCACCACCATCCCGTACGTGCTCTTTAAGCAGTACTGGAATGACTCGGATATTACCCGCTACCCTGACGACGACTTGAGTATCATCGCCAGCAATGGCCAGCCCGTGCCACAGATCGGATTTAAAGAGGTGACCATCAAAATCGGTAGAGTCGAACTGGCAGCACAGGGACTGATCATTGTAGATATTGACAAACATGAGAGTCACCCAAAAATAACTCTAGGAACTAATGTAATTGAAAATTGTCTTGCAGAGGTGATTTTCCTTTTACAGCAGGTTGCCAAGAACGCCAGCTCCGGCGAGCAGCGGGTGCTCCAGAAAGAGATCCGGGCACTGATGCGACGGCAACAGGTGGAACTCTCCGGCGGTGAGATTGGTAGCGTAAGAATATATGACCCTTTTCCTATTGCCATGCCCCCAAAAAGTGAAATGATGATTTGGTGCCGGGCAGCTATTGGTCTGAGAGGTAGGGATTACCAGGCAATGGTAGAACCAGTTTACTCGGACAGTAGGCCCACCATTTTGACAGCACGGGGGGTGGTTGATGTACGCCATGGAAGGGTGCCCGTTCGCATAATAAATATCGGGGAGAGGGAAGTGTATCTGCCCCGGTATGCCACGCTAGCTAAATTATATACCATTAACCAAAATTCTATACAATCTGTGGAACCCTTGCCTCCATCTCACCCGGAGGAAGGTAACGGCTCTAAGAAAAACATGGAGGACTGGTGTCAGCAACTACATCTGGGTACTGACTCCACTCCCGCACACCAGAAACAAGGAGTCTATCGGGTGGTTCAAGAGTACGAGAGAGTGTTCAGTAAACACCCGTTAGACTTCGGGCGAGTCAAGGGGGTAGAACACCACATCCCCACGGGAGACCATCCTCCTATAAAAGAGAGGTATCGACCCGTACCCCCTGCCCACTACCAACACGCCAAGGGGATGCTTAGAGACATGAAGGAGGCTGGGGTGATCAGGGATAGCTGTAGCCCCTGGGCAGCTCCACTAGTCTTAGTCAGAAAAAAAGACAACACCATGAGGATGTGTGTAGATTACCGGAAAATCAACCGTATCACACACAAGGATGCGTACCCCTTACCAAGGATAGAGGAGTCATTGGCTGCTTTAAGATCTGCTAACTTCTTCTCTACCTTGGATCTCACTAGCGGGTACTGGCAGGTTCCTGTAGCAGAGGCGGACCAGGAGAAGACCGCATTCACCGCCCCGATGGGACTTAGCGAGTTCACCTGCATGCCGTTCGGACTCTGCAACGCACCAGGAACCTTCCAACGACTAATGGAGTGTTGTCTGGGCCACAGAAACTTCGAGACGGTCTTGTTGTACCTGGACGATGTCATCGTATATTCCAAGACGTATGAGGACCACCTGAAACACCTGGCGGAAGTGTTCGAAGCTCTGGCGAGTTACGGCCTAAAGGTGAAACCCTCCAAGTGTCACCTCCTGAAACCAAAGGTGCAGTACCTGGGACACGTGGTGAGCGCTGACGGAGTGGCTCCCGACACTGATAAGATCACCGCAATTAAGGAATGGCCAAGCCCCTCCAGCGTAAAAGAAGTGCGGCAGTTCCTCGGGTTGGTAGGCTACTACCGAAGGTTTATTCCCGGTTTCACCAAAAAGGCAGCACCTATGCAGGACCTCCTGATAGGCCAGTCCCGGAAGGCCAAGAACCAGAAGCCGCCCTTCAAATGGGAGGAGCTGGAAGATGAGTCCTTCCGCCAGCTGAAGATGGCCCTCATGGGGGACGAAATCCTGGCGTACCCGGATTATAGCCAGCCCTTTATCCTCTACACCGACGCCAGTAACATCGGGCTAGGAGCCGTACTGTCCCAGATCCAGCAGGGGAAGGAACGAGTAATCGCCTACGCCAGCCGAAAACTGCGACCCACCGAAAGGAACCCCGAGAATTACAGCTCATTTAAGCTAGAGTTCCTGGCCGTAGTATGGGCAGTCACCGAGCGCTTTAAGCATTACCTCGCTTCTTCCCGGTTCACCGTGTACACGGATAACAACCCGTTGACACACCTGGACACGGCAAGACTCGGTGCCCTGGAGCAGAGGTGGATGGCCCGTCTGTCCAACTACGAGTTCACAATCAAATACCGGGCCGGACGCTCCAATACCAACGCGGATGCCCTGTCCAGGATGCCCAACCTGCCGGACGAAGGAGAAGATCCGGAGGGACTGGAAGAAGTTGAACTCCCTGCGTTCCACCGTCATGGGACTATCCAGTATTCCCACCGGGTAAGGAGTAAGCAGGCTGCTACGTTGAACCCCTTACCTCACTACAACTGGGCGGAAACGCAAGACAGCGACCCTGCCGTCCGACTGGTGAAGGAGATGCTGACTCGCCCGGAGGCTTGCCTTGAACCAGACGCTCCGGAGGAAGCCAAACAACTATGGGCAGAGAAGAGTCGACTGTTCCTTTACAAGGGGAAGTTCTGCCGCAGAATGGTTAACTCCCGGACGCATGAACTACTCTGGCAAGTAGTGGTGCCACGAAGAGACGCAGCCATGGTGATGGAGGCATACCACGACGGAGCTGGACACTTCGGGTGGAAGAAGCTGGAGTTCCTGCTGCGCGAGCGATTCCACTGGGTAGGCATGAGGGGAACCATTGAGAAGTGGTGCAGAGACTGTGGCCCGTGCAACCTGAGAAGGAAGGACCGTGCCAGCCAGAAGACTCCCCTGCAGTCCATCGTCACCCGGCAACCGTTGGAAATGGTAGCCTTGGATCATGTAAAACTGACCCCAAGCAGAAGTGGCTACGTCTACGCGTTAACCATCGTGGATCATTACTCCCGGTTCTTGGTTGTCGTCCCCGTCAAGGACTTAACGGCTCAAACAGCAGCTAGAGCCTTCCAGCAGCACTTTTGCCGTCCACACGGGTACCCGGATCAAGTGCTGACGGACCAGGGACCTGCCTTTGAAGCGGAGGTCTTCCAGGAATTCTGCAATCTGTATGGCTGCCGGAAGATAAGGACGACACCCTACCATCCGCAAACTAATGGACTTTGTGAGAAAATGAACCAGGTGGTAATGGATCTTTTAAAAACGTTGCCCCTGGAAGAACGCAGTCTGTGGCCTGAGAAGTTGCCCGATCTGGTGGACCTATACAACCACATCCCGGTAGGTTCCACCAACTGTACCCCGGCTTACCTAATGAGGGCAAGACCTGGTAAGTTACCTGTTGACCTGGAAATGGGAGTCCTGACACCCGAGGACACTTCACCAGAAACAGACTGGGACACGGAGAGGCAGCAGCAGTACCGGAGAGTACAGGAGAGCGTGGAGCGAAGTCTCTGTCAGGCTAGGGAAAGACAAGAGAAAACTTACAACCAGTATGCTCCCGCTGTTCCCCTGGTACCCGGAGAGCAGGTCTTGAAGAGGAAGAGACGGCTCCACAAGTTGGACGACCAGTGGGAAAAGGACCCGTACACCGTACTGCCCTCAAGCCACGAGAACCCGAAGGTTTGTACCATCAGTAAAGACGGAGGGGAAACCACAGCTATTGTATCCCGGGACCACCTGAAGAAGTGTCCCGAACAACTGAGGAACCCTGAAGAGGAACAAGAAGACCATCGACCCGTAGAGGAAAGTGAAGATATGGTTAGTACTGTGCTCGGGGACTTCCCTCGGTCTTGGACTCAAGTCAATGGTGCAGTTGTGGTACCCGTACTCACCTTCCTCCAACCAGCATACCAAGCACCTATGGAGCAACAGGTAGAGCTGGAAGAACAGCCGGTCCAGGAGGCAGAAGACCCCACACCCGCAGACCAGGAGGATCAACCCTCTGCTTGCAGTGAGCCTGCCATATCCCTAGTGAGCCAAAGAGCTGGTAGACAGCTGCCCAGTTTACCCTTGACAGCTCCTACACCCTGTAGTTCAGGGCTAGGCAGTCAGCTCCGTAGGTCCACTAGGGCCACTAGAGGCCAGTTACCCGCACGGTGGAGGATTTGAAGTGTATAAATTGTTTTATTTATGTTTACCTGTGTATTGTTGCTTGTGTATAATTTTGTGTTTCTAGTTATTTGTAGGAGTCCTTGGTGGATTTACCGGGAATCCTTGTACATAGTTGGAGCGTAACCCAGGACGGACTAAAGACTGTTAAGGACTCGGGGTAGGACAGACTCCTACCTGGTTACGTCTCCCTGTTTTGGTGAAATGGACACCTTGCTTTTCAAAACTGCACCCGGTTGCGGACACGCCGTGACCATCTTTATATGTTTTTCTTATTGTACTATTATTGTTTATACCTTGTTATGTTTTTTCTAAAATATGTTTAGTCCCGGAGTACTAAATTTCACTAGGGGGGAATGTGACACCCCAGGGGTCTGGTTGCCACAGTAATAGAGATATTACGTCTGAGAGCAGGTGGGAGGTCTCTTGGTCAGGGATCCTGTGCATGCCACACCTCCTGCCCAGTCTTGGGAGGGGAAGAACTTCCCCTATATAAACCCGGGGCTGAAGCAGGGTTAGGAGTCAAGGAGAGTAGAGACAAGAGACAGTCATAGGAAGAAACAGCTGGAGCTCAGTGGGAGCAATACTACTACGAGTCAGGGGTTGGCAGCTGCAGAGCTCGCCCTGACTGAGAAGCTTTCTTACCGGACCCGGCGTCCGAGGCTGTGGGGACTAACTCCTACCCAGCAGCAGAAGCCGACCGGCAGAGGATTTCAGGTCCTCAGGCCCAGAAACCCGAAGGCACGGTCACACGTGTGGGACCAGCACCGCCATCGTGGAGCGGAAGCCAATAGAAGGCCCCGAGTCACCGGCCATACCGGTGAGCACCACACAGTACACTCAGGGACGTGGGCTACTTATATCCGCTTCTAGCAAGGTAGCCAGAAGAGTACAGTCAGTTTGGGAGGCCTACAACTCCGCCTGGCCAGGGGAGATCCCATCTGCTCAAGGACTGACCAGGCCCCGTTCGCTAGCAAGTACTCCGGGAGGGTCTATCGTTGTTACCAGTAAAGACCCTGAATTACACCGCACCGTCTCTGAGTGGTTCCTGCTACCCCCATCTTCCACGTCGGCTGCCCTGAGGCCATACCCCTCCCGTTGGGGGTTATACTATCACGCTGCACAATTCTACACCGGCCTCAGCGGTCTGCCCTGCAGCGGCAGCTCCATAGCTGCAAATCAACGGGTGGCGTAGTCGACACTCAAATAACATCTATCAAGACTGCCACACACTGAGTCTGACTCCCTGGGCACGGACCGGGTCCCTGCCACTCGGAGACTACAACCCTCATCTGATCCGGTTCCGGGTAAGCCCCCGTGCGCGAGACGCTGCGCGACACAGCAGGCCCAGGGGCGCGTCAGATAGATAATAGATAGATAATAGATAGATACAGTATATAATAGATAGATATGTAATAGATCGATTTGGAATCAGAAGCTTCTGCCCAGATAACAGTCAATGTCTCCATTGAGAGACTCCAAATCTAATCCCTGGTTGGAATAGTGATGGAAACATATTGACCATGCAGATTGCATTGTGGTTGTTATTTTGTGTCCAATCCAGGAAGATTATAGGCAAAAACACATCAATTAGATCAAAAACTAGTTTAGACCTTCTTCACATGTCCATTTTTAATGTCAGTATGTGGTCCGTTTTTTAAGGACCGCAAATATGGACATATGCACACCCAGGGGTGGATTAAGAGTAGCCAGGGCCCCGGGCAGTTTAGAAGGCGCGGGCCCCCCCCCCCACACACACCTGATTTATCACGTGACATGTCACATGAACCCCTGTGATAGATCATGTGATAGTTCACGGGAAATTAATTTGGCACAATATTAATTGTGCTGCCTCATCTGAGAGCAGCACAATATAGGGGCAGCTACCCTGATTCCAGCGATGTGTCACTTTTTCAGCTGCTTGTTGTCATTTTGAGAAAATCACCGTTTTATCTGCTGCAGATCTAGCAGCTCTCTGAATGCTGCGCTCTGTATAGCCCCGCCCACACCACTGATTGGCAGCTTTCTGCCCATGCTCAGTGTACACAGAAATCTACTGATCAGTGATGGGGGTGGGGTCCTATAGAACTTACTAGTCATCTAGTGATAATTACCTTCTGACAAATCAATGATTTTATCAAAACAACACTAAGCAGCCCAGTAAGTGACACATTACTGGAATCAGTGCCTCTAACCCTACATTATGCTGCTCT